>NW_022681471.1:66669080-67269080 GCF_009764315.1 Trachypithecus francoisi | reverse complement strand
CAACAGACCTAGAGCTGAGGGTCCTGATGGTTAGAAGGAAAACTAACAAACAGAAAGGACACCCACACCAAAACCCCATCACTAAGTCAACAGCATCAAAGATCAAAGGCAGATAAAACCACAAAGATGGGGAAAAGGCAGTGCAGAAAAGCTGGAAATTCAAAAAATTAGAGTGCATCTCCCCTTCCAAAGGAACGCAGCTCATCGCCAGTAACGGAACAAAGCTGGAGGGAGAATGACTTTGATGAGTTGAGAGAAGAAGGCTTCAGTCGATCAAACTTCTCAGAGCTAAAGGAGGAAATGTGTAACCAATGCAAAGAAACTAAAAACCTTGTAAAAAGAATGGATGAATGGATAACTAGAATAATCAATACAGAGAAGACCTTAAAAGAACTGATAGAGATGAAAACCATAACACAAGAACTACGTGAAAATGCACAAGTTTCAGTAACTGACTCGATCAACTGGAAAAAAGCATATCAGCAATTGAAGATCAAATGAATGAAATAAAGCGAGAAGAGAAGTGTAGAGAAAAAAGGGTAAAAAGAAGTGAACAAAACCTCCAAGAAATATAGGATTATGTGAAAAGACCAAATTTACGCCTGATTGGTGTACCTGAAAGTGAGGGGGAAAATGGAACCAAGTTGGAAAACACTCTGCAGGATATCATACAGGAGAACTTCCCCAACCTAGCAAGGTAGGCCAACCTTCAAATTCAGGAAATGCAGAGAATGTCACAAAGACACTCCTCGAGAAGAGTAACTCCAAGAAACATAACTGACAGATTCACAAAGTTGAAATGAAGGAAAAAATGTTAAGGATAGCCAGAGAGAATGGCCGGGTTACACACAAAGGGAAGCCCATCAGACTAAGAGCAGATCTCTCGGCAGAAACTCTCCAAGCCAGAAGAGAGTGGGGGCCAATGTTCAACATTCTTAAAGAAAAGAATTTTCAACCCAGAATTTCATATCCTGCCAAACAAAGTTTATAAGGGAAGGAGAAATAAAATCCTTTACAGACAAGCATATGCTTAGAGATTTTGTCACCACCAGGCCTGCCCTACAAGAGATCTTGAAGGAAGCACTAAACATGGAAAGGAACAACAGGTACCAGCCATTGCAAAAACATGTCACTATGTAAAGTCCATCGATGCTAAGAAGAAACTGGAACAACTAGCGAGCAAAATAACCAGCTAACATCATAATGACAGGATAAGTTCACACATAACAATACTAACCTTAAATGTAAATGGAATAAATGGTCCATTTAAAAGACACAGACTGGCAAATTGCACAGAATTGAGATCCGTCAGTTTGCTGTATTCAGGAGACACATCTCACATGCAGAGACACACATAGGCTCAATATAAAGGGATGGAGGAAGATCTACCAAGCAAATGGAAAACAAAAAAAAGCAGGGGTTGTAATCCTAGTCTCTGATAAAACAGACTTTAAACCACCAAAGATCAAAAGACAAAAAGAAGGCCATTACATAATGGTAAAGGGATCAATTCATCTGGAAGAGCTAACTATCCTAAATATATATGCACCCAATACAGGAGCACCCAGATTCATAAAGCAAGTCTTTAGAAACTTACAAAGAGACTAAGACTCCCCTACAATAATAGTGGGAAACTTTAACACCTCTCTGTCAACATTAGACAGATCAACGAGACAGAAAGTTAACAAGGATATCCAGGAATTGAACTCAACTCTGCACCAAGCAGACCTAATAGACATCTAGAGAACTCTCCACCCCAAATCAACAGAATATACATTCTTCTCAGCACCACATCACACTTATTCCAAAACTTACCACATAATTGGAAGTAAAGCACTCCTCAGCAAAAGGAAAAGAATAGAAATTATAACAAATGGTCTTGCAGACCACAATGCAATCAAACTACAACTCAGGACTAAGAAATTCAATCAAAACTGCTCAACTACATGGAAATTGAACAACCTGCTTCTGAATGACTACTGGGTACCTAACAAAATGAAGCAGAAGTAAAGATGTCTTTGAAACCAATGAGAACAAAGATACAACATACCAGAATCTGGGACACATTTAAAGCAGTGTGTAGAGGGAATTTATAGCACTAAATGCCCACAAGAGAAAGCTGGAAAGATCTAAAATCGACACCCTAACATCACAATTAAAAGAACTGGAGAAGCAAGAGCAAACACATTCAAAAGCTAGCAGAAGGCAAGAAATAACTAAGATCAGAGCAGAACTGAAGGAGATAGAGATACAAAAAAACCTCCAGAAAATCAATGCATTCAGGAGCTGGTTTTTTGAAAAGATCAACAAAATTGGTAGACTGCTAGCAAGTCTAATAAAGAAGAAAAGAGAGAAGAATCAAATAGATGCAACAAAAAATGATAAAGGGGATATCACCACTGACCCCACGGAATACAAACTACCGTCAGAGAATATTATAAACACCTCTGCACAAATAAACTAGAAAACCTAGAAAAAAAGGATATTTTCCTGGACACTTACACTCTTCCAAGACTAAACCAGGAAGAAGTTGAATCCTGAATAGACCAACAGCAGGCTCTGAAATTGAGGCAATAATCAGTAGCCTACCAACCAAAAAAAGTCCAGGAGCAGATGGATTCACAGCCAAATTCTACGAGACGTACAAGGAGTAGTTGGTACCATTCCTTCTGAAACCATTCCAATCAATAGAAAAAGACGGAATCCTCCCTAACTCATTTTATGAGGCCAACATCATCCTGATTCCAAAACTTGACAACAATAAAAGAGAATTTTAGACCAATATCCCTGATGAACATCAATGCAAAAATCCTCAATAAAATACTGGCAAACTGAATCCAGCAGCACATCAAAAAGCTTATCCACCATGATCTAGTGGGCTTCATCCCTGGGATGCAATGCTAGTTCAACATATGCATATCAATAAATGTAATCCAGCATGTAAACAAAACCAAACACAAAAACCACATAATTATCTCAATAGATGCTGAAAAGGCCTTTCACAAAATTCAACAGCCCTTCATGCTAAAAACTGTCAGTAAATTCAGTATTGATGGAACATATCTCAAAATAAAAAGAGCTATTTATGACAAACCCACAGCCAATATCATACTGAATGGGCAAAAACTGGAAGCATTCCCTTTGAAAACTGGCACAAGACAGGGATACTCTCTCTCACCACTCCTATTCAATATAGTGTTGGAAGGTCTGGCTAGGGCAATCAGGCAAGAGAAAGAAATAAAGGGTATTCAGTTAGGAAAAGAAGAAGTCAAATTGTCCCTGTTTGTAGATGACATGAATGTATATTTTGAAAACCCCATTGTCTCAGCCCAAAATCTCCTTAAGCTGAAAAGCAACTTCAGCAAAGTCTCAGGACACAAAATCGATGTGCAAAAATCACAAGGATTCCTATACACCAGTAACAGACAAACAGAGAGCCAAATCATGAAAGAACTCCCATTCACAATAGCTTCAAAGAGAGTAAAATACCTAGGAATCCAACTTACAAGGGATGTAAAGGACCTCTTCAAGGAGAACTACAAACCACTGCTCAGTGAAATAAAAGAGGACACAAACAAATGGAAGCACATACCATGCTCATGGATAGGAAGAATCAATATTGTGAAAATGGCCATACTGCCCAAGGTAATTTATGGATTCAATGTCATCCCCATTAAGCTACCAATGACTTTTTCAAAGAATTGGAAAAAACTACTTTAAATTTCATATGGAATGAAAATAGACCCTGCATTGCCAAGACAATCCTAAGCCAATAGAACAAAGCTGGAGGCATCATGCTACCTGACTTCAAACTATACTACAAGGCTACAGTAACCAAAACAGCATGGTACTGGCACCAAAACAGAGATATAGACAATGGAACAGAACAGAGCCCTCAGAAATAATACCACACATCTACAGCCATCTGATCTTGACAAACCTGAGAAAAACAAGAAATGGGGAAAGGATTCCCTATTTATTAAATGGTGCTGGGAAAATTGGCTAGCCATAAGTAGAAAGCTGAAACTGGTCCTTTCCTTACTCCTTATATAAAAATTAATTCAATATGGGTTGGAGACTTAAATGTTAGACCTAAAACCGTAAAAACCCTAGAAGAAAACCTAGGTAATACCATTCAGGACATAGGCATGGGCAAGGACTTCATGTCTAAAACACCAAAAGCAACGGTAACAAAAGCCAAAATTAACAAACGGGATCTTATTAAACCAAAGAGCTTCTGCACAGCAAAAGAAACTACCATCAGAGTGAACAGGCAACCTACAGAATGGGAGAACATTTTTGCAATCTACTCATCTGACAAAGGGCTAATATCTGGAACCTACAAAGAACTCAATCAAGTTTACAAGAAAAAAACAAAGAACCCCATCAAAAAGTGGGCAAAGGATATGAACAGACACTTCTCAAAAGAAGACATTCATACAGCCAACAGACACATGAAAAAATGCTCATCATCACTGGCCATCAGAGAAATGCAAATCAAAACCACAGTGAGATACCATCTCACACCAGTTAGAATGCAATCATTCAAAAATCAGGAAACAACAGGTGCTGGAGAGGATGTGGAGAAATAGGAACACTTTTACACTGTTGGTGGGACTGTAAAGTAGTTCAACCATTGTGGAAAACTGTGTGGTGATTCCTCAAGGATGTAGAACTAGAAATACCATTTGACCAGCCATCCCATTACTGGGATATACCCAAAGGATTATAAGTCATGCTGCTATAAAGTCACATGCACACGTATGTTTATTGCAGCACTATTCACAATAGCAAAGACTTGGAATCAACCCAAATGACCATCAGTGACAGACTGGTTTAAGAAAATGTGGCACATATGCACAATGAAATACTATGAAGCCGTAAAAAAGGATGAGTTCATGTCCTTTGTAGGGACATGGATACAACTGGAAAGCATCATTCTCAGCATAGTATCGCAAGAAAAGAAATACCACATGTTCTCACTCATAGGTGGAAATTGAACAATGAGATCACTTGGACACAGGAAGGGGATCATCACACACTGGTTCGTATTGTGGGGAGGGCGGGGGAGGGATAACATTAGGAGGTATACCTAATGTAAATGAAGAGTTAATGGGTGCAGCACACCAACATGGCACATGTATACATATGTAAGAAACCTGCATGTTGTGCACATGTACCCTAGAACTTAAAGTATAATAAGAAAAAAAAAAAAAAAAACACTGCACGTTCACTGATAACTGGGAGTTGAACAATGAGAACACATGGACACAGGAGAGGAGCATCAAACACTGGGGCCTGTTGGGTGTGTGGGAGAAGTGGAGAGAGAGCATTGGTACAAATTTCTAATGCATACAGGGCTTAAAACCTAGATGACGCATTGATAGGTTCAGCAAACCACTATAGCACATATTTACCTATATAACAAACCTGCATGTTCTGCACATGTATCGCAGTACTTAAAAAAATTCATAGATGCATACAGGCTATCAATATTGAACTATGGAGAAATACTTAACTTGTACAGACCATTAACAAGTTATAAGATGGAAGCCATTCTATAAAGTCCCCTTAGCAAACAAATCTGGTGATCCTATGGCTTCACTGCTGAATTGAATTGTACCAAGCATTTAAGGAAGAACTAGTAGTAATCATACTGAAAATGTTCTGAAAAAATAGGAATACTTTCACCCTCAGTCTAAAAGGCCAGCGTAACCCCAATACCAAAAGTAGACAATGACTTATCTAGAAGACACAACAGGCCAATATCATTGATGAATACTGATGCAAAAATCTTCAACAAGATACTATTGAAATGAATTCAGCAATATATTAAAGTGATCAGTTATTATGACCCAGTGGGATTTATCTCATTGATGAAAGGATGGTTCAACATATGGAAAACAGTCAATATGATACATCATGTCACAGAATGAAGAAGAAAAAGTTATATAATCCTTTCAATTGGGTCTGAAAAAGCATTGTTAAAATTCAAAATATCTTCATGATTAAAAAACTTTCACAAAAGTATATATTAAAAAAACATACATTAGGATAATTAAAACTATATATGACAACCCACAGCGAGTATCATACTTAATGGGAAAAAACTGAAAGTCTTGCTAGAACAATCAGACAACAGAAAGGCATAAATGGCTTCCACAGTGGAAAGAGAAGTCAAAGTATCCTTGTTTGCAGAAGATAGAGCCTATATTTGAAAAAACTAAAGACCCCACAAGAAAACTATTAGAACTGAAACAATTTCAGTAAAGTTGCAGGATACCAAGTCAACAATAAAAAATTAGTAGCATTTCTACATGCCAACAGTGAACAAAGTGAGAAAGAAACAAAAAGTAATCTAATTTAGACTCACCTAAAATTAAATACCTAGGAATTAACTTAATCAAATAAGTGAAAGATCTCTATAATAAAAACTATTTTAAAAACTGATGAAAATAATTTAAAAGGACACTAAAAAATGGAAATATATTTTATCTTTATGTTTTGGAATAATATTGTTAAAATGTCCATCTACCGAAAGCAATCTACAGATGCAATGCAATCCCTATGAAAATACCAATGACATTCTTCAGGGAAATATAATAGCAGAAACAATCCTGAAGCTTCCATGGAATCACAAAAGTCCCAGAATGATCAAAGCTATCCTGAGCACAAAAAAAAAAAAAAAAAAAAGCAAAACTGGAGGAATCTCATTACCTGATTTCAAACTAGACTACAGAGCTACAGTGACCAAAACAGCATGGAACTGGCATATAAATAGGTACACAGAATAATATAACAGAATAGAACCCAGAAAGAAATCCATACACCTAGAGTTAACTCATTTTCAAGAAAGTTGCCAAGAACATAAATTGCAAAAAGACAGTCTCGCCATAAATGATGCTGGGAAAAGTGAATATCTATGTGCAGAAGAATTAAAATAGACCCCTATCTCTCGACATATGTGAAAATGAAGCAAAATATTATTAGACCTGATATTTGGTATATCAAATATCAAAATGTTATTAAACCTGATATTTGATAGCATGACGGTGTGACTATAGTCAATAATTATGTAATTGTCTATTAAAAATAACTAAAGGAGTACAATTGGATGTTTGCAACACAGAGGATAAATATTTGAGGTGATGAATACCTCATTTAGCAGGAAGTGATTATTACTTATTTCATGCCTGTATCAAAGCATCCTATGTACCCTATAAATATATACACCAATATTTATCCACACAACTTAAAAATTTAGAAAGAAGAAATAACATTATAAACATTTCAAAATCTGGGGAAATATATATGTAACTGAACAATCTCCTATTATGTTCAATCCAAACAAGACTACACCAATCATGTTACAATCATGCTATCAAAAATCAAATGTGAGAGAGAACCATGAAAAGAGGAATAGTTAAAAAATCACACAGAAAAAAAATGTTGATATGCTGATTTCTGCACAGAAACCTTACAAGTCAGTAGAGTTGGATGATACATTCATGATACTGAAAGAAAACCCTGCCAACCAGGAATAATTTACCCCCAAAATGCTGTCTCCACAAGTGAAGAAGAGATAAAGACTTTCTGAGACCAGACATGGTGGCTCATACCTGTAATCACAGCACTTTAGGAAGCTGAGGCGGGTGAATTGCTTGAGTGCAGAAATTCAAGACCAGCCTTGGCAACATGACAAAACCCCGTCTTGACAAAAGGAAAACATGGAAAACTTTACTGCACATGGTGGAGCATGCTTGTAGTCCCAGCTATTCAGGATGCTGAGGTGGGAAGATCACCTGAGCCTGGCAGGTTAATGATGCAGTAAGCTGTGATTGCACCACTGCCCTCCAGCCTGGATGACAGAGGGAGACCTTGTCAAAAAAAAATATATATATATCTGAGACAAAAGCCTAGTTAGGTCATTCCCACTATACCTGCCTTGTAGGAAATGCTAAAGGGAGTTCTTCAGGCTGAAAGAAATAGAAACTACTGAGAAACTTTAAAGCACAAAAGTGTAAAACTCATGGGTAAAAGTAAGTATATAATCAAATTCAGAATACTCTAATACTGCAATGGTCTGTGTAAATCATTTATATATTTAGTATGAAGGTTAAAAAGACACAATTATTAGAAAAATAATAGCTACAGTTATTTGTAAGAGATCCACAATATCGATACAAATTGTGACATCAAAAAGAAAACGTGAAAGTGTAGTTTTGTATGTTAGTCAATTCAGTTCCCATTAGCTGAAAATGACCTGTCAGAGTTATAAATATTTTACATTTCCCTCATTGTAACTGCAAAGCAAAATCTATTGTAAGTACAAAAAGAGAGAAATTAAGGAATGAAAGCACTACTGCAGAAAATTATCTAATCACAGAGGAAAACAAGAGTACAGAAACAAAATAGCAAAAGATTTACAAAACAACCAGAAAATATTTAATAAAATGGTAGTACTACGTCCTTATTATCAATAATTAACTTGAGTTTAAACGGATTAAATTCCTCAATCAAAAGATACACAGTGGCTAAATGGATTAAAGAAGAAAATAAGAATGCTGCCTACAACAAACTTTCTTCATCTTTAAGGATACACATGTACTGAAAGTGAAGGGATGGAAAAAGACTCCATGCAAATGAAAACAAAAAGAGATCAAAGATATATATACTCACATCAAATAAAATAGACTTTAAGTAAAAAAGATTAAAAAGATACAAAATACATCATTATATAATGACATAATTCCTATAATTCATCAAGAAAATATAAAAATTATAAATATGTATGCCCACAACATCAGAGAACCAAAATATATAAAGCTGACATTAGTAGATCTAAAGGATGAAACAGGCTGCAATAAAATAATAGTAGGGGGATTCAATACCAAACTTTAAGAGATGGACAGATAGTAGCCAGGTGGAGTGGCTCACGCCTGTAATCCCAGCACTTTGAGAGGCCGGTGTGGGCAGATCAACTGAAGTCAGGAGTTCTAGACCAGCCTGACCAACATGTAAAAACCCCATTTCTCCCAAAAATACACACACACACACACACACACACAATTAGCTAGGCATGGTGGCACGCGCCTGTAGTCCCAGCTACTCAGGAGTCTGAAGAGCAAGAATTGCTTGAACCTGGGAGGCAGAGGTTGTGGTGAGCCAAGATCATGTCACTGCACGCCAGCTTAGGTGACAGAGTGAGACTGTTTCGAAAAACAAAACAAAACAAAGAAAGAAAAAGAAACAAAATGGATGGAGAAACCAAACAGAAAAATCAATATGTAGTCAGCACGCTTGAACTACTCTTTAGACCAAATGAATCTAACAGATATATGCAGAAAATTCTATCCAGTTGAAGAGTAAAACACATTATTTTCAAGTACACCTAAAACATTCTCCAGGATAAATTATATAGTAGTCCACAAAATAATTCTTTCTTTCTTTCTTTCTTTCTTTCTTCTTTCTTTTTTCTTTCTTTCTTTCTTTCTTCTTCTTTCTTTCTTTCTTTCTTTCTTTCTTTTCTCTCTCTCTCTCTCTCTTTCTTTCTTTTTTTTTTTGAGAGGGAGTCTGGCTCTCTTGCCCAGGCTGGAGTGCAGTGGCATGATCAAGGCTCAGTGCAAGCTCTGCCTCCCAGGTTCCCGCCATTCTCCTACCTCAGCCTCCGGAGTAGCTGGGACTACAGGCACCCGCCACCACGCCTGGCTAATGTTTTGTATTTTTAGTAGAGATGGGGTTTCACTGTGTTAGCCAGGATGGTCTCGATCTACTGACCTCATGATCTGCCCACCTCGGCCTCCCAAAGTGCTGGCATTACAGGTGTCAGCCAACGCGCCCGGCAACGTGCTTCTGGACAACCGATGTATCAAGGTAGAAATTAAAAAAGAAACTTAAAAATATCTTGAGACGGCTGGGCGCGGTCGCTCACGCCTGTAATCCCAGCACTTTGGGAGGCCAAGATGGGCGGACCACGAGGTCAGAAGATCGAGACCATCCTGGCTAACACGGTGAAACACACGAAACACGGTGAAGACAAAGAAAACTTAAAGGGCCATATACCAAAACTTTCGAAAGGTTGCAAAAGGTGTCTAAAGAGAATTTATAGCAATAAATTTCTGCATTAAAAGATAGCTTAAATAGACCAGCTAACATTACATGTGAAGGAACTACAAACAGAAGAAAAAAACTACTCTCAAAGTTAGTAGAAGGAAGGAAATAAAGAATACAGCAGAGTGCTCACTTCAGCAGCACATATACTAAAATTGAAATGATACAGAGGACTTTAGCATGACCCCTGTGCAAGAATGACATGCAAATTTTTGAAGTGTTCCGTATTTTAAAAAGAGAACAGAGCAGAAATAAATTAGAGGCTGGAAAAAAATAAAAAAGATGAATGAAATTAAGAGTTTGTTTTTTGAAAAGATAAACAAAATCAACAAACATTTAGCTAGACTAAGATAAAACGAGAGAAGACTCAAATAAAATTAGAAAAGAAAGAGGAGACATTACAATGGATCCCACAGCAATACAAAGAATCATAAGAGAATATTATGAATAATTTTACATCAACAAATTGCATAATCTAGAAGAAATGTGTAAATTCCTAGAAACATACAGCCTGCCAAGACTGAATCATGAAGAAAAAGAAAACCCAAATAGAGCAATATGAGTAAGGGGATTGAAGTGATTGTAGTTTCCCATTAATATAACTACCTTATATGAGGTTTGGAGGTAAGGGTATAAGGATAAAAGCTTGGAGGTGAATGTAAAGATGATGGAATGATGGAATAAATACATATGCATATAATCTATGAGAGTGGCTCTTTCCCAATTGAAGGGTTCTGCCATCCCACACTTTCATCAAAATTTGAAACTCTCATCTTATATGGCAGAAAAGTCATGAGTTTTGAAGAAAATAAAATGGGTTATTTGTTTTCTAGTGCTTTACTCTCTGGTGCTCTCCTTTTCTTAAACTAAGGACTAAAAACAAGTTTGAACAAGAAGTCCCATTTCCTCTAGTAATAACTGTGAGAGGAATCTTTATTGAGCTTCACCTCACAGATTCCTGCCTACCATGATTTTTTACATGGAGTGCAATACACTTCCCATGCTTCAGAAAAGGCCTGCTGTTTATCTAAAAAGTAAAACATGAGGTGTTGGCTAACAGGGCAGCAGGGTTCTTTGTTTGGGACTGGGTGAAGCCCTAGTAGAGGATGCTAAATAGAATGTCTTTGTGAGTGTATATAAGAACATAATTACATCTCACAGGATGCTAATATATGCAGGTTTTGGCTCCTAATAATATGTCACAATAACCAAAGCAATAGGAATGCAAATATAATAGCAAATACCAACCAGTGTTGTAGTAGGACGCTGATCAAAATCTGACTCTTCGACTCTATACAAGTGAATACAGAGCTTCGCTGGAGCTCAGGGGAGAAGGAAGAAAATCCTGAGTTGTTTTAAACCAGAAATGACTGAGAAAACACTAAAATCAATTTATTGAACTGAAGTTGATTTTATTAAGTTTTTAGTCCATGGCTGATATGAGTACTTTAAGTTGAGTTACATAAAAATACAAATGCTTTCTACTGAGGAATTTAAGGTTTAACCTTTCAGAAATTTATTGTTTAAGAAAATGTTCGAATTAACAGTATTGCTTTTGTTGCCAATACTGTGTGCTGTCATACATATTTTTCCGTTTGTGCTAACTTAGTACAGTTATCATCCACTCATATTTTAGATAGACACTTTACATAGTTTCTAGTTAAGGTCCCCAGATTAACTCCTACGAGCACCCAGCTGTACAAAGAAAATATAACTTTTTCATTTTCTGTAAAGTGGCCACATTTATTTTAGAGTCCTAGTTTTCTTCTGGGGAAGATAAAGTGGGGAGAGTAACTGTGAATAATGGCTTCTCATCCTTTTCTCAGAAGTTCTCCTTAATATTTCACTGGTCAATTCAAAGTTAAATTCCTAGTTATAGTCTGTTTTCCCCTTACTCTCTTCCAGCATTTTGTCTCAATATATGAGAAGGCTTATTATTATTTAAGGTTCTCAACATTTTATACATTTATTTAAATTGACAGATTAATTTTTATGTATTTACTATGTGCAGCATGACATTTTATATATATATACTGTAAAATGGTTAAATCCAGACAATCAACAAATGCATCACCTCACATAGTCAAAGCTTTTATGATGAGACACCTTAACATCCAATTCTTGTGTTTTTAAAAATACAATATATCATCACCACTATAATGACCACGTTGCACAGTAGATCTCTTGAACTTATTTCTTTTATGTAACTATAGCTACGCATTCTTTGACCACCATCTCTCAAATTCCCATCCCCGCTAAATACCCTGGCTTTGGGAACCACCAGTCTACTCTCAACTTTTTAAGATTCCACATATGAATAAGATCATGTAGTATTTTTCTTTCTGTATTTGGCTTAGTTGATTTAAAATAATGCCCTCCAGTTCATCCACATTGTAGCAAATATCAGGATTGCCATCTTCATGGATGCATAGTATCTATTGTGTAGTTTTTAAATTTGTGTTTCAGATTGTTCACTGTTGGAATATAGAAATGCTACTGATTTTTGTAAATTTTTTTTGTACTCTCTAACTTCACTGAAATTATCAGTCCTAATAGTTTTTTATTGAGTCTTCAGGTTTTTTTCAAATATAAGATTCTATCTTTTGCAAATAAGGAAATATGACTCCTTTCCTTTCAATGTGGATAACTTTCATTTCATTCTCTTGTCTGATTTTCCAGCTTGAACTTTCAATACTGTGTTGAATAACAGTGGTGCAAGTGGGCATCCTTGTCGTGTTCCAGATCTTAGAGGAAAGGCTTTCAGTTTTCCCCATTCAGGATAATACTAACTGTAAGTCTGTCATATATGCCTTTTATTATGTTGGAATATATTCCTTTATACCAAGTTTTTTAAAGGGTTTTTATTATAAAAGGGCATTTGATTTTATCATATGGTTTTTCAGCATAAATTAAAATAATCATATGGTTATCCTTCATTTGATATGATGTTTTACATTGATTTGCATATGTTGAACCATTCTGACATCCTGTGAATAAATCCCTCTTGCTGGTGATAATCTAACTAATGTATTTTGAATTCCACTTGCTCATATTTTGTGAAGATTTTTACATCAGTATCATCAGTATTCATCCATGATATTGGCCTGTAATTTCCTTTATTCCATGTGTCTTTGGTTTTTGTATCAGGATAACATTGGCTTATAGTTTGGAAGTATTCTTTCCTTCTCTAGTTCTGGAATGGTTTGAGTAGAATTGGTATTAGTTCTTCTTATAATGTTGGTAGATTTCAGCAGGTAAGTCATTTGGTCCTGGGCTTCTCTTTACTCAAAAACTTATTATTATGGCTTCGATCTTGTTATTGTTATTGATCTTTTCAGGTTTTGGATTTCTTCTTGTTCAATCTAGGTAGGTTGTATGTGTATAGAAATTTGTCAATTTCTTCTGAGTTTTCAAATTTATTGGCTTATAGTTACTTATAGTAGCCACTGATGGTTTTTGAATTTCTGCAGTATCTGCTGTAATGTCTCCTTTTCATTTCTGATTTATTTGCTTGGATCTTCTTTCTTTTTTCTTTGTTAATCTGTCTAAATATTTTCAATTTTGTTTAACTTTTTTAAAAAACAAACTTTTTGTTTCATTGATGTTTTGTATTTTTTCATTTAATTTTATTTCTGCTCTGATATTTATTACTTCTTTTCTTCTGCTAACTTCACATTTTCTAGTTCTTTAAGATGCATCACTAAATTGCTACTTTGAAGTTTTTCTTTTTTTGATGTTGCCACTTATAGCTATAAATTTTCATCTTAGTACAGCTTTTGCTATATCCCATAGATTTTGGTATGTTTTGTTTCTATTATCATTTCCTTTAATCATTTTTTTCATTTTTTTCTAAATTTCCCCATTGATGCCCCAGTAATTCAGGAGCATATTGTTTAATTTTTATGGATTTTCATAGTATTCAAAGTTGTTCTTGTTATTAATTTCTAGTTTTATTCTGTTGTGGTCAGAGAATATGCTTAATATTATTTCAATTTTTCAAATGTTTTAAGACTTGTTTTATAATCTAACACATGGTCTATCCTTGAGAATGATTAATGTGTTGAGACAAAGAATGTGTATTTTGTAGCCATTGTATGAAATATCTGTAAATAATTATTAGATCCATGTGTTCTATAGTTCAAATGAAGTCTGATATTTCTTTGTACATTTTTTGTCTGAAAGATCTGTCCAGTGCTGAAAGTGAGGCATTAAAGTCTCTAGCTATTATTGTATTATTGTATTGGACTCTATATCTCTCTTTAGCTCTAATTACATTTTGCTCGATTTTCACATATCTGGGTGCTTCAGTGTTAGGTGTGCTACCAGCGGTGGGTCTGCAACTGGCGGCATTTCCACAGCAATTCCAGCCCTTGTCTTCTTAGAAAAAAAAATTCAACTGAGAGATGGAAGCAAATTTTAAAGCAGAGGCAGGGTTTTGTTAAAAGAAGCAAAGTACATTTGGAAGATGGCAAGAGGGGGACTTCAGAGATCAAGTGCTATGCTCAGTCTGTGGCTTGGGATTTTTATATCCTGTCTTGGTTCCAGGTTTTCTTTACCTTCCCTTGACTTATCCTCCTGTGGGCTGAGATATTTCTTTGATGCATGCACAGTGATGTGCCATCACTTTCAAGGGGCCACATGTGCAGTGTGTTTACTGAGGTTGTGCCCATGCTCACTGGGGCATTTCTTTTACTGATTGAGTGCCCCAGAGGAAGGCCATATACCAGTCAAACTCTGTCATTTTGCCCCCTACTGTGCATATTTAAGACCTTATCAAGGAATTGTGGTTTGCTGGCTCCAGATATTCCTATCCTTTGGGAACTTCTCTACCTCTTAGTGCCAGTCGTGGCCACTTATCATTTCAGAGAAACAGTTTTATGATTGCCTAACCATCATCTGACGAGTGCCTACATTTCTGGGGCCCTCACTTATTATCCCAGAGGAAGAAGTTGTATAATCACCTGATTATCACCCAGTGAGTGCCTGCCATTTTGGCAGGGCCCTCTCCCACTCTGCTCATATCTGTATAACTACCTACTCTAACATTCTGCCTTCAAAAGTCTGAGACCCAATTCTTTGGGATAATGGGTGAAGGCCAGTCTTGTGTAACTGCTTCTTGCTGACAGAGGGGCAGTGTTTGGCTCATGGGTCTCAGACTCTTGCTAGCTGTCAGGGAAGGGTGGCTCCATAGGCCAGCAACAGTGGTGCCCAACCAGGTTCAAGAAACACAGGTAGGGTTTTGCCTCTGTCATATTCTGCTGATGGGCAATCCAGTGGTCCCCTATAGAAGGCTGACTCATGAGTATTGAGAGGACAGTATCCTTTACTTATCCTTCACTGATGATCTTCTGGAGCTTGACAGCTTGAATGCAAGAGGAGAAAAATTAGGTTATTACATTGAGAAGATATGGACCAAAAATAATAAAATGAAAAGATGGCCTAAAAAGCGAAAAGTCCAGAAAAACCATTTCAGGTTCCTTCTTAATTTCTCATAAATCGTTCTCATAAATAGGAGGCTTGATTTTTGAGTTGTCTGTTGCTGTTTTGCATTTTTCCTAATTGATTTACCCAGAAACAACATTTTTCATCTAGGGTTAAACAAATTCTTCCCTGTCCTGCCATTAACATATCTAGCTCTTGGCATTTCTGGAGGACTATGGCTGTGAAAGAGTCATTTTTTTCTTGCATGACTGCTAAGGTTTTAGCCATGGCATCAATACTGTCGGTTATTTCTATTGAGAGTTGGCTATAGGTTAAGGAGGCGTGTGTGATTCCAGCAATTTCTGTTCCTGTACTGGCTGTGATGTCGAGTCCCACAAGAAGGGGTATCAATTGGATAGCCTCCTCAACCTGGGCAAGATGGAATGCCCATAGATTAGTATTGGAAAGGAGTGATTTCCAGGAGATATGAAGATGTCCAGGGATACATATAGCATATAGTACAAGTTCCAGTTCATTCAGTGGGGAGGCATTGGTAAACTGAATGACCACCAACATGAAAGACTTCTCAGGTTTTAAGACAAATAGAGATGTCAAAACCAAATAAGGGGGTAAAAATAGGTATAGAAAATCCTGAGGCTGCTGACATACTCAGATTGCTGGTGAATATGGTCATGCCCACCAAGATTTGGGTGCATGAGGTGTGGCTCTGATTAGCTCCCTTGTTTCTATTCTCCCCCCAAAAAGAGAATTTTGAGTTTGTTCCAATAGAACCCATTCTTCTGTAGCACTGAGATTGGCAATTTGCAGACATGGGTGTAATCAGTAGGCTGGAACCAGAAATTTTGAGTACTCAATGTGTTTGGGCATTCCTGGCAAAACTGAGTGGATTTATCTTGCAGTGTCTGTTGAGGAAAGGTAATACTTGGAGGTTTGTGAAATACTGGTTGATGTTGGACCTGGCTGTGGGGATATGTTTGGTAGATCTGTTGGCTAGAGTCTGTGGTGATAGTGACATTATAGACTGTACGGGAAGAGCACTACATCCATTCCATTTTCCTTTTCGATTATAACACAAATAGGGGCTGTCCCCACTAATGTGATATAGTAAAGAGGGGCTCAAAATGGGAGACTTCTCAGTTACCAGGAAATCTTGCTTTACTTTTGTAAGAAGCCTATTTGAAGACCTGATTATTCCTTTTAGTTAGTGCCTTGATAGAAAATGTGTAATTCTGCCTCTATGCTCATCCAATCTCTGGGCAACATAGGATAAGTTATCTTTGGTGTTTTAGCAGAAGAGTTAGTGCATAACCAGCAGTCGTTCGAGTAAGGAAATTCTGTGCTTTGAAGCAACTGTTGTGCTTTTTTCCACATAGAAAATCAAGATGGTGTTGGCTGCTAGTAAAGAGGTGAAACAGAATGAGCAGGAGTGGGCCATTGTGCCATAATGAGATTGTGAAGAAGCGAAATTAGTAACAAATCAGTTTTAAAAGGGAATTTCCTGGAAAGTAAGTTAAGGTGACAGAAACATTAGAACAAGTATTTTGTTGGGACTTTGGGGGCCTCCAGGTTTAGGCTAAAATAAGGTGAATAAGTAATGCTATTGCACACAGTATTCCTTTTTTTTTTTTTTTTTGTTAGAAATATAGTTTTCTTTTATTTTTTTTATTTTCTTTTTTTATTTTTTTTTGTTTTCAACATCTTTTATTTTTTATTTTTTATTTTTATTTATTTTATTTTTTATTATACTTTAAGTTCTAGGGTACATGTGCATACATTTATATCATGTATAACTCCCCAATGCAATCCTCCCCCCTCCCCCCCCCTCCCCATGATAGGCCCCAGTGTGTGATGTTCCCCTTCCCGAGTCCAAGTGATCTCATTGTTCAGTTCCCACCTATGAGTGAGAACATGCGGTGTTTGGTTTTCTGTCTTGTGATAGTTTGCTAAGAATGATGGTTTCCAGCTGCATCCATGTCCCTACAAAGGACGCAAACTCATCCTTTTTGATGGCTGCATAGTATTCCATGGTGTATATGTGCCACATTTTCTTAATCCAGTCTGTCACAGATGGACATTTGGGTTGATTCCAAGTCTTTGCTATTGTGAATAGTGCCGCAATAAACATACGTGTGCATGTGTCTTTGTAGTAGTAATTTATAATCCTTTGGGTATATACCCAGTAGTGGATGGCTGGGTCATATGGTACATCTAGTTCTAGATCCTTGAGGAATCGCCATACTGTTTTCCATAATGGTTGAACTAGTTTACAATCCCACCAACAGTGTAAAAGTGTTCCTATTTCTCCACATCCTCTCCAACACCTGTTGTTTCCTGACTTCTTAATGATTGCCATTCTAACTGGTGTGAGATGGTATCTCATTGTGGTTTTGATTTGCATTTCTCTGATGGCCAGTGATGATGAGCATTTTTTCATGTGTCTGTTGGCTGTATGGATGTCTTCTTTTGAGAAATGTCTGTTCATATCCTTTCCCACTTTTTGATGGGGTTGTTTGTTTTTTTCTTGTATATTTGTTTGAGTTCTTTGTAGATTCTGGATATTAGCCCTTTGTCAGATGAGTAGTTGCAAAAATTTTCCCCATTCTGTAGGTTGCCTGTTCACTCTGATGGTAGTTTCTTTTGCTGTGCAAAAGCTCTTTAGTTTAATTAGATCCCATTTGTCAATTTTGGCTTTTGCTGCCGTTGCTTTTGGTGTTTTAGACATGAAGTCCTTGCCCATGCCTATGTCCTGAATGGTACTACCTAGATTTTCTTCTAGGGTTTTTATGGTATTAGGTCTAACATTTAAGTCTCTAATCCATCTTGAATTAATTTTCGTATAAGGGTAAGGAAAGGATCCAGTTTCAGCTTTCTACTTATGGCTAGCCAATTTTCCCAGCACCATTTATTAAATAGGGAATCCTTTCCCCATTTCTTGTTTCCTCAGGTTTGTCAAAGATCAGATGGCTGTAGATGTGTGGTATTATTTCTGAGGACTCTGTTCTGTTCCATTGGTCTATATCTCTGTTTTGGTACCAGTACCATGCTGTTTTGGTTACTGTAGCCTTGTAGTATAGTTTGAAGTCAGGTAGCGTGACGCCTCCAGCTTTGTCCTTTTGACTTAGGATTGTCTTGGCAATGCGGGCTCTTTTTTGGTTCCATATGAACTTTAAAGCAGTTTTTTCCAATTCTGTGAAGAAAGTCATTGGTAGCTTGATGGGGATGGCATTGAATCTATAAATACCTTGGGCAGTATGGCCATTTTCACGATATTGATTCTTCCTATCCATGAGCATGGTATGTTCTTCCATTTGTTTGTGTCCTCTTTGATTTCACTGAGCAGTGGTTTGTAGTTCTCCTTGAAGAGGTCCTTTACATCCCTTGTAAGTTGGATTCCTAGGTATTTTATTCTCTTTGAAGCAATTGTGAATGGAAGTTCATTCCTGATTTGGCTCTCTGCTTGTCTGTTACTGGTGTATAAGAATGCTTGTGATTTTTGCACATTAATTTTGTATCCTGAGACTTTGCTGAAGTTGCTTATCAGCTTAAGGAGATTTTGGGCTGAGACGATGGGGTTTTCTAAATATACAATCATGTCATCTGCAAACAGGGACAATTTGACTTCTTCTTTTCCTAACTGGATACCCTTGATTTCTTTCTCTTGCCTGATTGCCCTAGCCAGAACTTCCAACACTATGTTGAATAGGAGTGGTGAGAGAGGGCATCCCTGTCTTGTGCCAGTTTTCAAAGGGAATTTTTCCAGTTTTTGCCCATTCAGTATGATATTAGCTGTGGGTTTGTCATAAATAGCTCTTATTATTTTGAGGTACGTTCCATCAATACCGAATTTATTGAGCGTTTTTAGCATAAGGGCTGTTGAATTTTGTCAAAAGCCTTTTCTGCATCTATTGAGATAATCATGTGGTTCTTGTCTTTGGTTCTGTTTATATGCTGGATTACGTTTATTGATTTGCGAATGTTGAACCAGCCTTGCATCCCAGGGATGAAGCCCACTTGATCATGGTGGATAAGCTTTTTGATGTGCTGCTGAATCCGGTTTGCCAGTATTTTATTGAGGATTTTTGCATCGATGTTCATCAGGGATATTGGTCTAAAATTCTCTTTTTTTGTTGTGTCTCTGCCAGGCTTTGGTATCAGGATGATGTTGGCCTCATAAAATGAGTTAGGGAGGATTCCCTCTTTTTCTATTGATTGAATAGTTTCAGAAGGAATGGTACCAGCTCCTCCTTGTACCTCTGGTAGAATTCAGCTGTGAATCCATCTGGTCCTGGACTTTTTTTGGTGGGTAGGCTATTAATTGTTGCCTCAATTTCAGAGCCTGCTATTGGTCTATTCAGGGATTCAACTTCTTCCTGGTTTAGTCTTGGGAGAGTGTAAGTGTCCAGGAAATTATCCATTTCTTCTAGATTTTCTAGTTGATTTGCGTAGAGGTGTTTATAGTATTCTCTGATGGTAGTTTGTATTTCTGTGGGGTCGGTGGTGATATCCCTTTATCATTTTTTATTGCGTCTATTTGATTCCTCTCTCTTTTCTTCTTTATTAGTCTTGCTAGCGGTCTGTCAATTTTGTTGATCTTTTCAAAAAACCAACTCCTGGATTCATTGATTTTTTGGAGGGTTTTTGTGTCTCTATCTCCTTCAGTTCTGCTCTGATCTTAGTTATTTCTTGCCTTCTGCTAGCTTTTGAATGTGTTTGCTCTTGCCTCTCTAGTTCTTTTAATTGTGATGTTAGAGTGTCAATTTTAGATCTTTCCTGCTTTCTCTTGTGGGCATTTAGTGCTATAAATTTCCCTCTACACACTGCTTTAAATGTGTCCCAGAGATTCTGGTATGTTGTATCTTTGTTCTCATTGGTTTCAAAGAACATCTTTATTTCTGCTTTCATTTCGTTATGTACCCAGTAGTCATTCAGGAGCAGGTTGTTCAGTTTCCATGTAGTTGAGCGGTTTTGATTGAGTTTCTTAGTCCTGAGTTCTAGTTTGATTGCACTGTGGTCTGAGAGACAGTTTGTTATAATTTCTGTTCTTTTACATTTGCTGAGGAGTGCTTTACTTCCAATTATGTGGTCAATTTTGGAATAAGTGCGATGTGGTGCTGAGAAGAATGTATATTCTGTTGATTTGGGGTGGAGAGTTCTATAGATGTCTATTAGGTCCGCTTGGTGCAGAGATGAGTTCAATTCCTGGATATCCTTGTTAACTTTCTGTCTCGTTGATCTGTCTAATGTTGACAGTGGAGTGTTGAAGTCTCCCATTATTATTGTATGGGAGTCTAAGTCTCTTTGTAGGTCTCTAAGGACTTGCTTTATGAATCTGGGTGCTCCTGTATTGGGTGCATATATATTTAGGAGAGTTAGCTCTTCCTGTTGAATTGATCCCTTTACCATTGTAATGGCCTTCTTTGTCTCTTTTGATCTTTGATGGTTTAAAGTCTGTTTTATCAGAGACTAGGATTGCAACCCCTGCTTTTTTTTGTTCTCCATTTGCTTGGTAGATCTTCCTCCATCCCTTTATTTTGAGCCTATGTATGTCTCTGCATGTGAGATGGGTCTCCTGAATACAGCAGACTGATGGGTCTTGACTCTTTATCCAGTTTGCCAGTCTGTGTCTTTTAATTGGAGCATTTAGTCCATTACATTTAAGGTTAATATTGTTATGTGTGAACTTGATCCTGTCATTATGATATTAACTGGTTATTTTGCTCGTTAGTTGATGCAGTTTCTTCCTAGCCTCGATGGTCTTTACATTTTGGCATGTTTTTGCAATGGCTGGTACCGGTTGTTCTTTCCATGTTTAGGGCTTCCTTCAGGGTCTCTTGTAAGGCAGGCCTGGTGGTGACAAAATCTCTAAGCATTTGCTTATCTGTAAAGGATTTTATTTCTCCTTCACTGATGAAACTTAGTTTGGCTGGATATGAAATTCTGGGTTGAAAATTCTTTTCTTTAAGAACGTTGAATATTGGCCCCCACTCTCTTCTGGCTTGTAGAGTTTCTGCCGAGAGATCTGCTGTTAGTCTGATGGGCTTCCCTTTGTGGGTAACCCGACCTTTCTCTCTGGCTGCCCTTAAGATTTTTTCCTTCATTTCAACTTTGGTGAATCTGGCAATTATGTGTCTTGGAGTTGCTCTTCTGGAGGAGTATCTTTGTGGCGTTCTCTGTATTTCCTGAATTTGAATGTTGGCCTGCCCTACTAGGTTGGGGAAGTTCTCCTGGATGATATCCTGAAGAGTGTTTTCCAACTTGGTTCCATTTTCCCCCTCACTTTCAGGCACCCCAATCAGACGTAGATTTGGTCTTTTTACATAATCCCATACTTCTTGCAGGCTTTGTTCATTTCTTTTTCTTCTTTTTTCTTTTGGTTTCTCTTCTCGCTTCATTTCATTCATTTGATCCTCAATCGCTGATACTCTTTCTTCCAGTTGATCGAGTCGGTTACTGAAGCTTGTGCATTTGTCACGTATTTCTCGTGTCATGGTTTTCATCTCTGTCATTTCGTTTATGATCTTCTCTGCATTAATTAGTCTAGCTGTCAATTCTTCCACTTTTTTTTCAAGATTTTTAGTTTCTTTGCGCTGGGTACGTAATTCCTCCTTTAGCTCTGAGAAGTTTGATGGACTGAAGCCTTCTTCTCTCATCTCGTCAAAGTCATTCTCTGACCAGCTTTGATCCGTTGCTGGCGATGGGCTGCGCTCCTTTGCAGGGGGAGATGCGCTCTTATTTTTTGAATTTCCAGCTTTTCTGCCCTGCTTCTTCCCCATCTTTGTGGTTTTATCTGTCTCTGGTCTTGATGATGGTGACGTACTGATGGGGTTTTGGTATAGGTGTCCTTCCTGTTTGATAGTTTTCCTTCTGACAGTCAGAAGGACTGTCTGTTGGTCTGTTGGAGATTGCTTGAGGTCCACTCCAGACCCTGTTTGCCTGGGTATCAGCAGCAGAGGTTGCCGAAGATAGAATATTGCTGAACAGCGAGTGTACCTGTCTGATTCTTTCTTTGGAAGTTTCCTCTCAGGGGTGTACTCCACCCTGTGAGGTGTGGGGTGTCAGACTGCCCCTAGTGGGGGATGTCTCCCAGTAGGCTACTCAGGGGTCAGGGACCCACTGAGCAGGCAGTCTGTCCGTTCTCAGATCTCAACCTCCTGCGTTGGGAGATCCACGCTCTCCCAAAGCTGTCAGACAGAGTCGTTCGCGTCTGCACCGGCCCCCGCTCTTTCCCCTGTTGGACGCAGCTGTGCGCTGTCCCAGAGGTGGAGTCTACAGAGACAGGCAGGCTTCCTTGAGCTGCTGTGAGCTCCACCCAGTTCGAGCTTCCCAGCGGCTTTGTTTACCTACTTAAGCCTCAGCAATGGCGGGCGCCCCTCCCCAGCCTCGCTGCTGCCTTGCGGATAGATCGCCGCAGACGGCTGTGTTAGCAGTGAGGGAGGCTCCGTGGGCGTGGGACCCTCCCGGCCAGGTGTGGGATATTCTCCTGGTGTGCCTGTTTCCTTAAAGCGCATTTGGGGTGGGAGTTACCCGATTTTCCAGGTGTTGTGTGTCTCAGTTCCCTGGCTAGGAAAAGGGATTCCTTCCCCCTTGCGCTTCCAGGTGAGGCGATGCCTCGCCCTGCTTCAGCTCACGCTGGTCAGGCTGCAGCAGCTGACCAGCACCGATTGTCCGGCACTCCCTAGAGAGATGACCCCAGTACCTCAGTTGAAAACAGAAATCACCGGTCTTCTGTGTCGCTCGCGCTGGGAGTTGGAGACTGGAGCTGTTCCTATTCGGCCATCTTGCTCCGCCCCCGTTCAGATCCAGTATTCCTAATATTGGAATTTCATTACTTTGAGGTGAAAGGATCTGCGGAGGCATTGGTTATCTTTCCGTCTAAAGAGGAATTTCAGATCCTTCAATGGTTCACAGTGTATTCTGGAGCTGACGTTGTTGGACTCAGTTCCAGTGCTTTAGGGCCTTTCCAACACTTCACTTAGGTGTAGTGCATCCAGCTGCTAATCTCTGGTGCTTTATGGCCGGGAGGGTAGAAATAGAAAATGCAACAGTAAAGGGTCTCTCTTTGACTGGAGTTAGTGGGATTTGGGGTTCTATTCTTCCAAGCTTTCAGGAGAACCAGTGAGTTTGGAGGATATAGAGGTGGAGATTTTTTCTCTTCTAATTTCGTGTTTGTTTGTAACCCATATTCCTGGAGGGCTTGATGGAAGTCTTCTAGAAAGGAGACATACTGGTTGATTTAGCAGTTTGTTCATCTAGTAGTAAGTCAGAATACAGGAATGGCCTACCATATAAGACCTTGAAGGGGTTTAATTGCAAAGAGGTCTGAGAGGCAACACAAATATGAAGGAGAACTAAAGGTAAGAGGTCCACCCATGTCTGCTGTTTCCCGACAGAGTTTATTGAGGATGTATTTGAGGGTTTAGCTCGTTCTTTCCATGTTCCCTGAAGATGGTGGTCTCCAGACAAAGTGAAGGTACCTTTTATGCCTAGGCAGTACTGACCTGGTGATTCACTTGGGAAATTAAGGATGGACCATTGTCTATTTGCAGTGACCTAGGAAGCCCGAATTGGGGAACGAGGTCCCTTAGGAGGAATTAGCTCTCTCTTGTGTCTTTTCAGTCCTTGTGGGATAGGCCTCTACTCATCCTGTGAAGGTGTCTACACAGACCAAGAAGCCCTTATGCCTGCAGCATGTGGGGAGCTGAGTATAGTACAACGGCGAGTCCTCCCCAGGGTATGTACCTGTCCTTTGGGTTGAACATGGGGGCTTCCCTCTTTGGGGATTATTTATGATGCACAAGTTGAAAGTTTGACAAACCTGTTGAATAGTTTTGTTTATTCTCTTCCCACTTGGTGTAGTTTGGATCTGTGTCTTAACCCATTATCATGTCAAATTGTTGGAGGTGAGGCCTGGTGGGAGGTGGTTGAATTATGGGGTGGATCCTTCATGAATTGTTTAGCATCATCCCCTTGGTGGTGTTCTTCTGAAAGGTAGCTAGACTTTTTGTACAGCCTGTAGAAATATAAGACTATTAAATCTCTTTTCTTTATATTACCCAGTCTTAGGCATTTCTTCACAGCAATGCAAAAATGGAATAATACACTACTAACATTAATTTACATATTTTCCCTAGGTTGTCCTTTTCAACGTGGCAGGAGTTGTGTGAACTCGTGATGAGCTTCTACCCTTGGGAGGCCCTTGGTTGGTGGAGAAGTTCCCCAAGGTTGTACCATTTATTGGTTTCTTTTGATACCTACGTTGGGTGGTTCAATTTATTTCTTCCTGAGTGTATTGGAGAGGGGATAATTCAGTGGGGAGCAAAGGGAGCAAGGCCCCAGGTAAGTATCCTTTGAGACAGCTGCTTCTTTGGTTTGGAGTTGGTCATCCTATTTTCTTGTGCAGTTTCATTGGAGCCCCTCTGGTGTCTCTCACAGGGCACTACTGCCACCTCCTGGGACAAGTGAACAGCATCTAGTAGATCTAAGATTTGGGATCTGTACTGCCCTGGTCAACGTGAAGAGTTCTGCTAGTTGTGCTGAGGTCCCCAGAGGACAGAGTTTTTATCTCTATAACTTGGTAAAGGGACACTATAAAGTACCCTGCATGTCTAGCCCTATTCCAGATAAAAGTACTCCCATCTGAAAATCATATTTTGTCTGGATTGTCCAGAAGCTGATCCTCTAAGTCCTCCAAGCTGGCATAAATTTGGTTAAGTATTTCACAGCATAAATGTGCCAGGTTATTGTTTTCTGGTAGTGAAAGTAAGGCTGGCTGAGTTGAGAATGGAGCACCGCTAAACTGTTACATGTGGGTTTTTCTATAACAAGACCTGGTACTTCAACAGTTTGTTGTCAGTGAACCATTGTGGCCCTTTTATATCCAATAAGGGGCCTGTTTGGTGGGATGGCAGGATCTGGATTAACTATCCCATGGTGATTTTGAGGGCCTCCTTGTATAGGAGCCCTGCTGCACTCACTATCTTGAGGCAATGTGGTCATCCTCATGCAACTGGGTGTAAGTTCGTTGAAAAGTTACCTACCGGAGATCTGATTAGCCCAATGGTTTGAATTAGGACTCCTAAGGCTACAACTTGTCTTTCAGTAACAAAAAGCTGAAATGGTTTGGTTAGCATGGGTGGTCCAAGGGCTTGTGAGAGGGCAGTTTTTAGTTGCCTAAAAGCTCCCTCCTATATTTTCCCCAGAAAGGCGAGTTTCTATTAGTCATTTTTTGAGTCTGATATTAGGACTTAACAATTCTATCATACCCCAGTATCCAAAGTCTGCAATATCCTGTGGTTCCAAGAAAGACCCGAAGTAGCTGTTGGGTGGTTGGGATAGGTATTTTAAGGATGACCTATATTCATTCTGGGAGAGCTTAGTATCTCCACGGGTCAGGATTATCCCCAGGCATTGGACCTCTTGTCTTAGCAGTTGTGACTTGGACACTTGGACACTTCTTACCCTCTGCCTGCAAGGAAATTTAGTGTTTGAACTAGATGCCGGATTCCCAGCTCATTCATAGACTAATAGGCTAATAGATTATTTATGTAACCTATTATGCAGATTAATAGGTTATTTATGTACTGTAGGAGAAAAGCAGTCTATGCCACAAGGCCTGCATCTCTTGATGAGTACTAGTACTGGACTAGGCCCACAGAGAGTAGACTAGTGGGGCATGAAACCTACTGAGACATCAGCTGGGGCAACTAACAGAGTGCTGGCATCACCTGTTCCCTGAAACCAGGCTGCAAAGCATGGCTCCAAAAGAGACCCCATTCTTCCACTTGTGGGGAGGAGAGACAAGAGTGGTGAGAAGTTTGTCTTGCATCTAAATGCCAGCTAAGCCAAAGCAGCATAGGGCACTTCTCAGAGTTGTGGGGCCCCATTCCAGACCCTAGCTCCCAGATGAAATTTATAGACGTGCCCGACCCAACTTTGTACTTTATGCTCAAGATTGCTATAGTGATTTGGCATATTTTGTGATACTGTAAGAATTTTATAATTACTTTTTCTAAATTTTTGAAAAATGTTATTGGCATTTTGATAATGATTAAATTGAATCTATAGATTGTTTTCAGTAGTATTGATATTTTAACAATGTTAATTCTTATTTTTTCTTTTTTTATACCTTAAGTTCTATGGTACATGTGCACCATGTGCGGTTTGATCCATAGGTATACACGTGCCATGTTGGTTCACTGAACGCATCAACTCGTCATTTACATTAGATATTTCCCTAATGCTATCCTTGCCCCAGGCCCCCACCCCATGACAGGCCCCAGTGTGTGATGTTCCCCGCCCTGTGTCCAAGTGATTTCATAGTTCAATTCCCACCTATGGGTGAGAACATGCGGTGTTTGGTTTTCTGTCCTTGTGATAGTTTGCTCAGAATGATGGTTCCCAGCTTAATCCATGTCCCTGCAAAGGACATGAACTCATCCTTTTTTATGGCTGCATAGTATTCCATGGTGTATATGTTCCACAGTTTGTTGATCCAGTCTATTTTTGATGGACAATTGAAATGGTACCAAGTCTTTGCTATTGTGAATAGTGCCACAATAAACATACGTTTTCATGCATCTTTATAGTAGCATGACTTATAATCCTTTGGATATATACCCAATAATGAGATTGCTGGGTCAAATTATAATTCTAGTTCTAGATCCTTGAGGAATCGCCACACTGTCTTCCACAATGGTTGAACTAATTTACACTCCCACCAGCAGTGTAAAAGCGTTCCTATTTCTCCACATCCTCTCCAACATGTGTTGTTTCCTGACATTTTAATGATTGCCATTCTAACTGGCATGAGATGGTATCTCATTGTGGTTTTGATTTGCATTTCTCTGATGACCAGTGATGATGAGCATTTTTTCATGTGTCTGTGGGCTGCATAGATGTCTTATTTACAGAAGTGCCTGTTCATATCCTTTGCCAACTTTTTGATGGGGTTGTTTGTTTTTTTCTTGTATATTTGTTTGAGTTCCTTGTAGATTCTGGATATTAGTCCTTTGTCAGATGGGTAGATTGCAAACATTTTCTCCCATTCTGTAGGTTGTCTGTTCACTCTGATGATAGTTTCTTTTGCTGTGCAGAAGCTCTTTTAGTGTAATTCTGTCCCATTTGTCTATTTGGCTTTTGTTGCCATTGATTTTGGTGTTTTACTCATGAAGTCTTTGCCCATGCTTATTGCCTAGTTTTTCTTCGAGGATTTTTATGATTTTAGGTCTAACATTGAAGTCTGTAATCCATCTTGAATTAGTCTTTATATAAGGTGTAAGGAATGGATCCAGTTTCAGCTTTCTACATATGGCTAGCCAGTTTTCCCAACACCATTTATTAAATAGGGAATCGTTTCCCCATTTATTGTTTTCAGGTTTGTCAAAGATCAGATGGTTGTAGATGTGTGGTATTATTTCTGAGGGCTCTGTTCTGTTCCATTGGTCTATATCTCTGTTTTGGTACCAGTACCATCCTGTTTTGGTTACTGTAGCCTTGTAGTATAGTTTGAAGTCAGGTAGCGTGATGACTCCAGCTTTGTTCTTTTTGCTTAGGATTGTCTTGACAATGCAGGCTCTTTTTTGGTTCGATATGAACTTTAAAGTAGTTTTTTTTTCAATTCTGTGAAGAAAGTCATTGGTAGTTTGATGGGGATGGCATTGGATCTATAAATTACTTTGGACAGTAAGGCCATTTTTAGGATATTGATTCTTCCTATCCATGAGCATGGAATGTTCTTCCATTTGTTTGTGTCCTCTTTTATTTCATTGAGCAGTGGTTTGTAGTTCTCCTTGAAGAGGTCCTTCATATTCCTTTTAAGTTGGATTCCTAGTATTTTATTCTCTTTGTAGCAAATATGAATGGGAGTTCACTCATGATTTGACTCTCTGTTTGTCTGTTAGTGGTGTATAGGAATGCTTGTGATTTTTGCACATTGATTTTGTATCCTGAGAGTTTGCTGGAGTTGCTTATCAGCTTAAGGAGATTTTGGGCTGAGATAATGGGGTTTTCTAAATATAAAATCTTGTCATCTGTGAACATATACGATTTGAATTATTCATTTCCTAATTGAATACCCTTTATTTCTTTCTCTTGCCTGATTGCCCTGGCCAGAACTTCCAACAGTATGTTGAATAGGAGTGGTGAGAGAAGGCATCGTTATCTTGTGCCGGTTTTCAAAGGGAATGCTTCCAGTTTTTTCCCATTCAGTATGATATTGACTGTGGGTTTGTCATAAATAGCTCTTATTATTTTGAGATACATTCCAACCATACCTAGTTTATTGAGGGTTTTTAGCATGAAGGGCTGTTGAAGGTCTTTTCTGCATCTATTGAGATAATCATGTGGTTTTTGTCATTGGTTCTGTTTTGTGAGGATTTACGTTTATTGGTTTGAGTATGTTGAACCAGCCTTGCATGCCAGGGATGAAGCCAACTTGATCACAGTGGATAAGCTTTTAGATGTGCTGCTGCATTCGATTTGCCAGTATTTTATTGAGGATTTTTGCATCCATGATCATCAGGGATATTGGTCTAAAATTCCCTTTTTTTGTTGTATCTCTGCCAGGCTTTGGTATCAGGATGATGTTGGCCTGATAAAGTGAGTTAGGGAGGATTCCCTCTTTTCTATTGATTGGAATAGTTTCAGAAGGAACGCTACCAGCTCCTGTTTGTACCTGGTAGAATTTGGCTGTGCATCTTTCTGGTCGTGGACTTTTATTGGTTGGTAGGCTATTAATTATTGCCTCCATTTCATAGCCTCTTATTGGTCTATTCAGGGATTCAACTTCTTTCTGGTTTAGTCTTGGGAGGATGTATATGTCCAGGAATTGATCCATTTCGTCTAGATTTTCTAGTTTGTTTGCATAGAGGTGTTTATAGTATTCTCTGAAGGTAGTTTGTATTTCTGTGGGATTGGTAGTTATATCCACTTTATCATTTTGTATTGCATCTATTTGATTCTTCTCTCTTTTCTTTTTTATTAGTCTTGCTAGCAGTCTATCAATTTTGTTGATCTTTTCAAAAAACCAGCTCCTGGATTCATTGATTTTTTGAAGGACTTTTTATGTCTCTATCTCTTTCAGTTCTGCTCTGATCCTAGTTATTTCTTGCCTTCTGCTAGTTTTTGAAGTGTTTGGTCTTGCTTCTCTAGTTCTTTTAATTTTGATGTTAGGTGGTCAATTTTAGATCTTTCTGCTGCTTTCTCTTGTGGCCATTTAGTGCTATAAATTTCCCTCTCACCTGCTTTAAATGTGTCCAGAGATTCTGGTATGTTGTATCTTTGTTCTCATTGGTTTCAAAGAACATCTTTATTCTGCCTTCATTTTGTTATTTACCCAGTACTTATTCAGAGCAGGTTGTTCAGTTCCATGTAGTTGAGTAGTTTTGAGTGAGTTCTTAATCCTGAGTTCTAATTTGATTGCACTATGGGCTGAGAGACTGCTGTGATTTCTGTTCTTTTACATTTGCTGAGGAGTGTTTTACTTCCAATTATGTGATCAATTTTAGAATAAGTGCTATGTGGTGCTGAGAATAATGTATATTCTGTTGATTTGGGGTGGAGAATTCTGTAGATGTCTATTAGGTCTTCTTGTTGCAGAGGTGAGTTCAGGTCCTGGATATCCTTGTTAACTTTCTGTTTTGTTTATCTGTCTAATGTTGACAGTGGGATATTAAAGTCTCTGGTTATTATTGTTTTGGAGTCTAATTCTCTTTGTAGGTCTCTAAGGACTTGCTTTATGAATCACGGTGCTCTTGTGTTGGGTGCATGTGTATTTAGGATAGTTAGTTCTTCTTGTTGAATTGATCCCTTTATCATGATGTCCTTCTTTGTCTCTGTTGATCTTTGTTGGTTTAAAGTCTGTTTTATCACAGACTAGTATTGCAACCCCTGCTTTATTTTTTGCTTTCCATTTGCTTGGTAGATCTTCCTCCATCCCTTTATTTTGAGCCTATGTGTGTCTTTGCATGGGAAATGGGTCTCCTGAATACAGCACACTGATGAGTCTTGACTCTTTATTCATTTTGCCAGTTTCTGTCTTTTAATGGGCATTTAGCCCATTTACACTTATGGTTCATATTGTTATGTGTGAATTTGATCCTGTCATTATGATGTTCGCTGGTTATTTTGCCCATTAATTGATGCCGTTTCTTCCTAGTATCAATGGTCTTTACAATTTGGCTTTTTTTTTTTTTTTTTTTGAGACGGAGTCTCGCTCTGTCGCCCAGGCTGGAGTGCGGTGGCCGGATCTCAGCTCACTGCAAGCTCCGCCTCCCAGGTTTGCGCCATTCTCCTGCCTCAGCCTCCGAGTAGCTGGGACTACGGGCGCCCGCCACCTCGCCCGTCTAGCTTTTTGTATTTTTTTTTAGTAGAGACGGGGTTTCACCATGTTAGCCAGGATGGTCTCGATCTCCTGACCTCGTGATCCACCGCCTCGCCTCCCAAAGTGCTGGATTACAGGCTTGAGCCACCGTGCCCGGCCCAATTGGCATGTTTTTGCAGTGGCGGTATGGTTATTCCTTTCCATGTTTAGTGCTTCCTTCAGGACCTCTTGTAATTCAGGCCTGGTGGTGACAAAATCTCTCAGCATTTGCTTATCTGTAAAGGATTTTATTTCTCCTTCACTTATGAAGCTTACTTTGGCTGGATATGAAATTCTCGTTTGCAAATTGTTTTCTTTAAGAATGTTGAATATTGGCGCCTACTGTCTTCTTGCTTGTAGGGTTTCTGCTGATAGATCTGCTGTTTGTCTGATGGGCTTCCCTTTGTGGGTAACTTGACCTTTCTCTCTGGCTGCTCTTAATACTTTTCCTTCATTTCAACCTGGGTGAATCTGACAGTTTTATGTTTCTTGGGATTGCTCTTCTCAAGGAGTATCTTTGTGATGTTCTCTGTATTTCCTGAATTTGAATATTGGCCTGCCTTGCTATGTTGGGGAAGTTCTCCTGGATAATATCCTGAAAAGTGTTTTCCAACTTGGTTCCATTCTTCCCATCACTTTCATGTACACCAATCAAAGATTTGGTCTTTTCACAAAGTCCTATGTTTCTTGGAGGCTTTGTTCATTTACTCTTTTTTCTCTAACCTTGTCTCTCGCTTTATTTCATTAATTTGACCTTCAATCACTGATACCCTTTCTTCCACTTGATCGAATCAACTATTGAAGCTTGAGCATACCTCACGAATTTCTCGTGCCATGGTTTTCAGCTCCATCAGGTCATTTAAGGTCTTCTCTACACTGTGTATTCTAGTTAGCCATTCATCTAATCTTTTTTCAAGGTTTTCAGCTTCCTTGCAATGGGTTCGAACATCCTCCTTTAGCTCAGAGAAGTTTTTTATTACCGACCTTCTGAAGCCTACTTCTGTCAACTCATCAAAGTCATTCTCCGTCCAGCTTTGTTCCATTGCTAACGAGGAGCTGCGATCCTTTGAAGAAGAAGAGGCACTCTGATTTTTAGAATTTTCAGCTGTTCTGCTCTGGTTTCTCCTCATCTTTGTGGTTTTGTCTACCTTTGGTCTTTGATGTTGGTGACCTACAGATGGGGTTTTGGTGTAGATGATCTTTTTGTTGATGTTGATGCTATTCCTTTCTGTTTGTTAGTTTTTTTCTAACAGTCAGGTCCCTCAGCTGCAGGTCTGCAGTAAACAGTGCTGCAATAAACATACATGTGTACGTGTCTCTATAGTAGAATGATTTATAATCCTTTGAGTATGTACTCAATAATGGGATTCTGGGTTAAATGGTATTTCTAGTTGTAGATCTTTGAGGAGTTGCCACACTGTCTTCCACAATGGTTAAACTAATTTACACTACCACCAACAGTGTAAAAGCTTTCGTATTTCTCCACATCCTCTCCAGTATCTGTTGTTTCCTGACTTTTTAATAATCACCATTCTAACTGGCATGAGATGATATCTCATTGTGGTTTGATTTACATTTTTCTAATGACCAGTTTGATGAGCTTTTTTTTTTTTTTCCATATATTCTTGGCTGATAAATGTCGTCTTTGAGAAGTGTCTGTTCATATCCTTTGCCAACTTTTTTTTTGTTTTTTTTGAGGCGGAGTCTCGCTCTGGTCTCCCGGACTGGAGTGCAGTGGCCGGATCTCAGCTCACTGCAGCTCGCCTCCCGGGTTTACGCCATTCTCCTGCCTCAGCCTCCCGAGTAGCTGGGACTACAGGCGCCCGCCACCTCGCCCAGCTAGTTTTTGTATTTTTAGTAGAGACGGGGTTTCACCGTGTTAGCCAGGATGGTCTCGATCTCCTGACCTCGTGATCCACCCGTCTCGGCCTCCCAAAGTGCTGGGATTACAGGCTTGAGCCACCGCACCCGGCCTCCTTTGCAACTTTTTGATGGGGTTGCTTGTTTTCTTCTTGTAAATTTGTTTGAGTTCTTTGTAGATTCGTGGTATTAGCACTTTGTTTGATGGGACATGATAAAAATTTCTCCCCATTCTGTAGGTTTCCTGTTCACTCTGATGATACTTTCTTTCGCTGTGCAAAAGCTCTTTAGTTTAATTAGATCCCATTTGTCAGTTTTGGCTTTTGTTACCATTGCTTTTGGTGTTTCAGTCATGAAGCCTTTGCTCATGCCTATGTCCTGAATCGTATTACCTAGGTTTTTGTGTATGGTTTTTAGGGTTTTAGGTCTTAATTAATCTTGAGTTAATTTTTGTATAAAGTGTAAGAAAGTGATCCAGGTTTAGTTTTCTGCATATGTTCAGTTTCCATGTAGTGCGATTTTGAGTAAGTTTCTTAGTTCTGAGTTTTAGTTTTATTGCACTGTGGTCTGAGAGACTGTTTATTATGCTTCTGTTTTTTGCATTTTCTGAGGAATTTTACTTCCAATTACATGGCCAATTTTTAGAATAAGTGAGATGAGGGCTTAGAAGAATGTATATTCTGTTAATTTATGGTGGAGAGTTCTGTAGATGTCTATCAGGCCTGCTTGGTCCAGAGCTGAGTTCAAGGCCTTAATATCTTTGTTAATTTTCTGTCTCATTCATTGTCTAATATTGACTGTGGGAAGTTAATTTATCCCACTATTATTATGTGGGAGTCTGAGTCTCTTTGTAGGTCTCAAAGAACTTGCTTTATGAATCTGGGTGCTCCAGTATTGGGTGCATCTCTATTTATGACAGCTCTTCTTGTTGCATTAATCCCCTACCTTTATGTAATGCCTTTCTTTGTCTCTTTGGTCTTTGTTGGTTTAAAGTCTTTTTTTTTTTTTTTTTTATCAGAAACTAGGATTGCAACCCCTGCTTTCTTCTGCTTCCATTTGCTTGGTAATACTTTTCCATCCCTTTATTTTGAATCTATGTTTGTCTTTGCACGTGAGATGCATCTCCTGAATACAGCACAGTGATGGGTCTTGACTCTGTATCCAATTTGCCAGTCTGTGTCTTTTATTGGGGGCATTTAGCCATTTATATTTAAGGTTAATATTGTTATGTGTGAATTTGATCTTGTCATTATGATGCTACCTGGCTATTTGCCCCGTTAGTTGGTGCAGTTTCTTCATAGTGTCGATGGTCTTTACAATTTGTTATATTTTTGCAGTGGCTGGTTACAGTTGTTTCTTTCCACGTTTAGTGCTTCCTTTACAAGCTCTTGTAAGTCAGGCCTCATGGTGACAAAATCTCTCAGCGTTTGTTGTCTGTAAAGGATTTTATTTCTCCTTCACTTATGAAGCTTAGTTTGGCTGGATATGAAACTCTGGTTTGGAAATTCTTTTCTTTAAGAATGTTGAATATTGGCCACCACTCTTTTCTGGCTTGTAGGGTCTGCTGATACATCTGCTGTTAGTCTGATGGGTTTCCCTTTGTGCATAACCTGACCTTTCTCTCTGGCTGCCTTAACATTTTTTCCTTCATTCAACTTTCGTGAATTTGACAATGATGTATCTTAGTGTTGCTCTTCTCGAGAGTATCTTGTGGTGTTCTCTCTATTTCCTGAATTTGAATTTTGGCCTGTCTTCCTTGGTTGGGGAAGTTCTCCTGGATAATACCCTGTAGAGTGTTTCCAACTTGATTCATTCTCCCCATCACTTTCAGGTACACCAATCAGACGTAGATTTTGTCTTTTAACACAGTCTCCTATTTCTTGAAGGCTTTGTTGTTTCTTTTTACTCTATTTTCTCTAACCACGTCTTCTCGCTTTATTTCATTAAGTTGATCTTCAATCTCTGATATTCTTTCTTCTGCTTGATCAATTGGCTATTGATACTTGTGTATGCTTCCCGAAGTTTGTTATTCTCTAACTGGTTATTCTAGTTAGCAATTTGTCTAACATTTTTTCAAGGTTCTGAGCTTCCTTGCATTGGGTTAGAACATGTTCTTTTAGCTCAGAGGGGTTTGTTATTACTCACCTTCTGAAGCTTACTTCTGTCAGTTCATCAAACTCATTCTCCATCCAGTTTTGTTTCCTCACTTGTGAGGAGTTGTGATTCTTTGAAGGAGAAGAGGCGTTCTGGTTTTTGGAGTTTTCAGCCTTTTTGCACTGGTTTCTCCCCACCTTGGTGGATTTATTTACCTTTAGTCTCTGATGTTGGTGACCTTCGAATGGGGTCTCTGAGTGGACGTCCTTTTTGTTGATGTTGATGCTATTTTCTTTCGGTTTGTTAATTTTCCTAGTAACAGTCAGGGCCCTCTGCTGCAGGTCTGCTGGAGTTTGCTGGAAGTCCACTTCAGACCCTCTATGCCTGGGTCAGAAGAGGTTTCAGAACAGCAAAGATTTCTACCTCTTCCTTCCTCTGAAAGCCTCTTCCCAGAGAGGCATCCGCCAGATATCAGCCAGAGTTCTACTATATGAGATGTCTGTCAGTGTCTACTGGGAGGTGTCTCCCAGTCAGGATACATGGGGGTCAGTCAGTGACCCTCTTGAGGAGGCTGTCTGACCCTTATCAGAGTTCCAGTGCTGTGCTGGGAGATCCGCTGCTCTCTTCAGAGTTGTCAGTCAGGGACAGTTAAGTGTGCTGAAGCTGTGCCCACAGCCACCTCTTCTCCCAAGTGCTCTGTCCCAGGGAGAGGGGGGTTTTATCTATAAGCCCCTGATGGGCTGTAGGTGAGTTGCTGATCTGTGATGGGCTCCACCCAGTTCAAAATTCCCAGTGGCTTCGTTTACACCGTGAGGGTAAGACCCCCTACTCAAGCCTCAGCAACGGTGGACGCCCCTTCCCCACCAAGCTGGAGCATCCCAGGTCGACCTTAGACTGCTGTTCTGGCTGCAAGAATTTCAAGCCAGTGGATCTTAGCTTCCTGGGCTCCATGGGGTTGAGATCCACTTAGCCAGACCACTTGGCACCCTGGCTTCAGCCTCATTACCAGAAGAGTGAACACTCTGTCTCACTGACATTGCTGGTGCCACTCCTGCAGCTAGGTCAGTGTCCTCCCAAATGGCTGCCCGGTTTTGTTCTTGAAATCCCTGGCCTTGGTGCCATAGGCACTGGAAGGGATCTCCTGGTCTGCAGGTTGCGAATACCATGAGTAAAGCACAGTATCTGGGCTGGAGTCCACTGTTCTTAATGGCACTGTCCCTCATGGCTTCCCTTGGCTAGGAGAGGAAAATTTCCAACCCCTGGCACTTCCCCGGTGAGGTGACATGCCAGCCTGCTTCAGCTTACCCTCCACGGGCTGCACCCACTGTCCAACCAGTCCCAGTGAGATGAACTGGGTACCTCAGTTGGAAATGCAGAAATCCCCCACCCGCTACATCTATCTCGCTGAGAGCTGCAGACCGGAGCTATTCTTATTTGGCCATCTTGCCAGCAAATTCAACAATAATTCGTTCAATCTATGAACATAGATTTTTTTTCATTTCTTTGCATCATCTTCAATTTCTTTCATCAATGTTTTATACTTTTCTGTGTAGAGATCTTTTACCTCCTTGGTTGAACTTACTCCTAAATAGTTTATGTTTTGTAGATATTGTTAATGGGATTGTTCTCTTATTTTCCTTTTGAAGTACTCTATTTTTAATGTATAGACATGTTACTGAATTTTCTATGTTGATTTACTGAATTCATTTACTTTATTGAATTTATTTTTTAGTTCTAGTTCTAACAGTATTTTGGTGGAGTCTTTAAAGTTTTCTATGTATAATATTATGTCATCTGCAAACAGAAATGATTTTACATATTTATTTTTAGTTGGGAATCCTTTTCTTTATTTATAAACTTTCAACTTTTCCCCATTTAGTATGATGTCTGCTGTGGATTTGTTATAAATAGCCTTTACTGTGTGAAAATGCATTTTTTTATTATTACTTTAAGTTCTAGGGTACATGTGCATAAAGTGCAGGTTTGTTACATATGTATATTTGTGCCATGTTGGTGTGCTGCACCCATCAACTCGTCAGCACCATCAATCATCATTTATATCACGTTAACTCCCCAATGCAATCCTCCCCTCTCCCCCCTCCCCATGATAGGCCCCAGGTGTGATGTTCCCCTTCCCGAGTCCAAGTGATCTCATTGTTCAGTTCCCACCTATGAGTGAGAACATGCGTGTTTGGTTTTCTGTTCTTGTGATAGTTTGCTAAGAATGATGGTTTCCAGCTGCATCCATGTCCCTACAAAGGATGCAAACTCATCCTTTTTGATGGCTGCATAGTATTCCATGGTGTATATGGCCACATTTTCTAATCCAGTCTGTCACAGATGGACATTTGGTTGATTCCAAGTCTTTGCTATTGTGAATAGTGCTGCAATAAACATACGAGTGCATGTGTCTTTGTAGTAGAATAATTTATAATCCTTTGGGTATATACCCAGTATGGGATGGCTGGGTCATATGGTACATCTAGTTCTAGATCCTTGAGGAATCGCCATACTGTTTTCCATAATGGTTGAACTAGTTTACAATCCCACCAACAGTGTAAAAGTGTTCCTATTTCTCCACATCCTCTCCAGCACCTGTTGTTTCCTGATTTTTAATGATTGCCATTCTAACTGGTGTGAGATGGTATCTCATTGTGGTTTTGATTTGCATTTCTCTGATGGCGAGTGATGATGAGCATTTTTTCATGTCTGTTGGCTGTATGAATGTCTTCTTTTGAGAAATGTCTGTCATATCCTTTCCCCACTTTTGATGGGTTGTTGGTTTTTTTTTTCTTGTATATTTGTTCGAGTTCTTTGTAGATTCTGGATATTAGCCCTTTGTCAGATGAGTAGATTGCAAAATTTTCTCCCATTCTGTAGGTTGCCTGTTCACTCTGATGGTAGTTTCTTTTGCTGTGCAGAAGCTTTTAGTTTAATTAGATCCCATTGTCAATTTTGGCTTTTGCTGCCGTTGCTTTGGTGTTTTAGACATGAAGTCTTGCCCATGCCTATGTCCTGAATGGTACTACCTAGATTTTCTTCTAGGGTTTTTATGGTATTAGGTCTAACATTTAAGTCTCTAATCCATCTTGAATTAATTTTCGATAGGGGTAAGGAAAGGATCCAGTTTCAGCTTTCTACTTATGGCTAGCCAATTTTCCCAGCACCATTTATTAAATAGGGAATCCTTTCCATTTTTGTTCTCTCAGGTTTGTCAAAGATCAGATGGCTGTAGATGTGTGGTATTATTTCTGAGGACTCTGTTCTGTTCCATTGGTCTATATCTCTGTTGTGGTACCAGTACCATGCTGTTTTGGTTACTGTAGCCTTGTAGTATAGTTTGAAGTCAGGTAGCGTGACGCCTTCAGCTTTGTCCTTTTGACTTAGGATTGTCTTGGCAATGCGGGCTCTTTTTGGTTCCATATGAACTTTAAAGCAGTTTTTTCCAATTCTGTGAAGAAAGTCATTGGTAGCTTGATGGGGATGGCATTGAATCTATAAATTACCTTGGGCAGTATGGCCATTTTCACAATATTGATTCTTCCTATCCATGAGCATGGTATGTTCTTCCATTTGTTGTGTCCTCTTTGATTTCACTGAGCAGTGGTTTGTAGTTCTCCTTGAAGAGGTCCTTTACATCCCTTGTAAGTTGGATTCTAGGTATTTTATTCTCTTTGAAGCAATGTGAATGGAAGTTCATTCATGATTGGCTCTCTCTGTTTGTCTGTTACTGGTGTATAAGAATGCTTGTGATTTTTGCACATTAATTTTGTATCCTGAGACTTTGCTGAAGTTGCTTATCAGCTTAAGGAGATTTTGGGCTGAGACGATGGGTTTTCTAAATATACAATCATGTCATCTGCAAACAGGGACAATTTGACTTCTTCTTTTCCTAAATGGATACCCTTGATTTCTTTCTCTTGCCTGATTGCCCTAGCCAGAACTTCCAACACTATGTTGAATAGGAGTGGTGAGAGAGGGCATCCCGTCTTGTGCCAGTTTTCAAAGGGAATTTTTCCAGTTTTTGCCCATTCAGTATGATATGAGCTGTGGGTTTGTCATAAATAGCTCTTATTATTTTGAGGTACGTTCCATCAATACCGAATTTATTGAGTTTTTAGCATGAAGGGCTGTTGAATTTTGTCAAAGCCTTTTCTGCATCTATTGAGATAATCATGTGGTTCTTGTCTTTGGTTCTGTTTATATGCGGATTACGTTTATTGATTTGCGAATGTTGAACCAGCCTTGCATCCCAGGATGAAGCCACTTGATCATGGTGGATAAGCTTTTTGATGTGCTGCTGGATCCGGTTTGCCAGTATTTTTGAGGATTTTTGCATCGATGTTCATCAGGGATATTGGTCTAAAATTCTCTTTTTTGTTGTGTCTCTGCCAGGCTTTGGTATCAGGATGATGTTGGCCTCATGAAATGAGTTAGGGAGGATTCCCTCTTTTTCTATTGATTGGAATAGTTTCAGAAGGAATGGTACCAGCTCCTCTTTGTACCTCTGGTAGAATTCAGCTGTGAATCCATCTGGTCCTGGACTTTTTTGGTGGGTAGGCTATTAATTATTGCCTCAATTTCAGAGCCTGCTATTGGTCTATTCAGGGATTCAACTTCTTCCTGGTTTAGTCTTGGGAGAGTGTAAGTGTCCAGAAATTATCCATTTCTTCTAGATTTTCTATTTATTTGCGTAGAGGTGTTTATAGTATCTCTGATGGTAGTTTGTATTTCTGTGGGGTCGGTGGTGATATCCCTTTATCATTTTTTTATTGCATCTATTTGATTCTCTCCTTTTTCTTCTTTATTAGTCTTGCTAGCGGTCTGTCAATTTTGTTGATCTTTTCAAAAAACCAACTCCTGGATTCATTGATTTTTGGAGGGTTTTTTTGTGTCTCTATCTCCTTCAGTTCTGCTCTGATCTTAGTTATTTCTTGCCTTCTGCTAGCTTTTGAATGTGTTTGCTCTTGCTCTCTAGTTCTTTTAATTGTGATGTTAGAGTGTCAATTTTAGATCTTTCCTGCTTTCTCTTGTGGGCATTTAGTGCTATAAATTTCCCTCTACACACTGCTTTAAATGTGTCCCAGAGATTCTGGTATGTTGTTTGTTCTTTGGTTTCAAAGACATCTTTATTTCTGCCTTCATTTCATTATGTACCAGTAGTCATTCAGGAGCAGGTTTTGTTCAGTTTCCATGTAGTTGAGCAGTTTTGATTGAGTTTCTTAGTCCTGAGTTCTAGTTTGATTGCACTGTGGTCTGAGAGACAGTTTGTTTAAATTTCTGTTCTTTACATTTGCTGAGGAGTGCTTTACTTCCAATTATGTGGTCAATTTGGAATAAGTGCGATGTGGTGCTGAGAAGAATGTATATTCTGTTGATTTGGGGTGGAGAGTTCTGTAGATGTCTATTAGGTCCGCTTGTGCAGATGAGTTCAATTCCTGGATATTGTTAACTTTCTGTCTCGTTGATCTGTCTAATGTTGACAGGGGGTGTTGAAGTCTCCCATTATTATTGTATGGGAGTCTAAGTCTCTTTGTAAGTCTCTAAGGACTTGCTTTATGAATCTGGGTGCTCTGTATTGGGTGCATATATATTTAGGATAGTTAGCTCTTCCTGTTGAATTGATCCCTTTACCATTATGTAATGCCCTTCTTTGTCTCTTTTGATCTTTGATGGTTTAAAGTCTGTTTTATCAGAGACTAGGATTGCAACCCCTGCTTTTTTTTGTTCTCCATTTGCTTGGTAGATCTTCCTCCATCCCTTTATTTTGAGCCTAGTGTGTCTCTGCATGTGAGATGGGTCTCCTGAATACAGCAGACTGATGGGTCTTGACTCTTTATCCAGTTTGCCAGTCTGTGTCTTTTAATTGGAGCATTTAGTCCATTTACATTTAAGGTTAATATTGTTATGTGTGAATTGATCCTGTCATTATGATATTAACTGGTTATTTTGCTCGTTAGTTGATGCAGTTTCTTCCTAGCCTCGATGGTCTTTACATTTTGGCATGTTTTTGCAATGGCTGGTACCGGTTGTTCCTTTCCATGTTTAGGCTTCCTTCAGGGTCTCTTGTAAGGCAGGCCTGGTGGTGACAAAATCTCTAAGCATTTGCTTATCTGTAAAGGATTTTATTTCTCCTTCACTTATGAACTTAGTTTGGCTGGATATGAAATTCTGGGTTGAAAATTCTTTTCTTTAAGAATGTTGAATATTGGCCCCCACTTCTTCTGGCTTGTAGAGTTTCTGCCAAGAGATCTGCTGTTAGTCTGATGGGCTTCCCTTTGTGGGTAACCCGACCTTTCTCTCTGGCTGCCTTAAGATTTTTTCCTTCATTTCAACTTTGGTGAATCTGGCAATTATGTGTCTTGGAGTTTTCTTCTGGAGGAGTATCTTTGTGGCGTTCTCTGTATTTCCTGAATTTGAATGTTGGCCTGCCCTACTAGGTGGGGAAGTTCTCCTGGATGATATCCTGAAGAGTGTTTTCCAACTTGGTTCCATTTTCCCCCTCACTTTCAGGCACCCCAATCAGACGTAGATTTGGTCTTTTTCCATAATCCCATACTTCTTGGAGGCTTTGTTCATTTCTTTTTCTTCTTTTTTCTTTTGGTTTCTCTTCTCGCTTCATTTCATTCATTTGATCCTCAATCGCTGATACTCTTTCTTCCAGTAGATCGAGTCAGTTACTGAAGCTTGTGGATTTGTCACGTATTTCTCGTGTCATGGTTTCATCTCTGTCATTTCGTTTATGACCTTCTCTGCATTAATTAGTCTAGCTGTCAATTCTTCCACTCTTTTTCAAGATTTTTAGTTTCTTTGCGTGGGTACATAATTCCTCCTTTAGCTCTGAGACGTTTTGATGGACTGAAGCCTTCTTTCTCATCTCGTCAAAGTCATTCTCTAACCAGCTTTGAGGTTGCTGGCAATGGCTGCGCTCCTTTGCAGGGGAGATGCGCTTTATTTTTGAATTTTCCAGCTTTTCTGCCCTGCTTTTTCCCCATCTTTGTGGTTTTATCTGTCTCTGGTCTTTGATGATGGTGACGTAGTGATGGAGTTTTGGTATAGGTGTCCTTCCTGTTTGATAGTTTTCCTTCTGACAGTCAGGACCCTCAGCTCTAGGTCTGTTGGAGGTTGCTGAGGTCCACTCCAGACCCTGTTTGCCTGTGTATCAGCAGCAGAGGTTGCAGAAGATAGAATTTGCTGAACAGCGAGTGTACCTGTCTGATTCTTACTTTTGTAGCTTCCTCTCGGGGTGTACTCCACCTGTGAGGTGTGGGGTGTCGACTTCCCCTAGTGGGGGATGTCTCCCAGTTAGACTACTCAGGGGTCAGTGACCCACTTGAGCAGGCAGTCGGTCCATTCTCAGATCTCAACCTCCGTGTTGGGAGATCCACTGCTCTCTTCAAAACTGTCAGACAGAGTCCTTCGAGTCTGCTCAGGCCTCTGCTGCTTCCCCTGTTGTTTTCTTAGCTGAGCCCTGCCTCCAGAGGTGGAGTCTATAGAGACAGGCAGGTTTCCTTGAGCTGCTGTGAGCTCCACCCTGTTCGAGCTTCCCAGTGACTTTGTTTACCTACTTAAACCTCAGCAATGGTGGGCGCCCCTCCCTCAGCCTCGCTGCTGCCTTGCGGTTAGATTGCAGACTGCTGTGTTCGCAATGAGGGAGGCTTCGTGGGCGTGGGACCTCCTGTCCAGGTGAGGGATATATTTTTCTGGTGTGCCCGTTTGCTTAAAGCGCAGTATTGGGCTGAGACTTAACCTGATTTTCCAGGTGTTATGTGTCTCAGTTCCCCTGGTTGGGAAAAGGGATTCCCTTACCCCTTGCGCTTCCCATGTGAGGCGATGCCTCGCCCTGCTTCAGCTCTCGCTGGTCAGGCTGCAGCAGCTGACCAGCAACGATTGTCCAGCACTCCCTAGTGAGATGACCCCCGTACCTCAGTTGAAAATGCAGAAATCACCGGTCTTCTCTGTCGCTCGCACTGGGAGTTGGAGACTGGAGCTATTCCTATTTGGCCATCTTGCTCTGCCCAACCGAAATACATTTTTTATTTCTGGTTCATTGAATGTTTTCACCATGATGGAATGTTGAATTTTGTCATATATTTTTATGTATCTATTCAGATGATCATATGACTTTTGTCCCTCATTCTGTTGGTGTAATGTGCCATATTGATTGGTTTGTATATGTTCTACCATCCTTGCATCCCTGAGATAAGCCATGCTTGATTACAGTAAATGATTTATTTTATATGCTGTTGAATTTGACATGTTGGTATTTGGCTGAGAATTTTTGAGTCTATGTTCATCAGGAATATTGGCCTTTCTTTTTTTTTTTTTTTTTTTCTCTTCTTGTCTGGTTTTTGTATGATGGTAAATTGGCCTCATAGAATGAGTTTGAATGTATCCTTTTCACTTTAGTTTTTTTTTTTGTTTTTTTGAACTGTTTGAGGTACTAGTATTCTTTAAGTGTGTGGTGGAACTCAGCTTGAGTTAGAGGCCCTAAGTTATTCTTTAACAGAAGATTTTTTAACAACCTCAATCTGATTACTCATTTGGCTTCGTTGAGGTTTTCTATTTCTTAATAGGTTGTATCTGCCGAGGAATTTATCCATTTCTTCCAAGTTTCCCAATTTGTTGGAGTGTAGGTTGTCCATAGTAATCTCTAATAATTCTTTCTTCTTCTGAAGTCTCAGTTCTTTATGTCTCCTTTTTTGTTTCTGATTTTATTTGAGTTATCTCTCTTTTTCTTAGTCTAGCTAGAGCTCTGTTAATTTATTTATCGAAAAAACAAATTTTTGTTTAGCTGATCATCTGTATTTTTTTTACTTTTAATTTTATTTATTACTGCTCTGATTCTTATTCCTTTGTTTCTACTAATTTTGGGTTTGCTCTTTCATTTCCAATTCCTTGAGGTGCATCTTTAAGTTGTTGGTTTAAACTCTTTATACTTTTTTGATATAAGCATTTATTGGTATAAACATCCTTATTAGTACTGCTTTTGCTGCATCTTATAGATTTTGTATGTGATATTCCATTTTCTTTTGTTTCAATAAATATTTAAACTTTATTCTTAATGTCTTCATTGGCTCATTGGTCAATAAGGAGCATAGTGTTTAATTTCCATGTGTCTGTTTAATTTCCATTGTGGCCAGAGGAGATTCTTGATGTAACTTATATTTTTTGAAGTTTTAAAACTTGTTTTGTGGCCTAAGATATGATTTATTCTGGAAAATATTCCATGTGCTGATGAAAAGAATTTTTATTCTACAGCAATTGAGTGATATTCTCTGTAAATATCTGTTATGCCTATTAGATCTCATGTGTAGTGTAACCCCCGTTGCTGTTTTGATTTTCTGACAAGAGGATCTGTCCATTACCAAGAGTGGGTTGTTAAAGTCCTCTACTATTACTATAATGCAACCTATCTCTCCCTTCAGATATATTAATGTCTGCTTTAGAATGTTGGAAGATCTGGTGTTAGACGTATATATATTCATAAGTGGTATACCCTCCTTCTGAATGGACTCTTTTATTATTATATAGTGACCTTACTTAAAAAAGTCTTTGATTTACAGTCTATTGTATCAATAGCAATATAAGCATGGTTACTCTTGATTTTTTTTTTTTTTTTTTTTCATTTCAGTGGAATGCCTTTTTCTATGCCTTCACTTCAGTCTGTGTGTGTCTTCATAGGGTAAAGTGGGTTCCTTAGAACAGCATGTAGTTATGCCTTGTGTATTTATCTATTCAGCCACTTTATGCCTTCTAATTGAAGATGAGTCCATTTACATTCAATGTTAGTATTGATAAGTAAGGACTTACTACTGTCATTTAGTTGCTTGTTTTCTGGTTGTTTTGAGACCCCTCTTCCTTTCTCCTTTTCTTACTCTCTTTCTTTGTGGATAAGTGATTATCACTGGAATTATGTTTTAATTCATTGCTTTTTGTTTTTAGTGAATCTAAAAATAGGATTTTGCGCTGTGGTTATTATTAGACATATAAAAATATTTTACAGAATAGCAAGCAATATTAAAGAGACAATGATTTATCTCAAATCACAAATGAAAGAAAATAAAGGGGAAGTGTGCCCAAGATGGCCGAATAGGAAGCGCTCCAGCCTCCAGCTCCCAGCATGAGCGACACAGAAGATGGGCGATTTCTGCATTTTCAACGGAGGCACCAGGTTCATCTCACTGGGAGAGTGCCAGAGAATCAGTGCTTGTCAGCTGGTGCAGCCCACCAGCGAGAGCTGAAGCAGGGCGAGGCATGGCCTCACCTGGGAAGCACAAGGGGGAAGGGAATTCCTTTTCCTAGCCAAAGGAAATTGAGACACACAACACCTGAAAAATCGGGTAACTCCCACCCTAATACTGTGGTTTACCAAGGGTCTTAGCAAATGGCACACCAGGAGATGATATCCCACACCTGACCCGGAGTGTCCCATGCCCATGGAGCCTCCCTCATTGCTAGCACGGCAATCTGAGATCTAACTGGAAGGCGGCAGTGAGGCTGGGGGTGGGGTGCCCACCATTACTGAGGCTTAAGTAGGTAAACAAAGTCACCAGGAATTTCGAATTGGGTGGGGCCCACCACAGCTCAAGGAGGCCATCCTGCTTCTGTAACTCCTCCTCTGGGGATAGGGCATAGCTAAACAAAAAGCAGCAGAAACATCAACAGAGGTAAATGCCCCTGTCTGACAGTTTTGAAGACAGCAGTGGATCTCCCAGCACAGAGGTTGAGATCTGAGAACAGACAGACTGCCTGCTCAAGTGGGTCCCTGACCCCTGAGTAGCCTAACTGGAAGACATCCCGCACTAGGTGCAGACCGACACCTCACACCTCACACAGTGGGGTACACCCCAGAGACGAAGCTTCCAGAGCAAGAATCAGACAGCAACACTCACTGTTCAACAATATTCTATCTTCTGCAGTCTCCCCTGCTGATACCCAGTCAAACAGGGTTTGGAGTGGACCTCAAGCAAACTCCAACAGACCTACAGCTGAGGGTCCTGACTGTTAGAAGGAAAACTAACAAACAGATATGACACCCACACCAAAACCCCATCACTAAGTTACCATCATCTAAGACCAAAGACAGATAAAACCACAAAGATGGGGAAAAAGCAATGCAGAAAAGCTGGAGATTCAAAAAATCAGAGTGCATCTCCCTCTCAAAAGGAACGCAGCTCATCACCAGCAACAGAACAAAGCTGGAGGGAGAATGACTTTGATGAGTTGAGAGAAGAAGGCTTCAGTCAATCAAACTTCTCAGAGCTAAAGGACAAACTACATAACCAGTGCAAAGAAACTAAAAACCTTGAAAAAAGAATGGATGAATGTCTCACTAGAATAATCAATGCAGAAAAGATCTTAAAAGAACTGATAGACATGAAAACCATAACACAAGAACTATGTGACAAATGCACAAGCTTCAGTAACCGACTTGATCAACTGAAAGAAAGACTATCAGTGGTTGAAGATCAAATGAATGAAATGAAGTGAGAAGAGAAGTGTAGAGAAAAAAGAGTAAAAAGAAATGAACAAAGTCTCCAAGAAATGTGAGATTATGTGAAAAGACCAAATCTACGTCTGATTGGTGTGCCTGAAAGTGAGGGGGAAATGGAACCCAGTTGGAAAACACTCTGCAGGATATCATGCAGGAGCACTTCCCCAACCTGGTAAGGCAGGCCAACATTCAAATTCAGGAAATACAGAGAACGCTACAAAGATATTCCTCAAGAAGAGCAACTCCAAGACACTTAACTGTCAGATTCACCAAAGTTGAAATGAAGGAAAAAATGTTAAGGGCAGCCAGAGAGAAAGGTCAGGTTACCCTCAAAGGGAAGTCCATCAGACTAACAGGAGATCTCTCTGCCGAAACTCTCCAAGCCAGAAGAGAGTGGGGGCCAATATTCAACATTCATAAAGAATAGAATTTTCAACCCAGAATTTCATATCCAGCCAAACTAAGTTTCATAAGTGAAGGAGAAATAAAATTCTTTATAGACAAGCAAATGCTTAGAAATTATGTCACCACCATGCCTGCCCTACAAGAGATCCTGAAGGAAGCACTAAACATGGAAAGGAACAACAGATACCAGCCACTGCAAAAACATGTCAAAATGTAAAGTTCATCGATGCTAGGAAGAAACTGCATCATCTAGTAAGCAAAATAACCAGCTAATATCATAATGACTGGATCAAGTTCACACATAACAACATTAACCTTAAATGTAAATGGACGAAATGGTCCCATTAAAAGACACAGACTGGCAAATTGGATAAGGAGTTAAGACCCATCAGTTTGCTGTATTCAGGAGACCCATCTCACATGCAGAGACACACATAGGCTCAAAAAAAAGGATAGAGGAAGATTTACCAAGGAAATGGAAAACAAAGAAAAGCAGGGGTTGCAATCCTAGTCTCTGACAAAACAGACTTTAAATTATCAAAGATCAAAAGAGACAAAGAAGGCCATTACATAATGGCAAAGGGATCAATTCATCAGGAAGAGCTAACTATCCTAAATATATATGCACCCAATACAGGAGCACCCAGATTCATAAAGGAAGTCCTCAGAGACTTACAAAGAGGCTTAGATTCCCATACAACAATAATGGGAGACTTTAACACTCCACTGTCAACATTAGACAGATCAACGAGACAGAAAGTTAACAAGGATATCCAGGAATCGAACTCAACTCTGCACCGAGCGGACCTAATAGACATCTATAGAACTCTCCACCACAAACCAACAGAATATACATTCTTCTCTGCACCACATCACACTTATTCCAAAATTGATCACATAGTTGAAAGTAAAGCACTCCTCCGCAAATGCAAAAGAACAGAAATTATAACAAACTGTCTCTCAGACAACAATGCAATCAAACTAGAACTCAGGACTAAGAAACTCAGTCAAAACCGTTCAAGTATATGGAAACTGAACAACCTGCTCCTGAATGACTACTGGATACGTATCAAAATGAAGACAAAAACAAAGATGTTCTTTGAAACCAATGAGAACAAAGATACAAAATACCAGAATCTCTGGTACACACTTAAAGCAGTGTGTAGAGGGAAATTTATAGCACTGAATGCGCACAAGAGAAAGCAGGGAAGATCTAAAATTGACACCCTAACATCACAATTAAAAGAACTAGAGAAGCAAGACCAAACACATTCAAAAGCTAGCAGAAGGCAAGAAATAACTAAGATCAGAGCAGAACTGAAGGAGATAGAGACACAAAAAAACCTCCAATAATCAATGAATCCAGGAGCAGGTTGTTTGAAAAGATCAACAAAATTGATAGACTGCTAGCAAGACTAATAAAGAAGAAAAGAGAAAAGAATCAAATAGACACAATAAAAAATGACAAAGGGAATATCCCCACCAACCCCACAGAAATACAAACTGCCATCAGAGAATATTAAAAACACCTCTATGAAAATAAACTAGAAAACTTAGAAGAAACGGATAATTTCCTGGACACTTACACTCTCCCAAGACTAAACCAGGAAGAAGATGAATCCCTGAATAGACCAATAACAGGCTCTGAAATTGAGTCAATAATTAATAGCCTACCAACCAAAAAAAGTGCAGGACCAGATGGATTCACAGCCGAATTCTACCAGAGTACAAGAAGGAGTTGGTACCATTCCTTCTGAAACTATTCCAATCAATAGAAAAAGAGGGAATCCCCCCTAACTCATTTTATAAGTCCAACATCATCCTGATACCAAAGCCTGACAGAGACACAATGAAAAAAGAGAATTTTAGACCAATATCCTTGATGAACATCAATGCAAAAATCCTCAATAAAATACTGGCAAACTGAATCCAGCAGCGCATCAAAAAGCTTATCCACCATGATCAAGTGGGCTTCGTCCCTGGGATGCAAGGCTGGTTCAACATACACAAATCAATAAATGTAATCCAGCATGTAAACAGAACCAAAGACAAAAACCACATGATTATCTCAATAGATGCTGAAAACGCCTTTCACAAAATTCAACAGCCCTTCATGCTAAAAACTCTCAATAAACTAGGTATTGATGGAACATATCTCAAAATAATAAGAGCTATTTATGACAAACCCACAGCCAATATTATACTGGATGGGCAAAAACTGGAAAAATTGCCTTTGAAAATCAGCACAAGACAGGGATGCCCTCTCTCACTGCTCCTATTCAACATAGTGTTGGAAGTTCTGGCTAGGGCAATCAGGCAAGAGAAAGAAATGAAGGGTATTCAGTTAGGAAAAGAAGAAGTCAAATTGTCCCTGTTTGCAGATGACATGATTGTATTTTTAGAAAACACCATTGTCTCAGCCCAAAATTTTCTTAAGCTGATAAGCACCTTCAGCAAAGTCTCAGGATACAAAATCATTGTTCAAAAATCACAAGCATTCTTATACACCAGTAACAGACAAACAGAAAACCAAATCATGAATGAACTCCCTTTCACAAATGCTTCAAAGAGAATAAAATACCTAGGAGTCCAACTTACAAGTAATGTAAAGGACTTCTTCAAGGAGAACTACAAACCACTGCTCAGTGAAATAACAGGACACAAACAAATGGAAGAACATACCATGCTCATGGATAGGAAGAATCAGTATTGTGAAAATGGCCATAATGCCCAAGGTAATTTATACATTCAATGACATCAACATCAAGCTACCAATGATTTTCTTCATAGAATTGGAAAACCTGCTTTAAAGTTCATATGGAACCAAAAAGACCCCGCATTGCCAAGACAATCCTAAGTGAGAAGAACAAAGCTGGAGGCATCACGCTACCTGACTTCGAACTATACTACAAGGCTACAGTAACCAAAACAGCAAAGTACTAGTACCAAAACAGAAATATAGACCAATGGAACAGAACAGAGTCCTCAGAAAGAATACCACACATCTACAGCCATCTGATTTTCGACAAACCTGACAAAAACAAGAAATGGGGAAAGGATTCCCTATTTAATAAATGGTGCTGGGAAAATTGGCTAACCATAAGTAGAAAGCTGTAACTGGATCCTTTCCTTACTCCTTATAGGAAAATTAATTCAAGATGGATTAGAGACTTAAATGTTAGACCTAAAACCATAAAAACCATAGAATAAAACCTAGGTAATACCATTCAGGACATAGGCATGGGCAAGGTCTTCACGTCTAAAACAGCAAAAGCAACAGCAAGAAAAGCCAAAATTGACAAATGGGATCTAATTAAAATAAAGAGCTTCTGCAGAGCATAGGAAACTACCATCAGAGTGAACAGAGTCGGAGAAAATTTTTGCAATTGACTCATCTCAGAAAGGGCTAATATCCAGAACCTATAAAGAAATCAATCAAATTTACAAGAAAAAACAAACAACCCCATCAAAAAGTCAAATTGTCCCTGTTTGCAGATGACATGATTGTATTTTTAGAAAACACCATTGTCTCAGCCCAAAATCTCCTTAAGCTGATAAGCATCTTCAGCAAAGTCTCAGGATACAAAATCATTGTTCAAAAATCACAAGCATTCTTATACACCAGTATAAGACAAAAACCACATGATTATCTCAATAGATGCAGAAAAGGCCTTTGACAAAATTCAACAGCCCCTCATGCTAAAAACTCTCAATAAACTAGGTATTGATGGAACATATCTCAAAATAATAAGAGCTATTTATGACAAACCCACAGCCAATATCATAGTGAATGGGCAAAAACTGGAAGCATTCCCTTTGAAAACTGGCACAAGACCGGGATGCCCTCTCTCACTGCTCCTATTCAACATAGTGTTGGAAGTTCTGGCTAGGGCAATCAGGCAAGAGAAAGAAATCAAGGGTATTCAGTCAGAAAAAGAAGAAGTCAAATTGTCAAGCAAAGGATATGAACAGACACTTCTCAAAAGCAGACATTCATATACCCAACAGACACATGAAAAAATGCTCATCATCACTCTCCATCAGAGAAATGCAAATCAAAACCACAATGAGAAACCATCTCACATCAGCTAGAATGGCAATCATTAAAAAATCAGGAAACAACAGGTGCTGGAGAGGATGTGGAGAAATAGGAACACTTTTGCACTGTTGGTTGGATTGTAAAGTAGTTCAACTATTGTGGAAAACAGTGTGGCAATTCCTCAAGGATCTAGAACTAGAAGTACTCTTTGACCCACCCATCCCCCTACTGGGGATATACCCAAAGGATTATAAGTCATGCTGCTATAAAGACACATGCACACATATGTTTATTGTGGCACTATTCACAATAGCAAAGACTTGGAATCAACAGAAATATCCATCAGTGACAGACTGAATTAAGAAAATATGGCACATATACACCATGGAATACTATGCAGTCATAAAACAGGATGAGTTTGTTTCCTTTGTAGGGACATGGATGCAGCTGGAAACCATCATTCTCAGCACACTATCACAAGAACAGAAAACCAAATACTGCATGTTCTCATTCATAGGTGGGAATTGAACAACGAGATCACTTGGACACAGGAAGGGGATCGTCACACACCAGTTCCTATTGTGGGGAGGGGGGGAAGGATAGCATTAGGAGATATACCTAATGTAAATGATGAGTTAATTGGTGCAGCACACCAACATGGCACATGTATACATGTGTAACAAACCTGCACGTTGTGCTCATGTATCCTATAACTTAAAGTATAATAAAAAAAAAAAAAAGAAAGAAACAAAGGGAGAAAAGCACAAAAATCTCTTTTAATCCATCATCTCTCTTATTCTGACTTTTACTTGACTCAATTTATATATTTTTATATTGACTATCTATCTATTAACGGATTGTTGTAGTATTTTTGTTTTTGCTAAATTTTTCTTTTGGGATCTGTACTGGAGTTGTAAGTGGATTGCACACTGAAAATACATCAATATTTGGGTTCGTATATGTACTTTACTTTATCAGTGGGTTTTATACCTTGAAAATTTTTATTTTGCACATTAGTGCATTAGTGTTGTTTTCTTTCAGACTGAAGAACACCCTTTAGCATTTTTTTTTTTTTTAATTATACTTTAAGTTCTAGGGTACATGTGCATGACGTTTATATCATGTATAACTCCCCAATGCAATCCCTCCCTCCTCCCCCCTCCCCATCATAGGCCCCAGTGTGTGATGTTCCCCTTCCCGAGTCCAAGTGATCTCATTGTTCAGTTCCCACCTATGAGTGAGAACATGCGGTGTTGGTTTTCTCTTCTTGTGATAGTTTGCTAAGAATGATGGTTTCCAGCTGCATCCATGTCCCTACAAAGGACGCAAACTCATCCTTTTTTTTTTTTATTTTTTTATTTTTTTTATTATACTTTAAGTTCTAGGGTACATGTGCATGACGTTTATATCATGTATAACTCCCCAATGCAATCCCTCCCTCCTCCCCCCTCCCCATCATAGGCCCCAGTGTGTGATGTTCCCCTTCCCGAGTCCAAGTGATCTCATTGTTCAGTTCCCACCTATGAGTGAGAACATGCGGTGTTTGGTTTCTCTTCTTGTGATAGTTTGCTAAGAATGATGGTTTCCAGCTGCATCCATGTCCCTACAAAGGACGCAAACTCATCCTTTTTGATGGCTGCATAGTATTCCATGGTGTATATGTGCCACATTTTCTTAATCCAGTCTGTCACAGATGGACATTTGGTTGATTCCAAGTCTTTGCTATTGTGAATAGTGCCGCAATAAACACACGTGTGCATGTGTCTTTGTAGTAGAATATTTTATAATCCTTTGGGTATATACCCAGTAGTGGGATGGCTGGGTCATATGGTACATCTAGTTCTAGATCCTTGAAGAATTGCCATACTGTTTTCCATAATGGTTGAAGCAGTTTACAATCCCACAAACAGTGTAAAAGTGTTCTTATTTCTCCACATCCTCTCCAACACCTGTTGTTTCCTGACTTCTTAATGATTGCCATTCTAACTGGTGTGAGATGGTATCTCATTGTGGTTTTGATTTGCATTTCTCTGATGGCGAGTGATGATGAGCATTTTTTTATGTGTCTGTTGGCTGTATGAATGTCTTCTTTGAGAAATGTCTGTTCATATCCTTCCCCACTTTTTGATGGGGTTGTGTGTTTTTTTTCTTGTATATTTGTTCGAGTTCTTTGTAGATTCTGGATATTAGCCTTTTGTCAGATGAGTAGGTTGCACAAATTTTCTCCCATTCTGTAGGTTGCCTGTTCACTCTGATGGTAGTTTCTTTTGTTGTGCAAAAGCCCTTTAGTTTAATTAGATCCCATTTGTCAATTTTGGCTTTTGCTGCCATTGCTTTTGGTGTTTTAGACATGAAGTTCTTGCCCATGCCTATGTCCTGAATGGTACTACCTAGATTTTCTTCTAGGGTTTTTATGGTATTAGGTCTAACATTTAAGTCTCTAATCCATCTTGAATTAATCTTCGTATAAGGAGTAAGGAAAGGATCCAGTTTCAGCTTTCTAGTTATGGCTAGCCAATTTTCCCAGCACCATTTATTGAATAGGGAATCCTTTCCCCATTTCTTTTTTCTCTCAGATTTGTCAAAGATCAAATGGCTGTAGATGAGTGGTATATTTCTGAGGGCTGTTCTGTTCCATTGGTCTATATCTCTGTTTGGTACCAGTACCATGCTGTTTGGTTACTGTAGCCTTGTAGTATAGTTTGAAGTCAGGTAGCGTGACACCTCCAGCTTTGTCCTTTTGACTTAGGATTGTCTTGGCAATGCGCGCTCCTTTTTGGTTCCATATGAACTTTAAAGCGGTTTTTTCCAATTCTGTGAAGAAAGTCATTGGTAGCTTGATGGGGATGGCATTGAATCTATAAATAACCTTGGGCAGTATGGCCATTTTCACGATATTGATTCTTCCTATCCATGAGCATGGTATGTTCTTCCATTTGTTAGTGTCCTCTTTGATTTCACTGAGCAGTGGTTTGTAGTTCTCCTTGAAGAGGTCCTTTACATCCCTTGTAAGTTGGATTCCTAGGTATTTTATTCTCTTTGAAGCAATTGTGAATGGAAGTTCATTCCTGATTTGGCTCTCTGCTTGTCTGTTACTGGTGTATAAGAATGCTTGTGATTTTTGCACATTAATTTTGTATCCTGAGACTTAGCTGAAGGTGCTTATCAGCTTAAGGAGATTTTGGGCTGAGACGATGGGGTTTTCTAAATATACAGTCATGTCATCTGCAAACAGGGACAATTTGACTTCTTCTTTTCCTAACTGAATACCCTTGATTTCTTTCTCTTGCCTGATTGCCCTAGCCAGAACTTCCAACACTATGTTGAATAGGAGTGGTGAGAGAGGGCATCCCTGTCTTGTGCCAGTTTTCAAAGGGAATTTTTCCAGTTTTTGCCCATTCAGTATGATATTGGCTGTGGGTTTTTCATAAATAGCTCTTATTATTTTGAGGTACGTTCCATCAATACCGAATTTATTGAGCGTTTTTAGCATGAAGGGCTATTGAATTTTGTCAAAAGCCTTTTCTGCATCTATTGAGATAATCATGTGTTTCTTGTCTTTGGTTCTGTTTATATGCTGGATTACATTTATTGATTAGCGAATGTTGAACCAGCCTTGCATCCCAGGGATGAAGCCCACTTGATCATGCTGGATAAGCTTTTTGATATGCTGCTGAATCCGGTTTGCCAGTATTTTATTGAGAATTTTTGCATCGATGTTCATCAGGGATATTGGTCTAAAATTCTGTTTTTTGTTGTGTCTCTGCCAGGCTTTGGTATCAGGATGATGTGGCCTCATAAAATGAGTTAGGGAGGATTCCCTCTTTCTATTGATTGGAATAGTTTCAGAAAGAATGGTACCAGCCTCCTTGTACCTCTGGCAGAATTCAGCTGTGAATCCATCTGGTCCTGGACTTTTTTGGTGGGTAGGCTATTAATTGTTGCCTCGACTTCAGAGTCTGCTATTGGTCTATTCAGGGATTCAACTTCTTCCTGGTTAGTCTTGGGAGAGTGTAAGTGTCCAGGAAATTACCCATTTCTTCTAGATTTTCTAGTTGATTTGCGTAGAGGCGTTTATAGTGTTCTCTGATGGCAGTTTTGTATTCTGTGGGGTCGGTGGTGATATCCCCTGTATCATTTTTTATTGCATCTATTTGATTCTCTCTCTTTTTCTGTATTAGTCTAGCTAGCGGTCTGTCAGTTTTGTTGATCTTTTCAAAAAACTAACTCCTGGATTCATTGATTTTTTGGAGGCTTTTTTGTGTCTCTATCTCCTTCAGTTCTGCTCTGATCTTAGGTATTTCTTGCCTTCTGCTAGCTTTTGAATGTGTTTGCTCTTGCCTCTCTAGTTCTTTTAATTGTGATGTTAGAGTGTCCATTTTAGATCTTTCCTGCTTTCTCTTGTGGGCATTTAGTGCTATAAATTTCCTCTACACACTGCTTTAAATGTGTCCCAGAGATTCTGGTATGTTGTATCTTTGTTCTCATTGGTTGAAAGAACATCTTTATTTCTGCTTTCATTTCGTTATGTACCCAGTAGTCATTCAGGAGCAGGTTGTTCAGTTTCCATGTAGTTGAGCGGTTTTGATTGAGTTTCTTAGTCCTGAATTCTAGTTTGATTGCACTGTGGTCTGAGAGACAGTTTGTTATAATTTCTGTTCTTGTACATTTGCTGAGGAGTGCTTTACTTCCAATTATGTGGTCAATTTGGAATAAGTGCGATGTGGAGCTGAGAAGAATGTATATTCTGTTGATTTGGGGTGGGAGTTCTATAGATGTCTATTAGGTCCGCTTGGTGCAGAGATGAGTTCAATTCCTGGATATCCTTGTGAACTTTCTGTCTCATTGATCTGTCTAATGTTGAGAGTGGAGTGTTGAAGTCTCCCATTATTATTGTATGGGAGTCTAAGTCTCTTTGTAAGTCTCTAAGGACTTGCTTATGAATCTGGGTGCTCCTGTATGGGTGCATGTATATTTAGGAGAGTTAGCTCTTCCTGTTGAATTGATCCCTTTACAATTATGTAATGGCCTTCTTTGTCTCTTTTGATCTTTGATGGTTTAAAGTCTGTTTTATCAGAGACTAGTATTGCAACCCCTGCTTTTTTTGTTCTCCATTTGCTTGGTAGATCTTCCTCCATCCCTTTATTTTGAGCCTATGTATGTCTCTGCATGTGAGATGGGTCTCCTGAATACAGGAGACTAATGTGTCTTGACTCTTTATCCAGTTTGCCAATGTGTGTCTTTTCATTGGAGCATTTAGTCCATTTACATTTAAGGTTAAATTGTTATGTGTGAACTTGATCCTGTCATTATGATATTAACTGGTTATTTTGCTCGTTAGTTGATGCAGTTTCTTCCTAGCCTCGATGGTCTTTACATTTTGGCATGTTTTTGCAATGGCTGGTACCGGTGTTCCTTTCCATGTTTAGGGCTTCCTTCAGGGTCTCTTGTAAGGCAGGCCTGGTGGTGACAAAATCTCTAAGCATTGCTTATCTGTAAAGGATTTTATTTTTCCCTCACTGATGAAGCTTAGTTTGGCTGGATATGAAATTCTGGGTTGAAAATTCTTTTCTTTAAGAACGTTGAATATTGGCCCCCACTCTCTTCTGGCTTGTAGAGTTTCTGCCGAGAGATCTGCTGTTAGTCTCATGGGCTTCCCTTGTGGGTAACCCGACCTTTCTCTCTGGCTGCCCTTAAGATTTTTTCCTTCATTTCAACTTGGTAAATCTGGCAATTATGTGTCTTGGAGTTGTTCTTCTGGAGGAGTATCTTTGTGGCGTTCTCTGTATTCCTGAATTTGAATGTTGGCCCGCCCTACTAGGTTGGGAAGTTCTCCTGGATGATATCCTGAAGAGTGTTTTCCAACTTGGTTCCATTTTCCCCCTCACTTTCATGCACCCCAATCAGACGTAGATTTGGTCTTTTTACATAATCCCATATCTTGAAGGCGTTGTTCATTTCTTTTTCTTTTTTCTTTTGTTTCTCTTCTCGCTTCATTTCATTCATTTGATCCTCAATCGCTGATACTCTTTCTTCCAGTTGATCGAGTCGGTTTCTGAAGCTTGTGCATTTGTCATGTATTTCTCATGTCATGGTTTTCATCTCTGTCATTTCGTTTATGACCTTCTCTGCATTAATTAGTCTAGCTGTCAAATCTTCCACTCGTTTTTCAACATTTTTAGTTTCTTTGCGCTGGGTACGTAATTCCTCCTTTAGCTCTGAGAAGTTTGATGGACTGAAGCCTTCTTCTCTCATCTGGTCAAAGTCATTCTCTGACCAGCTTTGATCCGTTGCTGGCGATGGGCTGCGCTCCTTTGCAGGGGAAGATGTGCTCTTATTTTTTGAATTTCCAGCTTTTCTGCCCTGCTTTTTCCCCATCTTTGTGGTTTTATCTGTCTCTGATCTTTGATGATGGTGACGTACTGATGGGATTTTGGTATAGGTGTCTTTCCTGTTTGATAGTTTTCCTTCTGACAGTCAGGACCCTCAGCTATAGGTCTGTTGGAGATTGCTTGAGGTCCACTCCAGACCCTGTTTGCCTGGGTATCAGCAGCAGATGTTGCAGAAGATAGAATATTGCTGAACAGCGAGTGTACCTGTCTGATTCTTCCTTTGGAAGATACCTCTCAGGGGTGTACCCCACCCTGTGAGGTGTGGGGTGTCAGACTGCCCCTAGTGGGGTATGTCTCCCGCTAGGCTACTCAGGTGTCAGGGACCCACCTGAGCAGGCAGTCTGTCCGTTCTCAGATCTCAACCTCTGCGTTGGGAGATCCACGGCTCTCCCCAAAGCTTTTAGACACAGTCATTCGCATCTTCACAGGCCCCCGCTCCTTCCCATGTTGGTCTTCAGGTGTGCGCTGTCCCCAGAGTTGGAGTCTACAGAGACAGGCAGGCTTCCTTGAGCTGCTGTGAGCTCCACCCAGTTCGTGCTTCCCAGCGGCTTTGTTTACCTACTTAAGCCTCAGCAATGGCGGGCGCCCCTCCCCCAGCCTGGCTGCTGCCTTGCAGATAGATCGCGGCAGACTGCTGTGTTAGCAATGAGGGAGGCTCCGTGGGCGTGGGACCCTCCCGGCCAGGTGTCGGATATATTCTCCTGGTGTGCCTGTTTCCTTAAAGCACAGTATTGGGGTGGGAGTTACCCGATTTTCCAGGTGTTGTGTGTCTCAGTTCCCCTGGCTAGGAAAAGGGATTCCCTTCCCCCTTGCACTTCCAGGTGAGGCTATGCCTCGCCCTGCTTCAGCTCTCACTGGTCAGGCTGCAGCAGCTGACCAGCACCAATTGTCCGGCACTCCCTAGTGAGATGACCCCAGTACCTCCTTTGAAAATGCAGAAATCACCGGTCTTCTGTCTTGCTGGAGCTGAGAGTTGGCGACTGGAGCTCTCCCTATTCGGCCATCTTGCTCCGCCCCTCTACCTTTTTTTATGTTTTTTTTAAAGTACTTTGAAAATGTCCTCTTTTTCTCTGTGGCTTTTTTGGTTACTATTAAGAAATTTGTTGCCAGGTGAATTGAATATCTTTTATATGTTATTTGCTACTTTTCTCTTGCTGCATATAGGATCTTCTTTTTATTCTTGCCTTTGAGAGTTTGATTGTTATTTGCTTTTATGGTTGTCTTATTTTGGTTGAATCTGTTGTTATCAGACCTCCTGTATCTGGATATTTATATATTGCTCAAATTTTGGAAAATTTTTTGTTATTACTCCTTTAACCTGACAACATTATTTTAAATAATTCTTAAGTTTACATTTTCTAATCTTCCATAAGCACATTTATCTATTCAGGTATGTTTGTTAGTTTTTAAATAAGATACTCATAATTGATAAAATTCCATTTTGTAAATGGCAGAAAAATTAATTATCTTTACTTAAGATTTGCTAACACATTGAAAAGGCACATATCTGAAACGCAATGAGAAAGCAATACATCAAACATACTTCCTAATGATGAAATATAACATTGCTCTTAAACTTAGAGAATGAAAACAATCGATCATATTGAACTTCAATTTTGTACTTTAACACCATCTGGTAAAATTACAGACAGAATCTAAAAAATATATGAGTAAACTTTAAAAGAAATATTAGTAACGTGTTACGTTTTCCACTGGTTTAATCATTCTCTTTCTTTTAATAAAATTGAAGTAAAAATGAAAAAAAAAATCTTTCCTCCCCTTGCTCTTGCTCAGTTCCCTCTTGAACACCAATAATTCTTAGATTTGATCATTTGAAGTAATTTTCTACACCATGTAGTTGATTTTCATTCCTTCTTATTCTTTTTTTGTTTTTTCTCCTCTAAATGTGTACTTTCAAATGGGCAGTCTTCAGGCTCACTGATTCTTCCTCTGCTTGATCCATTCTACTGTTTTGAGCCTCTAATGACTTTGGATCAGCAAATGTGTTTCTCATTTCCAACATATCTTTTTATTATTTATGTCAGTTTCTTAGTCAAATTTTTCTGATAAATTTCTAAATTACTTTTTATTGTTATCTTGGAGATCAATAAGTTTCCTTAAAACTGCTACTTTGAACTCTTGGTCAGAGCTCACAAATTGCTATCTTGTTTTGGTCAGTTCCTGGATTTTTGCTTTGTCCTTTGGGGAAGGTGATGGTTCCATTTGCTGTTGTTTTATGTGGTTATAAATCTATGTCTTTGCATTGAAGTATTTATTTTTTATTCCACTTTTCTGTATCCAGTTTGTTCTGGTTTTTACCAGATATATTTGCATAAGTTTTACTGTTTGCTTTAGGTTTACTGCTAGGTTGCTGTCTCCTTTTTGGCTCTAGGTGGCACCCTAACCCCAGGTTTGTCTCAGCTCTAGTAAGTGGTCAGAACACTACCTGTTCCAAATGTGGAAGATCCTAAAGGGATTATCCCAGCAGAGAGGGAAGGCTGGCTGTATTTTTCCATGGGGACCCAGAGAATGTGTCTCCAGCCACTCTCATTTGGGATCTTTTTGGCTGACTTACAGAGCTGAATTTCCTAGCTAAGGATGCTAGTCCTTCTTTCCTTTGTCTCTGCCTCTCCTCAGGGGTAGTTCTCCCTCTGGAAGTTGTGATAGTACCTATGAATTAAGGCACAAAAAGGTTTTTTGTTGTTGTTGCTGTTGTTTTGTTTGTTTGCTTTTTTATTTTTATTTTTGCCAAGGGAACCAAGAAGGTGAAAAGGATGGTTGACCAGCTCATTTTACTTTTCCCAGTGTACAATCATGAGTTGAGGGGAGTTTTTCATTTTGGTTGGTGCCTGGAAAAATAGAGGGGAGGGCATTGTGGATGTGAATTTCCAGATGTCCTATGTTTGCTGAGAGTTTTTCCACTTCTCTGTGACCCTGATAACTGTCCATCCTTATACTTGAGCTCTGGGTTGTTGCTGGTGAAGATCTTGGTGCTATATATTTGTTTTTTTGTTTTTGTTTTTCGTGGGTGAAAGAGAAACAAACCTGCTTCTTCACTGCTATGTTAGAACTGAAACTCTATAATTATTTTTGACATCTTGTGTCGAAACTTTAACTTGTTTAAGATTTCCCTGGATATTATTAGCCCTTAGAATTTTTGCATGTATTTCAGAATCTGCTGATTTTTATACATAATTTGTTTATAATCTACCATCTTGCCATTTGATTTTTAAAAATTTTTAATTTTAATTAATATGGGTAAATAATGTATTTATATGTTTATAAGGTATATGAGATGTTTAGACACTGGCAAGCAATGCATAATAATCACATCATGCAAGATGAGGTATTTGTCTCTTCAAGTGTTTATTCTTTTTGTTACAAACAATTCAGTTACACTATTTTAGTTATTTTTACATATACAATTAAATTGTTATTGATTATAGTCACCCAGTTGTGCTATCAAATACTAGGGCGTATTCATTCATTTTAACTATTTTTTGTACCCATTAACCATTTCCACCTCCCACTCACTGCCCCACTACCCTTCGAAGCCTCTGACAACCATCACTCTACTCTCTATCTCCATGGTTTCAATTGCTTTGATTTTGAGATTTCACAAAAAAAGTGGCAACATGTGATGTTTGTCTTTCTGTGCCTGGCTTATTTCACTCAACATAATAAACTCCAGTTTCATCTGTGTATGGCAAATAACTGAATTTTATTTTCTAACGCCTGAATAGTAATCCGTTGTGTATATGTACAACATTTTCTTTTTCTTTTTTAAATTTTACTTTAAGTTCTAGGATACAAGTGCAAATGTGTAGGTTTGTTACATAGGTATTGTGTGCCATGGTAGTTTGCTGCACCTATTAGCCCATCATCTAAGTTTTAAGCCCCACATGAATTAGCTATTTATCTTAATGACTTACCTCCCCTAACCTCCCATCCCCAGACTGGCCCCAGTGTGTATTGTTTCCCTTCCTGTGTCCATGTGTTCTCGTTGTTCAAATCCCACTTATGAGTGAGAACGTGCAGTGTTTTTTTTTTTTTTTTTTGACTTTCTGTTCCTGTGTTAGTTTGCTGAGGATGATGGCTTCCAGATTCATCCATGTCCCTGCAAAGCTCATGATCGCATTCCTTTTTATGACTGCATAGTATTTCATATTTTGTTTATCCAGTCTAGAATTGATGGGTATTTGGATTGGTTCCATATGTTTGCTATTGTAAATAATGCTGCAATAAACATGTGTATGCATGTGTCTTTATAGTACAATGATTTATATTCCTTTGGATATATACCCAGTAATGAGATCACTGGGTCAAATGGTATTTCTGGTTCTAGATCCTTGATGAGTTGCGACATTGTCTTCCACAATGGTTGAACTAATTTATGTTTCCATCAACAGTGTAAAAGAGTTCTTCTTTATCCACAGCCTCACCAGCCTCTATTGTTTCTTGACTTTTTAATAATTGCCATTCCGACTGGTGTTGAGACGGTATCTCATTGTGGTTTTGATTTGCATTTCTCTAATGATCAGTGATGTTGAGCTTTTTTCATATGTTTGGGGGTCGCATAAATGTTTTCTTTTGAGAAGTGTCTGTTTATATCCTTTGTCAACTTTTTGACGAGATTTTTTTTTCTTGAAAATATAAGTTCCTTGCAGATTCTGGATATTAGATCTTTGTCAGATGGGTGGATTGCAAATATTTTCTCCCATTCTGTAGGTTGCCTGTTCACTCTGATGATAGTTTCTTTGCTGTGCAGAAGCTCTGTAGTAGAATTAGATCCCATTTATCATTTTTGGCTTTTGTTGAATTTGCTTTTGCCATTTTCATCATGAAGTCTTTGCCCATGCCTATTTCCTAAATGGTATTGCCTAGGTTTTCTCCTAGAGTTTTATGGTTTGGGGTTTTACACTGAAGTCTTTAATCCATGGATGTCTTGTCTCAACATTCCTATTCAAAATAGTATTGGAAGTTCTGGCCAGGACAATCAGACAAGAGAAAGAAAGAAAGGTATTCAAATAGGAAGAGAGGAAGTCAAATTGTCTCTTTTGGCAGATGACATTATCTATATTTAGAAAATCCCATTATCTCAGCCCCAAAACTCTTTAAGCTTATAAGCAACTTCATCAAAGTCTCAGGATACAAAATCAATGTGCAAAAATCACAAGCATTCTTAGACACCAACAAAAGGCAAGCAGAGAGTCAAATCACAAATGAACTCCAACGGAGACAATTTGACTTTCTCTCTTCCTATTTGAATACTCTTTCCCATCATCTCAGCCCAAAAACTCCTTGAGCTAACAAGCAACTTCAACAAAGTCTCAGGATACAAAATCGATGTGCAAAAATCACAAGCATTCTTAGACACCAACAATAGGCAAGCAGAGAGCCAAATCATGAATGAACTCCCATTCACAACTGCTACAAGGAGAATAAAATACCTAGGAATACAGCTAACAAGGGATGTGAAGGAAATCTTCAAGGAGAACTACAAACCACTGCTCCAGGAAATAAGAGAGGACACCAACAAATGGAAAACATTCCATCCTCATGGATAGGAAGAATCAATATTATGAAAATGGCTATACTGCTCAAAGTCATTTATAGATTCAATGCTATTCCCATCAAACTACCATTGACATTCTTCACAGAATTAGAAAAATATACTTTAAATTTTATATGGAACCAAAAAGGAGCCCATATAGCCAAGACAATCCTAACCAAAAAGAACAAAGCTGAAGACATCATGATACCTGACTTCAAACTATACTACAAGGCTACAGTAACTAAAACAGCATGGTACTGGTACCAAAACAGACATATAGACCAATGGAACAGAACACAGATCTCAGAAGTAACACTACACATCTACAACCATCTGATCTTTGAGAAATCTGACAAAAACAAGCAATAGGGAAAGCATTCTGTATTTAAAAATGGTGCTGGGAAAACTGGCTAGCCATATGCAGAAAACTGAAACTGGACCCCTTCCTTACACCATAAACATTTCCTTTGTGCATTAGCCTATTAAGAGACACTTAGATTGTTTCCAACTCTTGGCTATTGTTAACAGAACTACAACAAATATGGGAGTGCAGATATTTCTCCAACATATTGGTTTTCATACTTTGGGTATATACCCAGCAGTAGTATTGCTGTATTGCATGGTAGCTCTATTTTTAGATTTTTTTTTTGAGGATTCTCCAAACTGTTCTCCATAGTGGCTGTACTAATTTAGATTTCCACCAACAGTGTACAAGGGTTCCCTTTTGTTCACATTCTTCCCAGTGTTGCCTATCTTTTTGATATACCATTTTAACTGGAGTGAGTTGATATCTTATTGTAATTTTGATTTGCATTTATCTGATCGTAAATGGTGTTGAGCACCTTTTCATATGCCTGTTGTCATTTCTATGGGCAGTTTTTGATTGAATTATAAAATTTATTCCTATAGAGTTGTTTGAGCTCCATGTATATTCTGGTTATTAATCCCTTGTTATATGGGTAGTTTGCAAATATTTTCTTCTATTCTCTGGGCTGTCTGTTCACGTTGTTGATAGTATCATTTGCTTTGCAGAAGCCCTTTAACATGGTGTGATCCAATTTGTTGATGTTTGCTTTTCTTGCCTGCGCTTGTGGTGCGTTGCTTGATAAATCTTTGCCCAGAGTTATGTTCTGAAGATTTTCCTAAACATTTTCTTGTAGCAGTTTTATAAACTGAAGTGTTAGACTTAAGTCTTTGATTATTTTGATCTAGTTTTTGTATATGGTGAAAGATAGAGGTCTAGTTTTATTCTTCTGCATATGGGTATCCCGTTTTTCTTCACCATTTATTGAAAAGCAGTCAACATACACTGTCTTTTCCCCAGTGTATGTTTTTGGCACCTTTATTAAAAGTGAATTTGCTGTAGGTGTATGGATTTATTTATGGTTCTCTATTCTGTTCCACTGGTTTGTCTGTTTTTATGCCAGTACCTTGCTGTTTTGGTTGCTATAGCTCTGTAGTATAATTTGAAGTCAGGTAATGTGACTGCTCCAGTTTAATTATTTTTGCTTAGGATAGCTTTGGCTATGCTCTGTCTTTTGTAGTTCCATATAAATTTTAGAAAGTTTTTTATTTCTCTGAAGAATGTCTTTGGTATTTTGATGAGAATTGCATTGAATCTGGAGATTGCTGTAAGTAGTATGGACATTTAAAAAATATTGATTCTTCCATTCCATAAACATGAAATGTATTTCAATTTCTTTCATCAGTGTTTGATAGCTCTTATTATAGAGATTTTTCACTTTTTTGGGTAGGTTAATTTAATTTTATGTGTGGCCAATGTATTAATAAATGAGATTGATTTTTAATTTTTTCTCATTGTTTACTGTGGCATATGAAAATGTTACTGATTTATGTATGTTGATATTGTATCCTGCCAGTTTACAGATTTTGTTTATCAATTAATAGTTATTTGTGAAGTCCTTATTTTTTTCATATATAAGATCATATTATATGTAAACAAGGATAATTTGACTTCTTTTTTTCCATTGTGAATGTCCTTTATGTCTTTATCTTGTCTGATTCCTCTAGTTAGAATTTCCAGTATTATGTTGAGTAACAGTGAGGAAAGTGGGCATCATTGTCTTGTTGCAGATCTTAGAGAAAGGCTTTCAGTTTTTTCCTATTCAGTATGGTATTCACTGTGGGTATTTCATATATAGCTCTTATTATGTTGACGTATGTACAATGTTTTCTGAGAGTTCTTTTCCATCATGAAGGGAGGTTAAATTGTATCAAATGCTTTTTTAGCCTTAATTAAATAATTATATGGTTTTATCCTTCATTCTGTTGATATGGTGTATCTCATTGATTGATTTGCATATGTTGAAGCATTTTTGCATACCAGAAATGAATACCACTTGGCCATGTTGTATATTCTATCTAACGTATTGTTGAATTTAGTTTGCCAGTGTTTTGTTGAAGATTTTTGCATCAATATTCATCAGTGATATTGACCCATAGTTTTCTTTTTTCATTTTATTTATCTATTTTTTATTATACTTTAAGTTGTAGGGTACATGTGCATAACGTGCAGGTTTGTACACATGTATACTTGTGCCATGTTGGTGTGCTGCCCCCATCAACTCGTCAGCACCCATCAATTCATCATTTATATCATGTATAACTCCCAATGCAATCCCTCCCCCCTCACCCCTCCCCATGATAGGCCCCAGTGTGTGATGTTCCCCTTCCCGAGTCCAAGTGATCTCATTGTTCAGTTCCCACCTATGAGTGAGAACATGCAGTATTTGGTTTTCTGTTTTTGTGATAGTGTGCTAAGAATGATGGTTTCCAGGCGCACCCATGTCCCTACAAAGGACGCAAACTCATCATTCTTTATGGGTGCATAGTATTCCATGGTGTATATGTGCCACATTTTCTTAATCCAGTCTGTCACAGATGGACATTTGGGTTGATTCCAAGTCTTTGCTATTGTGAATAGTGCTGCAATAAACATACGTGTGCATGTGTCTTTATAGCAGCATGATTTTTAATCCTTTGGGTAGATACCCAGTAGTGGGATGGCTGGGTCATATGGTACATCTATTCTAGATCCTTGAGGAATTGCCATACGTTTTCCATAATGGTTGAACTAGTTTACAATCCCACTAACAGTGTAAAAGTGTTCCTATTTCTCCACATCCTCTCCAGCACCTGTTGTTTCCTGACTTTTTAATGATTGCCATTCTAACTGGTGTGAGATGGTATCTCACTGTGGTTTTGATTTGCATTTCTCTGATGGGGAGTGATGATGAGCATTTTTTCATGTGTCTGTTGGCTGTATGAATGTCTTCTTTTGAGAAATGTCTGTTCATATCCTTTGCCCAATTTTGATGTGGTTGTTTGTTTTTTTCTTGTAAATTTGTTTGAGTTCTTTGTAGATTCTGGATATTAGCCCTTTGTCAGATGAGTACATTGCAAAAATTTTCTCCCATTCTGTAGGTTGCCTGTTCACTCTGATGGTAGTTTCTTTTGCTGTGCAGAAGCTCTTAGTTTAATTAGATCCCATTTGTCAATTTTGGCTTTTGCTGCCGTTGCTTTTGGTGTTTTAGACATGAAGTCCTTGCCTATGCCTATGTCCTGAATGGTACTACCTAGATTTTCTTCTAGGGTTTTTATGGTATTAGGTCTAACATTTAAGTCTCTAATCCATCTTGAATTAATTTTCGTATAAGGAGTAAGGAAAGGATCCAGTTTCAGCTTTCTAGTTATGGCTAGCCAATTTTCCCAGCACCATTTATTAAATAGGGAATCCTTTCCCCATTTCTTGTTTCTCTCACGTTTGTCAAAGATCAGATGACTGTAGATGTGTGTTATTATTTCTGAGGACTCTGCTCTTTTCTATTGGTCTATATCTCTGTTTTGGTACCAGTTCCATGCTGTTTTGGATACTGTAGCCTTGTAGTATAGTTTGGAGTCAGGTATCGTGATGCCTCCAGCTTTGTCCTTTTGACTTAGGATTGTCTTGGCAATGCGGGCACTTTTTTTTTTCTATATGAACTTTAAAGCAGATTTTTCCAATTCTGTGAAGAAAGTCATTGGTAGCTTGATGGGGATGGCATTGAATCTATAAATAACCTTGGGCAGTATGGCCATTTTCACGATATTGATTCTTCCTATCCATGAGCATGGTATGTTTCTCCATTTGTTTGTGTCCTCTTTTATTTCACTGAGCAGTGGTTTGTAGTTCTCCTTGAAGAGGTCCTTCACATCCCTTGTAAGTTGGATTCCTAGGTATTTATTCTCTTTGAAGCAATTGTGAATGGAAGTTCATTCCTGATTTGGCTCTGCTTGTCTGTTACTGGTGTATAAGAATGCTTGTGATTTTTGCACATTATTTTGTATCCTGAGATTTTGCTGTAGTTGCTTATCAGCTTAAGGAGATTTTGGGCTGAGACAATGGGGTTTTCTAAATATACAATCATGTCATCTGCAAACAGGGACAATTTGACTTCTTCTTTTCCTAACTGAATACCCTTGATTTCTTTCTCTTGCCTGATTGCCTTAGCCAGACTTCCAACACTATATTGAATAGGAGTGGTGAGAGAGGGCATCCCTGTCTTGTGCCAGTTTTCAAAGGGAATTTTTCCAGTTTTTGCCCATTCAGTATGATATTAGCTGTGGATTTGTCATAATAGCTCTTATTATTTTGAGGTACGTTCCATCAATACCGATTTATTGAACGTTTTTAGGATGAAGGGCTGTTGAATTTTGTCAAAAGCCTTTTCTGCATCTATTGAGATAATCATGTGTTTTTGTTTTGGTTCTGTTTATATGCTGGATTACGTTTATTGATTTGCGAATGTTGAACCAGCCTTGCATCCCAGGGATGACGCCCACTTGATCATGGTGGATAAGCCTTTTGATGTGCTGCTGAATCCGGTTTGCCAGTATTTTATTGAGGATTTTTGCATCGATGTTCATCAGGGATATTGGTCTAAAACTTTTTTTGTGGTGTGTGTCTCTGCCAGGCTTCAGTATGAGGATGATGTTGGCCTCATAAAATGAGTTAGGGAGGATTTCCTCTTTTTCTATTGATTGGAATAATTTCAGAAGGAATGGTACCAACTCCTCCATGTACCTCTGGTAGAATTCAGCTGTGTATCCATCTGGTCCTGGACTTTTTTGGTTGGTAGGCTATTAATTATTGCCTCAATTTCAGAGCTTGCTATTGGTCTATTCAGGGATTCAACTTCTTCCTGGTTTAGTCTTGGAAGAGTGTAAGTGTCCGGGAAATTATCCATTTCCTCTAGATTTTCTAGTTTATTTGCGTAGAGGTGTTTATAGTATTCTCTGATGGTAGTTTGTATTTCTGTGGGGTCGGTGGTGATATCCCCTTTATCATTTTTTATTGCGTCTATTTGATTCTTCTCTCTTTTCTTCTTTATTAGTCTTGCTAGCGATCTGTCAATTTTGTTGATCTTTTCAAAAAACCAACTCCTGGATTCATTGATTTTTTGGAGGTTTTTTGTTTGTCTATCTCCTTCAGTTCTTCTCTGATCTTAGTTATTTCTTGCCTTCTGCTAGCTTTTTAATGTGTTTGGTCTTGCCACTCTAGTTCTTTTAATTGTGATGTTAAAGTGTCAATTTTAGATCTTTCCTGCTTTCCCTTGTGGGGATTTAGTGCTATAATTTCCCTCTACACACTGCTTTCAATGTGTCCCAGAGATTCTGGTATGTTGTATCTTTGTTCATTGGTTTGAAAGAACATCTTTATGTTTGTCTTCATTTCGTTATGTACCCAGTAGTCATTCAGGAGCAGGTTGTTCAGTTTCCATGTAGTTGAGCAGTTTTGATTGAGTTTCTTAGTCTGAGTTCTAGTTGATTGCACTGTGATCTGAGAGACAGTTTGTTATAATTTCTGTTTCTGTGCATTGCTGAGGAGTGCTTTACTTCCAATTATGTGGTCAATTTTGGAATACGTGTGATGTGGTGCTGAGAAGAATGTATAATCTGTTGGTTTTGGGTGGAGAGTTCTATAGATGTCTATTAGGTCTGCTTGGTGCAGAGATGAGTTCAATTCCTTGATATCCTTGTTAACTTTGTGTCTCGTTGATCTGTCTAATGTTGACAGTGGAGTGTTGAAATATCCCATTATTATTGTATGGGAGTCTAAGTCTCTTTGTAAGTCTCTAAGGACTTGCTTTATGAATCTGGGTGCTCCTGTATTGGGTGCATATATATTTAGAATAGTTAGCTCTTCCTGTTGAATTGATCCCTTTACCATCATGTAATGGCCTTCTTTGTCTTTTGATCTTTGATGGCTTAAAGTCTGTTTTATCAGAGACTAGGATTGCAACCCCTGCTTTTTTTTTGCTCTCGATTTGCTTATAGATCTTCCTCCATCCCTTTATTTTGAGCCTATATATGTCTCTGCATTTGAGATGGGTCTCCTAAATACAGCATACTGATGAATCTTGACTCTTTATCCAGTTTGCCAGTCTGTGTCTTTTAATTGGAGCATTTAGTCCATTTACATTTAAGGTTAATATTGTTATGTGTGAACTTGATCCTGTCATTATGATATTAACTGGTTATTTTGCTCGTTAGTTGATGCAGTTTCTTCCTAGCCTCGATGGTCTTTACATTTTGGCATGTGTTTGCAATGGCTGGTATCAGTTGTTCCTTTCCATGTTTAGGGCTTCCTTCAGAGTCTCTTGTAAGACAGGCCTGTTGGTGACAAAATCTCTAAGCATTTGCTTATCTGTAAAGATTTTAATTCTCCTTCACTTATGAAACTTAGTTTGGCTGGATATGAAATTCTCGGTTGAAAATTCTTTTCTTTAAGAATGTTGAATATTGGCCCCCACTCTCTTCTGGTTTGTAGAGTTTCTGCTGAGAGATCTGCTGTTAGTCTAATGGGCTTCCCTTTGTGGGTAACCCGACCTTTCTCTCTGGCTGCCCTTAAGATTTTTTCCTTCATTTCATCTTTGGTGAATCTGGCATTTTGTGTCTTGGAGTTGCTCTTCTGGAGGAGTATCTTTGTGGCGTTCTCTGTATTCCTGAATTTGAATGTTGGCCTGCCCTGCTAGTTTGGGAAGTTCTCCTGGATGATATCCTGAAGAGTGTTTTCCAACTTGATTCTATTTTACCCCTCACTTTCAGGCACCCCAATCAGATGTAGATTTGGTCTTTTTCCATAATCCCATACTTCTTGCAGGCTTTGTTCATTTCTTTTTCTTCTTTTTCTTTTGGTTTCTCTTCTCGCTTCATTTCATTCATTTGATCCTCAATCGCTGATACTCTTTCTTCCAGTTGATCGAGTCAGTTACTGAAGCTTGTGGATTTGTCACATATTTCTCGTGTCATGGTTTTCATCTCTGTCATTTCGTTTATGACCTTCTCTGCATTAATTAGTCTAGCTGTCAATTCTTTCACTCTTTTTTCAAGATTTTTAGTTTCTTTGCGCTGGGTACATAATTCCTCCTTTAGCTCTGAGAAGTTTGATGGACTGAAACCTTCTTCTCTCATCTCGTCAAAGTCATTCTCTGACCATCTTTGATCTGTTGCTGGAGATTGGCTGCGCTTCTTTGCAGGAGGAGATGCGCTCTTATTTTTTGAATTTCCAGCTTTTCTGCCCTGCTTTTTCCCCATCTTTGTGGTTTTATCTGTCTCTGGTCTTTGATGATGGTGATGTACTGATCGGGTTTTGGTATAGGTGTCCTTCCTGTTTGATAGTTTTCTTTCTGACAGTCAGGACCCTCAGCTGTAGGTCTGTTGGAGATTGCTTGAGGTCCACTCCAGACCCTGTTTGCCTGTGTATCAGCAGCAGAGGTTGCAGAAGATAGAATATTGCTGAACAGCGAGTGTACCTGTCTGATTCTTCCTTTGGAAGCTTCCTCTCAGGAGTGTACTCCACCCTGTGAGTTGTGGGGTATCAGACTGCCCCTAGTGGGGGATGTCTCCCAGTTTGGCTACTCACGTGTCGGGGACCCACTTGAGCAGGCAGTCTGTCCCTTCTCAGATCTCAACCTCCTTGTTGGGAGATCCACTGCTCTCTTCAAAGCTGTCAGACAGAGTCGTTTGCGTCTGCAGAGGTTCTGCTGCTTTTTTATTGTTGTTGTTTAGCTGTGTCCTGTCCTCAGAGGTGTAGTTTACAGAGACAGGCAGGTTTCCTTGAGCTGCTGTGAACTCCACCCAGTTCGAGCTTCCCAGCGGCTTTGTTTACCTACTTAAGCCTCAGCAATGGCAGGCGCCCCTCCCCCAGCCTCGCTGCTGCCTTGCAGTTAGATCACAGACTGCTGTGTTAGCAATGAGGGAGGCTCCGTGGGCGTGGGACCTTCCCGGCCAGTTGTGGGATGTATTCTCCTGGTGTGCCCGTTTGCTTAAAGCGCAGTATTGGGGTGGGAGTTACCCGATTTTCCAGGTGTTGTGTGTCTCTGTTCCCCTGGCTAGGAAAAGGGATTCCCTTCCCCCTTGTGCTTCCCAAGTGAGGCGATGCCTCACCCTGCTTCAGCTCTCGCTGGTCGGACTGCAGCAGCTGACCAGCACCAATTGTCTGGTACTCCCTAGTGAGATGACCCCAGTACCTCAGTTGAAAATGCAGAAATCACCGGTCTTCTGTTTCGCTGGCGCTGGGAGTTGGAGACTGGAGCTGTTCCTATTCGGCCATCTTGCTCCACCCCTGCTTCTTCTTTTTTTTTTTTTTGATGTGACTTTGGTTTTGGTGTTAGGGTAATAGTGGCTTTGTAAAATGAGTTTCAAAGTATAACCTCCTCCTCTATTTTACAGAATAGTTTGAATTTAATTGGTATTAGTTCTTTAAATTTTTGGTAAAATTCAGTAGTGAAGCGATTGTTTTCCACACTTTTCTTTACTGGGAGACTTTTTATTACAGCTTTAATCTCATTACTTCTTAGTGATCTTCTCATTATTTTTATTTCTTTCTGGTTCTGTCTTGGTAGGTTGAATGTATCTGGGAATTTTTCCATTTCTTCTAGATTTCCCAGTTTATTGTCATATAGTTGCCCATAGTAGCCACTTATAATCCTTTGAAATTCCATGATATCTGCCATTATGTCTTCTTTATTATTTTGTTTTTGATTATTTGTATTATCTGTCTTTTTTGTCTTGATTAGGCTAAAAATTGGTCTATTTTGTTTAACTTTTCTAAAAACCAACCTTTGTTGCATTGATCTTTTGAATTGGTTCTTCATTTCAGTTTTATTTATTTCTGCTCTGATCTTAACTTTTTTTCTTCTACTAACTTAGTCTTTGACTTGCTCTTGCTTTTGTGGTTTTAATATGCATTGTTAGATTGTTTATTTTGAGTTTTTCTCTTTTTGATGTAAACACTTAGAGGTATAAGCTTTCCTCTTTGTACTGCTTTCACTGTATACCTTAGGTTTTATATGTTTTGCCCCCATTATTATTTGTTTCAAGACATTCAGGAGCATATTGTGTAATCTTCATGTATCTGTATATGTTCCAAAACTCTTTTTCCTGATTTTGATTTCTAGTTGTATTTCATTATGGTTATAGAAGATACTTGACATCATTTTATTTTTTTTTTTTGAGACGTAGTCTCGCTCTGTCACCCAGACTGAAGTGCAGTGATGCAATCTCAGCTCACTGCAACCTCTGCCTCTTGGGTTCCAGTCATTCTCCCTCCTCATCCTCCTGAGTAGCTGGGATTGCAGGCATACATCACCCTGACCAGCTAATTTTTTGTATTTTTAGTAGAGACTGGGTTTCACCATGTTGGCCAGGCTGGTCTTGAACTCCTAACATCAGTTGACCTGCCCACCTTGGCCTCTCAAAGTGTTGGGATTATAGGTGTGAGCCACCATGACCTGCTTCATTTTAATTTTTAAAATGTTTTAAGACTTGTCTTGTGGCCTAACATATGGTCTGTCTTTGAGGATAATCCATGTGCTGATGAATATTATATGTATTCTGCAGACATTTGATGAAATATTCTGTAAATGTCTTCTATATTTATTTGGTGTATAGTTCAGACTATGTTTATTTGTTGAATTTTTGTCTGTATGATCTGCCCAATGCTGAGAATGAGATGTTGAAGCCTCCAGCTATTATTGTATTGTAGTCAATCTCTCTCTTTAACTTTAATAATATTTGCTTTATATGTCTGGGTGCTCTAGTGTTGGGTGCATATATATTTAAATTTGTTATGTTCTCTTGCTCAATTGACCATTTTAATGTTATATAGAGATAATTAATTGTCTCTTTTTATAGTTTTTTTGTCTTGAAATCTATTATGTCTGATATAAGTATAGCTATTTCTGCTATTTTCTTGTTGCCATTGGCATAAAATATCTTTTTTCATCCTGTTATTTTTACTGTATGTGTTTTTATAGGTGAAGTGTGCTTCCTGTAGCAACAGATCAATGGGCATTGTGCTTTCACCCCGTTAAACCACTCTATGACTTTTGATGGGAGATTTAGTTCATTTACATTCTATGCTACTAATGGTAAAAGTAAGACTTGCTTCTGCCATTTTGTTATTTGTTTTCTGCTGTTTCGTGGTCTTTTCTTTCTTCTTTATTTCTTCCTGCCTTTCTCTTACTGAAGTTGGTTTTCTCTGGTGATATAATTTAGTTTTTTGCTTTTTATTTTTTGTATGTGTGTTATATATTTTTTGCTTTGAGGTTACTCTGAGGCTTGCAAACACTCTTATAACCCATTATTTTAAGCTGATAACAACTGAACACTTTGCATAAACAAACAAACAACAACAACAACAACAAAAACCTAATGGCCAGTCATGGTGGCTCATTTATGTAATCTTAGCACTTCGGGAGGCCAAGGTGGGTGGATCAGAGGTTCAACACTAGCCTGGGCAACGTAGTGAAACCCTGTTTCTACTAAAAATACAAAAATCAGCCAGGCGTGGCAGCACATGCCTGTAATCTCAGCTACTTAAGAGGTTGAGGCTGGCGAATCACTTGAACCCAGGAGGTGGAGGTTGCAGCGAGCTGAGATTGCACCACTGCACTCTAGTCTGGGCAACAGAATGGGACTCCATCTGAAAAAACGAATAAGAAAAACGAAAAAACTAACATCTCTACACCTTTACTTCATCCCCGTTTTTTAACTTTTTGTTGTATATATTAGTGTCTTATTGTACTGTTTATGTCTTAAGAAGCTGTTGTAGTTATTCTTTTTGATTGATTCATCACTTGATCTTTCTTTTTTATCTTTTTTTGTTATTATAATTCAAGTTCTGAGGTACATGTGCAGGACGTGCAGGTTAGTTACATGGATATACACCTGCCATCGTCGTTTGCTGCACCCATCAACCCATCATCTACATTAGGCATTTCTCCTAATGCTATCCCAAACCTAGCCCCCAACCCCCTGACAGTCCCTCTGTGATGTTCACCTCCCTGTGTCCATGTGTTCTCATTGTTCAATTCCCACTTATGAGTGAGAACATTCTGTGTTTAGTTTTATTTTCCTGTGTTAGTTTGCTGAGAATGATGGTTTCCAGCTTTATTCATGTCCCTGCAAAAAACATGAACTCATCTTTTTTTATGGCTGAATAGCATTCCATGGTGTATATGTGCCACATTTTCTTTGTTCAGTCTGTCATTAATGGACATTTGGATTAGTTCCCAGTCTTTGCTATTGTGAATAGTGTCACAATGAACATACATGTGCATGTGTCTTTATAGTAGAATGATTTATAATCCTTTGGGTATATACCCAGTAATGGGATTGCTGGGTCAAATGGTATTTCTAGTTCTCGATCCTTGAGGAATCGCCACACTGTCTTCCACAATGGTTGAACTAAATTACACTTCCATCAACAGTGTAAAAGCATTCCATTTTTCCACAACCTCTCCAGCATCTGTTGTTTCCTGACTTTTTAATGATCGCCATTCTAAAAGGTGTGAGATAGTATCTCATTGTGGTTTTGATTTGCATTTCTCTAATAACCAGTGATAATGAGCATTTTTCGTGTTTGTTGGCTGCATAAATGTCTTCTTTTGAGAAATGTTTGTTGATATCCTTTGCCCATTTTTTAAAGTGATTGTTTTTTTTCTTGTAAATTTGTTTAAGTTCTTCGTAGATTCTGGATCTTAGCCCTTTGTCAGATGTATAGATTGCAAAAATTTTCTCCCGTTCTGTAGGTTGGCTGTTCACTCTGATGATAGTTTGTTTTGTGGTGCAGAAGGTCTTTGGCTTAATTAGATCCCATTTGTCAATTTTGGCTTTTGTTGCCATTGCTTTTTGTGTTCTGGATATGAAATCTTTCCCATGCTTATGTCCTGGTTGGTATTGCCCAGGTTTTCTTCTAGGAGTTTTATGGTCCTAGGTCTTACATTTAAGTATTTGATCCATCTTGAGTTGATTTTTGTAACAGTTGTAAGGAAGGGGTCCAGTTTCAGTTCTGCATATGGCTATCCAGTTTTCCCAACACTATTTATTAAACAGGGAATCTTTTCCCCATTGCTTGTGTGTGTCAGGTTTGTCAAAGATCAGATGGTTGTAGCTGTATGGTGTTATTTTTGAGGCCTCCATTCTGTTCCATTGGTCTGTATATCTGTTTTGGTACCAGTACCTTGCTGTTTTGGTTAATGTAGCCTTGTAGTATAGCTTGAAGTCAGGTAGTGTGATGCCTCTAGCTTTGTTCTTGTTTCCCAGAATTGTCTTGGCTATGCAGGCTCTTTTTTGGTTCCATGTGAAGTTTAAAGTAGCTTTTTCCAATTCTGTGAGGAAAGTCGGTGGTAGCTTCGTGGGGATAGCACTGAATGTATAAATGACTTTTGGGTGTATGGCCACTTTCTCGATATTGATTCTTCCTATCCATGAGTATGGAATGTTTTTCCATTTGTTTGTGTCCTCTCTTATTTCCTTGAGTAGTGATTTGTAGTTCTCCTAGAATAGGTCCTTCACATACATTGTAAATTGTATTTTTAGGTATTTTACTCTCTCAGTAGCAGTTGTGAATGGCAGTTCATTCATGATTCGGCTCTTTGTCTGTTATTGGTGGATAGGAATATTTGTGATTTATGTACATTGATTTTGTATCCTGAGACTTTGCTGAAGTTTCTCATCAGCTTAAATAGATTTTGGGCTGAGAGAATGGGGTGTTCTAAATATACAATCATGTAATCCATAAACAGGGACAATTTGACTTCCTCTCTTCCTATTTGAATACCCTTTATTCCTTTCTCTTGCCTGATTGTCCTGGCCAAAACTTCCAATAGTATGTTGAATAGGAGTGGTGAGAGAGGGCATCGTTGTCTTGTGCCAATTTTCAAAGGGAATGCCTCCAGTTTTTGCCCATTCAGTATGATATTGACTGTGGGTTTGTCATAAATACCTCTTATTATTTTGAGATATTTTCTGTCCATACCTAGTTTATTGAGAGTTTTTAGCATGAAGCGTTGTTGAATTTTATTGAAGGCCTTTTCTGCATCTATTGAGATAATCATGCGGTTTTTGTCATTGGTTCTGCTTATTTGATGGATTACGTTTATTGATTTGCATATGTTGAACTAACCTTGCATCCCAGCGATAAAGCCGACTTGATTGTGGTGGATAAGCTTTTTGATGTTCTGCTGGATTCGTTTTGCCAGTATTTCATTGAGGATTTTCACATCGATAAGCATCAGGGATATTGGCCTGAAATTTTCTTTTATTTTAATGTGTCTCTGGCAGGTTTTGGTATCAGGATGATGCTGGCCTCATAAAATGAGTTAGGGAGGAGTCCCTATTTTTTATTTTTTGCAATAGTTTCAGAAGGAAAGGTACCAGCTCCTCTTTGTACCCCTGGAGGTATTCAGCTGTGAATCAGTCTGGTCCTGGTTATTTCATGTCTTCTGCTAGCTTTTGAATTTGTTTGCTGTTGCTTCTCTAGTTCTTTTAATTTTGATGTTAGGGTGTCAATTTTAGATCTTTCTTGCTTTCTCTTGTGGGCATTTAGTGCTATAAATTTCCCTCTACACACTGCTTTAAATGTGTCCCAGAGATTCTGGTACATTGTGTCTTCATTCTCATTGGTTTCAAAGAACATCTTCATTTCTGCCTTCATTTCCTTATTTACCCAGTAGTCATGAAGGAGCAGGAGGTTCAGTTTCCATGTATTTTTGTGGCATTGAGTGAGTTTCTTAATCTTGAGTTCTAATTTGATTGCACCGTGGTCTGAGAGACTGTTTGTTATGATTTTCATTCTTTTGCATTTTCTGAGGAGTGTTTTACTTCCAATTACATGGTCGATATTAGAATAAGTGTGATGAGGTGTTGAGAAGAGTGTATATTCTGTTGATTTGGGGTGGAGAGTTCTGTAGAGGTCTGTTAGTTCCGCTGGGTCTAGATCTGACTTCAGGTCCTGGATATCCTTGTTAATTTTCTGTCTCGTTGACCTAATATTGACAGTGGTGTGTTAAAGTCTCCCATTATTATTGTGTGGGTGTCTAAGTCTCCTTGTAGGTCTCTAAGAACTTGCTTTATGAATCTGGGTGCTCTTGTATTGGATGCATATACATTTAGGAAAGTTAGCTCTTCTTGCTGCATTGTTCCCTTTACCATTAGGTAATGCCCTTCTTTGTCTCTTTTGATCTTTGTTGGTTTAAAGATTGTTTTATTAGAGACTAGCATCACAACTGCTGTTTTTTTTTGTTTTTTGTTTTTTTTGTTTGTTTGTTTTTGCTTTCCATTTGCTTGGTAAATATTTCTCCATCCCTTTATTTTGAGCCAATATGTGTCTTTGCATGTGAGATGAGTTTCCTGAATACAGCACAGTGATGGGTCTTGACTCTTTACCCACTTGCCAGTCTGTGTCATTTAATTGGGGCATTTAATCCATGTACATTTAAGGTTAATATTGTTATGTGTGAATTTGATCCTGTCATTATGATGGTAGCTGGTTATTTTATCTGTTAGTTAGTGCAGTTTCTTCATAGTGTCGATGTTCTTCACAATTTGGCATGTTTTTGCAGTGACTGGTACAAGTTGTTCCTTTCCATGTTTAGTGCTTCTTTCAGGAGCTCTTGTAAGGCAGGTCTGGTGGTGGCAAAATCCCTCTGCATTTGCCTGTCTGTAAAGGATTTTATTTCTCCTCACTTGTGAAACCTAGTTTGGCTGGATATGAAATTCTGGTTTGAAAATTTTTTTCTTTAAGAATGTTGAATATTGGCTCCCAATCTCTCCTGGCTTGTAGGGTTTCTGCAGAGAGATCCTCAGTATGATGGGCTTTGATTTCTTGGTAACCCGAACTTTCTCTCTGGCTGCCCATAACATTTTCTTCTTCTTTTCAACCTTGGTGCATCTGATGATTATGTGTCTTGGGGCTGCTCTTCTCAAGTAGTATCTTTGTGGTGTTCTCTGTATTTCCTGAATTTGAATGTTGGCCTGTCTTCCTAGGTTGGGGAAGTTCTCCTGAATAATATCCTGAAGAGTGTTTTCCAACTTGGTTCCATTCTCCCCGTCACTTTCAGATACATCAGTGAAAGATAGATTTGGTCTTTTCACATAGTCCCATATTTCTCGGAGGCTTTGTTCATTGCTTTTTACTTTTTTCTCTTATCTTGTCTTCTTTCTTTATTTCATTAAGTTGATCTTCAATCACTTATATCATTTCTTCTGCTTGATCAATTTGGCTATTGATACTTGTATTCTTCACAAAGTTCTCATGCTACATTTTTCAGCTCCATCAGGTCATTTATGTTCTTCTCTACATTGGTTATTTTAGTTAGCACTTTGCCTAACCTTTTTTCAAGGTTTTTAGCTTCCTTGCATTGGGTTAGAACATGCTCCTTTAGCTTGGAGTTTTTTGTTATTACACACCTTCTGAAACCTACTTCTGTCAGTTCATAAAACTCATTCTCCATCCAATTTTGCTCCCTTGCTGGCAAGGAGCTGTGATCTTTGGAGGAGGAGAGGCATTTTGGTTTTTGGAATTTTCAGCGTTTTTGTGCTTGTCTTTCCCCATCTTTGTGGATTTATGTATCTTTGGTCTTTGATGTTGGTGACCTTCGGATGGGGTCTTTGAGTTGACATGCTAATCCTTTCTGCTTGTTTCTTTTCCTTCTAACAGTCAGGCCCCTCTGCTGCCAGTCTGCTGGAGTTTGCTGGACGTTCGCTCCCAACCCTGTTTGCCTGGGTATCACCAGCAGAGGCTGCAGAGCAGCAAAGATTGCTGCCTGTTCTTTCCTCTGGAAGCTTCAACCCAGGGAGGAACCTGCCAGGTGGCAGCCAGAGCTCTCCTGTATGAGTTGTCTGTCAGTCCCAACTGGGAGGTGTCTCCCAGTCAATATACATGGGGGTAAGGACTCACTTGAGGAGGTAGACTGACCCTTAGCAGAGCTCGAATGCTCTCCTGTATAGCAGATTATGGTGTGTTTTGTCTTTGTTCTCATTGGTTTCAAAGAACATCTTCATCTCTGTTCTCTTCAGAGCCATCAGGCAGGGACCTTTAAGTTTACTATAAGCCCCTGACTGAGGCTGCCTCCTTTGTTACAGAGATGCCCTTTCCAGAGAGGGGCAATCCGGTAGTATGGCCACAGAAGCCTTGCTGAGCTGCAGTGGGCTCCACACAGTTCGAATTTCCCAGCAGCTTCGTTTACACTGTGGCCATAAAACCGCCTACCCTAGCCTCAGCAATGGCAGATGCCCCTCCCCCTACAAAGCTCAACCTTCCCAGGTGGATCTCAGATTACTGCTGTGCTGGTAACCATAATTTCATGCCAGTAAATCTTAGATTCCTAGGCTCTGTGGGGGTGGAACCCGCCAAGCCAGAACACTTGGCTCCCTGGCTTCAACCCCCCTTTCCAGGGGAGTGAATGGTTCCGTCTCACTGGCGTTCCAGGCACCACTGAGGCATGGGAAAAAAAAGAAGAAGCTCCTGCAGCTAGTTTGGTGTCTGCCCAATTGGCCGCACAGTTTTGTGCTGGAAACCCAGGGCCCCAGTGGGGTAGTCGCCACAGGGAATCTCCTGGTTTGCAGGTTGTGAAGACCATGGGACAAGCTCAGTATCTGTCCCAGAGTTCCTCAGGCTCAGACCCTTATGGCTTGCCTTCTGTGGGGGGTGGGGGTGGGAATTCCTTGACCCCTTGTGCTTCTCAGTTGAGGAAACGCACCATTCTGCTTCAGCTTAACCTCTGTGGGCTGCATCCACTGTCCAACCAGTCACAATGAGATGAACTGGGTACCTCAGTTGGAAATGCAGAAATCACCTGACTTCCGTGTTGATGTCACTGGGAGCTACAGACTGGTGTTGTTCCTATTCGGCCATGTTCCCTGCAGTTCTTTTAATTGTGATGTTAGGGTGTTGATTTTAGATCTTTCCTGCTTTCTCTTGTGGGCATTTAGTGCTATAAATTTCTATTTAAACACTGCTTAAAATGTGTCCCAGAGATTCTGGTATGTTTTGTCTTTGTTCTCATTGGTTTCAAAGAACATCTTCAGGCCGGGCGCGGTGGCTCAAGCCTGTAATCCCAGCACTTTGGGAGGCCGAGACGGGCGGATCACGAGGTCAGGAGATCGAGACCATCCTGGCTAACATGGTGAAACCCCGTCTCTACTAAAAAATACAAAAAACTAGCCGGGCGACATGGCGGGCGCCTGTAGTCCCAGCTGCTTGGGAGGCTGAGGCAGGAGAATGGCATAAACCCAGGAGGCGGAGCTTGCAGTGAGCTGAGACCCGGCCACTGCACTCCAGCCTGGGCGGCAGAGCGAGACTCCGTCTCAAAAAAAAAAAAAAAAAAGAACATCTTCATCTCTGTCTTAATTTTGTTATTTACTCAGTAGTCATTCAGGAGCATGTTGTTCAGTTTCCATGTAGTTGTTCAGTTTTGAGTGAGTTTGTTAATCCTGAGTTCTAATTTGATTGCACTGTGGTCTGAGAGACTGTTATGATTTCTGTTTTTGCATTTGCCGAGGAGTGTTTTACTTCCAATTATGTGACCAATTTTAGAATAAGTGCAATGTGGTGTTGAGAAGAATGCATATTCTGTCGATTGAGGTCAGAGTTCTGTAGATGTCTATTAGATCCACTTGATCCAGAGTTGAGTTCAAGTCCTGAATATCCTTGTTAATTTTCTGTCTCGTTGATCTGTCTAATATTGACAGTGGAGTGTTAATGTTTCCCACTATTATTATGTGGGAGTCTAAGTCTCTTTGTTGGTCTCTAAGAACTTGCTTTATGAATCTGAGTGCTCCTGTTTTGGGTACATATATTTAGGATAGTTAGCTCTTCTTGTTGAATTGATCCTTTTACCATTATGTAATACCTTTCTTTGTCATTTTTGGTCTTTGTTGGTTTGAAGTCTGTTTTATCAGAGACTAGGATTGCAATCCCTGCTTTTTTTGCTTGGTAAATATGCCTCCATTTCTTTATTTTGAGCCTCTACGTGTCTTTGCACTTGAAATGCTTCTCCTGAATACAGCACAGTGATGCGTATTGACTCTTTATCCAGTCTGCCATTCTGTGTCTTTTAATTGGGGCATTTAGCCCATTTACAATTAAGGTTACTATTGTTATGTGTGAATTTGATCCTGTCTTTGTGATGGCAGCTGGTTATTTTGCCCGTTAGTTGATGTAGTTTCTTCATAGTATTGATGGTCTTTACAATTTGGTATATTTTTGCAGTGGCTGATAACAGTTGTTGCTTTCCATGCTTAGTGCTTCCTTCAGGGACTCTTGTAATGCAAGCCTGGTGGTGACAAAAATCTCTCAGCATTTACTTGTCTGTAAAGGATTTTATTTCTCCTTCGCTTATGAAGCTTATTTTGGCCGGATATAAAATTCTGAGTTGAAAATTCTTTTCTTTAAGAATGTTGAATATTGGCCCCCACCCTCTTCTGGCTTGTAGGGTTTCTGCCAAGAGATCTGCTGTTAGTCTGATGGTCTCCCCTTTGTGGGTAACCTGCCGTTTCTCTCTGGCTGTCCTTGACATTTTTTTTTCTTCATTTCAACCTTGGTGAATCTGACGTTGATGTGTCTTGGGGATGCTCTTCTCGAGGAGTATCTTTGTGGTGTTCTGTGTATTTCCTGGATTTGAATGTTGACCTGTCTTGCTAGGTTGGGGAAGCTCTCCTTGGTAATATCTTGAAGAGTGTTTTCCAACTTGATTCATTCTCCCCGTCACTTTCAGGTACCCGAATGAAACGTAGATTTGGTCTTTTCACATAGTCCCATATTTCTTGGAGGCTTTGTTCATAACTTTTTGTTCTTTTTTCTCTAATCTTGTCTTCATGCTTTATTTTATTAAGTCGATCTTCAATCTCTGATATTCTTTCTTCTGCTTGATGGATTTGGCTATTGATACCTGTGTATGTTTCACAAATTCTCATGCTGTGTTTTTCAGCTCCATGAGGTTATTTATGTTCTTCTCTAAACTGATTTTTCTAGTTAGCAATTCGTCTAATCTTTTCTTAAGGTTCTTAGCTTCCTTGCATTGGTTTACAACATGCTCCTTTAGCTCAGTGAAGTTTGTTATTATCCACTTTCTGAAGCCTACTTCTGTCAATTCATCAGACTCATTATCTGTCCAGTTTTGTTCCCTTGTTTGTGAGGAGTTGCGATTTTTGGGAAAAGAAGAGTTCTGGTTTTTCGAATTTTCCACCTTTTTGTGCTGGTTTCTCTCTATCTTCATGGATTTATCTACCTTTGGTCTTTGATGTTGGTAACCTTCGGATGGGGTCTCTGGGTGGACGTCCTTTTTGTTGATGTTGACATTATTCCTTTCTGTTCGTTACTTTTTTTTTTTTTTCCTAACAGTCAGGCCGCTCTGCTGCAGGTCTGCTGGAATTTTCTGGAGGTCCACTCCAGACCCTGTTTTCCTGGATATCTCCTGCAGAGGCTGCAAAATAGCAAAGATTGCTTCCTTTCCTTCCTCTGGAAGCTTTGTCTCAGAGGGACACCTGCCAGATGCCAGCCAGAGCTTTCCTGTATGAGCTGTCTGTCGACCGCTACTGGGAGGTGTCTTCCAGTCAGGATACACGGGGTTCAGGGACCCATTTGGTGAGGCAGTCTGACCCTTATCAGAGCTCAAACACTGTGCTGGGAGATCTGCTGCTCTTTTTAGAGCCATCAGGCAGGGAGTTTTAAATCTGCGGAAGCTGCGCCTACTGCTGCCCCTTCACCCAGGTGCTCTCTCCCAGGGAGTTGACAGTTTTATCTAAAAGTCCCTGACTGGGGCTGCTGCCTTTTTTTCAGAGAGGCCCTGCCCAGAGAGAAGGAATCTAGAGAGGCAGTCTGGCTGCAGGGTCCTTGCTGAGCTGGGGTTGGCACCACCCAGTTCGAACTTCCCAGTGCCTTTGTTTACATTGTGATGGTAAAACCACCTACTCAAGCCTCAGCCATGGTGGATGCCCCTTCCCCCACAAAGTTAAGCTTCCCAGGTTGACCTCAGACTGCTTGGCTTGCAGTGAGAATTTCAAGTCAGTGGATCTTAGCTTGCTGGGCTCCATGGGCATGGGACCCATCGAGCCACACTGCTTGGCTCTCTGGCTTCAGCCTTTTTTCCAGGGGTGTGAACGGTTCTGTCTTGCTGGTGTTGCGTGGGGTATGAAAAAAAAGCTCCCACAGCTAGCTTGGTGTGTGCCCAAACGGACACCCAGTTTTGTGCTTTAAACCCAGAACCCTTGTGGTGTAGGCACCAGAGGGAGTCTCCTGTTCTGTGGGTTGTGAAGACAGTGGGAAAAGCACAGTATCTGGTCCAGAGTGCACCGTTCCTCATGGCACAGCCCCTTGCAGCTTCCCTTGGCTAGGGGGAGAAATTGCCTGATCCCTTGTGCTTCCCTGGTGAGGTGATGCCCCATCCTGCTTTGGCTCGCCCTCCATGGGCTGCACCCAATGTCCAACCAATCCCAAAGAGATGAACCAGGTACCTCAGTCGGAAATGCAGAAATCACCCATCTTCTTTGTCAATCTCGCTTGGAGCTGCTGACTGGAGCTCTTTCTATTTGACCATCTTGTCAGCCCACCCTTGTTTAGTCTTTGTACTTAAGATAAGGGTAGTTTACACACCACAGTTACAGTATTATAATATTCTATGTTTTCCTGTGTACTTACCATTACTTGTAAGTTTTGTACCTTCAAGTGATTTCTTATTGCTCATTATTGTCATTTTTTTTTTTGACTGAAGTACTCCCTTTGGCATTTTTATGTATGATAGTTCTGCTGTGGGTAAAATTCTTCAACTTTTTTTTTTTGCCTAGAGAATTCTTTATTTCTTTTTTATGTTTGAAGGGTAATTTCAACATATATACTATTGTAAGATGAAAGTTCTCGTCTTTTAGGCTTTAAATATGTCATGTCACTCTCCCCTGGACTTTAAGATTTCCACTGAAAAGTCTGCTGCCATACATACTGGAGCTCCACTGTGTATTATTTGTTTATATCTTCTTGCTGCTTTTAAAATTCTTTACGCTTGACCTTTGGGAGTTTGATTATTAAATATTTTGAGGTAGTCTTGTTTGTTTTACATCTGGTTGCTGTTCTGTCACCTCTTGTACTTGGATACTGATATCTTTCTCTAAGTTTGAGAAGTTCTTTCTTATTATCTCTTTGAATACACTTTGCACCCTTATCTCTTTCTCTAACTCTTCTTTTAAGCCAATTACTCTAAAATTTGCCCTTTGGAAGCTATTCTCTGGATTCTGGACCCATGCTTTATTGTTTTTTATTTTGTCTCCTGAGTGTGTATTTCTAAATAGCCTGTCTTAAAGCTCACCAATTTCTTCTTCCACTTGAATAATTTTTCTATCAATAGATTCTGTTGTGCTTTTAGCTATGCCAATTGCATTCTTCAGCTCCAGAATTTCTGCTTGCTTTTAAAAATTTATTTCAATCTTTTTATTAATCTTATAAAATTCTGAATTCCGCTCTATGTTATCTTGAATATCTTTGAGTTTCTTCAACACAGCTAATTTAAATGATCTCTCTGACAGTTCACATATTTCTGTTTCTCCAGCATTGGTTCCCGGTGCTTTATTCAGTTCATGTGGTGAAGTCATGATTTCAAGGACCATCTTGGTACTTGTAGATGTTTGAGCCTGGGCATTCAACAATTTGGTATTTATTTTAGTCTTTGCTGTCTGGGCTCGTTTGTACTCTTTCTTCTTTGAAATGTTTTTCACATATTTAGAATTACTTGGGTATTGTGGTGTAAACTGTATCTACTTAAGGGGAACCCAAAGTCTAGTAGTGCTCTAGCTCTTGTCAGCTCATAGAGGTACTGCTTTGTTGGTCTTGGACAAGATATAGAAGATTTCTCTGGATTAATAAGCAGAGACTCTTGTTTTCTTCTTTTACTTTCTCCCAAACAGACATAATCTCTCTCTCTCTCTCTCTCTCTCTCTCTCTGTCTCTCTCTGTCTCTCCTGAGCCACCTATAGCTTGGGATAGAGAGAAACAAGCACTTATGTTGTCACCATCCCTAGAATATGCTGGGTCACACTTGAAGCCAGTGTAGCACTTGGTTTCATCCAAGGCCTTCTGTAATCACTCCGTCATTAGCATATATTTCTGCTAAAAGCTCTGGAGCTCTACAATCAGGTGGCAAAGTCAACCAGGCCTTTGTTCTTCCTTTCAAAGTGGTGAGTTCCCCAGGCCACAGGCAGGTACAGAGATGTCAAAAACCTTAGAAGCCCACTTGGGGTTCTATTGTACTGAAGCTGAGCTGGTGCTCAAATCACAAGATGCAGCCCTTCCCACTCTTTCTTTTTGTTTATAAAGGCAGAGGTTCCTCATCCTGTGGCCACTGCCATCTCAGGCCCACTGAGAGTACTGTGAAACTACTGTCAGTATTCTCTATTGTCTCAAGGGCATTTTAGTCAGCTTGTGGTAACTGCTGTTTGGTCTGGGACTCACCCTTCAGTGAAATGGGCTCCCTTTCTGGCCCAGGGCATGTCAAGAGATGCCATCCTAGAATCAAGATCTGGAATTGGGAACTACAAGAGCCCACTTTCTCATTTACCATTCTGTGGCTGAGTTGATATCTGAGGTGCCACACAAAGTACCCTTTACTTTTTTCTCCACTTTTCTCAAGCAGAAGGAGGGTCACCTTGTAGCCAGCACAGCTGGAAATGCGATGAGTCTTACCTGAGGCCAGCAAGTCTTAGCATCTCACCCAAGGCTCTCAATATAGTGCCTGGATATCACTGCAGATTATTCAGGACCCAAAGGCTCTTCAGTTAGCAGGTAATGAATCTTCCACAACTGGGTCCTTTCCTTCAAGTCAATGAGTCCCCTACTGCCCCAGAGTGTTTCTAGGAATGTCATCCAGGAGCTGGGGCCTGTAACGGGGCCTCACGACTCTGACTAGTGCCCTATTCTCCTTTGGCTGAGCTGTTTTTTAAGAAACAGGGTAAGTATTCCCCACTCTTCTATCTCCTCTCCTGAAGTGGAAGGAAGGAGTCTCTTTTGGAGCCATGAGCTGTGCAGCCTGGGGCTTGGGGAGGAGAACTGCCAGCATTCTCTTAGCTGCCCCACCTGGTGTGTACGGCATGTGCTCCCCAAGTCCAGCCTCTGTGCCCAATTCAGCCCTAGAACTGACCAAGCAGTTGCAGTTTTTGTGGTATAGACTACCTTTCAAGTTTATTTGGAGCTTCAGAGCACCTTAGCCCATGCTGTTGAGGCTTGCTGGAACTCAAGTTCTGACCACTGGCATTGGCAAATTCCCTCTAGCTAGGGTTGGTTTAAATTTCCACTCTGTGAGTGGGCATCAGCTTAATTTTTTCTTTTTTCTGTTATAACGAGGGCAGCACTTAGTTTAATGTCTCACAATTGCTGGCTCTCCCTCTCTCTAGAGCATATAAATGCTCTCTGCATCATGACACCACTGCCAGGGGTTGAGAGAGGAGTGGCTTCGAATTCAAACCGGTTTTCCAACCTCTTCAGTGCCGCTTTTGGTTATATGAACGTGAAGCCACGTGCTGTGAGTGCTCACCTAATTTTTAGTTCTTATGAGGTGCATTTTTGTGAAGATAGTTGTTAAATAGGTCTCCTTGTGTGGGAGACAATCAGTGGAGCCTTCTCTTCTGCCATTTTGCTCTCTGTGTTTTTATTTCTCTAATCTGTTCTTTATTCTTTTCTTTTTTCCCTGTCTGTTTTTGCATTAATCAATAATTTTTGTTATTCCATTTTATCTCCTCAGTTGGATTATTAGCTACAACCCTTCATTTTGCTTGGGGCTTTTTGCTTTCATATTTTAGTTTACAACTTTGGCTTATAACATTGTTCCTCTAAGTAACCATATACAAATATATATATGTTGTAAGAACACTGCAACAATATATTTCAATTTTTCTTCTTCTGACCTTTGCCTTAGTTTTATCATCCATTTTACTTTTATGTTTGTTATAATCCCCAAATTCATTATTATTTCTTATAAACAGTACATTATTTTTAAAAAGATTTAGATTATGAGAAAATGTCTTATATGTTTTTACCAACTCTGTCGCTCTCCATTTCTTTGTATAGATTCAGATTTCTATCTTTTATTATTTTTGTCTGTCTGATAAACTTACTTCAACATTTCTTGTCATACAGTCTGCTGGTGATGAATTATTTACATTTCATAAATCTAAAATATGTCTGCAATTTTCTTTATTTTTGAGAGATATTTTACCGGGTATAGAGTTCTAGGTTTAAATTTTTTTCTTTCATACCATAGAGATGCTGGTTTACTCTCATCTGTCTTGGATTCTCACCAGTACATTTGACATTTTCATCATCTTTGTTATTTGGTACCTAATGCATCTTTTTTTTTTCTCTGAGTGCCTTTAAGATATTCTGGCCAGGCATTGTGGCTCATGCTTGTAATTCTAGCACTTTGGGAGGCCCAGACAGTGAAATCTCTTGAGCTCAGGGATTCAAGACTAGTCTGGGCAACATGAAAAATCCCTGTCTCTAAAAAACAAATACAAAAATTAGCCAGGTGTGCTGGTGTATGCCTGTAGTCCCAGCTACTCAAGAGGCTGAGGTGGGATAATCACTTGACCCTGGGAAGTTAAGGCTGCAATGAGCCAAGATTATGCCACTGCACTCCAGCTTGGGTAACAGAGTGAGACCCTGTCAAAAAAAAAAAAAAAAAGAAAAAAAAAGAAAAGAAAAGAAAAGAAAAGATATTCTATTTCTCATAGGTTTTAAGCAATTTGATTATGATATGCTTAATGTAGTTTTGTTTCTATTTATTGAGTCTATGGAATTATAGTATTTGTCAATTTTTTAAAAATTTTAGCCACTATTTTTAAATTTTTTTCCATCTTATTCTCTCCTCTTCTTTGAGCAGTCAAATTATACTTGTATTATGTCATCTAAAGTTGTCCAACAGGTCATTGATGCTATACTTATATTTTCAGGTTTTTCTGTGTTTCATTATTAGATTATCTCTATTGATATATCTATTTTCAGTAATGTTTACATCTGAAGTGTCAAATATGCTAATAGATCAATACAATGTAATTTTCTTCCAAGAAATAGTAATTTTTTCAGTTCTTGACAATGTTTTAAGCCTTTTTAAATTGTAAAAAATTAATGGGTAAAACTATATATATTCAACATGTACAATGTAATGATTACATATAATTTTACGTGGCATAATATTTACCATGATAAAATCACCATGCCAGTTACCACCCATAATTCACATTGTGTGTATATGTTGTGTGTTTATGTGTGTAGTGAGTACACTTAAATTTTCTCACATCAAATTTAAAACATATAATACATTGTTAACTATAGTCACTGTGCTCTACATTAGATAGCCAGGACTTATTCATCTTATAATGAAAGTTTGTATCCTTTGACCAACATCTTCCCATTTTCCTTACACCTGCCCTCAGCCCCTAGCAAACATCTTTTTGCTTTTTGCTTTTTTATAAGTTTAAATACTTTAGATTTCAAATATAGGTGAGATCATGCAATTTTTTTCTCTCTGTGCCTGACTTAATTCATTTAATATATCCTCCAGGTTTATTGATGTTGCCTCAAACAGCAGGGCATCCTTTGTTTAAAACTTTTATTTTAAGTTCAGGGTAAACATTCACGTTTGTTACATAGGTAAACTTGTGTCATGGGGCTTGTTGTACAGATTATTTCATCGTCCAGCTATTAAGCCTAGTACCCATCAGTTATTTTTCCTTATCCTCTCCCTCCTCCTATCCTGCACCCTCTGATAAGCTTCAGTCTATGTTGCTCCCCTGTGTCCGTGTGTTCTTATCATTTAGCTCTCATTTATGAGTGAAAACATGTGGTATTTGGTTTTCTGTTCTTGCATTAGTTTGCTTAGGAAAATGGCCTTCAGCTTCATTCATGTCTCTGCAAAGGACATGATCAAGTTTTATTTTTTTATGGTAGCATGGTATTTCATAGTGTGTATGTATCACATTTTCTTTATCCAGCCTATCTTTGATGATTATTTAGATTGATCTCATGTCTTTGCTATTGTGAATGGTGTGGCGATAAACATTCATGTGCATGGGCCTTTATTTTATTTTTTAAATTTTGTATTATTTTATTTTATCTTTCCATAAGTTAATGGGGTACAGGTGGTATTTGGTTACATAACTAAGTTCTTTAGTGGTGATTTGTGAGATTTTGGTGCACCCATCACCCAAGCACTGTACTCTGCACCGCATTTGTAGTCTTGTATCTCTCCCCATCTCCCACTCTTCCCCCCAAGTCCCCAAAGTCCATTGTAGCATTCTTATGACTTTGCATCCTCATAGCTTAGCTCCCACATATCAGTGAGAACATACGATGTTTGGTTTTCCATTCCTGAGTTACCTCACTTAGATCAATAGTCTTCAATCTCATCCAGGTCCTTCAAATCCTGTTAATTCATTCCTACTTATGGCTGAGTAGTATTCTATTATACCAAAGTTTCTTTGTTCACTCATTGATTGATGGGCATTGAAATTGGTTCCACGATTTTGCAGTTATGAATTGTGCTGCTTATAAACATGCATGTGCAAGTGTCTTTTTTCAATAATGACTTATTTTCCTTGCAGTAGATACCCAGTAGTGGGATTGCTGGACCAAATAGTTGTTCTACTTTTAATTCTTTAAGGAATCTCCACACTGTTTTCCCTGGCGGCTGTACTAGTTTACATTCCCACCAGCAGTGTAGAAGTGTTCCCTGATCACTGCATCCATGCCAACATCTACTATTTTTTGATTTTTTGATTAGGGCCATTCTTGCAGGAGTAAGGTCGTATGCATTGTGGTTTTGATTTGCATTTCCCTGGTCATTAGTGATGTTGAGCATTTTTTCATGTTTGGTGGACATTTGTCTATCTTGTTTGAGAATTGTCTATTCATGTACTTAGCCCACTTTTTAATGGGATAGTTCGGTTTTTTCCTTGATTGGTTTGAGTTTGTTGTAGATTCTGCATATTAGTCCTTTGTCAGATTTACAGATTGTGAAGTTTTTCTCCCACTCTGTCGGTTGTCTGTTTACTTTGCTAACTGTTTCTTTTGCCGTGCAAAAGCTCTTTAGTTTAGTTAGGTCCCAGCTATTTATCTTTGTTTTTGTTGCATTTGCTTTGGGGATTTTGGTCACAAAATCCTTGGCTAAACCAATATCTAGAAGTGTTTTTCCAATGTTATTTTCTATAATTTTTATAGTTTCAGTTCCTACGTTTAAGTCTTTAATCCATCCTGAGTTGATTTTTGTATAAGGTGAGAGATGAGGATCCAGTTTCATTCTCCTGCCTGTGGCTAGCCAATTATCCCAGCACCATTGGTTGAGAAGGGTGTCCTTTCCCCACTTTATGTTTTTGTTTACTTTGTCGAAGATCAGTTGGTTGTAAGTATTTGGGTTTATTTCTGGGTTCTCTATTCTGTTCCATTGTTCTAAGTGCCTATTTTTATACCAGTGCCACACTGTTTTGGTGACTATGGCCTTATAATATAGTTTGAAACCAGGTAGTGTGATGCCTCTAGATTTGTTCTTTTTGCTTAATATTGCTTTGGCTTTGCAGGCTCTTTTTTTATTCCATATGAATTGTATTTTCTAACTCTGTGAAGAATGATGGTGGTACTTTGATGGGGATTGCATTGAATCTGTAGATTGCTTAGGAAGTATGGTCATTTTCACAGTATTTATTTTAATGGTCCATGAGCACGGAATGTGTTTCCATTTGTTTGTGTTGTCTATTATTTTTTTCAGCAGTGTTTTGAAGTTTTCCTTGTAGAGGTCTTTTGACTCCTTGGTTAGGTGTATTCCTAAGTATTTTATTTTATTTATTTGCAGCTATTGTAAAAGGGTTTGAGTTCCTGATTTGATTCTCCACTTGGTTGCCGTTGGTGTATACAAGAGCTACTGATTTATGTACATTAATCTTCTATCCAGATAGATTGCTGAATTATTTTATTAGTTCTAGAAGCTTTCTTGAGGATTCCTTAGGGTTTTCAAGGTAAATGATAATATAGTCAGCAAACAGGGACAGTTTGATTTTCTCTTCACTGATTTGGATGCCCTTTATATCTTTCTCTTGTCTGATTGCTCTGGCTAAGACTTCCAGTACTATGTTGAAGAGGAGCAGTGAGAGTGGGCATTCTTTTCTTGTTCCTGTTCTGAGAGAGTGCTTTCAGCTTTTCTCGTCAGTATTATGTTGGCTGTGGGTTCATCACAGATGACTTCTATTACATTAAGATATATTCCATGTTTGCCGATTTTGCTGAGAGTTTTAGTCATAAAGCGATGCTGGATTTTTTTGAATGCCTTTTCTGCATCTATTGAGATGATCATGTGATTTTTGTTTTTAATGCTGTTTATGTGGTGTATCACACTTATTGACTTGTGTATGTTAAACCATTCCTGCATTCCTAGTATGAAACCCACTTGATCATGCTGGATTATCTTTTTGATAAGTTGTTGGATTCGGTTAGCTAGTATTTTATTAAGGATTTTAGCATCTATATTCATCAAGAGTATCAGTCTGTAGTTTTCTTTTTTGGTTGTGTCCTTTCCTGGTTTTGGTATTAGGGTGATGTTGGCTTCACAGAATGAATTAGGGAAAATTCCTTCTTTCTCTATACTGTGGAATAGTTTCAAAAGGATTGGTACCATTTCTTTTTTGAATGTTTGGTGAAATTCTGCTGTGAATCCATCTGCTCTTGAATTTTTTTGTTGTTGGTAATTTTTAAATTACCATTTCAATCTCGCTACTTGTTATTGGTCTATTCAGGGGATCTAATTCTTCCCGATTTAAGCTAGGAGGGTTGTATTTTTTCAGGAATTTATCCACCTCTTCTAGATTTTCTAGTTTATGTGTGTAAAGGTGTTCATAGTAGCTTTTTTTTTTTTTTATTATTATACTTTAAGTTCTAGGGTACATGTGCATGACGTTTATATCATGTATAACTCCCCAATGCAATCCCTCCCTCCTCCCCCCTCCCCATGATAGGCCCCAGTGTGTGATGTTCCCCTTCCCGAGTCCAAGTGATCTCATTGTTCAGTTCCCACCTATGAGTGAGAACATGCGGTGTTTGGTTTTCTCTTCTTGTGATAGTTTGCTAAGAATGATGGATTCCAGCTGCATCCATGTCCCTACAAAGGACGCAAACTCATCCTTTTTTATGGCTGCATAGTATTCCATGGTGTATATGTGCCACATTTTCTTAATCCAGTCTGTCACAGATGGACATTTGGGTTGATGGATCTTCCGTATTTCAGTGATATCAGCTGCATTATCTCTTGTTTTGTTTCTTAACGAGGTTAGTTGGATTTTTTCTCTATTTTTCTTGGTTAATCCTGCTAATGGTCTATCAATATTATTTATCTTTTCAAAGAACCAGACTTGTGTTTCATTTATCTTTTTGTTGTTGTTGTTTCAGTTTTATTTAGTTCTGCTCTGATCTTGGTTATTTCTTTTCCTCTGTTGTGTTTGCATTTGTTTTGTTCTTGTTTCTCTAGTTCCAAGAGGTGTGGCCTTAGATTGAATGTTTGTACTCTTTCAGTCTTTTTGATGTAGGCATTTAGGGATATGAACTTTCCTCTTAGCACTGTCTTAGCTGTATCCAAAAGGTTTTGTTGTTCTTGTGATTCAGTTGGAATAATTTTTAAATTTCCATCTTGATTTTGTTTTTGACCAAATGCTCATTCTGGGACAGTTATTTACTTCCCATGTATTTGCACGTTTTTGAGTTTTCCTGTTGCAATTGATTTCCAGTTTTATTTCACAGTGGTCTGAGAGAGTGCGTGATATAATTTCAATTTTCCTAAATTTATTGAGGCTCATGTTGTAACCTATTATATGGTGTATCTTGAAGGAAGTTTCATGTGCTGTTGAATAGAATGTGTATTCTGCAGTTGTTGAATGAAATGTTTTATATATACCTGTTAAGTCCGTTTATTCCAAGGTATAGTTTAAATTCATTGTTTCTTTGTTGACTTTCTGTCTTGATGACCTGTCTAGTGCTGTCAGTGGAGTATTGAAATCCCCCACCATTGTTGTGTTGCTGTATATCTCATTTTTTAGGTCTATTAGTAATTGTTTTATTAATTTAGGAGCTCCAGTGTTAGGTGTGTATATCTTTAGGATTGTGATATTTTCCTGTTGGACAAGGCCTTTTAGCATTATATAATGTCCCCCTTTGTCTCTTTTAACTTCCATTGCCTTAAAGTTTGTTTTGTCTGATATAAGAATAGCCATCTCTGCTCACCTTTGGTGTCCATTTCCATGAAATGCCTTTTTCCACCCTTTTACTTTAAGTTTATGAGAGTTCTTATGTGTTATGTGAGTCTCCTGAAGACAGCAGATCGTTGGTGAGCTCTTACCCATTCTGCAGTTTTGTGTCTTTTAAAGTGGAACATTTAGGCCATGTACATTCAATATTGCATTGAAATGTGAGGTACTGTTGGATTCATCATGCTCTTTCTTTCCTGTGTACACTGTTTTGTTTGTTTGTTTTGTGTTTTAACTTGTATTTTTGTTTTATAAGTCCTGTGTGATTTATGCTTTAAAGAGGTTCTGTTTTTGATATGTTTCTAGAATTTGTTTCAAAATTTAGAGCTCCTTTTAGCAGTTCTTGTAGTGGTTGCTTGGTAATGTTTAATGCTCTCAGCATTTTTTTTGGTCTGAAAACGACTGTATCTTTCCTTCATATATGATGCTTAGTTTCACTAGATACAAAATTCTTGGCTAAAAATTGTTTTGTTTGAGGAAGCTGAAGATAGGGCCCCAATCCCTGCTAGCTCGTAGAGTTTCTGCTGAAAAATCTACTGTTAACCTGATAAGTTTTCCTTTATAGGTTATCTGATGTTTCTGTCTCAGAAGTCTTAAGATTCTTTCCTTTGTCTTAACTTTGGATAACCTGATGACAGTGTGCCTAGGTGAAGATCTTTTGGGGATGAATTTCACGGGTGTTCTTTGTGCTTTTCGCATTTACATGTCTAGGTCTCTAGCAACACCAAGGGAGCTTTCCTCTATTATTTTTCCAAATATGTTTTCCAAGCTTTCAGAATTCTCTTCTTCCTCAGGAGCACTGATTATCCTTAGGATTGGTTATTTAACATAATCACAGAGTTCTTGAAGGCTTGGTTCGTGTTTTCTTTTTTTTTTTTCTTCTGTCTTTGTTGGATTGGGTTATTTGAAGACCTCCTCTTTGAGTTCTAAATTTCTTTCTTCTACATGTTCAATTCTATTGCTGAGACTTTCCAGAGCATTTTGCATTTCTAAAAGTGTTTCCAAGGTTTCCTGAATTTTTTTATTGTTTTTGCCTTAATTATCTATTTCCTTTAATATTTCTCCATTCACTTCTTGTATTTCTTTTGGGTTTCCTTGCTTTGGGCTTTGCCTTTCTCTGGTGCCTCCTTGATTTACTTAATAACTAACATCCTCAATTCTTTTTCAGGTAAATCAGGGATTTCTTCTTGGTTTGGATCCATTGCTGGTGAACTAGTGTGATTTTTGGCGGGTGTTGATGAGCCTTGTTTTATCATATTACCAGGGTTGGTTTTCTCATTCCTTCTCATTTGGGTAGGCTCTGTCAGAGGGAAGGTCTAAGGCTGAAGGCTGTTGTTTGGATTTTTTTGTCCTAAAGGATGTTCCCTTGATGTAGTACTCTCCCCTTATTTCCTGTGGATGTGGCTTCCTGTGAGCTAAACTGCAATGATTGTTGTCTCTCTTCTGGGTCTAGCCACCCAGTGAGTTAACCCAGCTCTGGGCTGGTATTGTGGGTTGCCTGCACAGAGTCCTGTGATGTGAACCATCTATGGGCCTCACAGCTGTGGATACCAGTTCCTGTTCTGGTGGAGGTGGTGGAGGGTGCAATGGACTCTATTAGCTTTGGTGGTTTAGTGCTCTATTTTTGAGGTGGTTGGCCTCCTGCCAGGAGGTGGGACTTTACAGAAAACATCAGCTATAATAGTGTGGAGAGGGACCAGTGGTGGGTGGGGCCCTAGAGTTCCAAGATTATATGCCCTTTGTCTTCAGCTACCAGGGTGGATAGAAAAGGACCATCCACTGGGGGTGGGGCTAGTCATGTCAGAGCTCAGACTCTCCTTGTGTGGGTCTTGCTGTGGCTGCTGTGGGGGATTTTCAGGTCACTGTAGTTGTGTTCCTAGGAGGATTATGACTGTCTCTGCTGAGTCATGGAGGTTGTCAGGGAAGTGGGGGAAAGTCAGTAGTCACAGGCCTCACCCAACTCCCACTCAAACTGAAGGGCTGATCTCACTCCCACCATGCCCCCCAAAACAGCCCTGAGTCTTTTTATAGGTGGAGGGTTAGATGGGCTTGAAAACTTTCCTGAGGCTTTCCACCTCCCATTTGGGGAAGAAAAAGGCTTTAGTTCTTCCCCAACCTGTGAAGTCTGTAAGCCAGATTCACGCCCTCCCTTGAGTTCTGGCCAGGAGGCTTCTCACTCGGTTCAAATTGTTACAAAGTTTAGGTAGAGAATTCCTTCTCCCTGTGGAATTTTACCCCTGTTCATCTGGACACCCTCCTGATGGATCCCTATGGTGCCAGGCAGGAATGGGCTGCTTGGGGAACCTGTGAGCTCCCATTGCCTTTTCACTGCTTCCTGTATCCCTGTATTTCGTTTGGTTCAGTTCTCTAACTTGATTTGGTTCCAGGTAAACTCGGAAACTTCTCCTGCAAACAGACCTTCAGCTTCTTCAGTGGGTGAGTGCATTTGGGAGAGGAGGGTGTCCCTTTCCCACTTCCACAACTGGGGCACTCACAGTATTTGGGGTGTCTCCTGGGTCCTATAGGAGCAGTCTGCTTCCTTCAGAGGGTCTGTGGGTCCTCTCAGGAATGCTGGTTTTTTCTTTCAGTCGATCTGGAGCTGAAATTCACAATACAAGTCTCCACATGCTGCTCTGTCCACAGCTGCAACCTAGTTTTGCCTCCTGTCCACCATGACCCACTCATGCATGCGTCTTTATAATAGAACAATTTAAATCCCTTTGGGTATATATCCAGTAATGGAATTGCTGGGTCAAATGATATTTCTGTCTTTAGATCTTTGAGAAATCACCACACTGTCTTTCATAATGTTTTAACTATCTGACATTCCCATCAACAGTATATAAGCATTCCTTTTTCTCCAAAACCTCGCCAGCCTCCTTTATTTTTTGACTTTTTGAGAATAGCCATTCTGACTGATGTGAGATGGTAACTCATTGTTGTTTAGATTTGAATTTCTCTAATGATTAGCAATATTAAGCTTTGTATTATATGATTGTTGGCTTCATGCATGTCTTCTTTTGAAGATTGTCTGCTTATATTAGTTTTTTTATGAGGTTATTTTTCTCTTGTAAATTTGTTTAAGTTTCTTTTATATGCTGCATATTAGACTTTTGTGAATCCATTGTCTGCAAAAATTTGCATCTAATTCTATGGCTTTGAGTGAATTTCTTAGTCTTGATTTCTAATTTGATTGCACTGTCATTGAGAGATTGTTTGTTATGATTTCAGTTTTTTGGCATTTGCTGAGGAGTGTTTTACTTCCAATTATGTAATCAATTTTGGAGTATGTGCCATGTGTCAATCAGAAAAATACATATTCTTTTGTTTTTGAGTGGAGAATGCTGTAGCTATCTATCAGGACTTTTTGATCCAGTGCTGAGTTCAAGTCCTAAATATCTTTGTTAATTTTCTGTCCTGGTGATCTGTCTAATATTGTCAGTGTGGTGTTAAAGTCTCCCACTATTACTGTGTGAGAATCTAAGTCTTCTTGAGTGTCTTCAAGAACTTGCTTTACTAATCTAGCTGCTCCTGTGTGATCAATGTTTAATCATACAGCTCCAGAATACACATTTTTATCTTCAGCACATGAATCATTCTCAAAAACAGACCTTATGTCAGGTCACAAAACAAGTCTTAAAACATTCAAAAACACTGAAATAATATCAAGCATCTTCTCTGACCACAATAAAGGAAAACCAGAAATTAATAAGAACAGGAATTTTGGTAACTATAAAAATACCTGGAAATTAAACAGTATACTTCTGAATGATCAGTGGGTCACTAAAGAAATTAAGAAGGAAATTGAAAATGTTTTGAAACAAATGATAATGAAAACACAACACATGAAAACCTATGGCATACAGCAAAAGCAGTACTAAGGGAAATTAATAGCTGTAAGTGCCTACATCAAAAAAGAAGAAAAACCTCAAATAAAGAATATAATGATAAAACATAAAGAACTAAAAGTAAGAGCAAACCATATCAAAATTAGTAGAAGGAAAGAAATAATATAGACCAAAGAAGAAATAAATATAATTGAAATGGAGAAAAGAATAGAAAATATGAATAAAAGAAAATGTTGTTTTTGAAAAGTTAAAAAAATTGACAAACCTTTGGTGAGACTAAGAACTAAAGCAGAGAATATGCAAATAAATACAATAAAAAATGAACAAAGAGACATTACAACAGATACTTCACAAATTCAATGGACAATTAGTGCCTACTATGAGCAATTATATGCCAATAAGTTGGAAAATCTAAAAGAAATGAACAGTTTCCTAGGCACATAAAACCTATAAAGATTGAACCAGAAATAAATCTATAACTTGAACAGATTCATAAGAAGTAGTGAAATCAAAGCTGTAATGAAAAGTTTCCCAGTGAAGAAAAGTCTGGGAACAGATGGCTTTACTGCTGAATTTTACCAAACATTTAAGTGAAAACTAAAAACGAATACTAATCCTACTCGAACTATTTGAAAAAATAGAGGAGGAAATATTTCCAATTTATTCTATGAGACCAGTTTTACTCTGATACCAAAACCAGAAAAAGACACATCAGAAAAAAGAAAACTATAGGTTAATGTTACTGATGAATGTTGACGCAAAGATCCTCAACAAAATACTAGCAAACTGAATTCAACAGCATATTAGGAAAAGCATTCATTATGACCAAGTGGGATTTATCCCTGGGATGCCAGGATCATTCAACATATGCAAACCAATTAATGTGCTATATCATATCAACAGAATGAAGTATAAAAACCATATGATTATTTCAATTGATGACAAAAATACATTTGATAAAACTCAACATCCCTCCATAATAATAAAAAATATCCCTCAAAAACTGGGAGTGGAAGAAACATACCTCAACACAACAAAAATCATACATTACAAGCTGATGGTTAGTATCACACTAAATAAAGAAAAACTGAAGCCTTTTTCCAAGATCTGGAACAAGCCAAGAATGCCCATCTTCATCACTGTTATTTTACATAGTACTGGAAGTACTAGCTAGAACAATCAGACAAGAGAAAAAATAAAGGATATCCAAATTAGAATGAAAGAAGTCAAATTATTTCTGTTTGTAGATAATATGATCTTATATATGAAAAACCCTGAAGATTTCACTAATAAATTATTGGAATAAATAAACAAATTCAGTAAAGTTGCAGCATACAACATCAACATACAAAAATCTGTAGCATTTCTATATGCCAACAGTGAACAATCTAAAAACAATTTAAAAAGTAATTCCATTTACAATAGCCATACATAAAACTAAATACCTAGAAATTAAGCAAAGTAGTGAAAGATTGCTATAATGAAAAGTATAAAACACTGATAAGAGAAATTGAAGAGGACAAAAAAAGTAAAAAAATTCTGTGTGCATGGATAGAAAGAATTAATATTGTTAAAATGTCCACACTACTCAAAGCAATCTACAGATTCAATGCATTTTCTATCCAAATATTGCAATTGCTTCTAAGTGCAAAAAGAGCAATTACTTTTGCACCAACCTAATATCACTTATATTCTTCACATAAATAGAAAAGCTACTCTAAAATTTTTATGAAATCATAAACATCCAGAATTGTCAATGCTATCATAAGCAAAAAGAATAAATGGGAGGAGTCATATTAACTGACTTCAAATTATATTACAGAGCTACAGTAACCAAAATAGCATGATCCTGGCATAAAAACAGACACATATACCAATGCAACAGAATACAGAACCCAGAAACAATTCCATGCAGTTTTAGTGACTTTATTTTCAAGAAAGGTTCCAATAGCATACACTGGGGAAAAGACAGTCTCTTCAATAAATGGTGCTGGAAAAACTGAATATCTATATGCAGAATGATAAAATTAGACACCTATGTCTCGCCATATACAAAAATCAAATCAAAATTGATTTAAATTTAAGACCTCAAAATGTGAAAAATCAGTACAAGAAAACTTTAGGAAAAGTTTCTGGGGCATAGGTGTGGGCAAAAATTTCTCGAGCAATATCCCACAACCACAGTGAACCAAAACAGAAATTGATAAATAAGATTTAACCAAGCCAAATAACTTCTGTACAATAAAGGATACAGTCAATAAAATGCAGAGACAACTTAAAGATTGGAGGAAAATATTTTGAAACTACTCACATGACAAAGAATTAACAACCACAATATATAAGAAGCTCAAACAACTCTATAGAAAAAAATTAATAATCCAATTTAGAAAATGGGCAAAAGATTTGAATAGACATTTATCAAAAGAAGACATACAAATGCCAAACAGGCACATGAAAAGTTGCTCAACATCATTGATCATGGAGAACTGCAAATTAAAACTGCAATGAGTTATCACCTCACTCCAGTCAAAACGCCTTATATTCAAAAGGAAGCAATAACAAAGGCTGATAAGAATGTGGAGAAAAGTGGTAGTGGGAGTGTAAATTAATACAACCACTATGGAAGACAGTTTGAAGGTTCCCCCCAAAACTAAAATTAAACTACCATATGATACAGCAAACCCACTGCCAGGTATATACCCAAAAGAAAGGAAATCAGTATATTGAAGAGATATCTGGAGAGGTGGGGCCGTGATTGCTGACTTGAAGCAGTGGAGATCAGAGACTCCCATCAATAAGAACTAAAACAGTGTGTGAATACTGCACCAACAACGGAGGTATCCAGGGTCTGTCATCAGGACTGACTAGACGGCTGGGATGACCCACAGAGAGGAAGAAATAGCAGCGTGATGTGGTGGCACATCTAAGAGCCACACCTGGTGAAGTAGCCCCAGAACCCCAGCCAAGGGAGGCAGTGAGTGAGTGTGCTACCCAGCCTGGGAAACTGTGCTTTTGCACAATTTCTGTGCAAAAGAACAATGTAACCCATGGAATGAAAGATCCTACTCATGAGCCTACGCCACTGGGGCCTAGGGTCCCAACCAGGGATCTGTGCAGATTCTCAACAGTCACTCAGCTAGAATCTGCTTAAGCCTGCTGAGTTCCTTGGCAGAGGGGCGGCCATCACCACAGCTGTTGCTGCCTACTGTCTAAGCCATCTGAGTTCCTTGGGGGAGGGGTGGCAACCAACACTGGGACTGCTAGCTGCCTAACACACTAAGCTTCCAGAACTGGGAAAGGGTGGCAGCCATCTCTATAGCTCCAAGTAACACTTTTACCCTGCTAGAGCCTGGGATGCTGGACGGCCAGGTCCCAAGAGGTATTCCCCACAGCCCAACACACCAGCTGTGAAAGACTGCAGTCAGAGTGCCTCTTCAGGTCTGTCCCTGACAAATCCCTCCTCACTGGATGGGGCCTCTTGACAATGCTTTAGCTGTGTCCCAGATATTCTGGTACATTGTCTCTTTGTTCTCATTGGTTTCAAATAATTTCTTGATTTCTGCCTTAATTTTATTATTTACCCAGGAATCATTCAGGAGCAGGTTGTTCAATTTCCATGTAGTTGTGTGGTTTTGAGTGAGTTTCTTAATCCTGAGTTCTAATTAGATTTCACTGTTACGATTTCAGTCCTTTTGCATTTGCTGAGGAGGAGTTTACTTCCAATTCTGTGGTCGATTATAGAATAAATGCCATGCACCACTGAGAAGAATGTATATTGTATTGATTTGGAGTGGAGAGTACTGTAGATATCTATTAGGTCCATTTGACCCAGAACTGAGATCAAGTCCTGAATATTCTTGTTGATTTTCTGTCTCATTGATCCATCTAATATTGACAGTGGAGTGTTAAAGTCTTCCACTATTATTGTGTGGGAGTCCAAGTCTCTTTGTAGGTCTCTAAGAACTTGTTTTATGAATCTGAGTGCCTATGTATTGGGTGCATATACATTTAGGATAGTTAGCTGTTCTTGTTGAATTGATCCCTTTACCTTCCTTTTCTTATTTGATCTTTGTTGGTTTAAAGTGTCTTTTGTCAGAAACCAGGATTGTAACTCCTACTTTTTCCACTTTCCATTTGCTTGGTACGTTTTCCTCTAGTCCTTTATTTTCAGTCTATGTGTATCTTTGCACATGAGATGGGTCTCCTCAGTACAGCACACTGATGGGTCTTGCCTCTTTATCCAATTAGCCAGTCTGTGTCTTTTATTTGGGATATTTAGCCCATTTGCATTTAAGGTTAATATTTTTATGTGTGAATTTGATCTTGTCATCATGATGCTAGCTGGTTATTTTGCACACTAGTTGATGCAGTTTCTTCATAGTGTCATTGGTCTTTACAATTTAATGTGTTTTTGTAGTGGTTGGTACCAGTTTTTCCTTTCCATATTTAGTGATTCTTTCAGGAGCTCTTGCAAGACAAGCCTAGTGGTGACAAAATCCCTGAGTAGTATTCCACTGTATATGTATACCTCGGTTTCCTTATCCAAAGTTAAGACAAAAGAAAGAATAAAAAGCACCAAGTAATCTATAAAGAAAAGTCTATCAGATTAACAGCAGATTTCTCAGCAGAAACCCTACAAGCTATAAGAGATTGGCGGCTGGTGACTGGCAAGATGGCCGAATAGGAACAATTCTGATCTGCAGCTCCTAGCGAGATCAATGCAAAAAGGCGGGTGATTTCTACATTTCCAACTGAGGTATCTGGCTCATCTCATTGGGACTGGTTAGACAGTGGGTGCAACCCACAGAGGGCGAGCAGAAAGAGGGTGGGGCATTGATTCACCTGGGAAGCACAATGGGTCAGGGAACTCCCTCCCCTATACCCAAGGGAAGCTGTGAGGGGCTGTGCCATGAGGGACAGTGCACTCTGGCCCCAGATACTATGCTTTTCCCACTGTCTTCACAACCCATAGACCAGGAGATTCCCTTGGGTGCCTATGCCACCAGGGCCCTGAGTTTTTAGCACAAACCTGGTCGGCAGGCAGACACCAAACTACCTGCAGGAGTTTTTTTTCATACCCCAGTGGCACCCGGAATGCCAGCAAGACAGACATTTTTAGCCTTCTTAAAGAAATAAATGCAAGTCAAAATTTTATATCCTGCCAAACTAAGTTTCATAAATGAGAGTAAAAAAGTCTTTCCAAGATAAGAAAATGCTAAAGGAATTTATCACCACTAGATCAGCCCTACAAGAAATATTAAAAGGAGTTCTAAGCATGAAAGCAAAAGGATGATACTCATAATCATAAAACCACTTGTAAGTACAAAATTCACATCCTATAAAGCAGTGACAAAATGGAGACTACAAATCAGCTAACAAAACTGTGACAGAAAGAAAACTTCACATACCAATATTAACTCTAAACACAACTGGCTTACATGTTCCACTTAAAAGATATAGACTGGAAAACTGGATACAATGAAAAAGACTTAACCACTTTCTGCCTACAAGAGACACAGAAAATGGCTAAAGGCACCTACAGATTTAAAGTAAAGATGTGAGAAAAGATATATCGCATACATGGGAAAAAAGGAGCAGCTGTTCATATATCACATAAAACATAAAACAAACTCTAAATCAACAGCAGTAAAAAAAGGACAAAGGAGAGTCTTGTATAATGATAAAGTGGTCAATAGAACAAGAATAAGTATTCTAAATATGTATGCATTAAATACAATAGCACCCAGATTCATAAAACAACTAACACTAAGCTTAAAAAAGAAATGAACAGCAATAAAATAATAGTGGGGGAACGTTAGCACCACACTGACAAAACACTAAACAGAGCATCAAGGCAGAAAATTAACAAAAAATTATAGTTAAACTAGACTGTTGACCAAATAGAACTAATAGACATTTACAGAATATTCTACCCAGCAACTGCAGAATATACTTTTTCTCATCTGCACATAGAACGTCCTTCAAAACTGGTCCTATCCTGGGCCGTAAAACAAGTCAATAAATTCAATAAAAAGCAAAATTCTATCAAGTATCTTCTTGGACCACAGTAAAATAAAATTAGAAACAATGCCAAGTGGAACTCTCAAAAATATACAAGTACACTGAAGCTAAACAACTTGCTCCTAAATAATTTTTGAGTAAACACAAAATTAAGACAGAAATAAAACAAATTTTTTAAATGAATAAAAATAGAGATACAACATAGCAAAACCTCTGGGATACAGCAAAAGCTGTGTTAAGAAGAAAGTTTATAGCATTAAATGCCTATATCAAAGGCATAGAAAGATCTCAAATGAACAACTTAACAGTGCACCTCAAGCAATTTGAGAAGCAAGAACAAACTAAATCCAAAGTTAGCTTAAGAAAATAAGTTACAGTAGAAAAAAGAAGGCAGAGCAAGATGGCCAAATAGGAACAGCTCCAGTCTCCAACTCCCAGCGTGAGCGATACAGAAGACCCGTGATTTCTGCATTTTCAACTGAGGTACTGGGTTCATCTCACTAGGGAGTGCCGGACAATCAGTGTTGGTCAGCTGCTGCAGCCTGACCAGCGAGAGCTGAAGCAGGGTGAGGCATCGCCTCACCTGGGAAGCACAAGGGGGAAGGGAATCCCTTTTCCTAGCCAGGGGAACTGAGACACACAACACCTGGAAAATTGGGTAATTCCCACCCCAATACTGCGCTTTAAGCAAATGGGCACACCAGGAAATTATATCCCACAGCTGGCTGGGAGGGTCCCAGGCCCAGGGAGCCTCCTTCATTGCTAGCACAGCAGTCTGCTATCTAACCGCAAGGTAGCAGCGAGGCTGGGGGAGGGGTGCCTGCCATTACTGAGGCTTAAGTAGGTAAACGAAGCCACTGGGAAGCTCGAACTGGGTGGAGCTCACAGCAGCTCAAGGAAGCATGCCTGTCTCTGTAGACTCCACCTCTGGAGACAGGGCAGAGCTAAACAACAACAACAGCAACAAAAAAAGCAGCAGAACCCTGTGCAGATGCAAACTACTCTGTCTGACAGCTTTGAAGAGAGCAGTGGATCTCCCAACACAGAGGTTGAGATCTGAGAAGGGACAGACTGCCTGCTCAAGTGGGTCCCTGACCCCTGAGTAGCCTAACTGGGAGACATTCCCCACTAGGGGCAGTCTGACACACCACACCTCACAGGGTGGAGTACACCCCTGAGAGGAAGCTTCCAAAGTAAGAATCAGACAGGAACACTCGTTGTTCAGCAATATTATATTTTCTGCAACCTCTGCTGCTGATACCCAGGCAAACAGGGTCTGGAGTGGACCTCAAGCAACCTCCAACAGACCTACAGCTGAGGGTCCTGACTGTTAGAAGGAAAACTATCAAATAGGAAGGACACCTACACTAAAACCCCATCAGTACGTCACCATCATCAAAGACCAGAGACAGATAAAACCACAAACATGGGGAAAAAGCAGGGCAGAAAAGCTGGAAATTCAAAATATAAGAGCGCATCTCCCCCTGCAAAGGAGCGCAGCTCATCGCCAGCAATGGATCAAAGCTGGTCAGAGAATGACTTTGACGAGATGAGAGAAGAAGGCTTCACTCCATCAAACCTCTCAGAGCTAAAGGAGGAATTATGTACCCAGTGCAAAGAAACTAAAAATATTGAAAAAAGAGTGGAAGAATTGATAGCTAGAATAATTAATGCAGAGAAGGTCATAAATGAAATGACAGAGATGAAAACCTTGACACGAGAAATACGTGACAAATGCACAAGCTTCAGTGACCGACTCGATCAACTGGAAGAAAGAATATCAGCGATTGAGGATCAAATGAATGAAATGAAGTGAGAAGAGAAACCAAAAGAAAAAAGAAGAAAAAGAAATGAACAAAGCCTGCAAGAAGTATGGGATGATGTAAAAAGACCAAATCTACGTCTGATTGGGGTGCCTGAAAGTGAGGGGGAAAATGGAACCAAGTTGGAAAACACTCTTCAGGATATCATCCAGGAGAACTTCCCCAACCTAGTAGGGCAGGCCAACATTCAAATTCAGGAAATACAGAGAACGCCACAAAGATACTCCTCCAGAAGAGCAACTCCAAGACACATAATTGCCAGATTCACCAAAGTTGAAATGAAGGAAAAAGTCTTAAGGGCAGCCAGAGAAAAAGGTCGGGTTACCCACAAAGGGAAGCCCATCAGACTAACAGCAGATCTCTCAGCAGAAACTCTACAAGCCAGAAGAGAGTGGGGACCAATATTCAACATTCTTAAAGAAAAGAATTTTCAACCCAGAATTTCATATCCAGGCAAACTAAGTTTCATAAGTGAAGGAGAAATAAAATCCTTTACAGATAAGCAAATGCTTAGAGATTTTGTCACCACCAGGCCTGCCTTACAAGAGACCCTGAAGGAAGCTCTAAACATGGAAAGGAACAACCAGTACCAGCCATTGCAAAAACATGCCAAAATGTAAAGACCATCGAGGCTAGGAAGAAACTGCATCAACTAACGAGCAAAACAACCAGTTAATATCATAACGGCAGGATCAAGTTCACACATAACAATATTAACCTTAAATGTAAATGGACTAAATACTTCAATTAAAAGACACAGACTGGCAAACTGGATAAAGAGTCAAGACCCATCAGTCTGCTGTATTCAGGAGACCCAACTCACATGCAGAGACACACATAGGCTCAAATTAAAGGGATGGAGAAGGATCTACCAAGCAAATGGAGACCAAAAAAAAGCAGGGGTTGCAATCCTAGTCTCTGATAAAACAGACTTTAAACCATCAAAGATCAAAAGAGACAAAGAAGGCCATTACCTAATGGTAAAGGGATCAATTCAACAGGAAGTGCTAACTATCCTAAATATATATGCCTCCAATACAGAAGCACCCAGATTCATAAAGCAAGTCCTTAGAGACTTACAAAGAGACTTAGACTCCCATACAATAATAATGGGAGATTTCAACACCCCACTGTTAACATTAGACAGATCAATGAGACAGAAGTTAACAAGGATATCCAGGAATTGAACTCATCTCTGCAGCAAGCAGATCTAATAGACATCTATAGAACTCTGCACCCCAAATGAACAGAATATACATTCTTCTCAGCACCACATCGCACTTATTCCAAAATTGACCACATAATTGGAAGTAAAGCACTCCTCAACAAATGTAAAAGAACAGAAATTATAATAAACTGTCTCTCAGACCACAGTGCAATCAAACTAGAACTCAGGACTAAGAAACTCAATCAAAACCGCTCAACTACATGGAAACTGAACAACCTGCTCCTGAATGACTACTGGGTACATAATGAAATGAAGGCAGAGATAAGGATGTTCCTTGAAACCAATGAGAACAAAGATACAACATACCAGAATCTCTGGGACACATTTAAAGCAGTGTGTAGAGGGAAATTTATAGCACTCAATGCCCACAGGAGAAAGCTGGAAAGATCTAAAATTGACACTCTAACATCACAATTAAAAGAACTAGAGAAGCAAGAGCAAATACATCCAAAAGCTAGCAGAATGCAAGAAATAACTAATATCAGAGCAGAACTGAAGGAGATAGAAAAACAAAAAACCCTCCAAAAAATCAAGAAATCCAACAGCTGGTTTTTTGAAAAGATCAACAAAATTGACAGGCCACTAGCAAGACTAATAAAGTAGAAAAGAAGAAGAATCAAATAGACTCAATAAAAAATGATAAAGGGGATATCACCACCAACCCCACAGAAATACAAACTACCACCAGATAATACTATAAACACCTCTACACAAATAAACTAGAAAATGTAGAAGAAATGGATAATTTCCTGGACACTTACACTCTTCCAAGACTAAAGCAGGAAGAAGTTGAATCCCTGAATAGACCAATAGTAGGCCCTGAAATTGAGGCAATAATTAATAGCCTACCCACCAAAAAAAGTCCAGGACTAGATGGATTCACAGCTGAATTCTACCAGAGGTACAAGGAGGAGATGGTACCATTCCTTCTGAAACTATTCCAATCAATAGAAAAAGAGGGAATCCTCCCTAACTCTTTTTATGAGGCCAACATCATCCTGATACCAAAGCCTGGCAGAGACACAACAAAAAAAGAGAATTTTAGACCAATATCCCTGATGAACATCGATGCAAAAATCCTCAATAAAATACTGGCAAACCGGATTCAGCAGCACATCAAGAAGCTTATTCACCATGATCAAGTGGGCTTCATCTCTGGGATGCAAGGCTGATTCAACATTCGCAAGTCAATAAATGTAATCCAGCATGTAACAGAACCAAAAACAAGAAGCACATGATTATCTCAATAGATGCAGAAAAGGCCTTTGACAAAATTCAACATCCATTCATGCTAAAAACGCTCAATAAATTCGGTATTGATGGAATGTACCTCAAAATAATAAGAGCTATTTATGACAAACCCACAGCCAAAGTCATACTGAATGGGCAAAAACTGGAAAAATTCCCTTTGAAAACTGGCACAAGACAGGGATGCCCTCTCTCAATACTCCTATTCAACATAGTGTTGGAAGTTCTGGCTAGGGCAATCAGGCAAGAGAAAGAAATGAACGGTATTCAGTTAGGAAAAGAAGTCAAATTGTCCCTGTTTGCAGATGACATGATTGTATATTTAGAAAACCCCATTGTCTCAGCCCAAAATCTCCTTAAGCTGATAAGAAACTTCAGCAAAGTCTCAGGATACAAAATTAATGTGCAAAAATCACAAGCATTCTGATACACCAGTAACAGACAAACAGAGAGCCAAATCAGGAATGAACTACCATTCACAATTGCTTCAAAAGAATAAAATACCTAGGAATCCAACTTACAAGGGATGTAAAGGACCTCTTCAAGGAGAACTACAAACCACTGCTCAGTGAAATCAAAGAGGACACAAACAAATGGAAGAACATACCATGCTCATGGATAGGAAGAATCAATATCGTGAAAATGGCCATACTGCCCAAGGTTATTTATAGATTCAATGCCATCCCCATCAAGCTACCAATGACTTTCTTCACAGAATTGGAAAAAACTGCTTTAAAGTTCATATGGAATCGCAAAAGAGCCCGCATTGCCAAGACAATCCTAAGTCAAAAGAACAAAGCTGGAGGCATCACGCTACCTGACTTCAAACTATACTACAATGCTACAGTAACCAAAACAGCGTGGTACTGGTACCAAAGCAGAGATATAGACCAATGGAACACAACACAGTCCTCAGAAATAATACCACACATCTACAGCCATCTGATCTTTGACAAACCTGAGAGAAACAAGAAATGGGGAAAGGATTCCCTATTTAATAAATGGTGCTGGGAAAATTGGCTAGCCATAAGTAGAAAGCTGAAACTGGATCCTTTCCTTACTCCTTATACGAAAATTAATTCAAGATGGATTAGAGACTTAAATGTTAGACCTAATACCATAAAAACCCTAAAAGAAAACCTAGGTAGTACCATTCAGGACATAGGCATGGGCAAGGACTTCATGTCTAAAACACCAAAAGCATTGGCAACAAAAGCCAAAATTGACAAATGGGATCTAATTAAACTAAAGAACTTCTGCACAGCAAAAGAAACTACCATCAGCGTGAACAGGCAACCTACAGAATGGGAGAAAATTTTTGCAATCTACTCATCTGACAAAGGGCTGATATCCAGAACCTACAAAGAACTCAAACAAATTTACAAGAAAAAAACAAACAACCCCACCAAAAACTGGGTAAAGAATATGAACAGACATTTCTCAAAAGAAGACATTCATACAGCCAACAGACACATGAAAAAATGCTCATCATCACTCGCCATCAGAGAAATGGAAATCAAAACCACAATGAGATACCATCTCACACCAGTTAGAATGGCAATCATTCAAAAGTCAGGAAACAACAGGTGCTGGAGAGGATGTGGAGAAATAGGAACACTTTTACACTGTTGGTGAGATTGTAAACTAGTTCAACCATTATGGAAAAGCGTACGGCAATTCCTCAAGGATCTAGAACTAGATGTACCATATGACCCAGCCATCCCATTACTGGGTATATACCCAAAGGATTATAAATCATGCTGCTATAAAGACACATGCACACGTATGTTTATTGCGGCACTATTCACAATAGCAAAGACTTGGAATCAACCCAAATGTCCATCTGTGACAGACTGGATTAAGAAAATATGGCACATATACACCATGGAATACTATGCAGCCACAAAAAGGATGAGTTTTTGTCCTTTGTAGGGACATGGATGCAGCTGGAAACCATCATTCTTAGCAAACTATCACAAGAACAGAAAACCAAACACCGCATGTTCTCACTCATAGGTGGGAACTGAACAATGAGATCACTTGGACTCGGGAAGGGGAAGATCACACACCAGGGCCTATCATGGGGAGGGGACAGGGGGGAGGGATTGCATTGGGAGTTATACCTGATGTAAATGACGGTTGATGGGTGTGACGAGTTGATGGGTGCAGCACACCAACATGGCACAAGTATACATATGTAACAAACCAGCACGTTATGCACATGTGCCCTAGAACTTAAAGTATAATAATAATAATAATAAAAAGAAAATAAGTTACAAAGATTATAGCAGAAATAAACAAGACTGAGACCACATAACCATGCAAATTATTAACAAAAAAGTTTGTTCTTGGACATAATAACGAAATTCATAGACCACCAGCTAGATTAACCAAGAAGAAAGAGAAGATTCAAATGAATATGATAAGAAAATAATAGAGGTCACAATAGATTCCACAGAAATACAGAAGAATATCAGAGACTACTATGAACATTGCTATGTGCACAAACTAAAAAATCTAGAGGAAATAAATAAATTTCTGGAAACATAAAACCTACCAATATTGACTAGGAAGAAATATAAAAAAGTAAATTCATTGAGATAGTGAATAGAAGGATTGTTACCAGAAGCTGGGAAGGGTAGGAGGGGGTTGGGGAGGATGTAGGGATTGTTAATGGGTACAAAATCATAGAAAGAATGAATAAAACCTAGTATGTGATATTACAACAGGGGGGCTATAGACGATTATAATTGATATTGTTTGTATATGTGTGCCTATCTAAATCTTACATTGAAATATAATCCCCAGTGCTGGAGGTGGGACCTGGTGAGAGGTAATTTAATCATGAGGGTGGATTTCTCATGAATGGTTTAGCAGTATTCCCCTTGGTTCTTTTCTCATAATAGTGAGTGAATTCTCGTGAGAGCTGGTCATTTTAAAATGTGTAGCACCTCTCCTCTCTCTCGCTCCTGCTTTCACCATGTGATGTTACACCTCTCACCCTTTGCCTTCTGCCATGGTTAGAAGCTTGCTGAGGCCTCCTCAGAAGCAGATGATGCTGTGATTTCTGTACAACCTGCAGAATCATGAGCCAATTAAACCTTCTTGCTTTCCTTTTTTTTTTTTTTTCAGAAGCACACTACAATAGTTAATTTTATTTGTTCAAGAACTCATTGCAAGCATTAAACCAAGCATAGGCTTTGACTCTGTGAGCCCAAATTCACATGTTGAAGATCAAAGCAAACTGTGATCCATGTAAATAGATGAAAACTAAAGGCTCAGAGTTAATCATATTGTAGTTTTTAAATTTCTACAGCCTAGAGCTCAGTAGTCACAGGTCTTTTAGGTCCTTCTGGATGTCCCACAGGTTATCTGTACTTTTCTTGAACTGAGCAACCTCATTATCCTTTAGCTTCTGGTTGATAATGCTGGTTAATCCCTGGACATTGAGGATACACAGAAATCTCAGGAAGACTTCATTCTCGATGCCATACATCCCCTTTACCATTGTTGACATGGGATGAATCCGGGTAGATCATTCATCACAGATTCAATAAGATCAGTCACACTTAATCCAATAGCCCAGTTGGTATATCCTTTTAGCTTGATGACTTCATGGGCACTTTCAACCACCATCTTATGCACTTCCTTCCAATTTTCACTATCATCATCAGTTCCTATTTCTGGATTCAATTCCTGGAGAGAAAAACCTGCCACATTCACTCCAATCCACACAGCCATATTTGAGTCGCTATGTTCCCCCAAAATCCATACATGGCAGCTGCTGGGATGAATGCCAAGGTTTTCAGCCATAAGGCAGTGAAATCTAGCATAATCCGGATTACATCCACTTCCAATCACACTTTGGGTAATCCACTTATTTTCCAGGTAACATATATAAGAATGTCTACTAGGTTGGAGACCACAATTACGAGGCAATCGGGAGTGAACTTGACCATCTGAGGAATAATGAATTTGAAGACATTAACATTTTTCTGCACCAAATTGGGACGCCTCTCCCCCTCTTGCTGACGGACTCCTGCGGTTACGACTACAATCTTAGAACAGGCGGTCATAGAACAATCTTTATCTGCCACAATTTTAAGTGTCTGGAGAAATAAACTCCCATGCTGCAGATTGATCATTTCTCCTTTAAGCTTACCTTCCAAAACATCCACAAGAGCAAGTTCATCAGCCAGAGAACTTTCCCAGAATGCAGATAGCACATGCCATACCAACTAGTCCAAAACTCACTGCAGTGATCTTATTGTTTTGGACTGTCGCCTCTTCTTCCAAAACTGGTGCAATGAGTTTTTCCTTAAGAGTTGCCATTTTGCACAGGAGAGAAAAGGCTCTGGAGACCACTGTAACAGTCGTGTGGAGGAGACAATGTCAGCTGCGTCAAAACTTTCTTTCTTTATAAATTACCCAGTCTTAGGTATTTCTTTATAACCATGTGAGAACAGTCTAACACAATAATTCAGTTGCACAGTTTAGAATAAGTAAAAAGAGTTATAATTGGATTGTTTGTAACACAAAAGGTATATACTTCAGGGAATGGATACTCCATTTTATATGATGTGATTATTATGCATTGTGTGCCTGTATCAAAACATCTAATTTACTTCACAGATATATATACCTACTATGTACTCACAAAAATTAAAATTAAAACTAAAACAGCATTGTACTAGTACAAAAATAGACACACAGGTCACTGGAACAGATTAGAAAATCCTGAAATAAAGCCATGCATCTATGACCAACTGACTTTCAACAAAACCAGCATAAATAATCAATGAAGAAAGAACTCCTTTTTCACTAATTGGTGTTGAATGAATTGGCCAGCCATATGCAGAAGAATAAATCTGGACCTTCACCTATCATGATACACAAAAATTAACTAAAAATGGATTAAAGACCTAAATGTAAAGCCTGAAACTATAAAAATTCTAGAAGAAAATCAAGGAGAAACTCTTCTGGTCATGGATTTAGGAAAATAATTTATAAATAAGACCTCAAAAGTGAATACAAAAAAAACCCCAAATAGACAAAAGGGACCAAATTAAACTCAGAAGCTTCTGCAGAGCAATAGAAATATTCAACAGAGTAAACAGACAACCTACAAAATGGGAGAAAATATTTGTAAATTAATCTTCTGACAAAAATAATCTTAAAGGAACTCAAACAACTCAACAAGAAAAAACAACTTCATTAAAAAGTGGACAAAGAACAAGAATGAGCATTTTTTTAAAAAGAAGACATACAAGCAGCTAAGAAACATGAAATAATGCACATCAGTAATAATCAGATAAATGCAAATTAAAACCACAATGAGAAACTAGTTTATACTAGTCAGAATTATTATTATTAAAAAATCAAAAACAGTAGATGTTGGCATGGATGTGGAGAAACACAGATGTTTATGCACTGTTGCTGGGAATGTAAGTTAGCACAAGCCTCGTGTAAAACAGTATGAAAATATTTCAAAGAACTGGAAATAGAACTACTATTCTACCCAGCAATCTAACTGCTATCTACCCAAAGGCAAATAAACTATTTTATAAAAAAGAAATCTGCAATCATATGTTTATTCATAGTAGCAAAGTCATGAGATTAACCTCATTGTCCTCACTGGTTGATTGAATAAATATAATGTGGTACACATACACAATGGAATACTATGCAGCCATAAAAAGAATAAAATATTGTTCTTTGCCAGAATATGGATGGGGCTGGAGGCCATTGTCCTAAATGAAATAACTCAGGAACAGAAAATCAAACACTGCAGGTTCTCACTTATTAGTTGGAGTTAAACAATGGGTACGCATAGGCACAGAGATGAATGTTATGAACACTGGGGGCTCCAAACAAGGAGAGGGGGAGAGGAGTGTGAGTGTTGTAAAAATATCTCTTGGCTACAATGTTCACTATTTGAATGATGGGTACCCCAGAAGCTCAAACCTTACCATTATGCACTATATTCATGTAAGAAACCTACACATGTACCCCTTGAAAATAAAGTTAAAATGCATATTCTATTTTGGTTGTGCATAAAATGAGTGAAAAATATGAGAAAATAAGATAAATGTTTTATTTCTATTGTGTTTCCCTCCACCAAAAATGATGAATGATAACAAGTGTTGTCAAGGATGTGGAAAACAGGGTACACTTGTACCTAATTGGTAAAAATGTAAACTAATAAAACCATTTTAAAAATTGTATGGAGCTTCCTCAGAAAGATAAAAATAGAATGATCATATGATCCAGCAATCCCACCCCCTGGTATTTACTCCAAAGGTATGAAATCTGTATGTTAAAAAGAAGTCTGCATTTTCATGTTCATTGCAGCACTGTTCGTAATAGCCAAGTTATAGAATCAACCTTAGTGTTTATCAACATGAATGTTGGCATGGATGTGGAGAAACAGGGATGCTTACGTACTGTTGGTGGGAATGAAGAAAGATATGAAGATGAATGAAGAAGGATAATGTGGTGTATATAGGCATGTTTTATTTAATTCCACTTCACAGTTATTGCCTTTTTTTTTTTTTTTTTTTCAAATTGAAGGTTTGTAGCAATCCTGCATCAACCAAGATTATCGGTGCCATTTTTCCAACCGCATGTGTTCATACAATGTTTGTGTCATATTTTGGTAATTCTCACAATATTTTAAGTCTTTTCATTTTATTATATTTGTCATGGTGATCTGTGATCTTACTATTGAAATTGTTTTGAGAGGCTAATTATGCCCATATAAGACAGTGACCTTAATAAATATACAGGTGTATTTTGACTGATCTACTTACTGGCTATTCCCCTATCTCTGTCCCTCTCCTCAGGGCTCCTCATTTCCTGAGACACAACAATATTAAAATTAGATTAATCAATAAGCCTACAATGACCTCTAAGAGTGCAAGTCAAAGGAAGAGTTACACATCTCTTAATTTAAATCAAAAGGTAGAAGAGATTAAGTTTTGTTAGTAATAAATGTAAAAACCTAAGATAGGTCAAAAGCTAGGCCTCTAGCACCAAGCAGCCATTCTGTGAATGCAAAGGAATAGTTCCTGAAGCAAATTTAAAATGCTACTCCAGTGAACACATGAATGAAAAGAAAGTAAAACAGCTTTATTGCTGATGTGGACAAAGTTTTAGTGGTCTGGATAGAAAATCAAATCAGTTCCTACAGTCTTTCAAGCTAAAACCTAATCCTAAAAATGCCCTGAATCACTTAAATTCTATGAAGGCTGAGATAGGGGAAGAAACTGAAGAAGAAAACTTTGAATCTAGCAGAGACTGGTTCATAAAGTTGAAGGAAAGAAACCATCTCCACAACATAGAAAGATATGTGAACCAGCAAATATTGATGTAAAAGTTGCAGCAAATTATTTTGAAGATTTAGCTAAGATGATTGACAAAGGTGGCTACAGTAAACAATATATATATATATATATATTTTATTATTATACCTTAAGTTCTAGATACATGTGCACAACGTGCAGGTTTGTTCCATATGTATACATGTGCCATGTTGGTGTGCTGCACCCATTAACTCATCATTTACATTAAGTATATCTCCTAATGTATCCCTCCCCCCTCCCCCCTCCCCACAATAGACCTTGATGTGTGATGTTCCCCTTCCTGTGTCCAAGTGATCTCATTGTTCAATTCCCATCTATGAGTGAGAACATGCAGTATTTGGTTTTCTGTTCTTGCGATAGTTTGCTGAGAATGATGGTTTCCAGCTGCATCCATGTCCCTACAAAGGACACAAACTCATCCTTTTTTATGGCTGCATGGTATTCCATGGTGTATATGTCCCACATTTTCTTAATCCAGTCTGTCACTGATGGACATTAGGATTGATTCCAAGTCTTTGCTATTGTGAATAGTGCCACAATAAACATATATGTTCATGTGTCTTTATAGCAGCATGACTTATAATCCTTTGGGTATATCCCCAGTAATGGGATGGCTTGGTCAAATGGTATTTCTAGATCTAGATCCTTGAGGAATCACCACACTGTTTTCCACAATGGTTGAACTAGTTTACAGTCCCACCAACAGTGTAAAATTGTTCCTATTTCTCCACATCCTCTTCAGCGCCTATTGTTTCCTGATCTTTTAATTATTGCCATTCTAACTGGTGTGAGATGGTATCTCATTGTGGTTTTGATTTGCATTTCTCTGATGGCGAGTGATGATGAACATTTTTTCATGTGTCTGTTGGCTGTATGAATGTCTTCTTTTGAGAAGTGTCTGTTCATACCCTTTGCCCACTTTTTGACAGGGTTGTTTGTTTTTTTCTTGTAAATTTGATTGAGTTCTTTATAGGTTCTGGGTGTTAGCCCTTTTTCAGATGAGTAGATTGCAAAAATTTTCTCCCATTCTGTAGGTTGCCTGTTCACTCTGATGGTAGTTTCTTTTGCTGTGTGGAAGCTCTTTAGTTTAATTAGATCCCGTTTGTCAGTTTTGGCTTTTGTTGCCATTGCTTTTGGTGTTTTAGACGTGAAGTCCTTGCCCATGCCTATGACCTGAATGGATTACCTAGGTTTTCTTCTAGGGTTTTTATGGTATTAGGTCTAACATTTAAGTCTCTAATTCATCTTGAATTAAATTCCGTATAAGCCGTAAGGAAAGGATCCAGTTTCAGCTTTCTACTTATGGCTAGCCAATTTTCCCAGCACCATTTATTAATAGGGAATCCTTTCCCCATTTCTTGTTTTTCTCAGGTTTGTCAAAGATCAGATGCCTGTAGATGTGTGGTATTATTTCTGAGGACTCTGTTGTGTTCCATTGGTCTATATCTCTGTTTTGGTACCAGTACCATGCTGTTTTGGTTACTGTAGCCTTGTAGTAGAGTTTGAAGTCAGGTAGCGTGATGCTTCCAGCTTTGTTCTTTTGGCTTAGGATTGTGTTGGCAATGCGGGGTCTTTTTTGGTTCCGTATCAACTTTAAAGCAGTTTTTTTCCAATTCTGTGAAGAAACTCATTGGTAGCTTGATGGGGATGGCATTGAATCTATAAATTACCTTGGGCAGTATGGCCATTTTCACAATATTGATTCTTCCTATCCATGAGCATGGTATGTTCTTCCATTTGTTTGTGTCCTCTTTGATTTCACTGAGCAGTGGTTTGTAGTTCTCCTTGAAGAGGTCCTTTACATCCCTTGTAAGTTGGATTCCTAGGTATTTTATTCTCATTGAAGCTTTGTGAATGAGAGTTCATTCATGATTTGGCTCTCTGTTTGTCTGTTACTGGTGTATAAGAATGCTTGTGATTTTTGCACATTGGTTTTGTATCCTGAGACTTTGTTGAAGTTTCTTATCAGCTTAAGGAGATTTTGGGCTGAGACAATGGAAAACCCACTTTTATTAACTACTGTCATTGAGTAAATAGAGCAATGAGCCATGGCCTTTTGAGTTCCATTTAAGGAATGCCCAAAGACAGTATGTACCCAGTATTATAAACAAGATGCTTGTGATTCATGTGATCAAATTAAAATGCTGTATTTCAAAGACAATAGCCACAAACACAAAAGGATTGCCAAAATAAAATGATAATTTATTATGATCCGTGGGATGATGACAAATGTAAACAATATAAGTCCTTACAATTATTGGTGTCTTTTCTTATTATGATGTTCTTGCTCCCCTCTAGTACAAACCCCATTTATTGAGACTCTGTGTAGAACTTACTAATAAATCACCTTTGCTTTCCACATTTGGGTGGTCTTTGTTATTCCAACAGTATATTATTTGGGATACCCCAGAAAAATAACATTGGCCAGAAATTTTCCCCAAATAGTTCTCAAGCCTTTATTCATGGCAATTTTGGTATTTTTTAAATATTTGCAAAGTTTCTAATAAATATAAGCAAGTAGTTGTCAATTTCTCAATAGAGAAACTCCAATGCAGAGAGCAGTTTGAGTTCTTCATGGGATCAAATATGTTTTCAGAAGGAATTGTCTTTGCTGTAACCCTCAAGAGCTATGAAAATTTTGTACTAACTAAGTGGCCAGGGGCATCTTACTATGGACTTCCTCTCTGGTGGCCCATTAATTTAAACAAGTAAAACAATGTTTACTATGTAATATTACCTGGGTCAAGGCACATCTGATAAATCAGAGACTACAATCAGCTTAAGAATTCTTCCATAGTAACCTTCTTACAATATCAACTGCAAGTTTTACATAACACTCAATGGAAGCTGGCTCTACAACAATCGCAAGACTGGCTGTCCATGGTAAATAATCATAACTCTTGAGGGTTACAGCAAAGACAATTCCTACTAAAAACATATTTGATCCCATGGAGAACTCTAACTGCTCTCTGCATGTTAGTTTCTCTACCCAAATTGACAACTACTGGCTTGTATTTATTAGAAATTTTGCAGGGTCTACCAAAACTGCCATTAATAAAGTCTTGGGAAATATTTGAGGAAAATTTATGACCAATGTTACTTTTCTGGAATATCCCAAATAATATACTGTGGGAATAACAAAGACCACCCAAATGTGAAAAGCAAAGGCTATTCAGAGCTTGCTATAGTAAGGGAGTCAACTATTGTCATTTGCATTTTGGCAGAGACTCAATGGCGAGCAGAACAGTGAGAAAGCTTTGTAGGGGGAAAAAGAAAGGCTACAGCTATACGCTTAATAGAGATCATTGGCATGGGGAAGATGTAGGCAGGCTAACTAGAAGTGGATCATCCGCTCAAGCCTGTAATCCCAGCACTTTGGGAGGCCAAGACGGGCGGATCACGAGGTTAGGAGATCGAGACCATCCTGGCTAACCCAGTGAAACCCCGTCTCTACTAAAAAATACAAAAACTAGCCGGGCGAGGTGGCGGGCGCCTGTAGTCCCAGCTACTCGGGAGGCTGAGGCAGGAGAATGGCGGGAACCCGGGAGGCGGAGCTTGCAGTGAGCCGAGATCCGGCCACTGCACTCCAGCCTGGGCGGCAGAGCGAGACTCCGTCTCAAAAAAAAAAAAAAAAAAAAAAAAAGAAGTGGATCATCCTATGTGATTAGTTAGAGGTGCATACTTGGCTTTCTCTGGTTGGATCTAAGTTGGATGCAGAGACAAGAATTAAGAAGGTAGTCACTTATTAATCAAGTCCTGGCCATTTTGGGCTGATTGTTTTAGAAATTATTGTTTATTTTCTTGGATTGTTAGTAAAGATAAAAATTTGACATTCTGCAAGTCTGACTTACAGCAGGATAATGCTCTGGGCTGCTTATTGTAGTTAAGTGGGTTGGTTTCCTAGGCAAGTTGTTGAAGGTTGCGGGTCACTGTTCTACTTTTTATATATGTTCCAACCATTGTCCATTTGTACATTCAATACATCCCACCATACAGGAGATAGACACAATAAAGAGAAGCCTGGTATCAAAGCTAACCTGGGAAGAAACTTATTGGTGACATCACATTACCATCTGTAAAGAGGTCACCCTTAAGGCTATTCAAGCTACACAAATGGACTCCTTAGAATAGTTTCCCTGGAATAAAAATGATGGAACAGGTGGCCTCCAACTAAAATTAGAACACATCATCATAAACAGGGAAATACATAGCCAAATTTATAATATGATTGATGGTTATTTTTGAAATAATTTGACCTACCTGTGAAGATCACATATGTGAATACTCCACAGTTCAGAATCAAATTTGGTGCATGTATAAATTAATAACTTTTTAAAAACTGTCAAGGGATACTGTGAAGCTTACTTTAGACCCATGCGAACATTCTGATGCTATGTACTACTGGCAATCACCCGGAAACTCAAGCAAGGCACACCAATCCAAATAAGAAGGAACATTCATTTGCCTAAACCTGCAGCTATCTTAAGTCACAGCAACACATATAATGACAAATTGAACTGCATGCTGGACTTGCTTCTGCCAATCTGATTCTAGCATTATGGACAGCCAGGGACATGTAGCAAAGGGGTTATAATGCCACTCTATTGACTGAACAATTGAACAATTTAAAATCTGCTTCTTTTTCTAATTTATTCCCCTTGCTTTCCTCCATTAAGTGGGAAGATTGGCTATGAAAGGGCTTTGAAATCCTTGTCTGTGCTCTTTTAGGATTCTGTCTCCTTTATTTCCAGCAAGAAACTCAGGCACTGCAAAATAACATACAATTTTAATTATAAGATAACATGGGGCCAGGGGATGCACTGTTAGTTATATGCACAAGTCAAAGATGGCCTCTATATATTGACCCTGCCAGTACCAAACTCAATTTTTTACACATCCAATTGTTTTAAATATAGACCGATAAGTAGATTGTTAGCTATTTAGAGGCTGCCTTCTTTGCATATCCCTGTGAAACTACAATCATCTGCTAGCTATAGATAGAATAAACTCCAGGATATAAAAACCCTAACCTACTGCTGCCCTTCAGAGATCTCTGACCCAGCAACTCCTTGTCTTGCTGCTGAGAGACATCACATATATACATAAGCCATCTCTTTGATTCCCCTCCCTCTCTCCAGTTAGCTTGTCCTCTCATTTTCTAGGTTGTGACCTCCCACCAGCCTCTGGAAGATCTCAGACTTTGACGAACCCCATGCCCTTGTAAACCTGTCAAAGGGTTGACCAAATAAAGCTCATTGTACGCTTATACACTGTTGGTGGTAATGTAAATTAGTAATAATAAACACTATATATAGTTCAACCACTATAGAAAACAGTTTGGAGATTTCTCAAAGAACATAAAACACAACTACCATTCAATTCAGTAATCACATTATCGGGCATATATCCAGAAGAAAAGAAATCATTCTGCCAAAAAGACACATACACTCATATGTTGTTTGCAGCCTTATTAACAATAGCAATGACGTGGAGTCAACTTAGGTGTCTATCATTGATATTGGCTAAAGAAAATGTGGTACATATATACCATGGAATACAACACAGCCATACAATTAATGAAATAATGTCCTTTGCAGCAACATGGATGCAGCTGGAGGCCATTATCTTAAGCAAATTTACACAGAAACAGAAAATCAAATACCACGTGTTCTTATATATAAGTTACAGCTAAACATTGGGTACTCATGGACATAAAGATGGCTAAAACAGACACTGGAGGAATATTAGAAGGAGGAAGAAGAGAGGTGGGCATGGGTTGAAAAACTAACTGTTGAGTATTATGCTCACTACCTGGGTGATGAGATCATTTGTTTTCCAAACCTCAGCATCATGCAATATACCCATGTAACAAACGTGTGTATGTATCCCCAGAATCTAAAATAAAAGTTGAAATTCTAAAACAGACAAACAACAAAAACTCATTTTGTGCTACTGAAAACTTTTAGTAATATATTTTTTCTTGATCAGTCCCCAAATCTCTTGAACTCACTTGTTTCCTATATTTTAATTCTACATATAAATTATACAAAATATATTATTATTATTGTTTCACATTGTCAATATGTATGTTTACCCACATATTTATCATTTCTATTACTGTTCGCTTCTTGCATCTCTTCAGTTTCAGATGAGAATCTTTCAGTATTTCCTCAGTCTGGGCTTACTGATGATCAATTTACTCAGCACTGATTTCTGAACATGTATTTATTTTGCCTTCATTTTTGGTGTACTATTTCAGTAAGTTCAGAATTCCAAATTATCAGTTTGCAAATCATTAAATTCCTTAAGTGACAAAGTTGTATACAATGTATGACTCACCTCTTTGCACTTCCCTTTTTTCTGAAATCATTACTCTTGAAGTCCTCATTGCCTTTATAGGTTTGTGATGCTGTATTGGTAGGCTTTGTTGCCACAAAAGGGTTTCTTTACCTAAGTTTCTAGGTTTTTTTTTCCCTCCACAGGGCTGCTACAATCAACTACACATTATTAGAAATGGAATTCTTGATATTATTATAATGACTTACTGGTATTCCATTTTTACTACCATAATTTCTTTAAATACTCTTTAGTTATTTAACATTCATTTAGTTTACAGCTCTGTTATACTAGAACAAATTATATAATAAAAGTCATTTCAGCTAAATATTTGCACATATTTCTTATTATTTCTTTAGAATATATTTCTAGAGGTAAAAATTTTTAGTTTATAGGTTTGAACAACTTTAGGGTCTTTAAAAATCACTGTGCCCTAGGTTAGGAATCTCTGTTGCTGAAGTTTAGAAATATCTCAGGTTTTTTTGTGCCTCCCATTCTGAATAGGCCCTGGGCACAATAACTGCATTGGACTTCACAGAACCGGAACTGGTTATGCATATAAGGGATTGCTTCTCCAATTGGAGATGGAGATGGTGACACATTGTGACTGTAGTCAGTTATTTTCCCTTTCCTAAAGAGGTATATAAAAAAATATTGGAACCAACCCAAATGTCCATCAATGACAGACTGGATAAAGAAAATGTGGCACATATGCACCATGGAATACTATGCAACCATAAAAAAGGATGAGTTCATGTTTTTTGCAGGGACATGGATGAAGCTGGAAACCATCATTCTCAGAAAACTAACACAAGAACAGGAAACCAAACGCCACATGTTCTCACTCATAAGTGGGAATTGAACAATTACAACACATGGACACAGGGAGGGGAACATCACACACCAGGGCCTGTCAGGGGGCAGGGAGATAGGAGAGGGAGAGCATTAGGAGAATACCTAATGGAGATGATGGGTTGATGGGTGCAGCAAACAACCATGGCACGTGTATACCTACGTAACAAATCTGCACCTTCTGCACATGTACTCCAAAACTTAAAGTATAAAAAAAAAAAGTATACTCCCAGATATTTGAGGAGATATTAAGAAAGACAACATATAATAAATGTTTGCAGCAAGATACAAACATATCAATAGAGGGTCAATAGTGGTAAGCTAAATTGTATTGGTTGCGTGAGTGTCAGAAAGTTAGTATTTTCCCTCTATCTCTCTTGCTCTCTCTCCCCTACTTCTAAAAACAGCCTGCCTGTGCTCTTCAGTGTTTTCTTACTCACTGCTGCCATGCTACTCTCAGTTGGAATGATTTTCTCATCCTTGTCATTTTGGTAAATACCTACCCACTCATCTTTTTAAACATCTCCTCTTTTATGAAGCCTTTTCTGCACCTACAGGTAGAACTGACCCTGCCTCCCCTGCATTCTTTACAAACTTCTAGAAAATTTGGTTTCACTTTTTCTTTGACTCCCATTTTTACACTGAGTGCTCCTTGATGACAAATAAATGAACTCTGTAACTTCTGGATACATGACCAGTGTTTGTGATACATGAGGGTTGGATCTGCTCAAAAGTGCTAGAGTAATAGGGCAAAACAGAGCAGGTAACATCCCTTAACACTCGGTATCTCAACTGACTTTCACAAAAGCTGTATTAAATGAGCAGATGATTGTGGAGTGAAAGAATTAAACAAATTTTCAAGAGTGTTAGTGGCTTTCCCACTAAAGCCTGGGGGACTGGGAAAGTTTGGGCTGGGAATGTTGGGTTTTTCAAGCTTGTTCGAAGCTCCCTAATTGGTACTAAATATCAGGCATTCAGACCCTCTAGGTAAGAGTTCTTTCTAGCTCACAGCATTAGGGGAGGTGTTAGACATATAAATGGAGAAAGTGATAGATAAGACATGGTCAGGGATGGGGGTTCTACCCTTCCAGAGACAACGCACATTTTGTTTGAAACAGCTTCGAGAAAACTGCAAATCTCAATGATAATTACCAATTTTGAGAATCTATTAAGTGCCTGGCACTCTGTGTAGAAGCCCTCCAATCGTACCCTAAATCTGAGAAGTATTTATTATTATTTCCATTTTTGTTCCCTATGCATCTACTCTAAGCTCCTTGTTTCACCCTACCTAAATTTCCCTTTTGCTAGTGCTCTCCTTTGGTGCAGAACCACCGCATCCACTTTCTCAGGCCCAGGGGAGGGGCGGGGCGGGGCGATTTCGCCTTGCCGCAGAGCCAGTCTGCGCCTGCGCGGACTGCGGCAGAGGGCGGGGTGTGAGAAGCAGAGTACACTGAGACTAGCATTCACTGCTGGCCAGTGCCTGCGTTTTTCACCACCTCTAATTTCAGCTTCAGCAAGTTGCTTGGAACTTTGGTTCTGGCAGCAGCAGCAACATCATTACCGCTAGTGGCAGTTTTGCGCCGAGGCACCTACACACCTCCAGTCGTCTGTGCCAGATCGCGGGCCTGTCTGTGTCTGCTCCTACACGCCGGTCGGCAGGACCATGTCTCTGGTAAGCCAGAATTCGCGCCGCCGCCGCCGCCGCGTTGCAAAGGCCACTGCGCACAACAGCAGCTGGGACGAAATGCAGGCCCCTAATGCCCCCGGTCTCCCCGCTGATATGCCAGGCTCAGACGTCCCCCAGGGTCCCAGCGATTCCCAGATCCTTCAGGGCCTCTGTGCCTCTGAGGGCCCGAGCACCTCCATTCTGCCCACCTCCGCTGAGGGCCCAAGCACCTTTGTGCCGCCCACCATCTCTGAGGCCTCAAGCGCCTCCGGGCAGCCTACCGTCTCTGAGGGACCTGGCACCTCCCTGCTGGCCACCCCCAGCGAGGGCCTAAGCACCTCCGGGCCTCCCACCATCTCTAAGGGGCTGTGCACCTCTGTGACGCTTGCCTCCTCTGAGGGCCGGAACACCTCCAGGCCGCCCACTTCCTCTGAGGAACGGAGCACCTCCGTGCCGGCCACCCCTGGTGAGGGAACGAGCACCTCCGTGCCGCCCACAGCCTCTGAGGGACCAAGCACCTCCGTGGTTCCCACCCCTGGTGAGGGACCGAGCACCTCCGTGCCGCTCACCGCCACTGAGGGCCTGAGCACCTCCGTGCCGGCCACTCCTGATGAGGGACCGAGCATCTCCGTGCCGCCCACCGCCACTGAGGGTCTGAGCACCCCCGTGCCGCCCACCCCTGATGAGGGACCGAGCACCTCCATGCCGGCCACTCCTGGTGAGGGACCGAGCACCTCCGTGCTGTCCGCCGCCTCTGACGGACAAAGCATCTCCTTGGTGCCCACCCCCGGTAAGGGATCAAGCACCTCCGGGCCACTCACCGCCACCGAGGGCCTGAGCACCTCCGTGCAGCCCACTGCTGGTGAGGGACTGAGTACCTCCGTGCCGCCCACCCCTGGTGAGGGACCGAGCACCTCTGTGCCTCCCACCGCCACTGAGGGCTTGAGCACCTCCGTGCCGCCCACTCCCGGTGAGGGACCAAGCACTTCCGTACTGCCAACCCCCAGTGAGGGACGGAGCACCTGTGTGCCGCCCACTGCCTCTGATGGATCGGACACCTCCGTGCCGCCCACTCCTGGTGAGGGCCCAAGCACCTTAGTGCAGCCCACTGCCTCTGACAGACCGGGAAGCTCCGTGCTGCCCAACCCTGGTGAGGGCCCGAGCACCTTGTTTAGCTCTAGTGCTTCTGCGGACCGGAACCCCTCCAAGTGTTCCATTGTTTTGCCAAGCCCTAGGGTAACCAAGGCCTCTGTGGACTCGGACTCTGAGGGTCCTAAGGGTGCAGAAGGCCCTATAGAATTCGAGGTCCTGAGAGACTGTGAGAGCCCCAACTCCATTACTATTATGGGCCTCAGTACTTCCCGGGTTGCAATTACCTTGAAGCCCCAGGACCCTATGGAACAGAATGTAGCTGAGCTGTTGCAGTTCCTGCTGGTGAAGGATCAGAGCAAGTACCCTATCCGGGAGTCTGAAATGCGGGAATATATTGTTAAAGAATATCGCAACCAGTTTCCTGAGATACTCAGGCGAGCAGCAGCCCACCTGGAGTGCATTTTTCGGTTTGAATTGAGAGAACTTGACCCTGAGGCACATACCTACATTCTGTTAAACAAACTGGGACCTGTGCCCTTTGAAGGGTTAGAAGAAAGCCCAAATGGGCCAAAGATGGGCCTCCTGATGATGATTCTAGGCCAAATATTCCTGAATGGCAACCAAGCCAAAGAGGCTGAGATTTGGGAAATGCTCTGGAGGATGGGGGTGCAGCGGGAAAGGAGGCTTTCCATTTTTGGGAACCCAAAGAGACTTCTGTCTGTGGAGTTTGTATGGCAGCGTTACTTAGACTACAGACCAGTAACTGACTGTAAACCAGTGGAGTATGAGTTTTTCTGGGGCCCAAGATCCCACCTAGAAACCACCAAGATGAAAATTCTGAAGTTCATGGCTAAAATATATAACAAAGATCCTATGGATTGGCCAGAGAAATACAATGAAGCTCTGGAAGAAGATGCTGCCAGAGCCTTTGCTGAGGGTTGGCAGGCTCTCCCTCACTTTAGGAGGCCCTTTTTTGAGGAAGCTGCTGCAGAGGTAGCATCCCCCGATTCAGAGGTTTCCAGCTATGCCTCAAAATATGCCCCACATTCATGGCCTGAGTCAAGATTGGAGAGCAAGGCAAGGAAGTTGGTGCAGTTATTTCTGCTTATGGATTCAACTAAGCTGCCTATACCAAAGAAAGGAATTCTGTACTACATTGGCCGAGAGTGCAGCAAAGTGTTCCCTGACCTCCTGAATCGTGCTGCCCGCACCCTGAACCATGTCTATGGGACAGAACTAGTGGTACTTGATCCCAGGAATCACTCCTATACCCTGTACAACCGAAGGGAGATGGAAGAAACTGAGGAGATCGTAGACAGTCCAAACAGGCCTGGCAACAACTTTTTGATGCAGGTCCTAAGCTTCATCTTTATCATGGGCAACCATGCCAGGGAGTCTGCAGTCTGGGCTTTTCTGCGGGGCTTAGGGGTTCAATCTGGGAGAAAGCACGTGATTACTTGCAGATACTTGAGTCAGCGCTATATAGACAGTTTACGGGTTCCTGACAGTGATCCAGTGCAATATGAGTTTGTATGGGGTCCTAGAGCCCGTCTGGAAACCTCCAAGATGAAAGCCTTGCGATATGTGGCCAGAATCCACAGAAAGGAACCACAGGACTGGCCACAGCAGTACAGGGAGGCAATGGAAGATGAGGCCAATAGAGCTGATGTTGGGCACAGGCAATTCTTTGTTCACAACTTCAGGTAGAGGAATGCATGGCAGTCAGAGGGGCCTTGCAAGAAGGGGCCTTAGAGCCTCAGGTCTCATGTATTGGGGGATGGGGGTGGGTACATACTGTATTTGGTATTTGTGTTCCAGTTATATTTACGTCTTTTCATATTTAGTTCTTGTGTGGTGTCTGGAAGTGTTTCAACTGTTTTAATATATTGTCCGATTGGGTAAATGTGATTGACCACTTGCTGTCTCTGTTGTATTTTGGTATGAGTTTTGATAGCTCTGTAAAATGTTTTGAAAATCTTTCCATCTTGTTGCATTATCTAGAAGAGAATATATAGCATATAGCTATAGATATAGGCTTTTCCTTAAAAGCTTGAAAAAAATTCTCCAGTAAAATAATCTAGCTTAAAATGATAAACAAATATAATGACAACTGAAAAAGCACTCTAAATTGTGGCTGGCTTCCTTTTCTGTGTGCTATTGTGTAAAGAATACTGATGTTTACCTGTATTTGCTTTGCTGTACTAAAGTGTAATGAACAATAAAAGATTAATAAATGAAACATAATGCTAATACACTGACTTATTCAACTGCTTTCATACAATGAGCACAGTGGTGGGTCATAGTTATAGAAGTATAAAAGTTTACAAGATATAGTACCTGCCCAAAAATTCAGAGACTGGATAGGGTACAGGGGGAGGTCATTTAAACCACTAATTTATTACGGTGTACTATGTGCTACAGTAGAATAATACAGAGTGCTATGGTAATTAAAAAGAGGCACACCTGACCAATTCCTGGAGTGTTCAGGGTGGTCCTTAAGGAAGATGGTAGGTATGTGGGGTGGGGACAAGATGGGGTCCTTTTTTTTGTTTTTGAGATGGAGTCTCGCTCTGTTGCCCAGGCTAGAGTGCAGTGGCATGATCTCAGCTCACTGCAACCTCTGCCTCCTGGGTTCATGCAATTCTCCTGCCTCAGCCTCCAGAGTAGCTGGGACCACGTGCCATCACACCCAGCTAATTTTTGTATTTTTACTAAAGACGGAGTTTCACTATTTTGGCCAGGCTGCTCTCAAACTCCTGACCTTGTGATCTGCCCACCTCGGCCTCCCAAAGTGTTGGGATTACAGGCATGAGCCACCATGCCCAGCCAATATGGGGTCCTTAATACAATCATGAATTAAACTGATTCAAGGCTGGATTTCAGTCTTCATGTGTGCTGTTAGGAAAAAAGTCAAAGATATTAGGCCAGAGGGCCGGCGGTATTGTGTCAATGGTTTCAATAAGATGCACGAGCCAGCTTTCTCTAAGTTATGCTGTGGTTTTTTAAAAAGTACCCAAATCTCAGAGGCTTATAACAACAAAATTTTGGGCTCATTTTATATCCCCTGCATGGGTTGTCTGAGATTCTGTTTATATTGTCTTCATTCAGGTAACCAGGCTAAAGGAGTAAATAATATATGGGACACCTGTTCTTGTGGCAGAGGTAAAAGAGCCATAGTGGAACCATGTGGTAGTTTTCAAAGCCTATGCTCAGATATGGCATATTATAGTTGTAATTCATTGGCAAAAGCAAGTTACATGGGCAAGTTTGATGTCAATGAGATGGGAAGTGTACTCTTTCTACAGGGAAGAACATGTAGGAATGGGCCCAGTAGAGAGGAGAACATATATTTTTGAATAAAAAAATTAGTCTACCATATAAGAATTTGGCTTTAGTTATTAGTGATATGGAAAACTTTTTAAGGCTTTTGATCTGAGGAATGGCAGGAAATCACCTAGTTTTAACAGGATTCTTTTGGCTCTTGTATTGAAAAACTAAAGGGGGTGGGGAGGGCAGAAACTCTAATTTTAGCATAGTAGTTTCTTCTTAATGTACCTGTGAAAAGAGGTATCATTTTCTGAACCAAATCAAATTTAAATAAATTGAAGTCAGAAAACCTGTTATCTTTTAAAAAACACCTTGGAAATCAAACTCCATGGTATCAAGGTTAAAAGGCATTAGAACATAGTAGTAAGAGCATGTAGTCTAGAGTCAAAGTGCCTGGGTACAAACCCTGGCTCTCTCTGATACTAGAGATGAGAACTCACGCAAGTTACTTAACCCCTTTGTGCCTCCATTTTTTCATCTGTAAAATGGGCATAATAATTTCACCTATGCCATAATGTTGGGGATTAAATGTGTTAACATGTAAAACACAACACTTGACATGTAGTTAGCAATATATTAGTGACATTGTTGCATGTTGATTTTTTCCAGGAATGGGACTGTGAAGTGATTTCCTTGCAGAAATTTTATTGGGGAGTTGTTTTTGGTTCAACAGCTGTGGGGAGCAAGAGAAGCAGAATTGTGTAGAGGGAGAAGTAGAGCAGTGATTCAGTCACAGCAAATAAATTAACTGATTCCACAGGGAGCTCTGGAGTTGGTGTGGTCCTGCAGAGTTTTCCCAAATTAGGAAAATGAGACCAAGTTTTATCCCCCATACTGACCAGTCATTGGATGCAAACTGCCTCCTGATAAGGAGCTATGACTTTTTGAGAGTCAGTTCTTTCAGCTGAGAGTAATCCCTGAGAAAGATACTCAACTGTAAACACAACAGCTGTCATCACCCTCAAGAGCTGGAGGAGTGAGTACTGTGATCCTGAAGAGTAGGGGCATGTGGGTGATACATCACAATCTCCACTACAGTTGTTGCTGTTTTTATTGGTTTCCTTCCCCTCCCCTCCTACTCTTTAATAATAATCTTCCTCTTCTTCTTTATCATCTTCATCTCTTTCCCCTTTCCCCTTCCCACCTTCGCCTCCTTGTTATTATCACTACTACTATTGTTATAATCTAAAATAATTACATATCTTCTTATCATATTATTACTACTATTGTTTTTTAAAAATCTGTAAAGATACACATATTCTTATTGTTCTTCCTGGGATATAAAACCCACTCACTGAATCGTTTTACTCTTGGCACAACCTTCCTGAGACAGAAGTTCTGATAATAGAGCTTCATTTACCTCTTAAGTTCTATATCAGTTTTCTATTCTTTTCAGGTTTCTGTTATTATTATTATTATTACTATTATTATTATTTCATACTTTAAGTCCTAGGGTACATGTGCACAATGTGCAAGTTTGTTACATATGTATACATGTGCCATGTTGGTGTGCTGCACCCATTAACTCGTCATTTACATTAGGTATATCTCTTCCCCCTCCCCCCCCCCACAAAAGGCCCCAGTGTGTGATGTTCTTCTTCCTGTGTCCAAATGATCTCATTGTTCAATTCCCACCTATGAGTGAGAACATGCAGAATTCGGTTTTCTGTTCTTGTGATAGTTTGCTGAGAATGATGATTTCCAGCTTCATCCATGTCCCTACAAAGAAATTGAACTCATCCTTTTTCATGGCTGCATAGTATTCCATGGTGTATATGTGCCACATTTTCTTAATCCAGTCTGTCACTGATGGACATTTGGGTTGATTCCAAGTCTTTGCTATGTGAATAGTGCGCAATAAACATACGTGTGCATGTGTCTTTATAGCAGCATGATTTATGATCTTTGGGTATATCCCCAGTAATGGGATGGCTGGGTCAAATGGTATTTCTAGTTCTAGATCGTTAAGGAATCACCACACTGTTTTCCACAATGGTTGAACTAGTTTACAGTCCCACCAACAGTGTAAAAGTGTTCCTATTTCTCCAAATCCTCTCCAGCACCTGTTGTTTCCTGATTTTTTAATGATTGCCGTTCTAACTAGTGTGAGATGGTATCACATTGTGGTTTTGATTTGCATTTCTCTCATGGGAAGTGATGATGAGCATTTTCTCATGTGTCTGTTGGCGATATGAATGTTTTATTTTGAGATGTGTCTGTTCATATCCTTTACCCACTTTTTGATGGAGTTGTTTGTCTTTTTCTTGTAAATTTGTTTGAGTTCTTTGTAGGTTCTGGATATCAGCCCTTTGTCAGATGAGTAGGTTGCGAAAATTTTCCCCCATTCTGTAGGTTGCCTGTTCACTCTGATGGTAGTTTCTTTTGCTGTGCAGAAGCTCTTTAGTTTAATTAGATCCCATTTGTCAATTTTGGCTTTTGTTGCCAATGCTTTTGGTGTTTTAGACATGAAGTCCTTGCCCATGCCTATGTCCTGAATGGCATTACCTAGGTTTTCTTCTATGATTTTTATGGTTTTAGGTCTAATATTTAAATCTCTAATCCATCTTGAATTAATTTTCATATAAGGAGTAAGGAAAGGATCCAGTTTGAGCTTTCTACTTATGGCTAGCCAATTTTCCCAGCACCATTTATTAAATAGGGAATCCTTTCCCCATTTCTTGTTTTTCTCAGGTTTACCAAAGATCAGATGGCTGTAGATGTGTGGTATTATTTCTGAGGACTCTGTTCTGTTCCATTGGTCTATATCTCTGTTTTGGTACCAGTACCATGCTATTTTGGTTACTCTAGCAGTGTAGTATAGTTTGAAGTCAGGTAGCGTGATGCCTCCAGCTTTGTTCTTTTGGCTTAGAATTGTCTTGGCAATGCAGGGATTTCTTTGGTTCCATATGAACTTTAAAGCAGTTTTTTCCAATTGTGTGGAGAACCTCATTGGTAGCTTGATGGGGGTGGCATTGAATCTATAAGCTACCTTGGAGAGTATGGCCATTTTCATGATATTGATTCTTCCTATCCATGAGCATGGTATGTTCTTCCATTTATTTGTGTCCTCTTGTATTTCACTGAGGAGTGGTTTGTAGTTCTCCTTGAAAAAGTCCTTTACATCCCTTGTAAGTTGGATTCTTAGGTATTTTATTCTCTTTGAAGCTATTGTGAATGGGAGTTCATTCATGATTTGGCTCTGTTTCTGTTACTGGTTTATAAGAATGCTTGGGATTTTTGCACATTAATTTTGTATCCTGAGATTTTGCTGAAGTTTCTTATCAGCTTAAGAAGATTTTGGGCTGAGACAATGGGGTTTTCTAAATATACAATCATGTCATCTGCAAACAGGGACAATTCGACTTCTTCTTTTCCTAACTGAATACCCTTGATTTCTTTCTCTTGCCTGATTGCCCTAGCCAGAACTTCCAACACTATGTTGAATAGGAGTGGTGAGAGAAGGCATCCCTGTCTTGTGCTGATTTTCAAAGGGAATTTTTCCAGTTTTTGCCCATCCAGTATAATATTGGCTGTGGGTTTGTCATAAATAGCTCTTATTATTTTGAGATATGTTCCATCAATACCTAGTTTATTGAGAGTTTTTAGCATGAAGGGCTGTTGAATTTTGTCAAAGGCCTTTTCTGCATCTATTGAGATAATCATGTGGTTTTTGTGTTTGGTTCTGTTTATATGCTGGATTACATTTATTGATTTGCATATGTTGAACCAGCCTTGCAGCCCAGGGATGAAGCCCACTTGTTCATGGTGCATAAGCTTTTGGATGTGCTGCTGGATTCGGTTTGCCAGTATTTTATTGAGGATTTTTGCATCGATGTTCATCAGAGAGATTGGTCTAAAATTCTCTTTTTTTGTTGTGTCTCTGCCAGGTTTTGGTATCAGGATGATGTTGGCCTCATAAAATGAGTTTGGGAGAACTCCCTCTTTTTCCATTGATTGAAATAGTTTCAGAAGGAATGGTACCAGCTCCTCCTTGTACCTCTGATAGAATTCAGCTGTGAATCTGTCTGGTCCTGGCCTTTTTTTCGTTGGTAGGCTTTTAATTATTACCTCAATTTCAGAGCCTGCTATTGGTCTATTCAGGTATTCAATTTCTTCCTGGTTTAGTCTTGGGGGAATGTAAGTGTCCAGGAAATTATCCATTTCTTCTAGGTTTTCTAGTTTGTTTGCGTAGAGGCGTTTATAGTATTCGCTGATGGTAGTTTGTATTTCTGTGGGGTAGGTGGTGATGTCCCCTTTATCATTTTTTATTACATCTATTTGATTCTTCTCTCTTTTCTTCCTTATTAGTCTTGCTAGTGTCTATCACTTTTGTTGATCTTTTCAAATAACCAGCTCCTGGATTCATTGATTTTTGGAGGGTTTTTTGTGTCTCTATCTCCTTCAGTTCTGCTCTGATCTTGGTTATTTCTTGCCTTCTGCTAGCTTTTGAATGTGTTTGCTCTTGATTCTCCAGTTCTTTTAATTGTGATATTAGGGTGTCAATTTTAGATCTTTCCTGCTTTCTCTTGTGGGCATTTAGTGCTATAAATTTCCCTGTAAATGTTTCCCAGAGATTCTGGTATGATGTATCTTTGTTCTCATTGGTTTCAAAGAACATCTTTATCTGCCTTCATTTCATTATGTACCCAGTAGTCATTCAGGAGCAGGTTGTTCAGTTTCCATGTAGCTGAGTGGTTTTGATTGAGTTTCTTAGTCCTGAGTTCTAGTTTGATTGCACTGTGGTCTGAGAGACAGTTTTTTTTATAATTTCTGTTCTTTTCCATTTGCTGAGAAGTGCTTTACTTCCAACTATGTGGTCAGTTTTGGAATAAGTGTGATGTGGTGCTGAGAAGAATGTATATTCTGTTGATTTGGGGTGGAGAGTTCTATAGATGTCTATTAGGTCCACTTGGTGCAGAGTTGAGTTTAATTCCTGGATATCCTTGTTAACTCTCTGTCTCGTTGATCTGTCAAACGTTGACAGTGGGGTGTTAACGTCTCCCATTATTATTGTATGGAAGTCTAAGTCTCTTTGTAAGTCTCTAACGACTTGCTTTATGAATCTGGGTGCTCCTGTATTGGGTGCATAGATATTTAGGATAGTTAGCTCTTCCTGTTGAATTGATCCCTTTACCATTATGTAATGGCCTTCTTTGTCTCTTTTGATCCTTGATGGTTTAAACTCTCTTTTATCAAAGACTAGGATTGCAACCCCTGCTTTTTTTTGTTTTCCATTTGCTTTGTAGATCTTTCTCCATCCCTTTATTTTGAGCCTATGTATGTCTCTGCATGTGAGATGGGTCTCCTGAATACAGCAGACTGATGGGTCTTGACTCTTTATCCAATTTACCATTCTGTGTCTTTTAATTGGACCATTTAGTTCATTTACATGTAAGGTTAATATTGTTATGTGTGAACTTGATCCGGTCATTATGGTATTAGGTGGTTATTTTGCTCACTAGTTGATGCATTTTCTTCCTAGCATCGACAGACTTTACATTTTGGCATGTTTTTGCAATGGCTGTTACCTGTTGTTCCTTTCCACGTTTAGTACTTCCTTCAGGATCTCTTGTAGGGCAGGCCTGGTGGTGACAAAATCTCTAAGCATTTGCTTGTCTGTAAAGAATTTTATTTCTCCTTCACTTATGAAGCTTAGTTTGGCTGGATATGAAATTCTGGGTTTAAAATTCTTTCCTTTAAGAATATTGAATATGGTCCCCACTCTGTTTTGGCTTGTAGAGTTTCTGCCAAGAGATCTGCTGTTAGTCTGATGGGCTTCCCTCTGTGTGTAACCCGATCTTTCTCTCTGACTGCCCTCAACATTTTTTCCTTCATTTCAACTTTGGTGAATCTGACAATTATGTGTCTTGTAGTTGCTCTTCTCGAGGAGTATCTTTGTGGCCTTCTCTGTATTTCCTGAATTTGAATATTGGCCTACCTTGCTAGGTTGGGTACGTTCTCCTGGATGATGTCCTGCAGAGTGTTTTCCAACTTGGTTCCATTATCCCCGTCACTTTCAGGCACACCAATCAGATGTTGATTTGGTCTTTTCACATAGTCCTATATTTCTTGGAGGCTTCGTTCATTTCTTTTTACTTTTTTGCTCTAAACTTCTCTTCTCGCTTCATTTCATTCATTTGATCTTCAGTCACTAATACTCTTTCTTCCAGTTTATTGGTTCGGTTACTGAAGCTTGTGTATTTGTCACGTAGTTCTCATGTTATGGTTTTTTATCTCTATCAGTTCTTTTAAGGTCTTCTCTGCATTGATTATTCTACTTATCCATTCATCCATTCTTTTTTCAAGGTTTTTAGTTTCTTTGTGCTGGTTATGTAGTTCCTTCTTTAGCTCTGAGAAGTCTGATGGACTGAAGCCTTCTTCTCTCAACTCGTCAAAGTCATTCTCTGTCCAGCTTTGTTCCATTGCTGGCGATGAGCTGCATTCCTTTGGAGGGGGAGATGTGCTCTGATTTTTTGAATTTCCAGCTTTTCTGCCCTGCTTTTTCCCCATCTTTGTGGTTTTATCTGCCTTTAGTCTTTGATGATGGTGACATACTGATGGGGTTTTGGTGTGGGTGTCATATCTGTTTGTTAGTTTTCCTTCTAACCGTCAGGACCCTCAGCTGCCAGTCTGTTGGAGATTGCTTGAGGTCTACTCCAGACCCTGTATGCCTGGGTGTCATCTGTGGAGGCTCAGTTGAAAATGCAGAAATCCACCATCTTCTGTGTCACTCACACTTCGAGTTAGAGGCTGGAGCTGTTCCTATTCGGCCCTCTTGGACACCCCCCTCTTTTTTTCACATTTCTTAATAGACTGTGTGTTATCCAATTGTTTCCAGAAGATGTTACCTAAGCAAGTTTCTTTGCTGATTGTTTGTCATTTAAATATTGAGAACTATTTTTCTCTGAGATAAACTTGACCAACATGCACAAACATTCAGAATATCCCACTAAAGCCAACCAAGGAAGAAAATACGTTTATCATACATTTCTCTCAAAAGTAACCATTTTGGTCTCAGTGAATGTCTGATTAAATGTCTTTGTTCAAATGCACCTGTTAGGTTAGGATGCATGCTTTTGTTTCAAGGTTCCATGCGTTCAGTGGAGGGTCGTGCTCTCAAGATCACATGAATGTGTCCTACTTTGTTAAAAAGTGTCTTGTCATTCTGCGTTAGAGTAATAATCATTGACCTGTGTCAAACCCTTGCAAAGAGCAACAGTCAATGTGTCTAACTGCAGTATTCATCTGTGGTGGAATGCAAAAGCTTCTAAACTTCACAGTGAAAGTCTCTTTAGGTAGAGAAATCATGGGTGGGACTCTGTTGATTGTCTTCATATTGTTATTCAATCTTACCAATGAATTGTTCTGTGAGATTTCTCTTTGTGCCTAAGAAGCTATGTAGCCACTTAATCCAATCTAAGTACTTTCTAAATTTCTCTAGGTGATCCATATATCTCAGATGATGACTCATCAAAATTTATTAAAAACGATTATTTTCCTAAACTTGAATTTGAGATACAGCCTTAAAAATTGGTAGATGGAACAGAAAGGATGATTATGGAAATTCACAACTGTGATCTTCTGTTGATAGAGTGGATAGCGGAAAAGCAGTCATTTTGAGATGAATGTGGGGTTTGATTGTTTTGTTGTGTTTTTTGATGAGCGAGATAACTTTGCTCTATCTTCCTGGATTAGAATATTTCAAGTAGTAACAGTGATAGAAATCAGGTAGGTAAATGGAAGTCATCATATTTTGATGAAAATATGTGAGGCAGTAAAATACCCAGTTCTCAGATAATCATATAAAATGTAAAAACTACTTTAAAAGGCTAACAAGAAGAAAAACACCATAGCTAAAGTATGAAAGGAAGGAAATTAGAAAATACCAAGCATTTTTTTCATTGCATTTGCTAAAATTGAAAAACAGTTACTGTTTCTACTGCTTTCTTTCTTAGAAATGTTATTATTAACATCAATATTTAACTGAAATTATCTTCTAAGTGTGCTCAGGTTTAAAAGATTACTTTTGCTAGCAGAAATCAGAAGAATATCCTTTCCAGCAGAAGCCAAACTCCTTGAAAGAATGTTCATTCTTGATATCTCCTATTTCTCTTCTACTATTTATTTCTGACTCAACACAATTAGGTTTTTCTTACAACAATCAACTGCTGCTGCTTCTCTTAATGTGTACAGTGACGTATATAAAAATTGATAAATCCACTCATCTTTTCTCAGACATTGTCTTCATCAGTGGATTTTGACATAGTTAATTTATTTTTTCCTCTTTTAAGCATTTTGCCTTTTCTAACTCCGCTGCGGCCATGGCTCCAGTGAAAAACTTGTGGCGAAGGGGGGCAAAAAAAAAGAAGCAGTTTCTGAAGTTCACTCTTGATTGCACCCACCCTGTAGAAGATGGAATCATGATGCTGCCAATTTTGAGCAGTTTTGCAAGAAAGGATCAAAGTGAACGGAAAAGCTGGGAACCTTGGTGGAGGGGTGGTGACCATCGAAAGGAGCAAGAGCAAGATCACCGTGACATCTGAGGTGCCTTTCTCCAAAAAGGAAAAGTGGACAGTTGAATTGACATCTTCACACTTGGTGGTGATTGCTTTGTGGTGTGGAGATTGCTTTGTTGGTGTGGAGCACTGTCACAGTGCTCTTTTTTGGAGATGTTATTTGAAATATCTCACCAAAAAATATTTGAAGAAGAATAATCTACGTGACTGGTTGCACGTAGTTGCTAACAGCAAAGAGAGTTACGAATTATGTTACTTCCAGATTAACCAGGACGAAGAAGAGGAGGAAGATGAGGATAAATTTCATTTATCCAGAATATTTTGTATGAGTTCTTGAATAAAACTTGGGAACCAAAAAAAAAAAAAACATTTTGCACATGTGAAATACTCTTCTGGTTTTCCTCTTGCCTTTCTTCCTACTGCTTCCTCACCTCCTTTACAGGTTTCTCTCCTCTCAGAATCTAAGAATGCTCCAGGATAGTCCTTGAACTTACTCACTTTTTTTCCTGTTTATATGCTCTCCTTAATCTCACCCATTTATTTCCTATATTTAAAAAATATTTTATATGCTGGAGAGCCCAGAATTTGTAACTCAAGCCTCAGGGTATGTACCTCTATTCTGAATTCCTCTGACATTCAGTTCTCTTCTCAGGTTTTCCACTTGTATGCACTAAATTTTCCACAGTCCATTTAGTATGCACTAAATTCTAACATGCCCAAATCTGAGCTCCTGGTATTTATTTACAAACTTGTTGCTTCTACAGATTTTCTCACCTTAATCAATGGCTAGTCCATTGTTACAATTGCTCAGCATAAAAGCTTGGGCATGTACTTGACTGTTTTTTCTTTCATTTTCAGGATATTAGAAAAAATTTAATATGTCAACAAATTCTGATGGCTCTGCTCACAAAATAGGTTCAGAAACTAATATTATGTCAACTCCAACATTACTACTATGATTGTATCTCACCTATATTATTGCAGTGGGGTTAGAATTTGTCCTTCTACTTCTGACCTAGTATATTTATTCTTAGCACAGTAGCCAGAGGAATTCTGTAAGAATCTATTTAACTGTAGGCATGACTTATTTTGCTTATAGTATACACCTGAGCGATATGATCTAGCCTGCAATTTCTTTTCAGATTTTATCTCTTATGCTCTCCCCTACTGTATACAATTTGTTTTTTGAGCAAGTCTGACAAGCTACTACCCAGGGCCTTTAAACTTTCTGGTCTCATTGCTTGGAATGCCTCAAGGAAATGCATGACGTATTCATGTCTTTCATGCTTTTGCTAAAATACCTACTTAGTAAGTACACTCTACCACAAATTAACTTTATAACATTCCTCCTTGCTTATCAGTTTTTCTAGCACATATCATTATCAATAATCTATTTTAAGAATCATTCTTGCCTTTGCTGATATTTTGCAAACTACTTCATTAACTTCTGCTATGTGTTATTTCCATCTTTTCACTTTATATGGTTTCACCTTGATTTTTTCTACCTTCTGTAGATTAAAGCTTGGATGACAGATTTTCAACCTATCTTTGTTTACATGTGTGCATTTAGGGATGCAATTTCTTTCTCCCACTGCCTCTTCTACCATCCCATAAAATATTTTGTCTCTTTACTTATCCATCTTAACATTTATTCTCATGCTATAACTACAAATATACACTTTATGTAGAATAAAACATAAAATTATCTATATATTCCCTCTATAGGATATAATATACATGTCCAAGTATTTCAATGGGAAAATATACTCCTTATACTGAATTGCCAAAGGCATCTGTACTTTTTCTTTTTCTTTTTTTTTTTTTTTTATAATACTTTAAGTTCTAGGGTACATGTGCATAACGTGCAGGTTTGTTACATATGTATACTTGTGCCATGTTGGTGTGCTGCACCCATCAACTCGTCAGCACCCATCAATTCGTCATTATATCAGTATAACTCCCATGCAATCCCCCCCTTCCCCCCTCCCCATGATAGGCCCCGTGTGTGATGTTCCCCTTCCCGAGTCCAAGTGATCTCATTGTTCAGTTCCCACCTATGAGTGAGAACATGCGGTGTTTGGTTTTCTGTTCTTGTGATAGTTTGCTAAGAATGATGGTTTCCAGCTGCATCCATGTCCCTACAAAGGACGCAAACTCATCCTTTTTATGGCTGCATAGTATTCCATGGTGTATATGTGCCACATTTTCTTAATCCAGTCTGTCACAGATGGACATTTGGGTTGATTCCAAGTCTTTGCTATTGTGAATAGTGCCGCAATAAACATACGTGTGCATGTGTCTTTATAGCAGCATGATTTATAATCCTTTGGTATATACCCAGTAGTGGGATGGCTGGTCATATGGTACATCTAGTTCTAGATCCTTGAGGAATGCCATACTGTTTTCCATAATGGTTGAACTAGTTTACAATCCCACCAACAGTGTAAAAGTGTTCCTATTTCTCCACATCCTCTCCAGCACCTGTTGTTTCCTGACTTTTTAATGATTGCCATTCTAACTGGTGTGAGATGGTATCTCATTGTGGTTTTGATTTGCATTTCTCTGATGGCGAGTGATGATGAGCATTTTTTCATGTGTCTGTTGGCTGTATGAATGTCTTCTTTTGAGAAATGTCTGTTCATATCCTTTGCCCACTTTTTGATGGGGTTGTTTGTTTTTTCTTGTAAATTTGTTTGAGTTCTTTGTAGGTTCTGGATATTAGCCCTTTGTCAGATGAGTAGATTGCAAAATTTTCTCCCATTCTGTAGGTTGCCTGTTCACTCTGATGGTAGTTTCTTTTGCTGTGCAGAAGCTCTTTAGTTTAATTAGATCCCATTTGTCAATTTTGGCTTTTGTTGCCATTGCTTTTGGTGTTTTAGACATGAAGTCCTTGCCCATGCCTATGTCCTGAATGGTATTACCTAGGTTTTCTTCTAGGGTTTTTATGGTATTAGGTCTAACATTTAAGTCTCTAATCCATCTTGAATTAATTTTCGTATAAGGAGTAAGAAAGGATCCAGTTTCAGCTTTCTACTTATGGCTAGCCAATTTTCCCAGCACCATTTATTAAATAGGGAATCCTTTCCCCATTTCTTGTTTCTCTCAGGTTTGTCAAAGATCAGATGGCTGTAGATGTGTGGTATTATTTCTGAGGACTCTGTTCTGTTCCATTGGTCTATATCTCTGTTTTGGTACCAGTACCATGCTGTTTTGGTTACTGTAGCCTTGTAGTATAGTTTGAAGTCAGGTAGCGTGATGCCTCCAGCTTTGTCCTTTTGACTTAGGATTGTCTTGGCAATGCGGGCTCTTTTTTGGTTCCATATGAACTTTAAAGCAGTTTTTTCCAATTCTGTGAAGAAACTCATTGGTAGCTTGATGGGGATGGCATTGAATCTATAAATAACCTTGGGCAGTATGGCCATTTTCACGATATTGATTCTTCCTATCCATGAGCATGGTATGTTCTTCCATTTGTTTGTGTCCTCTTTGATTTCACTGAGCAGTGGTTTGTAGTTCTCCTTGAAGAGGTCCTTTACATCCCTTGTAAGTTGGATTCCTGGGTATTTTATTCTCTTTGAAGCAATTGTGAATGGAAGTTCATTCATGATTTGGCTCTCTGTTTGTCTGTTACTGGTGTATAAGAATGCTTGTGATTTTTGCACATTAATTTTGTATCCTGAGACTTTGCTGAAGTTGCTTATCAGCTTAAGGAGATTTGGGCTGAGACAATGGGGTTTTCTAAATATACAATCATGTCATCTGCAAAGGGACAATTTGACTTCTTCTTTTCCTAACTGAATACCCTTGATTTCTTTCTCTTGCCTGATTGCCCTAGCCAGAACTTCCAACACTATGTTGAATAGGAGTGGTGAGAGAGGGCATCCCTGTCTTGTGCCAGTTTTCAAAGGGAATTTTTCCAGTTTTTGCCCATTCAGTATGATATTGGCTGTGGGTTTGTCATAAATAGCTCTTATTATTTTGAGGTACGTTCCATCAATACCGAATTTATTGAGCGTTTTTAGCATGAAGGGCTGTTGAATTTTGTCAAAGCCTTTTCTGCATCTATTGAGATAATCATGTGGTTCTTGTCTTTGGTTCTGTTTATATGCTGGATTACGTTTATTGATTTGCGAATGTTGAACCAGCCTTGCATCCCAGGGATGAAGCCCACTTGATCATGGTGGATAAGCTTTTTGATGTGCTGCTGAATCCGTTTGCCAGTATTTTATTGAGGATTTTTGCATCGATGTTCATCAGGGATATTGGTCTAAAATCTCTTTTTTTGTTGTGTCTCTGCCAGGCTTTGGTATCAGGATGATGTTGGCCTCATAAAATGAGTTAGGGAGGATTCCCTCTTTTTCTATTGATTGGAATAGTTTCAGAAGGAATGGTACCAGCTCCTCCTTGTACCTCTGGTAGAATTCAGCTGTGAATCCATCTGGTCCTGGACTTTTTTTGGTTGGTAGGCTATTAATTATTGCCTCAATTTCAGAGCCTGCTATTGGTCTATTCAGGGATTCAACTTCTTCCTGGTTTAGTCTTGGGAGAGTGTAAGTGTCCAGGAAATTATCCATTTCTTCTAGATTTTCTAGTTGATTTGCGTAGAGGTGTTTATAGTATTCTCTGATGGTAGTTTGTATTTCTGTGGGGTCGGTGGTGATATCCCCTTTATCATTTTTATTGCGTCTATTTGATTCTTCTCTCTTTTCTTCTTTATTAGTCTTGCTAGCAGTCTGTCAATTTTGTTGATCTTTTCAAAAAACCAACTCCTGGATTCATTGATTTTTTGGAGGGTTTTTTGTGTCTCTATCTCCTTCAGTTCTGCTCTGATCTTAGTTATTTCTTGCCTTCTGCTAGCTTTTGAATGTGTTTGCTCTTGCTTCTCTAGTTCTTTTAATTGTGATGTTAGAGTGTCAATTTTAGATCTTTCCTGCTTTCTCTTGTGGGCATTTAGTGCTATAAATTCCCTCTACACACTGCTTTAAATGTGTCCCAGAGATTCTGGTATGTTGTATCTTTGTTCTCATTGGTTTCAAAGAACATCTTTATTTCTGCCTTCATTTCGTTATGTACCCAGTAGTCATTCAGGAGCAGGTTGTTCAGTTTCCATGTAGTTGAGCGGTTTTGATTGAGTTTCTTAGTCTGAGTTCTAGTTTGATTGCACTGTGGTCTGAGAGACAGTTTGTTATAATTTCTGTTCTTTACATTTGCTGAGGAGTGCTTTACTTCCAATTATGTGGTCAATTTGGAATAAGTGCGATGTGGTGCTGAGAAGAATGTATATTCTGTTGATTTGGGGTGGAGAGTTCTATAGATGTCTATTAGGTCCGCTTGGTGCAGAGAAGTTCAATTCCTGGATATCCTTGTTAACTTTCTGTCTCGTTGATCTGTCTAATGTTGACAGTGGTGTTGAAGTCTCCCATTATTATTGTATGGGAGTCTAAGTCTCTTTGTAAGTCTCTAAGGACTTGCTTTATGAATCTGGGTGCTCCTGTATTGGGTGCATATATATTTAGGATAGTTAGCTCTTCCTGTTGAATTGATCCCTTTACCATTATGTAATGGCCTTCTTTGTCTCTTTTGATCTTTGATGGTTTAAAGTCTGTTTTATCAGAGACTAGGATTGCAACCCTGCTTTTTTTGTTCTCCATTTGCTTGGTAGATCTTCCTCCATCCCTTTATTTTGAGCCTATGTATGTCTCTGCATGTGAGATGGGTCTCCTGAATACAGCAGACTGATGGGTCTTGACTCTTTATCCAGTTTGCCAGTCTGTGTCTTTTAATTGGAGCATTTAGTCCATTTACATTTAAGGTTAATATTGTTATGTGTGAACTTGATCCTGCATTATGATATTAACTGGTTATTTTGCTCGTTAGTTGATGCAGTTTCTTCCTAGCCTCGATGGTCTTTACATTTTGGCATGTTTTTGCAATGGCTGGTACCGGTTGTTCCTTTCCATGTTTAGTGCTTCCTTCAGGGTCTCTTGTAAGGCAGGCTGGTGGTGACAAAATCTCTAAGCATTTGCTTATCTGTAAAGGATTTTATTTCTCCTTCACTTATGAAACTTAGTTTGGCTGGATATGAAATTCTGGTTGAAAATTCTTTTCTTTAAGAATGTTGAATATTGGCCCCCACTCTCTTCTGGCTTGTAGAGTTTCTGCCGAGAGATCTGCTGTTAGTCTGATGGGCTTCCCTTTGTGGGTAACCCGACCTTTCTCTCTGGCTGCCCTTAAGATTTTTTCCTTCATTTCAACTTTGGTGAATCTGGCAATTATGTGTCTTGGAGTTGCTCTTCTCGAGGAGTATCTTTGTGGTGTTCTCTGTATTTCCTGAATTTGAATGTTGGCCTGCCCTACTAGGTTGGGGAAGTTCTCCTGGATGATATCCTGAAGAGTGTTTTCCAACTTGGTTCCATTTTCCCCCTCACTTTCAGGCACCCCATCAGACGTAGATTTGGTCTTTTTACATAATCCCATACTTCTTGCAGGCTTTGTTCATTTCTTTTTCTTCTTTTTTCTTTTGGTTTCTCTTCTCGCTTCATTTCATTCATTTGATCCTCAATCGCTGATACTCTTTCTTCCAGTTGATCGAGTCGGTTACTGAAGCTTGTGCATTTGTCACGTATTTCTCGTGTCATGGTTTTCATCTCTGTCATTTCGTTTATGACCTTCTCTGCATTAATTATTCTAGCTATCAATTCTTCCACTCTTTTTCAAGATTTTTAGTTTCTTTGCAGTTTAATTCTCTTGCTCTGGGTATGTAATTCCTCCTTTAGCTCTGAGAGTTTGATGGACTGAAGCCTTCTTCTCTCATCTCGTCAAAGTCATTCTCTGACCAGCTTTGATCCGTTGCTGGCGATGAGCTGCGCTCCTTTGCAGGGGGATGCGCTCTTATTTTTTGAATTTCCAGCTTTTCTGCCCTGCTTTTTCCCCATCTTTGTGGTTTTATCTGCCTCTGGTCTTTGATGATGGTGACGTACTGATGGGGTTTTGGTATAGGTGTCCTGTTTGATAGTTTTCCTTCTAACAGTCAGGACCCTCAGCTGTAGGTCTGTTGGAGATTGCTTGAGGTCCACTCCAGACCCTGTTTGCCTGGGTATCAGCAGCAGAGGTTGCAGAAGATAGAATATTGCTGAACAGCGAGTGTACCTGTCTGATTCTTACTTTGGAAGCTTCCTCTCAGGGGTGTACTCCACCCTGTGAGGTGTGGGGTGTCAGACTGCCCCTAGTGGGGGATGTCTCCCAGTTAGGCTACTCAGGGGTCAGGGACCCACTTGAGCAGGCAGTCTGTCCGTTCTCAGATCTCAACCTCCGTGTTGGGAGATCCACTGCTCTCTTCAAAGCTGTCAGACAGAGTCGTTTGCGTCTGCACAGGTTCTGCTGCTTTTTGTTGTTGTTGTTGTTGTTTTTAGCTGTGCCCTGTCCCCAGAGGTGGAGTCTACAGAGACAGGCAGGTTTCCTTGAGCTGCTGTGAGCTCCACCCAGTTCGAGCTTCCCAGCGGCTTTGTTTACCTACTTAAGCCTCAGCAATGGCGGGCGCCCTCCCCCAGCCTCGCTGCTGCCTTGCGGTTAGATCGCAGACTGCTGTGCTAGCAATGAGGGGGCTCGTGGCCGTGGGACCCTCCGGCCAGGTGTGGGTATAATCTCCTGGTGTGCCCGTTTGCTTAAAGCGCAGTATTGGGGTGGGTTACCCGATTTTCCAGGTGTTGTGTGTCTCAGTTCCCCTGGCTAGGAAAAGGGATTCCCTTCCCCTTGCGCTTCCCAGGTGAGGCGATGCCTCGCCCTGCTTCAGCTCTCGCTGGTCGGGCTGCAGCAGCTGACCAGCACCGATTGTCCGGCACTCCCTAGTGAGATGACCCCAGTACCTCAGTTGAAAATGCAGAAATCACTGGTCTTCTGTGTCGCTCGCGCTGGGAGTTGGAGACTGAAGCTGTTCCTATTCGGCCATCTTGCTCCCCCCCCGTTTTTTGTTTCATTGATGCCATAAGATTTTACATACTTATGGGATTACATATGATTTTTGTTTCATGCATATGAATGTATATCATCAATTCAGGATTTTAGGATATCCGTTACACAATCATTTATTATTTCTATGTTTGCTAGTCATTTCACGCCTCACTCTAGCTACCTTGGAATATACAATATATTGTTGTCAACTTAGTCACCCTACTTACATTGAACATTAGAACTTCGTCCTTCTATTCAACTGTATGTGTGTATCCATTAACCAACATCTGTTCACTTCCTCACACACACCCCCAACATCTTTCCCAACCTCTGTTAAATATCATTCTACTCTCTACCTCCATTAGATCACCTTTTTAAACTTCCACATATGAGTACATGAGATATCTGTATTTCTGTATCTGGCTTATTTCACTTAACATAATGACCTTTATTTTCATTCAATTGCTACAAATGATATTTTTAATTTTTTATGGCCAAATAGCATTCCATTGTGCAAATATACATTTTCTTCGTACATTCATCCGTTGAAGGGCACTATTTTTATTCCATATCATGCTGTTGTGAATGCTGCTGAATAACACGAAGTGCAAAACTGATTCTGTTTGATATACTTATTTCCTTTCCTTTGGATAAACCCCCAGTTGTGAAATTGTTGGATCCTATGGCAGTTCTATTTTTAGTTGTGTGAGTTTGTTTTTTTTTTTTTTTTTTTTTTAAATCTCCATACTGTTTTTTATAATGGCTATACTAATTTACATTCCCACAGTGTGTAAGAATTCCATTTTCTCTGCATCTTCCCCAGCATCTGTTATTTTTTGTCTTTTTGATAATAGCAATTCCAACTGGGGGAAGGTGGTATCTCGCTGTGGTTTTCATATGCACTCCTTCATGATTAGTGATGGTGAAAATTTTTTACATACTGTTTGGCTATTTGCATGTGTTTTTAAATAATGTCTATTTAGATCCTTTGCCCACTTTCCAATAGGATAGATTGTTTTTGATTTTGAGTTGTTCAAATTCCTTGTATATTCTGGACATTAGTCCCTCATCAGATGAATATTTTGGAAATATTTTCTCCTGTGCAACAGATTATTTCTTCACTTTGCTGATTGTTTCCTTTGCTGTGCAGAAGATTTTTAGTTTAATATTTTTCCAGTTGTCTATTTTGTATTCGGTTATCTGTGCTTTTGGGGTCTTAGCCATAAACTCTTTGCATAGAACACTATCCTAGTGGGTTTCCCTATATTTTCTTACAGTAGCTTTATAGTTTTGAATCTTACATTTAAGTGTTCAATTCATATTGAGTAATTTTTTATAAGGTAAGAGATAAGGGTCCTTCTGCATATGAATATTCTATTTTTCCAGAACTGCTTATTAAAGAGGGTATACTTCCTCTTCCCAACGGGGAAGTATTGGGTACTCCTTTTAAAAGTATTTCTTGGTGCCTTTGTCAAAAATCAGTTGGCTATGAACATATGGAATTATTTCTGGGTTATGTATTCTCTTTCATTGGTCTATGTGTCTGCTTTAATCCTAATACCATGCTGATTTGGTTACTATAGACTTATAATATATTTTGAAGTCAGGTAGTGTGATGCCTTCAGTTTTGTTTTGTTCAGGGTTGCTTTAGTTATTCAGGCTCTTTCTTGGTTCCATACAAATTTTAGGATTTTTTTTTCTATATTTGTAAGAAATGTCATGTCATTGGTATTTTGATAGGGATTGCATTAAATCTGTACATTCCTTTAGGTAGTATGGTAATCTTAACAAATAAATTCTTCTGATTTATGAGCATGGGGTGTTCTATATTTGGATGTTTGTCTCCTCCAAATCTCATGTTGAAATTAATCCTCAATGTTGGAGATGGGCCTAATGGAAAGTGTTTTGATCATGAAGGTGGATCTCTTATGAATAGATTAATGGTCTCCCAGGAGAGGGAGTGTGAGTTTTCACCCTATTAGTTCCTGGGAGAGCTGGTTGTTAAAAAAAAACATGGTAACTTTCCCTCTCTCATGCTTCCTTTCATGCCATCTGATATCTACACAAGCCACTCTCCTTCTCTTTCCCCCTTTCTCCATGAATGGAAGCATCTCAAGGTCCTCAGCTGATACAGATACTAGTGGCATTCTTCTTGTATAGCCTATAGAACCATGAGCCAAATAAATCTTTTCTTTTTTTAAGTTACACAGACTCAGGTGTTTCTTTATGGAAACACAAACAAATTAAACAAGATGTCTTCCTATTTGCTTGTGTCCTTGCCAATTTCTTTCTTCAGTGTTTTGTAGTTTTCCCTGCAAAGATCTTTCACCTTCTTAGTTAAATTTATTCCTAGGAATTTAATATTTTTATAGATTTTGTAAATTGGATGCTTTCCAATTTATTTTTCAGCTAGTTCACTAGTGGTGTGTAGAATAGCTACTGATTTTATATGTTGATTTTGTGTTCTTCAACTTTATTGAACTTATCAGATCAGATCTAAGAGATTGTTTTTTTGATGGAGCCTTTAGGTTTTGCTAAATATGAGATCATGTCATCTGCAAAGAGAGATTATTGACTTCCTCTTTTTCAATTTGGATGCCTTTTATGTCTCTCCATAGCCTGATTGCTCTCACTAAGACTTCTAGTACTATGTTGAATAAGACTATGACAGTGGGGTGGGCATCTTTGTCTAGTTTCAGTTCTTAGAGGAAAGGTATTCAGCTTTTCCCTGTTCAGTATTATGTTAGCTGTGGTTTGTCATATATGGTTTTTATTATGTTAAGGTATATTCTTTCTATGTCTCATTTGTTTAGCACTTATTATCATGAAGGGATATTAATTTCATCAAAGAACTTATCTGCATCTATTGAGATAATCATAATTTTTAATTCTTCATTCTGTTGATTTGATGCATCATGTTTATTGAGTTCTATATGTAGAACCATCCTTGCATCCCTGGGATAAATCCCACTTGTTTGTGGTGTATTATGTTTTGGATGTGCTGTTGGATTCAGTTTGCTAGTATTTTGTTGAGAATTTTTGCATCTATGTTAATCAGGGATAGTGGCCTGTATTTTCTTTTTTTGTTGTCCTCTTGTTTGGTTTTGGTATTAGGATAACGCTGGCTTTGAAGAACAAATTAGAAAGAATTTCCTCACTTTTCTAATTTTTGGAATGGTTTGAGGAGAATTGATTTTAGTTCATCTTTAGAGGTTTGGTAGAATTTGGCAGCAAAGTCAAAAGGTCCTAGACTTTTTCTTTATGGGAGACTTTTTATTACTGATTCAGTCTCATTACTGACTATTGTCTGCTTAGTGTTTTTACTTCTTCCTGATTCAATCTTGGAAGATTGGATGGTTCCAGAAATTTATTCATTTCCTCAAGGCTTTCTAGTTTCTTAGTGTACAGTTGTTCATAGTAATATCTGATAATCTTTTGTATTTCTGTGGTATCAGTTGTAATGACTTATTTTTATTCGGATGTTATTGCATCTTTTTTTATTGGTTAGTCTATCTGGTGGTTTATTGATTGTATCTTTTAAAAATATCTACTTTTTTTGTTCTTTCTTTTTTTAGTCCATTTCATTTAGCTCTGCTCTGATTTTCCTTATGCATTTATTTCTACTAATTTGGCATTTAGTTTGTTCTTAATTTATAGTTCTTGAGGTGAATTGTTAGATTGTTTATTTAAAAATCTGTCTTCTTTTTGATATAGGCATTTAGTGCTATAAAATCCCCTTAGTACTGATTTTACTGTATCTCATAGGTTTTTTGTATGTTATGTTTTCACTTTCATTTGTTTCAAAAATTTTTATCATTTCCTTCTTAATTTCTTCATTGATCCAATGGTTATTCAGGACCATGCTTAATTTCCAGTATTTATACAATTTCTGAAGTTTTTCTTGCTATTGACTTCTAGTTTTATTCATTGTGATCTGAGAAAATACTTGATATGATTGCTATTTTTAAAATTTGTTGACTTGTTTTGTAGTGTAACATATGGTCTATCCTGGAGAATGTTCCATGTGCTTATGAGAGGAATGTGTTTTCTGCAACTGTTGGACAGAATGTTCTGTAAATGTCTGTTAGGCATATTTGGTCTATTGTACAATGTAAACCCAATGTTTCTTTGTTGCTCTTATGTCTAGATGATCTCTCTAATGCTAAGAATGGTGTGTTGATGTCCTCAGCTATAACTGTATTGGAGTCTGTCTCTCCCTTTAGATCTAATAATACTTGCTTTATATATCTGAGTGCTCTGGGTTGGGTGCATATATATTTGCGATTGTTATATCTTCCTATGGAATTGATGTTTTTATCATTATATAGAGACTTTCTTTGTCTTTTTTTTACACTTACTGACTTAGAGTCTATTTCATCTGACATAATTATAGCTACTTCTGCTTGTTTTGTTTTTCCGTTTGTATGAAAATTTTATTTATTTTATTCTATGTGTATTCTTAAAGGTGAAGTAAGTTGCTTGTAGGCATAATATATTTGAGTGATATTTTCTTATCCATTCAGCCAGTCTATATCTTTTAAGTGGAAAATATAATCTGCTTACATTCAAGGTTACTATTCATATGTGAATATTTCTTCCTTTCCTTTTGGTGATTGTTTTCTGATTATTTTGTATATCCTTTTTTTCCTTTCTTTCTCTCTTTTTGTTTCTTTATGGTTTGGAGGTTTTCTACAGTGGTAACATTTTAGTTCTTTCTGTTCCTCATTGGTGTGTCTGCTCTACCAGTTAGTTTTATCCTTTCTTCTGTTTTCATGAGGGTAGATAGCATCCTTTTGATTCTAGGTGTGGGACTTCTTTAGTAGTTCTTATAGGGCTGGTATTGTGCTGATGAATTCCCTCAATTTTTGTTTGTCTGGGAAAGTATGTGTTTTTTATTTATAAAGAATAACTTTGCTAGTTATACTATTGTTAGTAGAGAGCTGTTTTCCCTTAAGCACTTTGAATATATCATCTCATTCTCTTCTGGCCTGTAAGATTTCTGCTGTAAAATTCACTATTATTCTGATGGAGGTTCCCTAACATATGACTAGACGGTTTTCTCTTACTGTTTAAAGAAATCTTTCATTTTCTTTGACTTTGGACAGTTTCACTCTAATGTGCTGGGGCAGAAAATCTTTTTGAGTTGTATCTACTTGGGGATCTCTGAACTTCCTGTACCCGGATGTCTAAATTTCTTGCTAGACTTGAGAAGTTTCAACTCTTATGTCATTTAATAGATTTTCATTCTTTAAACTTCTCTACACCTTCTGGGACACCCCAAATTCAGATATTTGGTCACTTTCTGGTGTCCCATATATCTTGCAGGCTTTTTATATTTCTTTTATTCTTTTTTGGTCAGACAAGAATATTTTGAAAGACCCATCTTCAAATTCTGAAATTCTGCTTGATTTTGGCTATCTTTGAAGCTCTCAGTTATATTTGTTGTTTCATTCGTTGAATTATTCAGTTCTGAGATTTATGTTTAGTGCATTGTTTATGGCGTAGAACCAAACAGTTATTTTCTAATGATAGCTATCTCTCTGGTGAATTTCTTGTTTATATCCTGAATTGCTTTTCTGATTTTTTTGGTGTTGTTTATCTGTTTTCTCTTGTATCTCAATGAGTTTATTTAGTATCACAATTTTGAATTCTTTTCAGGCAATTAATAAATTTATTTTGTGCTAAAATCTGTTGTTGGACAATTATTGTATTCTGTTGGATATATCATATTTCTACACTTTTCATGTCCTGGTGTCCTTTTGTTGATATCTGTGTATTAGGTATATGGTACATAGTAGGTATATATATTTATGGTATCCATGAGATGTTTTGATACAGGCATGCAATGCATAATATCAGACCATAGAAAAAATATCCATCACCTCAAGCATGCATTCTTTGTGTTACAAGCAATCCAATTATACTCTTTCAGCTATTTAAAAAGGTATAATTAAATTATTATTTACTATAGTTACCCTATCATGCTATCAAATACTGAATATTATTCACTATTTTCAACTAATTTTTTGTACTCATTAACCATCCCTAACCCCCTTCAGCCCCCTGCTACCTTTCTCAGTGTCTAGTAACCATCCTTCTATTGTCTGTCTCCATGAGTTCAGTTGTTTTTTGATTTTTAGATCCCACAAATAAGTGAGAACATGTGATGTCTTTCTTTCTGTACCTGGCTAATTCCACTTAACATAATGACCTCCAGTTCCCTCCATGTTGTTGCAAATGACAGGATCCTATTCTTTTCATGTGACTGGATAATACTCCATTGTGTATAAATATCGTATTTTGTTTATCCATTCATCTTTCAATGAATACTTAGGTTGCTTCCAAATCTTGTTTATTTTGAACAGTGCTGCAACAAAGATGGGAGGAGTCCAGATGTTTTTGGGTATACGGATTTTCTTTCTTGTGAGCATATACCCAGCAGTGGGGTAGTTGGATCATATTGTAGCCTTATTTTTAATTTTTTGAGGAACCTTCAAACTTCTTTTCAAAGTGGTTGTACTAATTTACAGAAGTTGCATACCCTGATGGTCCTCTGATCTACCAGCTGAGTTATTGAAGGGCATATACTAATTTACATTGCCACCAACAGTGTACAAGAGTTCTCATTTCTGCACATCCTCGCCAGCATTTGTTATTGCGTGACTTTTAAATGTAAGCCATTTTAACTGGGGTGAGATGAAACATTATAGTTGTGACTTGCATTTCTCTGATGATCCATGAATTTGAGCACTTTTACTTGCCATATTTATTGCCATTTGTATGTTTTCTTTTGAGAAATGTCTATTCAAATCTTTGACCATTTCTTAATCAGATTATTGGGGTTTTTTCCTATAGAGTTGTTTGATTTCCTTATATATTTAGGTTATTAATCTCTTGTCAGTTGGGTAGTTTGCAAATATTTCTTCCCAAGAAATTTCTACTGTGCAGAAGCTTTTTAACTTGATATGATCCCATTTGTCCATTTTTGCTTTGGTTGCCTATGCTTGGGGATATTATTCAGAAATGTTTGCCCAGACCAATATCATGGAGATTTTCTCCAATGTGTTTTTTGTAGTAGTTTTATAGTTTGAGGTCTTAGATTTAAGTTTTTAATACATTTTGGTTTGATTTTTGTATATGACGAGAAATAAGGGTCTAGTTTCCTTCTTCTGCATGTGGATATCCAGTTTTCCTAGCACCATTATTGAAGATACTGTGTTTTCTCCAATATATGTTCTTGAAGCCTTTGTCAAAAATGAGTTCACTGTAGATGTATGAATTTGTTTGTTGGTTCTCTATTCTGCTCCACTGGTCTATGCTTCTGTTTTTATGCTGCTACCATGTTGTTTGGTTTATTATAGCTGGTAGTATAATTTTAAGTCAGGTAATGTGATTCTTGAAATTTTGTTCATTTTGCTTAGAATAGCTTTGGCTATTATTTTAAAATTGTGTTTTCCATTTCTGTGAAGAAAGTCATTGGTATTTTGATAGGGATTGCATTGTATCTGTAGATTGCTTTGGTAGTATGGATATTTTCACAATATTCTTCCAATCAATGAACATCGATATTCATCTATTTTGGTGTCCTTTTTGACTTCTTTCATCAATGTTTCATAGTTTTCATTATAGCAATTTTTGAATTGTTTGTTTAATTCCTAGGCATTTTATTTATTTGTGGCTATTGTAAATGGGATTACTTTTTAATTTTTTTTTATATTTTTTACTTTGGGCATACAGAAGTGCTACTGATTTTTGCATGTTAATTTTGTATCCTCTGACTTTACTGAATTTGTTTATAAGTTCTAATTTTATTTTGGTAGAGTCTTTGGAGTATTCTAAATATAAGATTATATCATCTGTAAACAAAAATATTGACTTATTTCTTTCCAATTTGGAGGCATTTTTTTTCTTTCACTTGTCTGATTGCTCTAGCTAGGACTTCCAGTTCTATGTTTAATAACAGTGGTGAAAGTGGGCATCCTTGTCATGTTACAGTCTAGAGGAGAGGTTTTAAGTTTTTCCCCAATTCAGTATATTAACAGTGATCCTGTCATATATTACTTTTATTATGTTGAGGTTTTCTTCTATACCCAGTTTTTTGAGGATTTTATTATGAAGGGATGTTAAAATTTATCAAATTCCTTTTAGCACCAATTGAAACAATTGCATAATTTTGTCCTTTATTCTGCTGATACAATGTGTCACCTTGATTGTTTTTCCTATATGGAACCATCCTTGCATCCCAGGGTAAATCCTCTATGGTCATGATGAATAATCTTTCTAATGTATTGTTGAATTTGGTTTGCTAGTATGTTGTTGAGGATTTTTTCATCATATTTATCAGATATATTGGTCTATGTTTTTTCTTAATGTGTCTTTGTCTGGTTTTGGTATCGAAATAATACTGGACTTATGGATTGAGTTGGAAAGTGGTCCCTCCTCCTCTATTTTTCAGAATAGTTTGAGTAGAATTGGTACCAGTTTTTCTTTAAATGCTTGGCAGAATTCAGCAGTGGCACCTTTGTGTCCCAGGCTTTTTTTTTTTTTTTTTTTTCCTGCCAGATTTTATACTGTGGTTTCAATCTCATTACCTGTTATTGCTCTTTTAAGATTTTCCATTTTTTCCTGTTTAATCCTGTTATGTTGTATGTGTCTAGGAATTTATTCATTACCTCTAGATTTTCCAATTTATTGGCATATAGTTGCTCATAGTAGCCTCTAATGATCCCTCAAATTTCTGCAGTATCAGTTGTAATGTCTCTTTTTTCATCTCTATTTCACTTACTTGGATCTTCTCTCTTCTTTTTATGAGTTTTGCTAAAGACTTGCCCGTTGTGTTTCACCTTTAACCAATTTTTTTTTTCCATTGGAGTTTTGTATTGTTTCATTTTCATTTCAATTTCATTTATTTCTGCTTTGATCTTTATTATGTATTTTCTTCTGCTAATTTGAGTTTGGTTGGCTCTAGCTTTTCTAGTTTTTAAAGATGAATTGTTAGTTTATTTGAATTTTTTTTTAATGTAGGCACTTATAGCTATAAATTTCCCTCTTAGGACTGCTTTAGCTGTATCCCACAGTCTTTGATATGTTGTGTTTCCATTATTATTTGTTTCAATTTTTTTTCAATTTTTTTCTTGGTTTCTTTATTGATCCACTAGTCACTTAGAAGCATATTGTTTAATTTCCATATATTTGCATAGTTTTCAAAGTTCCTCTTGTTAGTGATTTCTAGTTTTATTACATTGTAATTAGAAAAGATGGTTGATATTATTTCAGTATTTTTGAATGTTTAAAGACTTGTGATTTAACATATTGTCTATTCTTGATAATGTTCCATATGCTGAGGAAAATAATGTTTATTCTGCAGCTGTTGGATGAAAATTTATTTAAATATTTAGTAGATTCATTTGTTCTGTAGTGAAGATTAAGTCTGATGTTTCTTTGTTGATTTACCATCTGTCTAATGCTGAAAGTGGGATGTTGAAGTCTCCAGCTATTATTGTATTGGGGCCTATCTCTATTTTTATCTTTAATAATATTAGCTTTATATGTCAGGGTGCTCTACTGTTGGGTGCATATGTATTTAAATTCATTATATCTTCTTGCTGAATTGAGCCCTTTATCTTTATATAGTCACCTTTTTTGTGTCTTTTTATAGTTTTTGCCTTGATTATCCATTTTTTTCTGATACAAGTATAGCTACTCCTGCTTTTTAAAAAAAATTTCCATTAGCATGGAGTATCTTTTTCCATCCTTTACTTTTCACTCTACGTGTGTCTTTATAGGTGAAGCATGTTTCTTATAGGCAACAGATTATTGAGTCTTTTTTTATGCATTCAACCACTCTATGTTTTCTGATTGGAAAGCTTAGTCCATTTACTTTAAATATTATTATTGATATTTGATATTACATACTTGTTAATATACCTGTTGGCCAAATGTATGTCTGTTTTTAAGAAATTTCTGTTCAGATTTATTATAGTTAGAATATATTCCCCACACAATTTAGCTGTTGCCATGTGATAGTATTAAGTAGAAGCCTTAGGTGTTTATTAGATCAAGAGGACTTTTCTTTTGTGAATGGATGTAGGTGCCCTTATAAATACGAGGGAATTTTTTCTTGCTTGCTCTTCCATCTTTCTCCATATGAGGACACAGTTTTTTTTTCCTCTGAAGAATGCAGGCCTCACCAAACCCCAAATCTTGATGTCTTAGCCTTAGACTCCCAGCTTCCAGAAATGTGAGAAATACATTTGAATTCTTTATGAATTACCAGTCTGTGATATGCTCTTACAGTAGAACAAGATGGACTAAGTCAAGGTCTTTGCCCATTTTAGAATTAGGTTATTTCTTTCTTTTTTTTTTTTCTACTGAGTTGAGTTTTCCAGGTATTTTGATATTAACACCTCATCAGATGTATGGATTGCAAACATTTTCTCTCATTGTGTAGGTTGTGTCATTACTCTGTTTATTGGTTTCTATGCTCTGCAGAAACCTTTTAGCTTGATGAATTCAACTTATTTGTTTTCTTCTTTTTTGCCTGTGCTTTTAGTGTCATATCTAAAAAATTTTGCCCAAACTAATGTCATGAGCTTTTTCCCTAGGTATTTTCATTGGTTTTACAGTTTCTGACCTTACGTTTAAGTCTTTAATTCATTTCAGGTGGGGCCTTTAAGAGGTGAATGGGTTATGAGGCCTTTGCTCTGAATTGATGGGTTAATAGGTTATAACAGGAGTGAGTAACTTATCGCAAGATTGAATCTGTCATAAAAGCTAGTTTGGTTCTCAGTGTGTCCTCTCACCATGTGATGTCCTGCACCACCTCAGAACTGCGCAGAGTTCCCATCAGCAAGGAAACTCTCACCAGACATGGCTCCTCCACCTTGGACTTTCCAGCCTCCAGAAATGTAAGAAATAAATTTATTTTCTTTATAGATTACCCAATTTCAAGCATTCAGTTATAGAAAGAGAAAATGTACTAAGTCATAAGAATATTTTAGTGAATGGATATAATATATGTAGTGATGCATTTGTAGACATATGCTTCATAGATGTCTTAAAGTTACTTATAAGTTGTGGTATTAACAGAGTTAATTTTGGGATATAAGTGATTATCCAACTGTAACACATGTAATGGGGGTATTTAAAAATACTTTTTTGAAGGAGAAAGTTGCAATTTTATTGTATTTTTATTGAAAAGTAATGATTATATTTATGTGATATGATGTGGTTTTAATATATGTTTACATTATGAAGTGATGAAATCAATCTTATTAACACATCCATCACCTCACATACTCATCCACTTCTTTGTGGTGAGAACATCTGAAATAAAATCTTTAAGCAACTTTTAAATATACAATGCTTTATTATCAATTATAGTCATCAATTTGTACACTACATTACTAAAGCTTATTTTTCCTGTCTACCTGAAATTTTATACTCTTTGATCAACTTCTCCCCTTTTCTCCATTTTCACCCTCTCAAGCCTCTGATAACCACTATTGTGCTCTCTACTTCTATGAGTTCTGCTGTTTTAGATTCCACGTATACATGAAATTATGCAATATTTTTATTTCTGTGCCTGATTTACTTCACTCGGCATAATATCCTCCAGGTTTACCTATATTGTAGCAAATGATGGAATTTCCTTCTTTTTTAAGGCTTAATACTATTCCATTATATGTATGTGCATATATATATATATACTCGCACATACTTATATACACATATACATGCCTATAGATTACATTTTTAAAATCATTCCTCTGTTGATGGAAACTTAAGTTGCTTCCATTTCTTAGCTATTGGCAATAATGCTACAATAAACATTAGAGTGCAGATATCTCCTTAACATACTGATGTAAAATCTTAGGACACATGATCAGAAGTGGGATTGCTAGATAATATGATAGTTCTAGTTCTAGTTTTCCAAAGAGCATCTATACTGCTTTCCAAAGGGGTTCTATTAATTTATATTCCCACCAATAGTGCATAAGGGCTATTTTTCTCTACATTCTTGCCAAAATTTATCTTTTTAAAATAATAGTTATTCTAACAGATGTGAAGTCACATCTTATTGTAGTTTTAATTTGCATTTTCCTAGTATTAAGTGATGTTGAGCCTTTATTTATATATTTAATGACCATTTGTATTTCTACTTTTGAGAAATGTTTATTCAGGACCTTTGCCCATTTTTAAATTGGGTTACTGGTTTTTTGCTATTGAGTTTGGTTCCTTATGTATTTTGAATACTAGTTCCATATCAAATGTATGGTTTGTACATATATTCTTCCAGTCTGTGGGTTGCCTCTTCACCCCATTGATTGGTTTCTCTTCTCTGCAGAAGTTTTCCAGTTTGATGCAATTCCACTTTGTTTTTTGTTTTTCTTTTGCCTGTGTTTTTGGGTTCATGTCCAGGAAATCGTCGCCCAGACCAATGTGAAAGAGTTTTTCACTTATGTTTTCGGCTATTAATTATACAATTTCAGGTTCCATATTAATCCCTTAATCTAATTTAAGTTGATTTTTGTATATGGAGTGAGATGAACATCTAATTTCATTCTCTTTATGTGGATATCTAGTTTTCCCAGCACCATTTATTCAAGAGACTGTCCATTCTTCATTGTGTGTTTAGGCATCTATGTCAAAAATCAATTGAATATAAAAACATGGGTTTATTTCTTGGCTCTCTATCCTATTTTATTTATTGATGTGTATGTCTTTATATTAGTACTATGCTATTTTGATTACAATCACCTTATGGTATATTTTGAAATCAGAGTATGTGATGCTTTCTGACGTTTTTTCATTTACAAAAGATTTCTTTGGCTAGTCTGGGTCTTCTGTGGTTCCATAATTCTAGGAGTTTTTTTTTTTTAATTTCTGTGATAAATGACATTAAAATTTAGATAAAATTGCATTAAATGTTTAGGCAGCTTTGGATAGCACGGAAAATAACAATATTTTTTAATTCTTAAATGTGGGCTGCATTTTCATTTATTTTGCCTTTATTTGATTAATGTTATATAGTTTTCAGTGTACAGATCCTTCAGGAAATCATAAAAATTATTTCTGAATATTTTGTAGCTATTAAAAATGAAATTGTCTTGATTTCTTTTCAGATAGTTTATTATTATTGTTTACACCCAATAGTTTTTTGTGTATTGATATTGTAACTGACAAATTTGCAGAATTTGTTTATTAATTCTAACAGTTACTTGGTTGAGTCCTTAGGGTTGACTGCATATAAGATCATGTCATCTGCAAAAATAGACACTTCTTTTTCTTATTGGATTCTTAAATTTGTTCTCCTTGCCTAATTCCTCTGGCTATGACTTCCAATGTTGTGTTGACTAGAAGCGGCAAGAGGGGGCATCCTCATCTTGTTTTTTATTTTTTTTTATTTTTATGAGTATATAGTAGGTGTGTATAGTTATCAGGTGTACAAGATATTTTTGATACAAGAATACAATGTGTAATAATCATATCAGGGTAAATGGGGTACCCCTCACCTCAAGAATGTATTACTTCTTTATATTACAAACATTCCAATCGTACTTTTATAGTTGTTTAAAAATGTACAATTATCATTGACTTCAGTCATTCTCTTGTGCTATCAAATACTAGATGTTATTAATTTTGTCTAACTGTAATTTTGTACCCATTAAACACCCCCACTCCCCCCGACACACACTACAATTCGCAGCCTCTTGTAATCATTATTCTATTCTCTATCTCCATTAATTCAGTTGTTTTATTTTTTAGCTCCCACAAATGAGTGAGAACATGTGAAGTTTGTCTTTCTGTGTCTGGCATATATTGATCTTAGAGGAAAGCTTTTAACTTTTTACCATTGAGTATGATGTTACCTGTGGGCTTGTTATACAACTTTTGCTTTTTTTTTTTTTTTTTTTGCAAATTTAATTCTATTTTGTTTTACTTTCTGGGATATATGTGCAGGACACACAGGTTTATCACATAGGTAAATGTGTGCCATGGTGGTTTGCTGCACCAATCAACCCATCACCTAGATATTAAGCCCAGCAAGCATTAGCTGTCTATCCTGATGCTCTCCTTCCGCCCAACCCCTTGACAGACCCCAGTGAGTGTTGTTCCCCTCCTGATGTTGAACATTTTTTCATATCCTTGTCCATTTATGTTCTCTTTTGAGTAATATGTGTTGAGACTCTATGGCCATTTTTAAATTGGTTTATTTGTTGTTGTTGTTGCTTATTATTGAGTTGTTTAAGTTGTATATATATATATATCTTGGAAATTAACCCCTTATCAGTTGTATGATTTGTAAACATTTTCTCTCATCCCAAAAGTTCTCTCTTTACTCTACAAATTCTTTCCTTTACTCTGCAGAAACTTTTTATTTTGATGTAATCTCATTTGTCTGTTTTTGCTTTTGTTGCCTGTGCTTTTGGGGTAAAATCCAATAAATCTTTGTCAAGATCAATTTCATGAAGGTTTTCTCCTGTCTTTTTTTCTAATAGTTTTATAGGTTTTGATCTTATGTTTAAGTCTTTTGTCTATTTTGAATTGATTTTTGTATATGGAATGAGACAAGTGTTCAGTTTCATTCTACCTGTGGATATCTAGTATTTTCAGCACTATTTATTGAAGACTGTCCTCTCCCCATTGTAGGTACTTGGCATCTTTGTCAAAGATTAATTAATCAGAGATGAGTAGATTTATTTCTAGGCTCTTCTTTCAGTTCTGTTGATCTGTATATCTGTTTTTCTGCCATACCATGCTGTTTTGATTATTATCAAATCGGCTTTGTAGTTGATTTTGTGACCATGTAGTGTGATTCTTTCAGCTTTTTTCTTTCTGCTCAAGATTGCTTTGGTTATTTATGGTATTTTGTGGCTCCATATGATTTTTAGGATTGTTTTATTCATTTCTGTGAAAAAGGTCATTGGAATTTTGATAAAGATTACACTGAATCCAGATTGGCTTTAATAGTATGAAACTTATGAAACTTTAACAATATTATTTCTTTCAATCTATGAACATAGAATAATCTTTCTGTTTATTTGCATATTATTTAATTTTCTTTATCAATGTTTTATAGTTATCAGTGTACAGATTCTTTAACTTTTTGGTTAAACATATTCCAAAGTATTTTTGTAATGATCTTAAATAGGATTGCTTTCTTGATATTTTTCATATAATTTGTTTTTAACATGTACACATGCAACTAACTTTTATACATTGATTTTGTATCCTGCAGCTTTAATGAATTTATTTGTTCTAAGAGTTTTTTGGTGGACTCTTCATGGTTTTTCATATTTCAAATAATGTCATCTGAGAACAGAGACCATTTAACGTCTTACTTTCCAATTTGAATGGCTTTTATTTGTTTTTCTTGTCTAATTTCTCTGCCTAATAACTTCTAGTAATATGTTGAATAGAAGTAATAAGACTAAATATCCTTGTGTTGTTTCTTACCATAGAGAAAAAGGTGTTACTTTTTCACTCTTAAGTTTGATGTTAACTGTGGGCATGTGATACATGGCCTTTTTTCTGTTGAGGTACATTGCTTTTATACCTAATTGGCCAAGAGTTTTTATCATGAAAGAATGTTGAAAAATTTTAATGCTCTTTGGGCATCTATTTAAATAATCATATAATTTTTATTCTTCATTCTGTTAAAGTGTTGCTTCACATATACTGATTAGTGTATATTGAATTATGCATCTTAGGGAAAATCCTATTTAGTCATTATGAATGATCTTTTTTATTTGGTATTAAATTGTTGTGTTAGTATTTTTTTGAAGATTTTTTTTTTTTTGTATTGATGTTCATCAGAGATATTGGTCTGTAATTCTTTTTCTCAGACTATTTGTGTCTGGCTCTGGGGTTAGGGAATTGCTTACCTAGTACATGTTTTTAAAAGTATTCCCTCATTTTTAATTTATAGAAAAGAACTTTAGCAGGATTTCTATAAGCTCTTTCTTAAATATTTGATAAAATGTAGTCAAAAAGCCATCTGATTCTGGGGTTTTCCTTTTGAGGGGCTTTGAATACTAATTAGATCTTTTTATTATTGGTATAAGATTCTTTATTGCTTCATGATTCAGTTATCATAGGTTCTATTATTGTATGAATTTATTCATTTCTTCTAGATTATCCACTTTGGCAGTATGTGATTACTCATAATGGTTTCTTATGCTTTTTTTTTTTTATTTCTGTACTGTCATCTGCATCCGTGTGAAGAGACCAACAAACAGGCTTTGTGTGAGCAATAAAAGTTTTTAATCACCTGGGTGCAGGTGGGCTGAGTCCAAAAAGAGAGTCAGCAAAGGGAGATAAGGGTGGGGCCATTTAATAGGATTTGGATAGGTAAAGGAAAATTACAGTCAAAGGGGGGTTGTTCTCTGGCCGGCAGGAGTGGGGGTCACAAGGTGCTCAGTGGGGGAGCTTTTTTGAGCCAGGAAGAGCCAGGAAAAGGAATTTCACAAGGTAATGTCATCACTTAAGGCAAAGACTGGCCATTTTCACTTCTTTTGTGGTGGAATGTCATCAGTTAAGGCAGGGAAAGGGCATTTTCACTTCTTTTGTGATTCTTCAGTTGCTTCAGGCCATCTGGGTGTATATACATGCAAGTCGCAGGGGATGCCATGGCTTGGCTTGCGCTCAGAGGCCTGGCATTCCTGCCTTCTTATGTTAATAAGAAAAATAACATAAAATAGTATTGAAGTGTTGGGGCAGTGAAATTTTTTTGGAGGGGAAGTGGAATGGAGAGATAATGGGTGAAGTTTCTCAGGGTTGCTTTGAGCAGGATTAGGGGTCGCATGGGAATCTAGAGTTGGAGAGATAAAGCTGAAGGAAGATTTTGTGATAAGGGGTGATATTGTGGGGTTGTTAGAAGAAACATTGGTCATATAGAATGATTGGTGATGGCCTGGTTATGGTTTTGGTTAATTGAGAAACTAAACAGAAGGTGCAAGGTCTGAATAAAAGAAGGAGAAAAACAGGTATTGAAGGACTAAGAATTGGGAGGACCCAGGACATCCAATTAGAGAGTGCCAAAGGGGGTTCAGCGTAATTACTTGCTTGTTTGGCAAGTTTTGGGGCTCTATCCTTGAGTTTTTTTATGTTGTCATACACCAGGCCAGATTGATTTAGGTAAAAGTGACACTCTTCATTTAAGAATATACAGAGTCCTCCTTTTTCAGCAGTGAGGAAGTGAAGGCCTCAGCGGTTTTGGAGGACAACTGCAGCTGAAGAGTCAACTTGGGCCTGGAGTACTGATAAAGTTTCTGATATGTGTTTGGGTGAGGGAGAAGGGACAAGATGGAGGAAGGTGAACAAGATGGAGCAGTCCCTGTTGTTTCCAAGTTCTTCATCACAGATTTTCCCATGCCCGGGAAAAATTCCCACACCCGGGAAAAGAACCAAATCAACTGAGCATGCGCAGAGTGACGTCAAGCCGGGGACACTGAAATCCAAGAAGCCACTCCTACACACACGTCCCAAACTCCTCCCCTCCTCCTCCCCTTCCAGCTCCCAGGCATAAAAGTCCGCCACCGATAAGCGCCAGTGTGACTTCTTCAGCCCCCGCATTCGTAGACTGGAGAACCTCACCCAAGAGTCCTGGCGCGACTTCCCCAGCCCTTTCCCGTGGACCAGTGAACCTCACCCGAGAGTGCGTGCATATTTGCAAATGAAAGGGCTGCCATTTTCTTCGCTCATTTTGGCCTTTATTGATATTTAGTCTTTGCGTCTATTAATAATAGTAATAGAGAAACAAAACAGTTGGTGCCGAAAAACCCAGGAGGAGACCCTTCCTCAGCATCCCCTAGGGGTCTGAGGAACCTCCTCCCCAGCGAACCGTCTCCCAACCCAACCAGCCACCAACACTGAACAAGTGTTCCAGCTTTCCACTGGTGCCGCTCTGAGAATTTCTTCTTCGGTGAGTACTCCCCTTTGTTAACCATCTCCCTCCATTTCCGTGTCCTTGGCCTAGAGTTGTACGTACGCCCAAGGACGTAGCCACCCTGTGGCGCGGTGAGGGCTTCAACCGGAGACATCCGTCTTGAAGTTCCTCAATTCTCCGTTAGTGGCTCCAGGAGCCCCCGGTCTCCAGCAGCGGCAAAGGACGCTTTGCCACTGCGTGAGGTCAGTTTCCATTTCTGGTGGTTAAACAATGGGAACCTCACAATCGAAAATCCCTAGGAACACTCCCTTAGGGTGTCTCCTCCAAAACTTGGAAGCCTTACATTTAGCTCAAGATTTAAAACGAAAGCGGCTAATTTTCCTTTCCACTGTGGCATGGCCGCAGTATAAATTAGACAACCAATCTCAATGGCCACCAGACGGCACACTTGACTATAACATTCTATTAGATCTCTCTAATTCTGCCAAAGGCTTGGAAAGTGGCCAGAGATTATCTATGTCCAAGGATTTTGGGACCTGCGCTCTTGCCCAGACCTGTGCGCCCAGTGTTCAATGGCCCAGGTCTTGTTAGCTAAAACCCAGCCTTCGCCCCCACACCACAAGTGGAGGAAGATTCTACTTCCATCTCAGATGGGGCCGACGGCGGGGCACCTCCCTCCCGCCCTACCAACCCCCCTCCCTATGCTCCTCCTACCGCCCCTCCCATTTACCTCCCTCTTACCTCTCCCATTTCCGCCCACTCACTCCAAGACCACGATAGCAGCCCCCACTAGTCAGCCCTCCCACAGTCAGCCTGCCCCAACCCCTCTCAGTCAGCCTGCCCTGACCCCCTCTACAGGTCAGCCTGCCCCAACCCACTCTACCGGTCAGCCTGCCCCAACCCCCCCCACCGGTCAGCCGGTCTCAACCTACCCGATGTCAGTCTGTTTCAACTTCCCCTGTTAGTTTGTTGGCCCCCCTCCGAGAGGTCGCCGGAGCCGAAGGACTAGTTAAGAGTCCATGTCCCTTTTTCCTTGGCAGATCTTTCCAAGATTGGAAAACGACTCGGTGATTTCTCTGCTAACCCCACCCTATATTCCAAGGAGTTTCGATACCTATGTCAGGCATATGATGTAACCTGGCATGACTTACAGATCATTTTGTCCTCCTCCCTTAACCAAGAGGAAAGAGAGCGTATTCTTGCAGCCACCAGGCAACATGCAGATCAATGGCATTTAACTGACGCCACCGTCCCATTAGGAGAGATTGCTGTCCCGTCCATAGAACCAGATTGGGACTACCAACCACAACAGCCTGACCGCCATAGGAGAGACATTATGGTTCAATGTCTCTTGGCCGGTATGCAGGCAGCCTCTAACAAGTGGTCAATTTTGATAAACTAAAGGAAATCATCCAGCACCCAGATGAGAACCCAGCTTCCTTCCTAAATCGCCTTACCCGGCTAGACCCCACCTCCCCAGCTGGGGCAACTGTCCTAGCCTCCTATTTTATCTCCCAGTCAGCTTCAGATATTCGAAAAAAGCTAAAAAAGGTTGAAGATGGGCCTCAACCCCCATACAGGACTTAGTAAAATTGGCCTTTAAAGTTTTTAACTCCAGAGAAGAAGCAGCTGAGGCTGCAGAGCTAGACAAGGAGAAAAGAAGGGCTGCACTTCAGGCGCAAGCCTTAGTGGCTGCTCTCCAAACAGCGTTGCCCACTCTGCCGGCAGGGAAGACACAGGACAAGTCTCCTAAGGGTGCTTGCTTCAAATGCGGACACCCCAAGCATTGGGCCAAAAAGTGCCCTCAGGCAAAGGGGAGTCTACCGTCAAATCCTTGTTTCAAGTGTGGCACAACTGGGCATTGGGCCAGTAAGTGCCCAAATCCTTGCTCGCCTACTGCGTCATGTCCAGTATGCCATCAGGAAGGGCATTGGAAGTCTGATTGCCCCACTGGCAGGACAGGCACTGCGCCTCAACGTGGTGCCTCTCCTCAAAGGTCGGAAGGCTCCTTCCAGCTCCTACACCTCGACGATGATTGACAGTGCCCCCACTTGGAGACCCCAGTCACCCTCGCCGAGCCCAGGGTAATGCTACAGGTAGCGGGTGAGCCAATTTCTTTTCTCATTGATACGGGGCCTACCTACTCAGTTTTGCCATCCTATAGTGGACCTAGCCAACCCTCCACTATTTCAGTAGTGGGGGTAGATGGTAAGCCATCTAACCCTTGCCAGACCCCAATGTTAAACTGTTGCCTGGACTATGCAGGTTTTGCCCACTCTTTCCTCATCATGCCCTCCTGTCCCACCCCACTTTTAGGACGAGACATCTTAACCAAACTCAAGGCTTCCATTAACCTGCCCTCTCATCCTCTCCCTGGCTCCAACGTCACCCCAATAATGCCTTTGTGCACCCATAATCAGGGCCCCAATCCACCCTCCCCAGCATTCCCAGTGCCGGTCGAACCCCAGGTGTGGGATACATCTACCCCAGTTGTTACTCGACACCACCCGCCAGTCCTTATCCACCTAAAAGACTCTACCGCTCCCGTCTCGCCCTCAGTTCTCTCTCTCACTGCATCACCGGCAAGGAATCAAACCCATCATCAACCGTCTACTCCAACAGAAGATTTTAATCCCTACCGATTCTCCATGCAGCACCCCCATCCTCCCTGTTAGGAAACCCTCAGGAGCTTACAGACTAGTTCAAGACTTACGTATCATTAATGAGGCAGTAATCCCAACACACCCAGTAGTCCCTAACCCCTATACCCTTCTTTCACGCATACCTCCTGAGACCTCCCGCTTCACGGTCCTTGATCTAAAAGATGCATTCTTTTCTATTCCTTTACACCCTGACTGCTATTTTCTGTTTGCCTTTACTTGGGAAGACCCCGAAACCCATACGTCTACTCAGTTAACCTGGACAGTTCTCCCCCAGGGCTTCTGGGACAGCCCTCATTTCTTTGGGCAGGCATTAGCCAAAGATCTGACCCAGTGTCCAATCAGTTCTAGCACAATTATCCAGTATGTTGATGATTTACTTCTGTGTAGCCCTTCACATGATATCTCCCTACAGGACACCGCCCTTCTCCTCAATTATTTAGGACAGCTAGGTTGCAGAGTCACCAAGCAAAAGGCCCAACTTTGTCTCCCTGCAGTTACATACTTAGGTATAGAACTCACTCCTGTGTCCAAGTCCCTTACCGTAGATAGGTTAAGTCTTATCCAAGACCTCGCTTCCCCCCCCCCAACTAATGGGGACGAAATCTTATCCTTTTTAGGGTTAGTAGGCTTCTTCCGGCATTGGATCCCAAATTTTGGAGTCCTGGCCAAGCCCCTCTACCAGGCTGCAAAGGAGACTCCAACAGGACCCCTGTCTAATCCAAAATTAATCACCACTCATTTTACGCACCTTAAGTCGTGTCTATTGTCAGCCCCTACTCTTTCCTTACCCAACCCCCTATACCCCTTCTACCTCTTCACTGATGAACGTCACAAGATAGCTACAGGTCTCCTGGCCCAGACAATAGGCACAACCTTCAGACCAGTCGCTTATCTCTCCAAACAACTAGACACCACAGTACAGGGGTGGCAGCCTTGCCTAAGCGCTCTTGCTGCAGCGGCAGAACAAACCAAAGAAGCTTTAAATCTTACCTTAGGAGGCCCCCTTACGGTCCATTCCGCACATCGTCTTCAAGACTTAATTTCCCACCAATGCATCAGTCATCTCACTCCTTTCCGCATAAAGTTATTCCATGTCCCATTTTTAGAAAATCCTGACATTAAAATAGCCACCTGTTCTTCTCTCAATCCTGCTACTCTCCTGCCTATCCCAAGTACCTCACACACCCCAGAACACTCATGCCCAGAGATTATCCAGTTAGCTCTCCCAACCCATCTCCCCTTACGGGATCAACCCCTCCCAGACCCACAACTGACATTCTTTGTGGACGGGAGTTCATTCGTTGACCCCCATGGAAACAGACACGCGGGATATGCAGTAGTTACAAACACACAGGTAACAGAAGCCAAGCCTCTACCATTAGGCACAACCTCACAAAAGGCAGAACTCACTGCCTTAACCCAGCCACTCCCTCTTTCTAAGGGAAAAGCAGTTACTATATATACTGATTCCAAGTATGCATACATGATGGCACACACACACTCCGTCCTCTGGCAAGAACGTGGGTTTTTAAACACCAAAGGAACCCCTATCATAAATGGGAAACATATCCAACGGTTGCTAGAAGCTCTAACCTCCCCTGAAGAGGTAGCTCTAGTTCATTGCAAAGGACATCAAAAACCTACCAACCTCATTGCCCAAGGCAACAACTTGGCCGATGCCACTGCAAGATCCATAGCACTATCTACAGAAAAACCTCGATCCTTATGTTTCTTAACTCCTCAGTACACCCCTTCTTATTCCTTAGAAGAAAAAAACAAGCTTTTACAGAACCCACATGCAACTATTACCCCTGACCAATGGATCTTTATCCATAACCGTGTCGTCCTCCCTGAAGCTCAAACACAACACATCTTAGGAGATATTCACGACCCTTTACACATCGGGCACCAGGCTCTATACAACTTTTTAAACCAAATCATTGAGTGTCCATCCCTTCTTTCTCACCTCAAGAGAATTAGCCAACAGTGTTTAATCTGCCTAAAGGCAAATGCTCAGGGGGGAATACGCAACGCCCATCCAAGTCATCAGCTTAGAGGACATCAACCCGGAGGGGATTGGCAGATTGATTTCACCCACATGCCTAGGCACAAAAAGCTTCGTTACCTACTCACCCTGGTAGATACCTTTTCAGGATGGATAGAAGCCTACCCCACCACAGGAGAAAGTGCATCCACTGTAGCCTCCATTCTCGTAGAACAAATCATTCCTCGTTTTGGGCTTCCCCGGTCAATCCAATCTGATAATGGCCCGGCTTTTATTTCCAGAGTGATCCAGCTAGTGACAGATTCTCTCAACATTACTTCCAAGCTACATATTCCATACCATCCCCAGTCATCTGGAAAGGTTGAACGGGCAAATGGACTCATCAAGCAACAACTAACCAAACTTTCCATAGAGACACGTCAATCGTGGGTAACCTTGCTTCCCCTTGCCCTTGCCCAGCTACGAGCTACACCTAGAGGCCCCACAGGCCTCAGCCCTTTGAATTAGTATACGGGCGCCCCCTCGCACTACAAGAACTCCCTACCCTCCCCACACCGTTAGCACCCTACCTTCCATACCTTTCTCTCTTAAGACAATTACTTAGAGAACACGCTGAGAGGTCACTTCCCCACCGTACACAAGGAAATTCGGAAGCCCCCTCAGCCCTTTCACCAGGCGACCAGGTTTGACTCAAGGACCTGCACGCAAAAGGCCTTACCCCTAAGTGGAAAGGTCCATACACAGTAATTCTTACCACTTCTACAGCAGCCAAACTCTTAGGCCACAGTTCTTGGGTCCACCTTACTCAACTGAAAAGAGCCCCACCCCCTCAGGCTCAGTGGCAGTCTGCTGAACTGTCACCCACCCGTCTGAGAATAACTAGACTAAACACAAACTAAATGAGCTACGCTCTTCTGAAATTCTCCCGCTCTCTCATTATTCTCCATCTCAACTTAACTGAATGTCCCCTTATCGACCCTCTAGAAACCTTCCTTCCCGACCCTTCCCCTGACCAGTAGGTTTCCCTACTTTTTACTCTCATAGAGGACCTGGCTTGGCAAGGTGCCCTTTATGATTTCAGCTATGTTGAACTTACCCTCTACACCTTTGTTATCACTATTCTGGTTCAGTCTAATTATTCCTGCTAGCCTTACTAATCCTAAATTTGTATGGAGATTTTCTATAACTGAAACCTGGTCTGCTGCCAACCAGGCTCACTCACAAACGCAAGGTACTGCAGATCGCTCCCCCCAGGGCTGTCAAGCTGCCCTCCTCCTTAACTTTCACCTGAGTTCTGTCGGCAACTACGACCGCCCAGTCATATGTTTCTTGTACGACCAAACTGAATATAAGTGTAAAAATGGCTGGCAAGAGACCAACCTGGGGTGTCCATACAACTGTTGCAACATGCATGAGATAGGTTTCATGTGTGCAAATGGCATTTGCACCCCCAATGCTCAACGTTTTGTAAGAAATAGAACATCAGGGGGATATATTCTTAATTTTAAGGATCCCTGGGACCCCCAGTGGGCTCAGGGAGTTAAAGGTGGACTATATGCAACATCTTGGCCCTCATATCCCACCGCAACCCTCCAAATAAAGAGAGTATGCGTGCAACAAGTACTCCTCCCTAAGAGTAAACAAGTACATCTTCCTAAGAGTGTACAGGCCCTACAAAATTTAACCTCAGTTGTAAAATCTCATGAACAGAAAATACAGAAGCTGTTAAGTCCCCCAAGCCCCCCTAACAATGAGGACCCATTCTCATGGCTAACACTTATTCACCAGGGACTTAACTTAACCCAGGCTGCTGGAGTAAGGAACCTCTCCCACTGCTTCCTTTGTGCTGCACCTGGAAAGCCTCAGGACTTGGAACAGGGGCCCTCACCCACTCGATTCAATCCACACAGACCCTCTCCACTCAGCTTCAGGCAGCCATAGAGGCTTCAGCTGAAAGCTTAGCCTCTTTACAACATCAAATCACCTCAGTGGCCCAGGTAGCAGCACAAAATAGACGGGCATTAGATCTTCTTACTGCTGAAAAAGGAGGAACATGCCTCTTCCTAGGAGAGGAGTGTTGCTACTACGTAAATGAATCAAGCCTGGTTGACACCAAAGTCCAAACATTAAACAAAATCAAAAAGGAGCTTCAACAATTTAATGCCCCTTAACCCCCGGACCACCGGTATGGCTGCTGCCTGTAGTACAGCAGATGCTTCCATTCCTAATTCCCATACTAATCCTCTGCCTTATGTTATGTCTTGCTCCCATTCTAATAAAATTTCTCTGAGCCAGGGTCCAAGAAATCACCCAAGTCACCTTCAACCAAATGCTCCTGCATCCCTATGTCCGACTGCCAACCTCAGACCCTAACTACGCCCCTTACAGCAGGAAGCAGCCAGACAGACAACGGCGCCCTAAATTCTTATAATCAATAAGAGGTTGGACAGTTTGGATGAGGGAGAAGGGACAAGATGGAGGAAGGTGAACAAGATGGAGCAGTCCCTGTTGTTTCCAAGTTCTTCATCACAGATTTTCCCACGCCCGGGAAAAATTTCCATGCCCAGGAAAAGAATCAAATCAACTGAGCATGTGCAGAGTGACATCAAGCCGGGGACACTGAAATTCAAGAAACCACTCCTACACACACGTCCCAAACTCCTCCCCTCCTCCTCCCCTTCCAGCTCCCAGGCATAAAAGTCTGCCGCCGGTAAGCGCCAGTGTGACTTCTTCGGCCCCCGCATTCGTGGACTGGAGAACCTCACCTGAGAGTGCTGGCGGGACTTCCCTTGCCCTTTCCCACAGACCAGTGAACCTCACCCGAGAGTGCGTGCATATTTGCAAATAAAAGGGCTGCCACTTTCTTCACTCGTTTTGGCCTTTATTGATATTTAGTCTTTGCGTCTATTAATAATAGTAATAGAGAAACCAAGCAGTGTGTCTGTGATGCTAGCAGATAAGTTATTATAGAGGCTACGGAAGGTCATGACAGAGTTTGAAATGCCTGTTATTCCAGTACCAAGAGTAATAGTGGAGTCAGAAAGTCCTAAACCGACCAGCAAGGATATTAGTGGAATAAATCTTTTTTGTCAAGTCAGTGTCATTAGGAGAACAGGTAGCTCTTCGGTCCCATTTGCAAATTGAATTTTGGGTGTAAGAAAAAGTAGTGTGCATGTGCCTGTCCAATTAGCAGGTAGACACATGTAGGTAGAGTATCCACAGAGGAAGAAGAGACCTTGTGTGAGGCAAAACCAGAGATGCAAAGTTAAAAGGTGAGAGGGAGTGCTGAAATTGGTGTCTTGTACCCACACTCCTAGGGATCCAGCTAGGGTGGCAGCCATCAAAGATTGTAATGGGGACTGATGGGGTAACTGCATTGACAGAGAGGTTCAATTTTCATGGTGTATGAGAAAACGTTGAGTGTCTACGAGCAAGGTTTCACTGTTATTTTCAGGACTGGATATAAGTAAACCAGAAGAGGGCCTGGGAGGAGAGTCTGACTCTCCTTAGCAAGGGGAAGGTAGCCAAGGATGGAGTGAAATACAGGGTAAATGTCTTCCTAAGCAATAATTACTGCTAACTTTTTTAAGTTTGCCAGTATTGATAGACAGCTTGTCTGTAATATGGAGCTAGAAGGCTCCAATTGTTTCAGTGATGTGTGTAGTTGGGCTTTGGAGATGAAGAGTAAAGGAACATTGAGAAGGTGAAAGGTTACCTAGGAATTCCAGTGGGTCTTTGCCTAGATATACATAAAGGAGCAGCCACAGGAATAGTAGTTGTGTTGTGAGAGGTCCAAATATGGGGATATTAGAGTTGATATAAGAAGAAAGGTTTTTTTTTTTTTTTTTTGAGACGGAGTCTCGCTCTGTCGCCCAGGCTGGAGTGCAGTGGCCGGATCTCAGCTCACTGCAAGCTCCGCCTCCGGGTTTATGCCATTCTCTCGCCTCAGCCTCCCGAGTAGCTGGGACTACAGGCGCCCGCCACATCGCCCGGCTAATTTTTTGTATTTTTTTAGTAGAGACGGGGTTTCACCATGTTAGCCAGGATGGTCTCGATCTCCTGACCTCGTGATCCACCCGTCTCGGCCTCCCAAAGTGCTGGGATTACAGGCTTGAGCCACCGCGCCCGGCCAAGAAGAAAGGTTTTTTAAGTAAGTGCGGAGGAGGGTGGCAGCTTGCTGATGTGAAATGTCTGGGGAGGTCTTGCTGAACCTCTCTAGAAAGCAAATGAGTCATTCAGGAGGGTAAAGGTGAGGGCTGTTAAAGGAAGTTCGGAGGTGTAAGGAGACAGATGTTGCCCAGTCTGCCTGAAAGGCAGGGACAGCTGTGTAGGCGCTGGAAGAAAAGGAAATACAAAGCCAGCAGTTATTCGCTAAGGAGAGATTAGAAACGGCTAGGAAAGAATGGGTAAGGTTGATAGTGTGGTGGAGATAGCTGGGGAGAGGTAGATGGTGGCATAAGAATGGGAATGAGAATAAGAGTGAGTATAAAAATAAAGGATAGAACTTCATCAGGGTGGAAGTATTGGAGGGTGCCCTGTCAGCAAAGATCATCTATCTAAGAGGGAGTTAAGAGTGGCAATTTGGGGATAGCACCAAGAGATATCAACTGTGATGGCTTGAAGAAACAGTGTAAGCTGGCAGTGTAAACAAGAGTAGGGCATTTATAAGTAGTTGAGAACGGAGAATAGGAGTATGACTAGACAGAAGATAGTAGGGATGACTAGTTTTGGGGGCTTGGTCCAAATAGTGGGGGTCACTTCATAAAGCCCTGTTGCAAAAAGTAGGGTAAGGACAAACAGACCTAATAGAATGAAGCGGTGTATTAGGCTCATAAGGGTTATTACTGTTCTTCAGAAATACGAGTGAGTTTAAGGAAAGTAGGGGAGAGTACTTGCGACTTCCAGGAGGAAAAGGAGGGATTAGTCTGGCTGTCCGATAGACACAGCTTTATTCTGGAATGGTGAACCCAGTGGGGAGGATCCTGCAGGCGGATGGCAGTCGGGGTACTATAGATGACTAAGTAGGGTCCGGTCCACCGAGGTTGTAGAGTTTGAGGGGTCAGATTCTTAACAAGAACTGATCGTCCAGCTAGAGTGTCTTCATATGACTGAGAATCTGGAGTAGGCAAGAGAATATTAGCAGCTTGGCAATTTCCTGTCTAGCCTGCTGGAGGACTGGAAGATAGTCACCTACAGCGCTGGTGTCTGGGATGAGGTTGGGGCTGAGCAAGAAAGTGCTTCCATATAAAAGTTCAAATGGACTGTACACTGTAGCATCTCAAGGACAGACTCTAATTCTGAGAAGGGCAAGAGGTAAAAGTACTGTCCAATCCTTTTTAAGTTGGAGGCTGAGGTTGGTGGGGTGTGTCTTTAAAAGACTATTAATCCATTCTACCTTTCCTGAAGATTGAGGATGGTAAGGGATATGAAGGTTCCACTGAATACCAAGAGCCTGAGAAACGTTTGGGTGATTTGACTATTAAAGGCTGGTCCATTTTCAGACTGTATAGAGGTGGCAATGCCAAACCGAGGAATTATGTGTGACAGAAGGGAAGAAATGATGGTGGTAGCCTTCTCAGACCCTGTGGGAAAGGCCTCTACCCATCCAGTGAAAGTGTCTATCCAGACTAAGAGATACTTTAGTTTTCTGACTCGGGGCATGTGAGTAAAGTCAATTTGCCAGCCCTCAGCAGGGGCAAATCCCCGAGCTTGATGTGTAGGAAAGGGAGAGGGCCTGAACAATCCCTGAAGGGTAGTAGAATAGCAGATGGAACACTGAGAAGTGATTTCCTTGAGGATAGATTTCAATGATGGAAAGGAAATGAGAGGTTCTAAGAGACAGGCTAGCTGCTTGTAACCTACATGTAAGAAGTTATGAAATGATGATAGAATAGAATGGACCTGTGAGGCTGGAAGGAGATATTTTCCTTGGTCTAAGAACCATTTGCCTTGTGTGGGAAGAGATTGATATGTGGAAGTTTCAGCGGGGGAGTAGGTGGGAGTGACCAATGTGAAGGAGAAAAACTGGCCATGAGGGACAGAAGTTGGAAAACTAGCTGCTTGTCTAGTCACCTTATCAGCATAAGCGTTGCCTAGCGCATTGGAATCTGATGCCTTTTGATGCCCCTTGCAGTGAATGACACCAGCTTTCTTTGGAAGTAAAGCAGCCTTACGCAGAGTTTTTATTAAAGAGGCATTAATGATAGAGGACCCTTGTGTAGTGAGGAAACCTCTTTCAGCCCATATAACTGCACGGTGGTACAGAATATGGAAGGCATATTCAGAGTTAGTATAAATATTTATGCGTAGTCCTTTTGCAAGAGTGAGGGCCCAAGTTAAGGTAACTAGTTCGGCTTGCTGAGAGGTAGTAGAGGGGGGCAGAGTGGTAGCCTCAATGACAGATGTGGAAGATACTATTGCATAGCCTGCCTTTTCTGGTGAGAGGCAATTAGGCCTGGTGGAATTGCCATCAATAAACCAAGTGTGATCAGTGTGAGGAACAGGAAAGAAGAAAATGTGGGGAAATGGGGTGAATGTCAGGTGGAGCAGAGAGATGCAGTCATGAGGGTCAGGTGTGGTATCCGGAATAATGTGGGAGGCCCTATTGAAGTCCGGGCCAGGAACAATGGTAATTGTGGGAGACTCAACAAAGAGTCAATATAGCTGAAGGAGCTAGGGAGAAGAAAGTATATGCATCAGGTGTGAGGAAGAAAATAGATTTTGGAAGTTATGTGAGCTGTAGAGAGTGAGTTGAGCATGGTTTGTGATTTTGAGGGCCTCTAAAAGTATTAGAGTGGCAGCAGCCGCTGCACAGAGACATGATGGCCAGCCTAAAACAGTAAAGTCAAGTTGTTTGGACAAAAAGGCTGCAGGATACGATCCCGGTCCTTGTGTAAGAATTCCGACTTCACAGCCCTGCACTTTGTCTGTGTGTAATGAAAAGTGTTGGGATGAGTCAGGGAGAACGAGGGTGGGGGCAGTCTCTAAAGCTGTCTTCAAGGAATGGAAAGAGGAGTGGGGAAAGAATTTAGGATCTATGGGGTCAGCTAGGTTTCCTTTTGTGAGTTTACATAACGGTTTTATTAGGATGGCAAAACCAGGTATCCAAAGGTGAAAGTATCCAACTATGCCCAGGAAGGAAAGGAGTTGTTATTTTGTAGAAGGGGTTGAAGTTTGAGAGATCAGTCAGACATGATTGGCAGGGAGAGCACGTGTGTTTTTATGAAGAATTATGCCGAGTAGGTAATAGATGGAGAAGAAATTTGAGGTTTGGAAGGGGATACCTGATATCCTTTGGAGAATAAATGCTGAAGGAGCAGAAGGTTGTCTTGTTGAGAAGATTCAAAGAAGGGGCTACAAAGAAGAAATTCATCAATATATTGAATAAGGTGAGAATCAGAGGGGTGGAAAGGAAGTAAATCATGAGAAAAAGCTTGGCTGAAGTAATGAGGGCTGTCCCTGAAACCTTGTGACAGCACAGCCCAGGTAAGCTGCTGGGACTGATGGGTGTCAGAGTCAGTCTAGGTGAACAAAAAGAGAGGCTGGGACAAGAGGTGCAGGGGAATAGTGAAAACAGCATCTTTAAGATCAAGAACGGAATAGTGAGTTGTGGAGGAAGGTATTGAGGATGAAAGAGTGTACGGATTGGGCACCACAGTGTGGATAGACAAAACGATCTGGTTGATAAGGCACAGATCCTGATCTGTTCTCTGACTTGTCCAGTTTTTGAACAGGTAAAATGGGGGATTTGTAAGGAGAGTTTATAGGTTTTAGAAGCCCATGCTGTAGCAGGCAAGTGATAACAGGCTTTAATCCTTTTAAAGCTTGCTGTGGGATGGGATATTGGCGTTGAATGGGTGATTAGGTTTTAATGGGATGGTAATGGGCATGTGATCGGTTGCCAGGGAGGGAGTAGAGATGTCCCATACTTGTGGGTTAAGGTGGGGAGATATGAGAGGAAGATGCAAAGAAGGCTTTGGGTTGGGGAGAAGGGTGGCAATGAGATGTGGCTGTATTCCAGGAATAGTCAGGGAGGCAGATAATTTGGTTAAAATATCTCAGCCTAATAAGGGAACAGGGCAGGTAGGATAACTAAAAAAGAGTACATAAAAGAATGTTGTCCAAGTTGGCATCAGAGTGTGGGAGTTTTGAGGGATTTTGAAGCTTGGCCTTCAACACCCACAACAGTTATTGGGCAAGGGAAACAGGCCCTTGAAAAGAAGGTAACGTCATCACTTAAGACAAGGACCAGCCATTTTCACTTCTTTTGTGGTGGAATGTCATCAGTTAAGGCAAGGACTAGCCATTTTCACTTCTTTTGTGGTGGAATGTCATCAGTTAAGGCTGGGACAGGGCATTTTCACTTCTTTTGTGATGCTTCAGTTACTTCAGGTCATCTGGGCATATATACGCATATATACGTGCAAGTCACAGGGGATGTGATGGGTTGGCTTGGGCTCAGAGGCCTGACATGTACTATCAGTTGTAATGTATCCTTTGTATTTCTGAGGTATTAGTTATAATGCATCTTTTCACTTTTCTAATTTTGTGTATTTAAATCTCTCTTCTTTTATAGTGTAGCTAAAGTTTCCTTGATTCTATTTACCATTTTACAAAATTCTTATTTACCTTTTCTGTTGTTTTTCTAGTCTATTTTATTTATGCTCTGATCCTTGTTTCTGCCTTCTTACACTAACTTTGAACTTAGTTTACACATCTTCACTCAGCTCCTTGAGATCTTATGTTAGTTTGGCTGTTTGAGATTATTCTTCTTTTTTGATGTATTCATTTATTACAATAAGCTTCTCTCTTAGAACTACTTTTGCTACATCTCAGTGGTTTGTAAATGTTGTGGTACTATTTTATTTTCTGTGAAGATATTTTTTATTTCTCTGTTAAGTTCTCCTTTGATTCATGGGTTGTTTGGTAGCATGCTGGTTAATTTCCATATATTTGCAAATTTTCCTGTATTTTTTTTTTCCTGTTGAATCTTAGTTTCATACCATTGTAGTCAAAGAAGGTACTTAACGTAATTTATATCTTCTGAAATTTGTTATGACTTCTTTTGTGGCCCAACATATGACCTATCTTAAAAATGTTCCACGTGTGCTTGATAGAAATACATACTTTGCTGTTTTTGGGTAGAATGTTTTGTATGTGTGTTCACCCCACTTTATCTAAACTGTAGCTCAAGGGAAGGAACAAGATGGCTGGCTAGATAAAGCAAGGAAGCACCTCTTACACCAAAAGAAAGCAAAATATTTAGTAAAGCATCACACTTTGAACAGACATTTTGAGATAAAATACTACAAGTCAATAGATAGGTGACACAGATACTGAGGCTGAAGAGGGAGGAAGCTAAGAAACTCATATCCAGTCACCAAGCACCAAGATCAGCTCACAGTCCTGAACAGATCCTAAGAAAGGGATGAGTGAAGAAACACTGGAGCACCACACTCCCACATTGGATCTCTGAGATCCTAAATACAAGAGATCCCATGACCCACATAAACATTTGAATTAACAGAGCAAACTACGTGGAGAGTAGGTGAAGGCAGAGATCAAACATGTGCAGACCCCAGAAGATTTTATGGCATGCAGAGGAGCTGCAGCAAAATGCGACCGTAGGTGCCCATTTGCCAAGATTCTCCATTTTTTCTCTAAGTGGCTATAGCCCCAGCTGACTGTTAGGCCAGGAAAAAGCAGGCCTTCCTTTCCTGTTAGACCACGGCACATTTTATCTGCATGGCCCCTTGTCTACTGGCCCCTTCTAAGGTAGCCTGCCTGGCTGCTTCTGCAAGGGGATGCACACAGCACAGAATTCTCTGCATCACCTTCGTGTGTTGTTGGTGGCTTGGGAGCAGTTTGGCTCCACCAACACAGCTAGTGTTTGACCCCAAGGACCCAGAAGAAAAGCCACAGGCCCAGTCTCAACCCTCTAGTGTTTGAACACACGGCCCAGGGTTATTGAGCTGAGATCTGTGGCCTGAGCTTGAGCCGGAGAAGAGCCCCCAGTTTCAGAACACTCCAAAGCATAAGGAATGTGTTTGTGTGCTGAAATAGGAGCTAGGCATTTCTCCCTCTGAAAGACTGGCCTGGGTTGACCTGTTGGCCAGCTGCAGCTTTTGTCTGAGGGAGCCGTGTGAAACAAAACACCTGGAAAAGCTCAGCGATCTGGGTGCAGAAGGCCTGGAACAAATCTAGCTGGTCAAGCCAGCACATGAGGAGACTCCAAAGGGAGACTCAGACAGAAAACTGCAAGCTTGGAGGATCTCACAGCCATCTGCTGGGAAAAAAAAAAAAACAAACCCAGGCTGCAGATGCTACATTAGATGGAAATCTACAGAACCACCACCCTGTCTTTGAGTTTTCTGCCCTTTATACACTGCATCACCAGACCACTCAGACATACCCCACAACCCACTGTGACCCTGCCAGGTTGAGAGAACCAGTGGATCACTGGGGAGTTGCAGGTCTCCCAGTGGCCTAACCTTCAGCTCAAGTCACCGCAAGTGAAGGGGGAGTGCAACCCACAGGGGTCCCCTTGAGGTTAAAGAAATGTGGGTGCAGCTCCAGTGATCAAAGAAGCTCTCCCCAAGCTTAGAAACAGACTTGGTGAGGGGGTAATCTCTCATCCCCATCCCCCATATGCCCCTTCCCAGAGCACTGCTGCATATGCATTGAAATGTAAAAGAGGCATGAAGCTAAGAATCTCTCTGCCAATACTTACTCTTAAGCACTGCCTACTGGATTGTAGCCTGCACTACACCACAAAGCAAAACCAAATTCCTTCAGCACCCAGTCAATGCCTGTAAAACCCAATTGAGAAAGCCAGCTACAACTAAGAAACCCATATGCCTTGGCCTTCTGAGAGAACCCAGAAATAAAGCAAATTGACTCTACCCAACATACACCACAGTCAAACCCTCAAGAGAAAAAAAAGAATATAAAAACCAAAAGTTTCATTTAAACAACAACAATTTTAAAAAGAAAAAGGAACACTAACCCCCTCAGATGAGAAGGAATCAGTGCAAGATATCAAGCAAATTAAGAGGTCATAGTGTTGTTGTAGCAGGACAAGCGGTAGACAAAACTCCTCAGACACCAAGTTAAAGAAGGAAGGGGTTTATTCAGCCGGGGGCATCAGCAAGACTTCTATCTCAAGAGCCAAGCTCCCCGAGTGGCCAATCCCTGTCCTTTTTAAGGGCTCACAACTCTAAGAGGGTGCTTGTGAGAGGGTCATGATTGATTGAGCAAACAGAGAGTACGTGACTGGGGGCTGCATGCACCAGTAATTAGATCAGAACAAAACAAGATAGGGATTTTCACAGTGCATTTCTATACAATGTCTGTAATCTATAGATAACAGAACCAATTAGGTCAGGGGTCGATCTTTAACTACCAGACCCAGGATGCGGCACTGGGCTGTCTGCCTGTGGATTTCATTTCTGCCTTTTAGTTTTTACTTCCTCTTTCTTTGGAGGCAGAAATTGGGCATAAGATGATATGAAAGGTGGTCTCCTCCCTTACTCCCCCCTTTTGAGACTCTCACTCATTTTATTAGTGGAAGTTCTCACTTTCATTTTCACTACCCATGTCTTCTTGCAAGACAAATCGATAGTGATTCATATAGCACACTTGTGCATTATGGTGAACTAAGGTAGCGATGAAGCTTTTTATCATTCGAAGAAGTACAGGTAGCAAACAAGGGAGCAGTAAGTAAGTTCCTATTACTATTACAACTCTTATAATAAGAGTTTTAAATCCTCCTAGTGCTGGGAGCCATTTTCTAAACATGGCCCTGGAATGAAATCTATGCCACACTTGCATAGGCACATGTGCCAGTTTTGTCATATCTCTAACCATGTCTTCAACTACTTGCCCTTGATTATCTATGTGTAGGCAGCAATTAGTAAGGTTAAATTTCCTACAGATCTCTCCTTCAGCTGCTAGCAAGTAGTTGAGAGCTAATCTATTTTGATAGATAGCATTTCTCATCTGAGTTTCTTGCCAGGCCAGAATAGTCAAGGCTCTGATGTTTTTATTAGTGATTATTTTTAAGACAGTTTGTAACCATATGATTCGGTTGATCATGTAAATGGGGGTCCAGTATCCCCATGAGCCGTCTTGTGCTAAGTAGCAGGCCTATAATATTGTATGATTCTCTCAGGGGCCATTTATCTTTTTTTCAATTTCTTATAGCTATGCTTCTCTTTTCGCAGGAAGCATAGACAGGGAAGCCCAGGAGTTCACCTGTTTTTATGGGCAGTAGGAAGAAAGATGGTTTAATAGTGCCCATAACACAACTACCTGCTCACTGGTCAGGTAATTTGGCATAAGCTCTATGCCCACATGTCCAATGTAATCCAGTGGGGACTGACCAGTCCTGGTAGGACTCTGGGTGGGTCCTACCCATGGTTTGCAACTTTGGGAATTATGACTGTTTTTGTGGTACCACTGTACAGTTTCTGTCTCAGACAACTAAGTCATCCTATGGGGTCAGTGAATTCTTTTCTTTCTCTAGCTATGCAATATTGTCCAATAATTGAGGCTTTTAGGACCCAGAAATTATCAGGGTGATTCTTTTGAGCTGGGAATTCATCAGGATGTGGATCTGTAGGTACTAATTCTTGGGTTTCCTATGGCCATTGATCTCTTATTACAGTTCCTCCACATACATAACATGAAGTGTTATTGAGAGACTGTGCTACATGCTTGACTAATTGCAAAAACACATTTCTTGTTTTTCCTGGAATTTCTGGTAATGGCACACTGAGTTCATCAGAAAATTTGAAACACTGGCTCAGGAGAGCATTTGTAAAATTCTCCTTGAACCAAGATATTTACTCAAGGATCCAGTCTGACCCCATCAATTCCTAAGGTCACATGCTCTTCTTTTTTCCAGCAAGGATCAAGGGGATTGGTTTTTACTAGCTCTAAGGGGTTACATTGTTCCTTAGTACAGGAAGGGTCATTTTTTCCTTTCTGAAGCTGGACTGGATCCTTTTCATCATTTTTTTTTTCTTTTATCCAAGTGGTCTAAATGACACAAGACCAGTATTTACATTTATTTCCACACAGTCCTAATTTATGACAGATGTACTTATTTTCTGCCATATAGCCTGTTTTCTAATTAAGAGAACCACACCTTATTCCTAACTTATTACTATTAATGACAGCACAGGCATCAAATTTTAAGGTGACTTGTTTGGGCACCCTTTTGTTTGTTTGTTTGTTTGTTTGTTTTGGCTAACACTTTACTCATATCGTTTATGAGCTCCCACCAGTCCTCAGTCCTTAATCTTATTTTAAGAACTGTGATCATGGGAGGCTCAGATGGGTCATAACACACATCACATTGGTCATTTCTTGGGCTACATACCTTGTATAGAATAACATTATACAAACAAGTTCTTTTTAGAGTTCCAGTACACTTATAATAACTGTAAAATAATAGGACCATAGCAACATTTTGTCCTACCTCAGTGACTGGATATATACACTGGGAACAGCCCTCAGTCTGAGAAAGGTCAGTTGAAGTCCTTACTGTACAAGTCCAAATTTTAAGGAAAATGAGTCCCGTGATGAGTTTCCTCATGCTTCAGCCGTGCGTGGATCAGTCAGCTTCCGGGTGTGACTGGAATAGGGCTTGTCGTCTTCTTCAGAGTCACTTTGCAGAGGTTGGTGAAGCTGCTCCCGTTCACGTACTGCTTACAGTCTACTAATGTTTAAAGATAGTCTCAGAGGTTGGGTCTGCTAGAATAAACTGAGTCCAATACCTCTACACAGTTATGCTCAACTGGGCTCTCTGATACCGGGAGCAAGGTGGCGGGGTTTAGGGTTTTGCAAACTTCAGTGGTTATGTGGGGATTTTCACATAGCAAGCTTTGGTACTTGGTTAATCTAGCATTTGTTAACCAATGACGTCCTTTGGTATTTATTAAAGTTACCACAGCATGGGAGGCCTTTATATTCAGGTTTTGCCTAAGGGTTAGTTTATCTGCTTCTTGTGCTAACAGGGTCTTTGCTGCTAGGGCCCCTAGACCTGGGGGCTAGCCTTTGGAAATTCTGTCTAGTTGTTTTGAGAGATAGGCCACTGGCCTTGACCAGGCCCCACAGTCTGAGTTAAAACTCCAACTGCCATTTTTTCTCCTTCTGACACATAGAGTGTAAAGAGTTTTGTCAGGTCAGGTAGCCTCAGGGCTGGGGCCAACAAGAGATTTTCTTTTAAGTCATGAAAAGCTCATTGCTGTTGGTTGTAATAGATGTAGTTTATCTAATCTACATTTTTATTAACTGTCACCTACTAAAATATTGACTCAAATCCTGCAGCTATTTGATTTCAAGCTTTCATTGATCTGGTGTTACTCATGGGACTCAATTGCATCTAAATAGACATCAGAGTCAAAAGACCCATAAGAGGTTTCTCTCGCTTTATGTTGTCTTTTTTTTTTTTTTTCCTTCTGGTTGATGAATGCCAGGGTGAAAGGGATAGCCAATTGGACTAAAGTACAAGTGCCACTCCAGTTATTCAGCAGAGTGCCCAGTAAAGGTCCACCGCAATACCACCACACATACACTCAGGGATGAACAAGGGCTGACTGATTGATAAGCTCTTGAAAATTCTTAAGCTCACTGCATCCTTTCAGGTCTCCAAGGACTGCTAAATTTCCTTCCTGCCATGAGAGACACAAAGTGAACTTAGTGTTGGGAGATGGAAGCTGGATGGCCCTCGGGGGCTGACCCGCAGGGACTTTGGTATATAGCAGAGAGAGCTTGGCATGACTTATTACTCCAGGCTGTAGAATCCTGGAAAAGAGCTATCATGCGGCCTACACCTGGTCAACTGGAGGACCACCTTAGTGGAAGGGGGACAATCTGGGCCTCTGGCCTGCCATGTGCACAAGCATAACAATTGCTTTTGTTTAATGTGCAGATGGAATATTTGATCCATTTTAACCAGGCATTTGCATCTTGGTATCCTGTCTTAATTGCTAAGGTTTAAGTCTTTAACTTCTATGATCCTCTAGTAAAATGAATGTATGGTTTTAGAGAAATTACAAAAACCAGTTGAGGCAGTCCATCCTTGCTCTTTAGTGGTCCACAGAACTTTGGACCAACTATGGCATGAAAGCTCTACATTGGGGTGCAACACTCCTGGTTGGCACTGGGGTCTTTATCGAAATCTCCCCAGATTAAATGGTCCTAGTTTACTAATGCCTAGTCTGAGGAGAGTCAGGAGGGACAGAAGTACTTTTCTGAAGTAGAAAGCTGTCTTTCGCTTGGCAAGTTCTCACAGAGTGTAACAAGGCAAGCATTAAATGCAATAGTTTGAGACTAAATTGACTTGGTTATATTAATAACTATATGGTCAGCAATAGAACGAGGAAAGAAGAAAGAGGAATAGAGTAGATAAAAGAGTTAAATTTTTCTTAGCTTTAGTTTGGTAGTTTTCCTCTGGGACTATGACCCACGACTCTGGCCGGGGGGGGGGGGGTCGCACTTTCTTGACTCAGGTGTGATGAGTCCATCCTTTTCTTGCTGTACGAACAGCAGTTTTGGTGGTTAGCAGCACAAGTAGGATCCTTCCCAGGCTGGCTCAAGTTTTCTCATTTCCACCTTTCGATGAGAACGTGATATTCAGGCTGGTGCTGGTTTACCTGAAATTCTAGGGGTGGTACATGTGCTAAAAGACTTTCAGTTGTCTTTTTTTTTGTGAGAAAGGAAAGTCAAAGATAAACCAAGTATATATTTTTTAAAAAATTGACCTTTTGTTTTAAATGTGGGGACCTTGGCAGTGGACTTTATAGTCCTTAGTGCCTTTTTACTTAGAAATTTCCTTTAGCACCCATTTTATTAGTTTTTAAACCAAAGAAAGCCAAATACAATTTTACATTTAACAATACTTCTCATATGATTTTTATACCAGATAAGCTAAATTTTATCTTTATATTAGTGGATTAATGTTAACCTAATTTTTATAAAACCTTGTAGACATATTTATTTAATTTTTAATGTTTGACCATAAAGGTAAGATTTTATAGTCTCTTTTTAACCTTTATAATTTTTACTAAAAAGCAGGTTGGTGCTTTAAGAAAAACCTGTTAGGCTTTTACTTTAATTTCCAGTTCACAGAAAAACTGGATGATACTTCTTTAACTTTAGCTAATATGTTTACACACAGAATGTTCTTTACAATTAACATTTTAAACCTTGCTTAAAACTTCAAAACAGTAATTTTTAACTTTTTAAGGTAGGTAAAAATGTACATTCTTATGCCTCCTTATAATCCTTTTACCAAAGGCATATTTTGCTATTCTTATACACTTTGCACATAAACTATTTTTTTGATAGTTTTACATTCAGGAGGCCTAGTTACTTTTAAATTATACAACTTTTTTGCATAAATTCTTTTTTTAACACACATTTTTTATAACCTTTTTCCCTTTCACGAGTTTTATAGGCAATTTTTTTGACATGCCTTAACTTTCTGACTTATTACAAACATTTCTTTCTTTAAACAACCAGTTATTTATTTCAGGACAAGATTTACCATATAACACTCTTTTTATATAAATTCCACCTCCCCCTTTTTTCTCCCTTTTTTTTTTTTGGAAGAAGATAATCATTCTTTTCCAAAGCAAATATTTTTTTATGTCAGTGGACTAGACTGTCTAAGGCCACAAGAATAGAATTACTATAATACATGTTACACTGTTAACTTTTAGCAAACTTTACTTTTGTTGAAAACCTTGTAAGTTTGGGATTTTAATTACCCTTTGCTATTAATAAGACCTTGTTTTGTCCAAATTAGAATTGGTATGATGGCTTTTAAAGGAACAGGGTACACTTTTTTAAAAACTACTTGTATATCTCTTTCTTTCTTTCTCTCTTTGACTTTGTCTCTCTCTCTTTGACTATCCTTTTGCCTCTGTCTCTTCCTCTCTCTTTCTGCCTCTGTCTCTCTCTCTCTCCTTGACTCTTTCTTTGTCTGTCTCTTCCTCTCCATCTCTTCCTCTCTCTCTCTTTGCCTCTTTTCTTCTCTGTCTCTTTCCTTTCTCTCTCTCTGCTGGTCTTTCCTTGCCTCTGCCAGCTGCTTATTCTGCTGTTCTCTCAACCACTGTGTGTTGGGGGCAGGGAATCTAAAACAAGCTGGTCTGGATTCCCTGGCTTACAGGTTACCTTGTGCCATGCCTTTGAAACCAGGGACCTGTCAAGGGTTCTTCTAATGGCCAACCTACCTCTAATGCTGGCCAGTCTATCTTACACAAAGTTTTAAGTCTTCCTGGTGTCATAGTACTCCATAGTCTCCCTTAAATCCTTTTTTGAAAATTTTCAACATAATTCCTAGTGGGGTGGGCTTACTTTGTGCCTCACCCATGTTTCCTCTAGACAAACACCACGTTCACACCACACATGCACCACAAAACAAAGAACAGGTAAAAAGGGCACACACACACTTTTGTAGTTTACATCAAACCAAAATCAAAACCAAAATCAAAGTATCCAGAAATCCAAGCCAGATTAAAACCAAAACCAAAGTATCAAGCAATCCAAGTCAAGTCAAAAGCAAAAACCAAAGTGCCAGTACAGGGACACTGTGAGTAATCAGGCCACACTTCCACTCAAATGGAGTGGGCAAGTTCCCAAGACTGGTTCTGTCATGCAATTCAAACCAAATCAAAACCAAAACCAAAACCAAAGTGCCGATAAAGGCACACCATGGGTGAACAAGCCACACTTCCACTCAAATGAGTGGGCAAGTTCAAAGACTAGTCTTACCAAGTTTTATATGTCCAGACTCCAAGTGCCCATTCCTTCCCAGTGTTCAGCCACTGCATTGATCCTCCATGGGGGCCTGCCCCACACTGCTCTGGCAAGGCGTCCCACCAGGGCAAATGCCTACCTGGGAGTGCTCTTAGGATCCACGTCACTTGGGCTGTTCAGAGTCCCCTGCAGGGATGTTCCACAGGGCAGGCTTAAGCTTCCTAAGGAGCTGCCTTGACCATCCACCGTTCACCTTGCTTCCGGGTCAGGAAACCAAGAAATGTGGCAGGAGGAGTGGCAGACAAAACGCCTCAGACAAAGAAGGAAGGGGTTTATTCGGCTGGGGGCATCGGCAAGACTTCTGTCTCAAGAGCTGAGCTTCCCGAGTGGGCAATCCCTGTCCCTTTTAAGGGCTCACAACTCTAAGAGGTGCTTGTGAATGGGTCATGATTGATTGAGCAAGCAGGAGGTACGTGACTGGGGGCTGCATGCACCGGTAATTAGATTGGAACAAAACAAGATAGGAATTTTCACAGTGCATTTCTATACAATGTCTGTAATCTATAGATAACAGAACCGATTAGGTCAGGGGTCGATCTTTAACTACCAGGCCCAGGTTGTGGCGCTGGGCTGTCTGCCTGTGGATTTCATTTCTGTCTTTTAGTTTTTACTTCTTCTTTCTTTGGAGGCAGAATTTGGGCATAAGACGGCATGAGGGGTGGTCTCCTCCCTTAATGTTTTTACTAGAGGATTGCTTTAGCTGCCCCAGCAATGGATTCTAACCATGTTGAAATGTCTGAAGTGACAGGCATAGAACTCAGACTCTAGATGTCAAGGAAGTTAAATGAGATTTAAGAGAAAGTTGAAATCTAATCCAAAGAGGTAAGTAAAATGATCCCAGAGTTGAAAAGTGACATAGATATTTAAAAAAATAACTAAACTCAACTTGTGAAACTTAATTTACTACAGAAATTTCAAAGTATAGTTGGAAGATTTAAAATTAGACTACAGCAAGTAGAGGAAGGAATGTCAGAGCTTGAATACTCTTTCTTTGAATCAACCCAGTCAGACCAAAGTGAAGAAGAAAGAATAGAAAATGAGTAGAGCCTTCAAAAAATGTGGGATTGTGTAAACAAACCAAACCTATTGAGGCGGCAGAATAGTGCCTGGAGGCAGGGAATATGGGGCCAATCCATGCTGACTTCCTATAACTAAAGCAAATGAAAGCACTTTAGCAATGACAGGAATGTGAATGGCTTGATAACTTCACTTCATCCTCTCCATTTAGGCCATTTACACTTTGTAACTGCACATTCATCCTCACCATTTACATAGACCACATGCTCCAGGTAACATTCTCTCCTTTTACACTTTGTAACTTCGTATTTATCCTCTCCATTTACATAGATCACACACACCAAGTAACATCCTCTCCATTTACAATAGGGTGCATTCTGAGTAAATGACTCTGTGACTTTACTTCATTATCTTCATTTACATAGACTATCTCCCAAGTAACCAATGGGAAACCTCTAGGGTATTGAAACCCCAGAAAATTCTGTAAGTGGAGCTCTTGAGCCTCTATGCTTGGGCCTGCTCCCACACTGCGGAGTGTATTTTTGTTCTCAATAAATCCCTACTTTTGCTTTCCTCACTTCGTTTTTGCATTTCATCCAATTCTTTGTTTGAGATGCCAAGAACCTGGGCACCTTCTATCAGTAACATATTGACACACTAACATATCTAAGAGAAAAAGTGAGAGAGTAAACACTTGGAAACCATGTTTGTGGATATGGCCCGTGAAAATTCTCCAATTTTTCTACAGAAGTTGACATTCAAATTCAAGAAATTCAGAAAACCCCTGAGACATACTATACAAGATGACTGCTCCAAGACATGTAGTCATCAGATATTCCAAGGTCAACATAAAAAATAAAATCTTAAAGAAATTTGGAGAAAAGAGTCAAATCATTTACAATAGGAACCCCATCAAGCTAAAAATGGAATTACCAGCAGAAAACTTACAAGACAGAAGAGATTGAAGGCCTGTTTTCAACATTCTTGAAGAAAACATATTCCAACAAATAATTTCATATTCCTACAAACTAAGCTTCATAAGAGAAGAAGAAATAAAAACGTTTGCATACATGCAATAACTAAGGGAATTTGTATCCACTAAACCAGCCTTCTAAAATATTCTTAAGGGAGTTCTAAAGATGGGAAAAAAAAGAACAATACTTGCTATAACAAAAACGCAGTTAAATACATACCCCAGAGATGCTATAAAGCAACTACACTATCAAGACTACAAAACAACTAGCTAACATCACAACAGGATCAAAATCTCATATATCAATATTGATTTTGAATGTAAATGGCCTAAATGCCCCTCTTAAAAAGAACACAGAGTAGCAAATTGAATAAAACTATGACTCAATTATTGCTGTCTTCAAGAGGCCCATCTGACATGTAACTATACCCATGGGTGCAAAGTTAAGGGATGGAGAAAGAACTTTCAAAATAAAAAGCAGGGATCACTATTTTTATATCAAGTTTTAAAACAGACTTTAAACAAAAACAGTTAAAAGGACAAATAAGGGCATTATGTAGTGATAAATGGCTCAATTCAACAAGACTTAATTATTATAAGTATACATACACCCAACATTAGAGCACCCAGTTTAATAAAACATGTATGTCTAGAACTAGAAAAAGACTTAGACAGCCACAGAATAATAGTGGGGTACATCAACATCACACTGAGAATATTAGGTTGATTATCAAGGCAGAAAACTGACAAAGACAGTCTGTATTTAATTAGACACTTGACAAATGAGAACTAATATATATTTCACCCATCATCCATAGAATACACATTCTTCTCATCTGCTCATGGAACTTACTCCAAGATTGATCCCATGCTCAAGCATAAAGCAAGTCTCAATAAATTTTAAAAAAATCATACCTAGGATAATCTCAGACCACAATGGAAAAAAAACATAATCAATACCAAGAAGATCTCTCAAAAATCACAAAATTAATTGGAAACTGAAATACTTGTTCCCGAATGACTTTGGGGGTAAACAAGAAAATTAAGGCAGAAGTCAACAAATTCTTTGAAATAAATTAAAACAGAGATACAACAAAAAATCTCTTGGATGCAACAAAAGCAGTGTTAAGATGAAAGTTTTGTAGCACCAAATAACTACATAAAGAAGTTAGAAAAGTCACAAGTTGACAGTTTAATGTTGCACCTAGAGGAACTAGAAAAAAAGAGCAAACTAACCCCAAAGCTAGCAGAATAAAATAAACAACTAAAATCAGGGCAGAATGGAATGAAACTGAGACATAAAAATTTATAAAAATGATCAATGAAACCAACAGAGAAGATCCAAATAAGCTCAATCAGATGACAAAGATGACATTATAACTGATCCCACAGAAATTAGGTCTTCAGAAACTATGATGAACATCTCTATGCACAGAACTAGAAAATTTAGATAAAATGAATGAATGTCTGGAAGCACACAGCCTCCTGATATTGGATCAGGAAGAAATTGAAACCCTGAACAGACTGATAACATGTTCCAAAATTGAATTTGGCATAAAATACCAACCAAAAAAGCTGTGGACGACATGGATTCATAGTTAAATTCTACCAGATGTACAAAGGAGAATTGACACCAATTCTACTTAAACTATTTTTAAAAATTTAGGCAGAGGGACTCTTCCTTAACTCATTCTACAAAACCAGTTTCATTCTAATATGAAATTCTGACAAACACACATGAAAAAGAAAACTACAAGCCAACATTCTTGATTAATATATATGCAAAAATCCTCAACAAATAATAGCAATGTGAAACCAGTGGCACATAAAAATGTTAATTCACTGTAATTAAATAGTCTTTATTCCCAGGATGCAATGTTGGTTCAAGATACACAAGTCATTAAATGTGATTTATCGCAGAAACAAAATTAAAAACAAAAACCACGTGATCATCTCAAAAATCCTTTGATAAAACCTAACATCTCTTCATGATAAAAACCTTCAACAAACTAGGCATTGAAGGAACATACCTCAAAACAATAAGAGTCATTTATGACAAACCAACAGCCAACATCCTTCTGAAAGGACAAAAGCTAGAGTCATTCCCTTTCAGAACTGTATCAAGACTGGAACAAGCCCACTATCACCAATCCTATTTAACATAGTACTGGCAGACCCAGCCAGAGCAATCAGTCAAGAACAAAAAATAAAGGCACCCGAATAGGAAAAAACAAAAACAAAAAATGTCAAGCTGTCTCTCTTCTTTGGTGAGATAATTCTATCCCTAGAACACCCCAAAGACTGCCAAAGGCTAGTAGAACTGGTAAACAATTATAGTAGGGTTTCACAAAGCAAAATTAATATTCCAAAATTAGTAGCATTCTATGCACCAATATTATCCAGTTTGACTGTCAAATCCACAAAACAATTTTATTTATAATAGCTACAAAAAGTGAAATAACTATAAATATAGCTAACCAAGAAGGTAAAAGATTTCTACAAAAAGAATTATAAAACACTACTGAAGGAAATCAGAAACAACACAAGTAAATGAAAAAAAAATGCTAATGGATTAAAAGAGTCAATATTCTTAAAAGGCCATACTGCCTAAACCAATCTACATATCTAATGCTGTCTTACCAAAATACCAATGTTGTCTTCAAGATTTAGAAAATTTATTCTAAATTTATATGGAACCCAAAAAGAGCCTGGATAACCAAAACAATTCTAAGCAAAAAGAACAAACCTTGAGACATTACACTACCCAACTTAAAACTATACTATAAGGCTATGGTAATCAAAACAACACGGTACTTGCACAGAAACAGACACATAGACCAATGGAAGAGAATAGAAAACACAGAAATAAAGCTGTACACCTCCAACCATCTAACCAACAAGGCTGACAAAAACAAACAACGGGTGAAGGACTTCCTATTCAATAAACAGTGCTGAGATGACAGCCATGCTATCAGCAGAAGAATGAAACTGGACTCTTACCTTTCAGTATACACAAAATTAACTGAAAATGTATTAAAGATTTCAAGGTAAGACCCCAAACTGCAAACATCCTAGAAGACAACTTGGAAAATACCATTCTTGAAATTGGACTTAGCAAATAATACTTAGCTAAGTCTGCAAAAGCAATTGCAATGAAACAAAAATGACAAGTTTTTAAACTAAAAACTTTGTTTAAACTAATTAAACTAAAAACTTTGACCATCAAAAGAAACTCTCAACAGAGTAAACAAGCAATCTACAGTGTACCAGAAACTATTCACAATTTATGTATCCAACAAAGGTCTATTATCCAGAATCTAGAAAGACCTTAAACAATTAAACAATGAGAACCAATTAATCCCAATAAAAATGGTCAAAAGACATGGACACTACTCAAAACAAGTCGTACAAGCATACAACAATCATATGAAAAAATGTTCTACGTCACTAATCATTAGGAAAGTGCAAATTAAAACACAATGAGACACCATCTCATGTCATCTGTCAGAATCACTATTATTATTGTTACTTATTATAGTATTAAGACAAAGTCTCACTCTGTCACCCAGACTGGAGTGCATTGGCTCTATCTTGGCTCTCTGCAACATCTGCCTCCCAGGTTCAATCAATTAATGTGCCTCAGCCTCCTGAGTGGCTGGGATTACAGGTGCATGCCACTACACACAACTGATGTTTTGTATTTTTAGTAGGGACAGAGTTTTGCTATGTTGGACAGGTTTATCTCAAGCTCTTGCCCTCAAGTGGCCCACCATCCTCAGCCTCCCAAAGTGCTGGGATTACAGGCATGACCCACCATGCCTGGCCAAGAATCATTATCATTAAACAGCCGAAAAATAACAGATGCTGGTGAGGCTGTAAAGAAAAGGAATGCTTTTATACTATTAGTGGGAATGTAAATTAGTTCAGTCACTGTGGAAAGAAGTTTGGGGATTTATCAAAGAACTTAAAACAAAACTACCATTTTACTCAGCAATCTCATTATTGGATATATATCCTGTAATAAAATTACGTTACTAAAAAAAAGCCATGCAGTCATGTTTATCATAGCATTATTCACAATAGAAAAGATAAGGGATCAATGTAGGTGTTCATCGATGGTGGATTGGATTTTTTGAAATGTAGAATATATACACCATGGAATACTACACAGCCATAAAGAGGAACTACATCGTATCTTTTGCCACAATATGGATGCAGGAGACCATTATTCTAAGCAAATTAACCTCAGAACAAAAAAGCAAACACTACATGTTCTCACTTGTGAGCAAGAGCTAAATTTTGGTTACCCATGGATAAAAAGGTGACAACAACAAACACTGGGGACTACTAGAAGGAGGGAGGGAAGGGTAAGTGTTTAAAAACTAACTGCTAGGTACTATGTTCACTCTCTGTGTGACAGGATTATTTGTATCCAAACATTAGCATCACACTGCGTACACACATAACACCCTGCACATGCACACCAAGAATCTAACATGAAAGCTGAAATTATAAGCAGGTAAAATAAGTTCAACAGAATTTGAATGCTAATTTTATGCCCTGCAACTTTACTGAATGCATTTATTAATTCTGAAAGTGTTTTGGTGGAGTCTTTACGGTTTCATACATCTCAGGTTATGTCATCTGTGAACAGAGATAACTTCAATTTTTCATTTTCAATTTAGATTCTTTTTATTTTTTTCTCACTAATTTCTTTGGCTAAGATTTCCAGCACTATGTTCAATAGAAGTGACAAAAGTGAGCATACTTGCCTTGTTCCTGATTTTAGCAGAAAAACTTTCAGATTTTTTTTATTATACTTTAAGTTCTAGGGTACATGTGCACAATGTGCAGGTTTGTTACATATGTATACTTATGCCATGTTGGTGTGCTGCACCATCAACTCGTCATTTCATTAAGTATGATGTAAACTATGGGATTTTTATATATGCTATTTATTATATTGAGTTATTTTTATACCTACTTATTTCAGAGTTTTAAAAATCATGAACTAAAGTCAACTTTTGGCAAGTATATATTGTTTTATTTTTATTTTTGTAGGTTGATAGTAGGTCTATATATTTTGGGGTATATGACACGTTTTGATACAGGCATGCAATGCATAATAATTACATGATGGAAGATGGGGAGGCCATCCAATCAAGCACTTATTTTTTGTGTAACAAACAATCCATTATACCTCTTTAGTTATTTTTAAATGTACAATTAAATTATTTCTGACTATACTTGATCTATTGTTCTATCAAACAGCAGGCCTTATTTATTCATTCTAACTATTTTGTGTATCCATTAACCAACCAACATACCCAGTAGCTCCCCAATACCCTTCATGGTATCTGGTAGCCACCCTTTTACTCCGTGATCTCCGTGGGTTCAACTGTGCTGATTTTTAGATCCCACAAATAATTGAGAACAGGCAATGTGTGTCTTTCTGTACGTGGCTCATTTTACCTTACATAGTAACTTATGGTTTCAAACATGTTGTTGCAAATGAGAGAATCTCACTTTTTATGACTGAATAGGGTGTATATGTGTCCCCCTGCCTTTTTTTTCTGTTTTTTAAAGAAGGATGCAATAGTTTTATTTAAGTGTTGATTTTTTTTTTATTATTATACTTTAAGTTCTAGGGTACATGTGCATAACGTGCAGGTTTGTTACATATGTATACTTATGCCATGTTGGTGTGCTGCACCCATCAACTCGTCAGCACCCATCAATTCATCATTTATATCATGTATAACTCCCAATGCAATCCCTCCCTCCTCCCCCCTCCCCATGATAGCCCCAGTGTGTGATGTTCCCCTTCCCGAGTCCAGTGATCTCTCATTGTTCAGTTCCCACCTATGAGTGAGAACATGCGGTGTTTGGTTTCTGTTCTTGTGATAGTTTGCTAAGAATGATGGTTTCCAGCTGCATCCATTCCCTACACAGGATGCAAACTCATCCTTTTTTATGGCTGCATAGTATTCCATGGTGTATATGTGCCACATTTTCTTAATCCAGTCTGTCACTGATGGACATTTGGGTTGATTCCAAGTCTGTGCTATTGTGAATAGTGCCGCAATAAACATACGTGTGTGTGTCTTTATAGTAGAGTAATTTATAATCCTTTGGGTATATACCCAGTAGCGGGATGGCTGGGTCATATGGTACATCTAGTTCTAGATCCTTGAGGAATTGCCATACTGTTTTCCATAATGGTTGAACTAGTTTACAATCCCACAACAGTGTAAAAGGTTTCTATTTCTCCACATCCTCTCCAACACCTGTTGTTCCTGACTTCTTAATGATTGCCATTCTAACTGGTGTGAGATGGTATCTCATTGTGGTTTGGATTTGCATTTCTCTGATGGCGAGTGATGATGAGCATTTCTTCATGTGTCTGTTGGCTGTATGGATGTCTTCTTTTGAGAAATGTCGGCCGGGCGCGGTGGCTTAAGCCTGTAATCCCAGCACTTTGGGAGGCCGAGACGGGCGGATCACGAGGTCAGGAGATCGAGGCCATCCTGACTAACACAGTGAAACCCCGTCTCTACTAAAAAATACAAAAAAACTAGCCGGGCGAGGTGGCGGGCGCCTGTAGTCCAGCTACTCGGGAGGCTGAGGCAGGAGAATGGCGTGAACCTGGGAGGCGGAGCTTGAAGTGAGCTGAGATCCGGCCACTGCACTCCAGCCTGGGCGACAGAGCGAGACTCCGTCTCAAAAAAAAAAAAAAAAAAAAAGAGAATGTCTGTTCATATCCTTTCCCCACTTTTTGATGGGGTTGTTTGGTTTTTTCTTGTATATTTGTTTGAGTTCTTTGTAGATTCTGGATATTAGCCCTTTGTCAGATGAGAGGTTGCAAAAATGTTCTCCCATTCTGTAGGTTGCCTGTCACTCTGATGGTAGTTTCTTTTGCTGTGCAAAAGCTCTTTAGTTTAATGAGATCCCATTTGTCAATTTTGGCTTTTCTTGCCATTGCTTTTGGTGTTTTAGACATGAAGTCCTTGCCCATGCTATGTCCTGAATGGTACTACCTAGATTTTCTTCTAGGGTTTTTATGGTATTAGGTCTAACATTGAAGTCTCTAATCCATCTTGAATTAATCTTCGTATAAGGGGTAAGAAAGGATCCAGTTTCAGCTTTCTACTTATGGCTAGCCAGTTTCCCAGCACCATTATTGAATAGGGAATCCTTTCCCCATTTCTTGTTTCTCTCAGGTTTGTCAAAGATCAGATGGCTGTAGATGTGTGGTATTATTTCTGAGGACTCTGTTCTGTTCCATTGGTCTATATCTCTGTTGTGGTACCAGTACCATGCTGTTTTGGTTACTGTAGCCTTGTAGTATAGTTTGAAGTCAGGTAGCGTGACGCCTCCAGCTTTGTCCTTTTGACTTAGGATTGTCTTGGCAATGCGGGCTCGTTTTTGGTTCCATATGAACTTTAAAGCAGTTTTTTCCAATTCTGTGAAGAAAGTCATTGGTAGCTTGATGGGGATGGCATTGAATCTATAAATAACTTTGGGCAGTATGGCCATTTTCACGATATTGATTCTTCCTATCCATGAGCATGGTATGTTCTTCCATTCGTTTGTGTCCTCTTTGATTTCACTGAGCAGTGGTTTGTAGTTCTCCTTGAAGAGGTCCTTTACATCCCTTGTAAGCTGGATTCCTAGGTATTTTATTCTCTTTGAAGCAATTGTGAATGGAAGTTCATTCCTGATTTGGCTCTCTGCTTGTCTGTTACTGGTGTATAAGAATGCTTGTGATTTTTGCACATTAATTTGTATCCTGAGACTTAGCTGAAGTTGCTTATCAGTTAAGGAGCTTTTGGGCTGAGACGATGGAGTTTTCTAAATATACAATCATGTCATCTGCAAACAGGGACAATTTGACTTCTTCTTTTCCTAACTGGATACCCTTGATTTCTTTCTCTTGCCTGATTGCCCTAGCCAGAACTTCCAACACTATGTTGAATAGGAGTGGTGAGAGAGGGCATCCCTGTCTTGTGCCAGTTTTCAAAGGGAATTTTTCCAGTTTTTGCCCATTCAGTATGATATTGGCTGTGGTTTGTCATAAATAGCTCTTATTGTTTTGAGGTACTTTCCATCATACCGAATGTATTGAGCGTTTTAGCATAAAGGGCTGTTGAATTTTGTCAAAAGCCTTTTCTGCATCCATTGAGATAATCATGTGGTTCTTGTCTTTGGTTCTGTTTTATGCTGGATTACGTTTATTGATTTGCGAATGTTGAACCAGCCTTGCATCCCAGGGATGAAGCCCACTTGATCATGGTGGATAAGCTTTTTGATGTGCTGCTGAATCCGGTTTGCCAGTATTTTATTGAGGATTTTTGCATCGATGTTCATCAGGGATATTGGTCTAAAATTCTCTTTTTTTGTTATGTCTCTGCCAGGCTTTGGTATCAGGATAATATTGGCCTCATAAAATGAGTTAGGAAGGATTCCCTCTTTTTCTATTGATTGGAATAGTTTCAGAAGGAATGGTACCAGCTCCTCCTTGTACCTCTGGTAGAATTCAGCTGTGAATCCATCTGGCCCTGAACTTTTTTTCGTGGGTAGGCTTTTAATTGTTGCCTCAATTTCAGAGCCTGCTATTGGTCTACAGGGATTCAACTTCTTCCTGGTTTAGTCTTGGGAGAGTGTAAGTGTCCAGGAAATTATCCATTTCTTCTAGATTTTCTAGTTGATTTGCATAGAGGCATTTATAGTATTCTCTGATGGTGTTTGTATTTCTGTGGGGTCGGTGGTGATATCCCCTTTATCATTTTTTATTGCGTCTATTTGATTCCTCTCTCTTTTCTTCTTTATTAGTCTTGCTAGCAGTCTGTCGATTTTGTTGATCTTTTCAAAAAACCAACTCCTGGATTCATTGATTTTTTGGAGGTTTTTTATGTCTCTATCTCCTTCAGTTCTGCTCTGATCTTAGTTATTTCTTGCCTTCTGCTAGCTTTTGAATGTTTTGCTCTTGCCTCTCTAGTTCCTTTAATTGTGATGTTAGAGTGTCCATTTTAGATCTTTCCTGCTTTCTCTTGTGGCGTTTTAGTGCTATAAATTTCCCTCTACACACTGTTTTAAATGTGTCCCAGAGATTCTGGTATGTTGTATCTTTTTTCTCATTGGTTTCAAAGAACATCTTTATTTCTGCTTTCATTTCGTTATGTACCCAGTAGTCATTCAGGAGCAGGTTGTTCAGTTTCCATGTAGTGAGCGGTTTTGATTGAGTTTCTTAGTCCTGAGTTCTAGTTTGATTGCACTGTGGTCTGAGAGACAGTTTGTTTTAATTTCTGTTCTTTTCCATTTGCTGAGGAGTGCTTTACTTCCAATTATGTGGTCAATTGGAATAAGTGCGATGTGATGCTGAGAAGAATGTATATTCTGTTGATTTGGGGTGGAGAGTTCTATAGATGTCTATTAGGTCCGCTTGGTGCAGAGATGAGCTCAATTCCTGGATATACTTGTTAATTTCTGTTTCGTTGATCTGTCTAATGTTGACAGTGGAGTGTTGAAGTCTCCCTTATTATTGTATGGGAGTCTAAGTCTCTTTGTAGGTCTCTAAGGACTTGCTTTATGAATCTGAGTGCTCCTGTATGAGTGCATATATTTTAGGAGAGTTAGCTCTTCCTGTTGAATTGATCCCTTTACCATTATGTAATGGCCTTGTCTTTTGATCTTTGATGGCTTAAGTCTGTTTTATCAGAGACTAGGATTGCAACCCCTGCTTTTTTTTGGTCTCCATTTGCTTGGTAGATCTTCCTCCATCCCTTTATTTTGAGCCTATGTATGTCTCTGCATGTGGGATGGGTCCCCTGAATACAGCAGACTGATGGGTCTTGACTCTTTATCCACTTTGCCAGTCTGTGTCTTTTAATTGGAGCATTTAGTCCATTGACATTTAAGGTTAATATTGTTATGTGTGAACTTGATCCTGTCATTATGATATTAACTGGTTATTTTGCTCGTTAGTTGATGCAGTTTCTTCCTAGCCTTGATGGTCTTTACATTTTGGCATTTGTTTGCAATGGCTGGTACCGGTTGTTCCTTTCCATGTTTAGGGCTTCCTTCAGGGTCTCTTGTAAGGCAGGCCTGGTGGTGACAAAATCTCTAAGCATTTGCTTATCTGTAAAGGATTTTATTTCTCCTTCACTGATGAAACTTAGTTTGGCTGGATATGAAATTCTGGGTTGAAAATTCTTTTCTTTAAGAACGTTGAATATTGGCCCCCACTCTCTTCTGGCTTGTAGAGTTTCTGCCGAGAGATCCGCTGTTAGTCTGATCGGTTTCCCTTTGTGGGTAACCCGACCTTTCTGTCTGGCTGCCCTTAAGATTTTTTCCTTCATTTCAACTTTGGTGAATCTGGCAATTATGTGTCTTGGAGTTGCTCTTCTGGAGGAGTATCTTTGTGGCGTTCTCTGTATTTCCTGAATTTGAATGTTGGCCTGCCCTACTAGGTTGGGGAAGTTCTCCTGGATGATATCCTGAAGAGTGTTTTCCAACTTGGTTCCATTTTCCCCCTCACTTTCAGGCACCCCAATCAGACGTAGATTTGGTCTTTTTACATAATCCCATACTTCTTGCAGTCTTTGTTCATTTCTTTTTCTTCTTTTTTCTTTTGGTTTCTCTTCTCGCTTCATTTCATTCATTTGATCCTCAATCGCTGATACTCTTTTTCCAGTTGATCGAGTCGGTTACTGAAGCTTGTGAATTTGTCACGTATTTCTCGTGTCATGGTTTTCATCTCTGTCATTTCGTTTATGATCTTCTCTGCATTAATTAGTCTAGCTGTCATTCTTCCACTCTTTTTTCAAGATTTTTAGTTTCTTTGCGCTGGTACGTATTCCTCCTTTAGCTCTGAGAAGTTTGATGGACGGAAGCCTTCTTCTCTCATCCCTTCAAAGTCATTCTCTGACCAGCTTTGATCCGTTGCTGGCGATGGGCTGCACTCCTTTGCAGGGGGAGATGCGCTCTTATTTTTTGAATTTCCAGCTTTTCTGCCCTGCTTCTTCCCCATCTTTGTGGTTTTATCTGTCTCTGGTCTTTGATGATGGTGACGTAGTGATGGGGTTTGGTATAGGTGTCCTTCCTGTTTGATCGTTTTCCATCTGACAGTCAGAAGGACTGTCTGTTGGTCTGTTGGAGATTGCTTGAGGTCCACTCCAGACCCTGTTTCCCTGGGTATCAGCAGCAGAGGTTGCCGAAGATAGAATATTGCTGAACAGCGAGTGTACCTGTCTGATTCTTCCTTTGGAAGTTTCCTCTTAGGGGTGACTCCATCCTGTGAGGTGTGGGGTGTCAGACTGCCCCTAGTGGGGGATGTCTCCCAGCTAGGCTACTCAGGGGTCAGGGACCCACCTGAGCAGGCAGTCTGTCCGTTCTCAGATCTCAACCTCCGTGTTGGGAGATCCACGGCTCTCCCCAAAGCTGTCAGACAGAGTCGCTCGCGTCTGCACCAACCCCCCGCTGCTCCGCCTATTGGACTTCAGCTGTGCGCTGTCCCCAGAGGTGGAGACTACAGAGACAGGCAGGCTTCCTTGAGCTGCTGTGAGCTCCACCCAGTTGGAGCTTCCCAGCGGCTTTGTTTACCTACTTAAGCCTCAGCAATGGCGGACGCCCCTCCCCCAGCCTAGCTGCTGCCTTGCGGATAGATCACCGCAGACTGCTGTGTTAGCAATGAGGGAGGCTCCATGGGTGTGGGACCCTCCCAGCCAGGTGTGGGATATAATCTCCTGGTGTGCCTGTTTCCTTAAAGCACAGTATTGGGGTGGGTGTTACCCGATTTTCCAGGTGTTATGTTCTCAGTTCCCCTGGCTAGGAAAACGGATTTCCTTCCCCCTTGCGCTTCCAGGTGAGGCGATGCCTGGCCCTGCTTCAGCTCTCTCTGGTCAGGCTGCAGCAGCTGACCAGCACCGATTGTCCGGCACTCCCTAGTGAGATGACCCCAGTACCTCAGTTGAAAATGCAGAAATCACCGGTCTTCTGTGTCGCTCGCACTGGGAGTTGGAGACTGGAGCTGTTCCTATTCGGCCATCTTCTAAGTGTTGATTTTTTACACGAATACATACTTTAGTGGTGATTTCTGAGATTTTCATGCACCTGTCACTCAAGCTGTACCCAATGTGTAGTCTTTTATTCCTCACCCCCTCCCACCCTTTTCGTTGAGTCCCCAAAGTCTATTGTATCATTCTTATGCATTTGCATCCACATAGCTTATCTCTCACTTATGAGTGAGAACATACACCGCTTGGTTTTCCACCACTGAATTATTTCACTTAGAATGCTGGTCTCCAATTCCATCCAGGTTGCTGTGAATGCCATTTTTTGTTCCTTTTTATGGCTCAGTGGTATTCCATTTTATGTGTGTGTGTGTGTGTGTGTGTGATATTTTCTTTATCCATTCATTGATTGATGGGCATTTGGGCTGGTTCCATATTGTGCTGCTATAACATGTGTGTGCAAGTATCTTTTTTGTATAATGACTTTTATTATGGGTAGATACACAAGAGTGGGATTGCTGGATCAAATGGTAGTCCTAGTTTTATTTATTTAAGGAATCTCCACAGTTTTCCATGATGGTTGTACTAGTTTACATCCCCACAAACGTTGTAAAAGTATTCCTTTTTCACCATATCTATGCCAACATCTATTATTTTTTGATTTTTTAATTATTGTCATTTTGCAGGAGTGAGATGGTATCACGTTGTGGGTTTGATTTGCATTTCCCTGATAATTAGTAATGTTGAGCACTTTTTCATATGTTTTTGGGCCATTTATTTATTTTGAGAATTTTCTATTCATATCCTTTGCTCACTTTTTGATGGTATTATTGTTTTTTTTTTTTTTTTTTTCTTGCTGTTTTGTTTGGGTTCCTTGTAGACTCTGGATATTAGTCCTTTGTCAGAATGGTAGATTGTGAAGATTTTCTCCCACTCTGTGGGTGTCTGTTTACTCTGCTGATGATCATGATGATGATGATTATTACTTTTTGTTGTTCTTGTTGTACAGAAGCTTTTTTGTTAAATTAAGTCCCATCTATTTATCTTTGTTTTTATTGTATTACTTTCGGGTTCTTGGTCAAAAAGTGTTTGTCAAATCCAACATCTAGAAGGGTTTTTCTGATGTTATATTCTAGAATCTTTATGGTCTCGGGTCTTAGATTTGAGTCTTTGATCCATCTCGAGTTGACTTTTGTATAAGGTGAGGGATGAGGATCCAGTTTCATTCTTCTATATGTTGCTTGTCAATTATCTCAGCACCATTTGTTTAATAGGGTGTCCTTTCCCCAATTATGTTTTTGTTTGCTTTGTTGAAAGACGGTTGACTGTAAGTATTTTGATTTATTTCTGAATCATCAATTCTGTTTCATTGGTATATATGCCTATTTTTATATCAGCCCCATGCTGTTTTGGTGACAAGGCCTTGTAGTATAGTTTGAAGTCAGATAATGCGACACCTCCAGATTTGTTCCTTTTTGCTTAGCCTTGCTTTGACCGTGAAGGTTCTTTTTTGGTTTCCTATGAGTTTTAGGATTTTTTTTTTTCTAGTTCTGTGAAGAATGATGGTGGTATTTTGATGAGAATTGCATAGAATTTGTAGATTGCTTTTGGTAGTGTGGTCATTTTCAAAATGTTGATTCTACCCATCCATGAGTATAGGATGTGTTTCCAAATTTTTGTATCATCTATGATTTCTTTCAGCAGTGTTTTTTAGTTTTCTTTATAGAGGTCTTTTACCTCCTTGGTTAGGTATACGTGTAAGTATTTTATTCTTTTGCAGCTATTGTAAAAGGGGTTGAGTTCTTGATATGATACTCAGCTTGGTCACTCTTGGTGTATAGAAGAGCTACTGATTTGTGTACATTAAATTTTAATCCTGAGACATTCCTGAATTCATTTACCAGTTCTAGGAGCTTTGTGGATAAGTCTTTAGGGTTTTCTAGGTATACAATTGTTATAAGCAAACCGCAACAGTTTGACTTCCTCTTTACCGATTTGGATGCCTTTATTTCTTTCTCTTGTCTGATTGCTCTGGCTAGGAATTCCAGTACTATGTTCAAGAAAAGTGGTGAAAGTGAGCATCCTTGTCATGTTCCATTTCTCAGGAGGAATGCTTCCAAATTTTCCCTATTCAGTATAATTTGACTGTGGGTTTGTCATAGACGGCTTGTATTACCTTAAGGTATGTGCCTTCTATGCCAATTTTGCTGAGGGTTTTAATCTTAAAGGGATTCTGGGTATGTCAAATGATTTTTCTGCATCTATTGAGGTGATCATGTGATTATTGTTGTTAATTCTGTTTATGTAGTGTATCACATTTATTGACTTGCATTTGTTAAACCATCCCTGCATAACTTGTATGAAACCCACTTGATCATGGTGAAGTATCCTTTTGATATGCTGTTGTATTCAGCATATTAGTATTTTGTTGAGGATTTTTGCATCTATGATCATCAGGGATATTGGTCTCTGGTTGCCTTTTTTTGTTATATCCTTTCCTGGTTTGGGTACTAGGGTGATGTTGGCTTCATAGAATGATTTAGAGAGGATTTTCTCTTTTTCTATTTTTTAAAATAATGTCAATAAGATTGCCATCAATTCTTCCTTGAATGTCTGATAGAATTCAGTTGTGGGCCGGGCGTGGTGGCTCAAACCTGTAATCCCAGCACTTTGGGAGGCCAAGACGGGTGGATCATGAGGTCAGGAGATCGAGACCATCCTGGCTAACATGGTGAAACTCCGTCTCTACTAAAAAATACAAAAACAAAAACAAAACAAAACAAAACAAAACAAGCCAGGCGACGTGGCGGGCGCCTGTAGTCCCAGCTACTCAGGAGGCTGAGGCAGGAGAATGGCGTAAACCCGGGAGGCGGAGATTGCAGTGAGCTGAGATCCAGCCACTGCACTCCAGCTGGGGTGAGAGAGCGAGACTCCGTCTCAAAAAAAAAAAAAAAAAAAAAAAAGAATAAAAAAAAGAATTCAGTTGTGAATTCATCTGATCCTGAGCTTTTTTATTGTTGGTAACATTAATTACCATTTTAATCTTTCTGCTTGTTCTTGATCTGTTCAGAGTTTCTATATCTTCCTGGTTTAATCTAGGAGTTATTTATTTTCAGGAATGTATTATTCTTCTCTAGGTATTCTAGTTTGTGTGTGTAAAGGTGTTTATAGTAGCCTTGAATGATAATTTGTATTTCTGTGATATCAGTTGTAATATCTTCTATTTTATTTCTAATTCAGCATATTTAGATATTTTTTCTTATTTTCATGGTTAATCTTACTAGTGATTTATCAATTTTATTTAGCTTTTCAAAGAAACAGCTTTTTGTTTCATTTATCTTTTGTATTTTTGTTTTATTTTGTTTTCATTTCAATTAGTTCTGGTTTGATCTTGGTTATTTCCTTTTTTCTGCTGGGTTTGGATTTGGTTTCTCCATGTTTCTTTAGTTCCTTGAGGTGTGACCTTAGCTTGTCTATTTGTGTTCTTTCAGAATTTTTGATGTAGGTATTTAATGCTATGAACTTTCCCCTTAGCATCAGCTTTTGCTGTATCCAAGAGGTTTAGATAGGTTATGTTACCATCATCATTCAGTTTAAATAATTTTTAAATTTCTATCAAGATTTCATTGTTGACCCAATTATCATTCTGTAACTGGTTATTTAATTTCCATGTATTTGCATGGTTTCAAGGGCTCTTTTAGAGTAGATTTCCAATTTTATTCTACTGTGCTCTAAAAGAGTACTTGGTATAATTTTAACTTTCTTAGATTTGTTGAGACTAGTTTTGTGGCCTAGTCTCATATGGTCTATCTTGGAGAATGTTCTATGTACTGAAGAATAGAATGTTTATTCTGTATTTGTTGGGTAGAATGTTCTGTAAATATCTATTCAGTCCAATTATTCTAGGGTGTACATTAAATTCATTGTTGTTCTTTGACTTTCTGTCTTGATGACCTGTCTAGTGTTGTCAGTGGAGTATTGACATCCTCCACTATTGTGTTGCTATCTCATTTTTTAGGTCTATTAGTAACGGTTTTACAAATTTGGAAGCTCCAGTACTAGGTACATCAGTATTTAGGATCATGATACTTTCCTTTTAAACAAGACCTTTTGTCATTATGTAATGTCTTTCTTTGTCTTTTTTTAACTGCTGTAGCTTTAAAGTTTTTTTGTCTGATGGAAGAAGAGCTCCTCCTGTTTGCTTTTGGTGTTTATTTGCATATAGCATCTTTTTCTGTACCTTTACCTTAAGTTTATGTGAGTCTTTGTGTGTCAGGTGAGTCTTGAAAACCGCAGATATTTGGTTGGTGAATTCTTTTCTACTCTGCTATTCTGTATCTTTTAAGTAGAACATTTAGGCCATTTACATTCAGTGTTAGTATTAAGATATGAGGTACTATTCTATTCATTGTGCTATTTGTTGCCTGAATACCTTGTTTTTTTAAAAAATTGTATTATTGTTATCTAGGTCCTGTGAGATTTATGCTTTAAGGAGATTCTATTTTGGTGTATTTTCAGGATGCTTTTCCAGACTTCGAGTTCATTTTAACAGTTCTTATCATTCTGGCTTTGTAGAGGTGAATTATCTCATCATTTCTTTTTTCACAAAATATCATATTTTTTATTTATGAAGCTTAATTTCGTTGGATATAAAACTTATGGCTGATAAATTTTTTAAAGAAAGCCAAATCTAGGAATCTAATCCCTTCTAGTTTGTAGAGTTTCTGCTGAGAAATCTGCTGATAATCTGATAGGTTTCCTTTGTAAGTTACCTGATAATTTTGCTTCACATCTCTTAAGACTCTTTCCTTGTCTTGACGTTAGATAATCTGATAACAATGTGCCAAGGTGATGATCTTTTTGCACGGAATTTCCCGAGTGTTCTATGAACTTCTTGTATTTGGATGTCTAGATCTCTAGCAAGGCTGGGGAAGTTTTCCTTGATTATTCCCGCAAATGTATCTTTCAAACTCTTAGATTCCTTTTCTTTCTCAGGAACGTGAAATATTCTTATGTTTGATTGTTTAACGTAATCCCAAACTTCTTGGAGACTTTGTTCAATTTTGTAATTCTTTTCTCCCAACCCTTTGTCAGATTGGGTTAATCTGAATGTGTTGTCTTTGAGCTCTGAAGTTCTTTCTTTTACTTGTTTGATTCTATTGTTGAGACTGTCCAGTGTATTTTGCATTTCTCTACATGTTTCATTCATTTCAGAAATTGTGATTATTTTTTATTTATGCTATCAATTTTACTTGGGATTTTTCCATTTGCATCCTGTATTTTTATTTTTATTTTTTGCTTGTTTCTTTAATTTGGACTTCACTGTTATCTGGTGCCTGCCTCCTTGATTAGCTTAATAATCCACCTTCTCAATTTGTTTTCTGGCAATTCTGGTATTTCTTTTTGGTTTGGATCTTATGTTAGTGAGCTAGTGTAATACTTTAGGGGTGTTAAAGACCTTGTTTTGTCATAGTACCAGAATTGCATTTCTGGTTTCTTTTTATTTGAATAGACTATATCAGAAGGACAATCTGGCACTTAAGCGTTGCTGTTCAGATTCCTTTGTCTCATGGGCTGTTTACTTGATGTGACATTCTTCCCTTTTCCCTGGGGATGGGGCTTCCTGAGAGCTGAACTTCAGTGATGGTTATTTCTCTTCTGGATCTAGGCACTCATCGGAGCTACCAGGCTCCAGGGTGATAGTAGAGAGTGTCTGTAAAGAGTACTGTGATGTGATTCATCTTCAGGTCTCTCAGCCATGGATACCAGCAACTATATCAATAAAGGTAGTAGGAGAGTGAAGTGGACTTTGTGATGGTCCTTGGTTGTATTTTTGTTAATTGCAAGGGTTTTGTGTTGCTGGCCTCCAGCTAGGAGGTGATGCTTTCAAGAGCACATTAGCTGCAGTACTATAGGGAAGATACAAGTTTGCCCTAGGGTCAGGCAGTGGGTAGAGCCATAGATATCCCAGAAGATTATATCCCTTTCTCTTTGGCTCTCAGGTTGAGTAAAGATCATCAGGTGGGAGCAAAGTTAGGTGTGTCTGAGCTCAGATTCTTTGGCGGGGCTTTCTGTGGCTGCTGGTGGGAGTGTGGTTGTGGTTCTCAGACCAATTGAGTTACGTTCCCAGGAATATGATGACTGCCTCTGCTGGGTCGCACAGGTCACCAAGATAGTGGGAGAAACCCAGCTACCACACAGCCCACAGCCCCAAAAGCCAATCTCACACCATGCCTTCCCCAACAGCACCAAATTTATTTCCAGGCAGCCAGTGAGCAGGGCTGAGTGAGACCTTGCTTCAGGTTACAAGCCTCCCAGCTCAGAAAGCAAGCAGACTCATAGTTCCTCAGTGGTCCCATGTAGCCTGCAGTGGCAATCCACCTCCTTCAGAAAGTCTGTGGATTCTATTGGTTTTCCTGTTATGTTCCTGCAGTCGTTCCTGAAGCAAAAGTTTACGATGTGAGTTTCCACATGCTATTCTTTTCATCCAAGTGGGAGCTGCAAGTTAGTCCTACTGCTGAACCACCATTTTTTTCTCCACATGTACTTTATTCATTTACCTGTTGAACACTTAGGTTGCTTTCAAAACTTAATTCTTGTAAACAGAGGTGAAACAAAAATAAGAGTGCAGATACCTCTTAGATATATTGATTTTCTTTCAGTTATATACCCAGCAGTTGGGTTGCTGGATTATATAATGTCTCTATTTTTAACTCTTCGAGGAACCTCTAAACTGTTCTTTATAGTGGTTGTACTAACTTACATTCCAACTAACAGTATATGAAGCTTCCATTTTCTCCACAACAGCATTTGTTATTTCCTGTCTTTTGTATATAAGCCATTTTATATGGGATGAGATGATATCTCATTGTAGTTTTGATTTGCATTTCTCTAATGATCAATTATGTTGAGCAACTTTTCATATGACTGTTTGCCATTTGTATATCTTCTTTAGCAAATGTCTATTCAAATATTTTGCCCATTTTTAATTGCATAGTTATAATTTTTCCTATACAGTTGTTTGAACTTTCATATATTCTGATTATTAACCCTTGTCAGATGTGTAGTTTGAAGATATTTTCTCTCATACTGTGAGTTGTTTCTACACTTTATTTGTTTCCTTTGCTGTGCGAATTTTTAATTTCATGTGTTGTATTTTTGTTTTTGAAATTTTTGCTTATAGTGCCTGTGTTTGTGGCATATTACTCAAAATATCTTTTCCAAGACTGATGTTCTGGAGAGTTTCCAAAATGTTTTATTATACTAGTTTTATAGATTGAGGTTTTACATTTAAGTATTTAAGAATTTGTATTTGATAAGGTCTAGTTTTATTCTTCTACATATGGATATTGACTTTTCCCAGCATCATTCACTGAAGGGACTGTCTTTTCCCCCGTGTATTTTTTGACACTCTTGTTGAAAATGAGTTTACTATAGGTGTATGAATTTGTTTCTATGTTCTCTGTTTTGTTCTATTGGCCTAGATGTCTGTTTTTCTGTCGGTACCTTGCTGTTTTGGTTACTATAGCTTTGTAGTATAATTTGAAGTCAGGTAATATGATTCCTTCAGTTTTGTTCTTTCTGCTTAGCATAGCTTTGGTTATTTTGGATATTTTGTGGTTCCATATAAATTTTAGGATTGCTTTTTTCTATTTTTCTGAAAAAGGTCATTGGTATTTTGACAGAGATTGCACTGAATCTGTAAATTGCTTTGGGTAGTATGGACATTTTAACATTATTGATTCTGCTAATCAGTGAACATAAAATATTTTTGCACTTTGGAGTGTGCTCTTCTATTTCTTTCATCAGTGTTTCATAGTTTTTATTATAACAATCTTTGATTTTTTTTTTACTTAAATTAATTCCTAAGTATTTACATTTAATTGTGGCTATTGTAAATGGGACTATTTAAAATTTTTTTCTCAGTTTGTTTTCTGTTAGCATCCAGAATGCTACTGATTGTTGTACGTTGATTTTGTGTCTCACAACTCTATTTAACTTTTTTTTTAGTTCTAATAGTTTTTTGGCTTACTCTTTCAAATTTTCCAAATATAAGATTATATCATCAGCAAACAAGGATAATTTGACAACTTGCTTTCCAAATTAGCCAAATTAGATGATAGTTATTTTTTTCTTTATCTGATTGCTCTAGTTAGAATTCCAAGGGCTATGTTGAATAACAGTTGTGAAAGTGGGCATTTTTGTCTTGTTCCAGATCTTAGGGGAAAGAATTTCAGTTTTTTAAAATTCAGTATGATACAAGCTGTTAAACTGTCATATATGACTTTTATTACATTGAGGTATATTCCTTCTATATCATTTTTTTTAGAGTTTTTATCACGAAGGGATGTTATATTTTATAAAATTCTTTTTTAGCATTACTGTAAATTATTGTATGGTTTTTCTCATTTTTTTCTGTTGATATAAGGTATATAATTGATTGATTTGCATATGCTGAAACATACTTGCATCTCAGGGATAAACTCTATTTGGTCATGATGAATGATCTTTCAAATGTATTGTTGAATTCTGTTTGCTATTATTTTGTTGAGAATGTTTCTGTCAATATTTATCAGAGATATTGGCCTAGAGATTTCTTTTTTATTTGATATGTCTTTGTCTAGTATATACATATTTTGATATGTCTTTGTCTTTGGTATCAGGATAATACTGGCTTTATAGAATGGCCTTGAATGTATTTCCTTCTCCTATACTTTTTGGAGTAGTTTGAGAAGAGTTAGTATTCGTTTATCTTTAAATGTTTGGTAGAATTCTTCAGTGAAGCCATTGGGTTCTGGACTTTTCTTTATTTGGAGAGTTTTTATTATGTCTTCAATCTCATTACCTCTTATTGCTCTGTTTAGGTTTTAGATTTTTTTCATGGTTTAATCTTGATAGGTTTCATCTGTCTAAGAACTTATCCATTACCCCCAGAGTTTCTAATTTATTGGTATGTAGTTGCTTATAGCAGCCAGTGATAACTCTTTGAATTTCTGTAGCATCAGTTCTAGTGTATCTTTTGTCAACTCCCATTTTATTTATTTGAATCCTTTTTTTAAGTTAGTCTGGCTAATGTTTAGTCAATTTTCTTTAGCTTTTAAAACAGCAAACTTTTTGTTTCATTGATATTGTGTATTGTTTTCTTTATTTCCATTTCTTTTTATGCTCTGATATTTACTATATTTTCTCTTCTACTAATATGGATTTGGCTTGCTGTTACTCTTCTAGTTCTTTAGATGCATAAATAAGTGATTTATTTGAAGATTTTTATTTGACGTAAATATACATTTTCCTCTTAGTACTGCTTTTGCTGTATTCCATAGTTGTGTTTTCATTATCAATTGTTTCAGAAAATTTCTCAATTTTTAAAAAATTATTTATCATTCCACTGGTCATTCTGGAGTATATTATTTAATATCTATATATTTGCATAGTTTCCAAAATTACCCTTATTAATTTCTAGTATTATATTGTTGTGGTCAGAGGAGATTCTTGATATTATTTTAATTTGAATGTTTTAAGACTTGCTTTGGATCTGGGCTGGCAAGATGGCCAAATAAGAAGAGCTCTGATCAGCAGCTCCCAGCAAGTTCAATGCAGAAGGTGGGTGCTTTCTGCATTTCCAACTAAGGTATCTGGCTCATCTCAATGGGACTGGTTAGATAGTGGGTGCAGCCCATGGAGGGTGAGCCGAAGCAGGGTGGGAACTCGCCTCACCTGGGAAGTATAAGGGGTCAGGGGAGTCCTTCCCCTGGCCAAGGGAAGGAATGGGGAACTACGTCGTGAGAAATGGTGCATTCCATCCCAGATACTATGCTTTTCCCGAAGTCTTCTCAAGCCACCGACAGGGAGATTCCCTCAGGAACCTACACCATCAGAGTCCTTGGTTTCAAGCATACAACTGGGCAGCCATTTGGGCTGACACCAAGCTAGCTGCAGGAGAATTTTTTTTTTCTTACCCCAGTGGCTCCTTGAATGCCAGCAAGACAGAACTATTCACTCCCCTGGAAAGGGAGCTGAAGCCAGGGAGTCAAGTAGTCTAACTCAGCGGACTCCCCTCCTCACCAAGCCCAGCAAGCAAAGATCCAATGGCTTGAAATTATTTTCTTTTTTTTTCTATTATGCTTTAAGTTCTAGGTACATGTGCACAAAGTGCAGGTTTGTTACATATGTATACATGTGCCATGTTGGTGTACTGCACCCATTTACCCGTCATTTACAATAGGTATATCTCCTATATCTCCTAATGCTATCCCTCCCCCTCCCCCTCCCCCTCCCCACAATAGGACCTGGTGTGTGATGCTCCCCTTCCTGTGTCCAAGTGATCTCATTGTTCAATTCCCACCGATGAGTGAGACCTTGCAGTACTTGGTTTTCTCTTCTTGCGATAGTTTGCTGAAAATGATGGTTTCCAGCTGTATCCATGTCCCTACAAAGGACAAAAACTCATCCTTTCTTATGGTTGCATAGTATTCCATGGTGTGCATGTGCCACATTTTCTTAATCCAGTCTGTCATTGATGGACATTTGGATTGATTCCAAGTCTTTGCTATTGTGAATAGTGCCGCAATAAACATACGTGTGCTTGTGTCTTTATAGCAGCATGACCTATAATGCTTTGAGTATATCCCCAGTAATGGGATGGCTGGGTCCAAAGGAATTTCTAGTTCCAGATCTTTGAGGAATCGCCACACTGTTTTCTACAATGGTTGAACGAGTTCACAGTCCCACCAACAGTGTAAAAGTGTTCCTATTTCTCCACATCCTCTCCAGCATCTGTTATTTCCTGATTTTTTAATGATTGCCTTTCTAACTGTTGTTAGATGATATCTCATTGTGGTTTTGATTTGCATTTCTCTGATGGCCAGTGAAGATGAGCATTTTTTCATGTGTCTGTTGGCTGTATGAATGTCTTCTTTTGAGAAGTGTCTGTTCATATCCTTGCCCACTTTTTGACAGGGTTGTTTGTTTTTTTCATGTAAATTTGATTGAGTTCTTTACAGGTTCTGGATATTAGCCCTTTGTCAGATGAGTAGATTGCAAAAATTTTCTCCCATTCTGTAGGTTGCCTGTTCACTCTGATGTTAGTTTATTTTGCTGTGCAGAAGCTCTTTAGTTTAATTAAATCCCATTTGTCAATTTTGGCTTTTGTTGCCATTGATTTTGGTGTTTTAGACGTGAAGTCCTTGCCCATGCCTTTGTCCTGCCTGAATGGTATTACCTGTGTTTTCTTCTAGGGTTTTTATGGTCTCAGGTCTAAGATTTAAGTCTCTAATCCATCTTGAATTAATTTTCGTATAAGGAGTAAGGAAAGGATCGAGTTTCAGTTTTCTACTTATGGCTAGGCAATTTTCCCAGCACCATTTATTAAATAGGGAATCCTTTCCCCATTTCTTATTCCTCTCAGGTTTGTCAAAGATCAGATGGTTGTAGATGTGTGGTATTATTTCTCAGGGTTCTGTTCTGTTCTATTGGTCTATATCTCTGTTTTGGTACCAGTACCATGCTGTTTTGGTTACTGTAGCCTTGTAGTATAGTTTGAAGTCAGGTAGCGTGATGCCTCCAGCTTTGTTATTTTGGCTTAGGATTGTCATGGCAATGCGGGCTCTTTTTTGGTTCCATGTTAACTTTAAAGCAGTTTTTTTTTCCAATTCTGTGAAGAAAGTCATTGGTAGCTTAATTGGGATGGCATTGAATCTATAAATTACCTTGGGCAGTATGGCCATTTTCACAATATTGATTCTTCCTATCCATGAGCATGGTATGTTCTTCCATTTGTTTGTGTCCTCTTGTATTTCACTGAGCAGTGGTTTGTAGTTCTCCTTGAAGATGTCTTTCACATACCTTGTAAGATGGATTCCTAGGTATTTTATTCTCTTTGAAGCGATTGTAAATGGGAGTTCATTTATGATTTGGCTCTCTGTATGTCTGTTACTGGTGTATAAGAATGCTTGTGATTTTTGCACATTGATTTTGTATCCTGAGACTTTTCTGAAGTTTCTTATCAGCTTAAGGAGATTTTGGGCTGAGACAATGGGGTTTTCTAAACATACAACCATGTCATCTGCAAACAGGGACAATTTGATTTCTTCTTTTCCTAACCGAATATCATTTATTTCTTTCTCTTGCCTGATTGCCCTAGCCAGAACTTCCAACACTATGTTGAATAGGAGTGGTGAGAGAGGGCATCCCTGTCTTGTGCCTGTATTCAAAGGGAATGCTTCCAATTTATGCCCATCCAGTATGATATTGGCTGTGGGTTTGTCATAAACAGCTCTTATTATTTTGATATATGTTCCATCAGTACCTAGTTTATTGAGAGTTTTTAGTATGAACGGCTGTTGAATTTTGTCAAAGGCTTTGTCTGCATCTATTGAGATAATCATGTGGTTATTGTCTTTAGTTCTGTTTATATGCTGGATTACGTTTACTGATTTGCATACATTGAACCAATCTTGCATCCCAGGGATGAAGCCCACTTGATTGTGGTGGATAAGCTTTTTGATGTGCTACTGGATTCAGTTTGCCAGTATTTTATTGAGGACTTTTGCATCGATGCTCATCAGTGATATTGGTCTAAAATTCTCTTTCTTTGTTGTATCTCTGTCAGGCTTTGGTATCAGGATGATGTTGGCCTCATAAAATGAGTTAGGGAGGATTCCCTCTTTTTCTATTGATTAGAATAGTTTCAGAAGGAATGGTACCAGCTCCTTCTTGTACCTCTGGTAGAATTTTTCTGTGACTCCATCTGGTCCTGGACTTTTTTTGGTTGATAGGCTGTTAATTATTGCCTCCATTTCAGAGCCTTCTATTGATCTATTCAGGGATTCAACTTCTTCCTGGTTTAGTCTTGGGGGAGCATAAGTGTCCAGAAGATTATCCATTTTTTCTAGGTTTTCTAGTTTATTTGTGTAGAGGTGTTTATAGTATTCTCTGATGGTAGTTTGTATTTCTGTGGGATTGGTAGTTATATCCCCTTTATCGTTTTTTATTACTTCTCTTTGATTCTTTTCTCTTTTCTTCTTTATTAGTCTTGCTAGCGGTCTATCAATTTTGTTGATCTTTTCAAAAAACCAGCTCCTGAAGTCATGGATTTTTTGGAGGAACTATCTCCTTTAGTTCTGCTCTGATCTTAGTTATTTCTTGCCTTCTGCTAGCTTTTGAATGTGTTTGTTCTTGCTTCTCTAGTTCTTTTAATTGTGATGTTAGAGTGTCAATTTTAGATCTTTCCTGCTTTCTCTTGTGGACATTTAGTGCTATAAATTTCCCTCTACACACTGTTTTAATTGTGTCCCAGAGATTCTGGTATGTTGTATCTTTGTTCTCATTGGTTTCAAAGAACATCTTTATTTCTGCCTTCATTTTGTTATGTACCCAGTAGTCATTCAGGAGCAGGTTGTTGAGTGTCCCTGTAGTTGAGTTTTGATTGATTTTCTTAGTCCTGAGTTCTAGTTTGATTGCACTGTGGTCTGAGAGACAGTTTGTTATAATTTCTGTTCTTTTCCATTTGCTGAGGAGTGCTTTCCTTCCAACTATGTGATCAATCTTTAAATAAGTGTGATGTAGTGCTGAGCAGAATGTATATTCTGTTGATTTGGGGTGGAGAGTTCTGTAGATGTCTATTAGGTCCACTTGGTGCAGAGTTGAGTTCAATTCCTGGATACCCTTGCTAACTTTCTGTCTCGTTGATCTGTCTAATGTTGACAGTGGGGTGTTGAAGTCTCCCATTATTATTGTATGGGAGTTTAAGTCTCCTCATAGGTCTCTAAGGTCTTGCTTTATGAATCTGGGTGCTCCTGTATTGGGTGCATATATATTTAGGAGAGTTAGCTCTTCCTGTTGAATTGATCCCTTTACCATTATGTAATGGCCTTCTTTGTCCTTTTGATCTTTGATGATTTAAATCTGTTTTATCAGAGACTAGGATTGCAACCCCTGCTTTTTTTTTTGTTTTCCATTTGCTTGGTAAATCTTCCTCCATCCCTTTATTTTGAGCCTATGTGTGTCTCTGCATGAGATGGGTCTCTTGAATACAGCAAACAGATGGGTCTTGACTCTTTATCCAACTTGCCAATCTGTGTCTTTTAATTGGACTATTTAGTCCATTTACATTTAAGGTTAGTATTGTTATGTGTGAACTTCATCCTGTAATTATGATATTAGCTTGTTATTTTGCTTGCTAGTTGGTGCAGTTTCTTCCTAGCATTGATTGACTTTGCGTTTTGAGAGGTTTTTGCAATGGCTGTTACCTGTTGTTCCTTTCCATGTTTAGTGCTTCCTTCAGGATCTTTTTTAGGGCAGGCCTGGTGGTGACAAAATCTCTAAGCATTTACTTTTCTGTAAAGTATGTTATTTCTCCTTCACCTATGAAACTTTGTTTGGCTGGTTATGAAATTCTGGGTTGAAAATTCTTGCTGCATGCAAAGCACACTGAAGTCGACCTGGGACACTCAAGCTTGGTGGGGGGGGCGGGATGCCCGCCATTGCTGAAGTTTGAGTAGGTGATTTTTCCCTCATGTGTAAAGAAAGCTGCCAGGAAATTCTAACTGGGTAAAGCTCACTGCAACTTGGGAAACCTGCTGTAGCTAGACTGTCTTTCTAGGTTCCTCCTCTCTCAGTATGGCGTCTCTAAAAGAAAGGCAGCAGCCACAGTCAGGAGCTTATAGATAAACTCCCATCTCCCTGAGACAGAACACCTGCGGGAGCGAATGGCTGTGGGCGCAGCTTCAGAAGACTAAACGTTCTTGGCTGCTGGCTCTGGAGGAAGAAGCAGGTCTCCCTCCCAGCACAGGACTCAAGCTCTGCTAAGGGACAGAGTGCCTCCTCAAGTGGGTCCCTTACCCCCATGTCTCCTGAGTGGAAGACACCTCGCAGCAGAGGTCGACAGACACCTCATACAGGAGAGCTCTGGCTGGCATCTGGTGGGTGCCCCTCTGGGATTAAGCTTCCTGAGGAAGGAACAGCAGCATTTTTTGCTGTTCTGCAGCCTCTGTGGGTAATACCCAGGCAAACAGGGTCTGGAGTGGACCTCCAGGAAACCCCAGCAAACCTGTAGCACAGGGGTCTAACTGTTAGAAATAAAATTAACAAACAGAACAGAATAGCAACAACATCGACAAAAAGAACGTCCCCACATAAACCACTTTTGAAGGTCACCAATATTAAAGATCAATAGTAATTAATCCACGAAGATGAGGAAAAATCAGTGCAAAAAGACTAAAAATTCAAACAACCAGAATGCCTCTTCTCCTCCAAAGGATCACAAATACTCACCAGCAAAGGAACAAAATTAGAGAATGAGTTTGATGAGTTGACAGAAGTAGGCTTCAGAAGGTGGGTGAAAACAAACTCCTCCAAGCTAAAGGAACATGTCCTAACCCAATGCAGGGAAGCTAAGAAACTCGAAAAAAGGTTAGAGGAATTACTAACTAGTTTAACTAGTTTAGAGTAGAACATAAATGACTGGATGGAGCTGAAAAACACAGCACGAGAACTTCATGAAGCCTATGCAAGTATCCATAGCCAAATCAATAAAGCCAGAGAAAGAATATGTGAAATTGAAGATCAACTTAATAAAATAAAGCATGAAGACAAGATTAGAAAAAAAATAACAAAAAGGAAAAAACACAATCTCCAAGAAATATGTAACTATGTGAAAGACCAAGCCTACATTTAATTGGTGTATGTGAAAGTGATCGGGAGATTAGAACCAAGTTTGAAAACCGCCTTCAGGATATTATCCAGGAGAACTTCCCCAACCTAGTAAGACAGGTCAACATTCAAATTCAGGAAAAAGAGAGAACACCACAAAAATACTCATAGAGAAGAGGAATCACATGACACATAATCATCAGATTCACCATTGTTGAAATGAAGGAAAAAATGTTAAGGCAAGCCAGAGAGAAAGGTCAGGTTACCCACAAAGGGAAGCCAATCAGACTAACAGTGGATCTCTATTCAGAAACCCTACAAGCCAGAAGAGAGTGTGGACCAATATTCAACATTCTTAAAGAAAAGAATTTTCAATCCAGAATTTCATATCCAGCCAAACTAAGCTTAATAAGAGAAGGAGAATAACATCCTTTTCAGGCAAGCAAATGCTGAGAGATTTTGTCACCACCAGGCCTACCTTACAAGAGCTCCTGAAGGAAGCACTAAATATGGAAAGGAAAAACTGGTACAAGCAATTGCAAAAGCATACCAAATTGTAAAGACCTTCAATACTATGAAGAAACTGCATCAGCTAACAGGCAAAATAACTAGGTAGCATCATAATGACAAGATCAAATTCACAATGAAAATATTAACCTTAAATGTAAATGGGCTAAATGCCTCAATTAAAAGACACAGACTGGTAAATTGGATTAAAAATCAAGACCCATTGGTGTGCTGTATTCATGAGACTGACCTACTACTGTACAAAGACACACATAGGTTCAAAATTAAGTGATGGAGAAATATTTACCAAGCAAATGGAAACAACAACAACAACAATAACAACAAAAAAGCAGGGGTTGTAATCCTCATTTCTGATAAAACAGACTTTAAACCTACAAAGATCAAGAAACACAAAGAATTGCATGACCTAATGATAAAAGGATCAATGCAACAAGAAGAGCTAACTATCCTAAATATATATGCCCCCAATACAGGAGCACCCAGATTCATACAGCAAGGTTTTAGAGACCTACAAAAAGACGTAGACTCCCACACATTAATAGTGGGGGTCGTTACCACCCCACTGTCAATATTAGATCAATGAGGCAGAAAATTAACAAGACTATTCAGGACTTGAACCCAGCTCAGGACAAAGTGGACCTAATAGACAACTGCAGTACTCTCCACCCCAACTCAACACAAAATAGATAATTCTCAGCACCACATCTCACTCATTCTAAAACTGACACCATTATTGAAAGTAAAACACTCCTCAGCAAATGAAAAATAATGAAAATCACAAAAAAAAGTCTCTCAGACCACAGTGCAATGAAGTTAGAACTCAGGAGTAAGAAACTCAATCAAAACTGCACAGCTACATGGAAATTGAACAATCTGCTCCTGAATGACTACAGGGTAAATAACGAAATTAAGGCAGAAAAAATAAATCCTTTGAAACCAGTGAGAAAAAAGACACAACATACCAGATTCTCTGTGACACTGCTTAAGCGGTGTTTAGAGTAAAACTTATAGCTCTAAATGCCCAAGGAGAAAGTGGAAAGATCTAAATTTGACGCCCTCACATCACAATTAAAAGAACTAGGGAAGCAAGAGCAAACAATTTAAAAAGGAGCTGGTTTGTTGAAGAGATTAACAAAATAGATAGACTGATAGCCACACTAATGAAGAGAAACAGAGGGAAGAATCAAATAGACCCAATAAAATATTATAAAGAGGATATCACCACTGATCCCACAGAAATACAAACTACCATCAAAGGAGACTATAAACAACTCTACTCAATAAACTAGGTTTATTAAGAAATTAATAAATTCCTGGATACATACACCCTCCTAAGTAAAAACCAGAAAGAAATTGAATCCCTGAATAGACAAATAACAAGTTCTGAAACTGAGGCAGTAATTAATAGTCTACCAACCAAAAAAAGCCCAGGACCTGATGGATGCACAGCCAAATTCTACCAAAGATACAAGCAGAGCTGGTACCATTCCTTCTGAAACTCTTCCAAACAAGATGAAAAGAGAAACTCCTAGCTAACTCATTTTGTGAGGCCAGCGTCATCCTGATACCAAAACCTGGCAGACACACACACACACACACACACATACACACACACACACAAAACAAAACAAAACAATACAAAACAAAACCCAGAAAATTTCAGGTCAATGTCACTGAGAAACAGAGATGCAAAAATCCTCAATTAAATCTGGCAAACTGAATCCAGCAGCATATCAAAAAATTGTCCACCACAATTAAGTCAGCTTCATCCCTGGGATGCAACTCTGGTTCAACATATGAAAATCAATTATATATATATATAATATACATAATATATAAAAAATATATAAAATGTATATATAATATATATATTATATATATATCTGGTGCTCCATTGTTGGGTGCATATATATTAAAAATTCTTATATACTCTTGTTGAATTGACCATTTTATTACTATAATAACCTTCTTTGACTGTTTTTATAGCTTTTATCTTGAAATCTGTTTTGTCTGACATAAGTATAGCTACTCCTGCTCTTTCTGGTTTCCTTTTGCATGGAATATCTTCTGCCATCAATGAGTTTTGTACCTATGGATGGTATATTATCACTCATTAATGTTCTTTTCTTTCTGATTTAAGTACACTCTTTAGCATTTTTTGTAGAATAGGTCTGGTGTTGAAAAATATTCTAATGTTTTTTATTTGTCTGGGAATGTCTTTCTTTCTCCTTCATATGAAAAGAAATTTTTGCTGGATATATATACCCTAGAATACTAGGGTAGTTTTTTTTCAGCACTTTACATATGTAATACCACTCTCTCCCAGCCTATAATGTCTCCACTGAACAGTCAGCAGCTAGACTTATTGGAGCTCCGTTGTATCTTATTTGTTTCTTTTCTCTTTCTGTTACATATTTTGATCCTTAATATTTGCGAGTTTACTTTCCAAATGCCCTGAGGTAAGCATCACTGGGTTAAATCTGCTTGGTGTTCTATAGCCTTCTTGTACTTATATATTGATATCTTTCTTTAGGTTTGAGAAATTCTCTATTTTCATCATGTATTGTAAACTTTCTAGCCCTATTACTTACTCTACCTCCTCTTTAAAGCCAATAACTCTTATATTTACTATTTTTTGACTATTTTCTAAATCCCGTAGGCTAGCTTCATCACTGTTTGGTTTTGTTTCCTTGTCTGTTTTTACTGTGTATTTTCAATTAGTCTTTCTTCCAGCTTAGTATTTTTTCTTCTGCTTGCTTGCTCAATTATGCAATTAAAAGACAGTGCAATTTATTATTTCAGTTTGCCAATTACATTTTTAAACTATGCATTTTGTGCTTGATTATTTTAAATTTTTTTTGTTAAATTTTTCTGATAGAATTCTGAATTCCTTCTGTGTGTTATCTTGAACTTCTCTGAGTTTCTTGAACACAGCTATTTTGGATTTTCTTTTTGAAAGATCACATATTTCTGTTTCTCCAGGATTGTTTCCTGGTGCCTTATTTAGTTCATTTGGTGAGACCATGTTTTCCTGGATTGTCTTTTAAAAATATTTTCTTTTTTAAAATTTCAATAGCTTTTGGGGAAACAGGTGGTGTTTGGTTACAAAAATAAGTACTTAAGTGGTGATTTCTGAGATTTTGGTGCACCCATCACCTGAGCAGTGTAAACTCTACCCAGTGTGTAGTCTTTTAACTCTTGCCACCCCCAAACTTTACCCCAGGTACCCAAAGATTAATGTATTATTCTTATGCCCTTGCATTCTCATTGCTTAACTCCCACATATTAGGGAGAACAAACTGTGTTTGGTTTTCCATTCATAGTCACTTCACTTAGACTAATAGTCTCCAATTCCATCCAGGTTGCTGCAAATTCCATTATTTTATTTCTTCTTATGGCTGAGTAGTATTCATATATAGATATATTTTGGTTCCATATTTAGTATTGTGTGTATATATGTATATATACACCTATATATGTGTATATGTATGTATATATACACATATATATAGATTCCATATTTTTGCAATTGTGCTCCTATAACATGTATGTGCAAGTATCTTTTTGTATAATGACTTCTTTTCCTCTAGGTAGATACCTAGTAGTGGGATTGTTGAATCAAATGGCAAATCCACTTTTAGTTCGTTAATAAATCTCTTCACTGTTTTTCATAATAGTTTTACTAGTTTACATTCCCACCAACAATATAAAAGTGTTTCACATCAACAATATAAAAGTGTTTCCTTTTCACTGCATCCATGCCAACATCTGTTATTTTTTGATTATGGCCATTCTTGCAGGAGTGAGATGGTATTGCATTGTGGGATTGATTTGCATTTCTCTGATCATTAGTGATTTTGAGCGTTTTTTCCATATGCTTTTTGGCCATTTGTATATCTTCTTTTGAGACTTGCCTATTCGTGTCCTTAGCCCACTTTTTGATGGGATTTTTTTTTCTTGTTGATTTGTTTGAGATCTTTGTAGATTCTAAATATTAGTCCTCTGTTGGAAGTATAGATTGTGAAAATTTTCTCCCACTCTGTGGGTTGTCTATTTACTCTACTGATTATTTCTTTTGTTGTGCAGAAGATTTTTCATTTACTTAAGTCCCATATATTTATTTATTTATTTGTTGCATTTGCTTTTGGGTTTTTGGTTGTGAAGTCTTTGCCTAAGCTAATTTCTAGAAGGATTTTTCTGATGTTATTTTCTAGAATGTTTATGGTTTCGGGTCTTAGATTTATGTCTTTAATCCATCTTGAGTTGATTTTTGTATAAGACGAGAGGTGAGGATCCAGTCTTACTTTTCTACATGTGGCTTGTCAATTATCACAGTACCATTTGTTGTATAAGGTGCTCTTTCCTCACTTTATGTTTTTGTTTGCTTTGTCAAAGATCACTTGGATGTAAGTATTTAAGTTATTTCTGGGTTCTTTATTCTCTTATATTGGTCTACGTGCCTTTTTTTTTTTTTTTTTTTTTGAGATGGAGTCTTGCTCTGTCTCCCAGCTGAAGTGCAGTGGCTGGATCTCAGCTCACTACAAGCTCTGCCTCCCGGGTTTACGCCATTCTCCTGCCTCAGCCTCCTGAGTAGCTGGGACTACAGGCGCCTGCCAACTCCCCCAGCTAGTTTTTTTGTATTTTTTAGTAGAGATGGGGTTTCACCGTGTTAGCCAGGATGGTCTCTATCTCCTGACCTCGTGATCTGCCCGTCTCGGCCTCCCAAAGTGCTGGGATTACAGTCTTGAGTCACCGTGCCTGGCCTACGTGCCTATTTTTACACCAGTACATGCTGTTTTGGTGACTATACCCTTATAGTATAGTTTGAAGTCTGGAAATGTTATGCATCGAGATTTGTTCTTTTTGCTTAGTCTCGCCTTGGCTATGTGAGCTCATTTTTGGTTTCATATATATTTTAAGATTGTTTCTTCTAGTTCTGTGAAGAATGATTGTGATATTTTGATGGGAATTGCATTGAATTTGTAGATTGCTTTAGGCAGAATGATCGTTTTCACCATATTGATTTACCCATCTATGAGCACTGGATGTGTTTCCATTTGTTTTTGTCCTCCATGACTTCTTTTAGCAATGTTAGTTTTCCTTATGAAGATCGTTCACCTCCTTGGCTAGGTATATCTGTAAGGATTTTACTTTTTTGCAGCTATTATAAAAGGGGTTGAGTTCTTGATATAATACTCAGCTTACTGGCTGTTGGTGAATAGCAGAGCTATACACTGATTTGTGTACATTACCTTTTTTACCCTGAGACTTTGCTGAATTCATTTACCAGTTTTGGGAGCTTTTTGGGCAAGTCTTTAGGGTTTTCTAGGTACACAATCATGTCATCAGCAAACAGTGACAGTTTGACTTCCTCTTTACCAATTTGGATGCCCTTTATTTTTTTCTCTTGTCTGATTGCTCTGGCTAAGAATTCCAGTGTCATATTGAATATAAGTGGTAAAATTTAGCATCCTTGTCTTGTTCCAATTTTTAGGGGAAATGCCTTCAACTTTTCCTCATTCAGTATAATGTTGGCTGTGAGTTCTCCAAAGATGGCTTTTATTACCTTAATGTATGCCCTCTCTATGCCGATTTTGCTGAGGGTTTTAATTATAATAAGATGCTGCATTTTGTCAAATGCTTCTTTGTGTGTCTATTGAGATTATCATGTGATTTTTGTTTTCAATTCTCTATATGTGGTGTATCACATTTGTTGATTTACATATGTTAAACCATCACTGCATCCCTGGTATAAAACCTACTTGATCATGGTGGATTACTTTTTTGATATGCTGTTGGATTCAGTTCACTAGTATTTCATTGAAAATTTTTGCATTTGTGTTTACTAGAGATATTGGTCTGTGGTGGTCTTTTTTTTACTATGTCCTGTTCTGGTTTTGGTAATAGGGTGATACTGGCTTCATAGAATGATTTGGGAAGGATTTCCTATCTCCAATTCTTGTGGAACAGTGTCATTAAGATTGGTACCAGTTTTGCTTTGAATGTCTGATAGATTTCAACTTTGAATCCTTCTGGTCCTAATCTTTATTTTTATTGTTGACAATTTTCTAAAAACAATTCAATCTTGCTGCTTGTTCATAGGTTTATGTCTTCCTGGTTTAATCTGGGAGGGTTGTATATTTCCAGAAATCCATCCATCCTCTCTAGGTTTTCTAATTTATGTGCATAAATGTGTTTATAGTAGCCTTGAGTAATCTTTTGTGTTTCTGTGGTATCATTTGTAATATCTCCCATTTTATTTCTAATTGAGCTTATTTGGTTCTGCTGTCTTCTTTTCTTTGTTAATTTCACTAATGGTGTATCAATTTTATTTATCTTTTCAAAGAACCAGCTTTTTGTTTCATTTAAATTTTGTGGATTTTTTGGTTTCAATTTCATTTACTTCTGCTGTGATCTTGGTTATCTTTTTTTTTTTTTTCTTTTCCACTGGATTTGAGTTTGTTTTGTTCTTGTTTTGTCAGCTCTGTAAGGTGTGACCTTATATTGTGTTTCTGCTCTTTCATACATTTTGATGTAGGTGTTTAAGGTTATGAACTTTCCACTTAACACTGCTTTTGCTGTGTCCCAGAGGTTTTGATAAGTTGTGTCACTATTATCATTTAGTTTACAGAATTTTTAAATTTTCATCTTGATTTTGTTGTTTACCCAATGATTATTCAGAAGCAGATTATTAAATTTTCATGTATTTGCATAGTTTTTAGGGTTCCTTTTGAAGTTGATTTTTAATTTTATTTGACTGTGGTCTGAGAGAGTACTTGTTATAGTTTTGATTTTCTAAATTTCTTAAGACTTGTTTTCTGGCCTATTATATAATCTATTTTGGAGAATGTTCCATGTGCTGAGGGATAAAATGTATATTCTGCAGTTTCTTGGTAAAATGTTCTGTAAATATGTTAAGTCCATTGTTCTAGAAAATAGTTGAAGTCCATTGTTTCTTTGTTTTTTACTTTCTCTCTTAATGACATAGCTACTGCTGTCAGTGGAGTATTAAAGTTCCTCACTATTATTGGGCTACCCAAGTCTCATTTCTTAGGTCTAGTAGTAATTGTTTTGTAAATTTGTGAGCTCCTGTGTTAGAGGCATATATATTTAGAATTGTGATATATTTTCCTGTTGGACAAGTTTTTTTTGTCATATGTAATGTCCCTCTTTGTCTGTTTTTTAACTGCTGTAGCTTTAAAGTTTGCTTCATCAGATAAAAGAATAGCTATTCCTGCTCACTTTTGGTGTCCATTTGCATAGAATATCTTGTTCTACTCATTTACTTTAAGTTTATATGAATCCTTTAGTGTTACACAAGTCTCTTGAAAACAGCAGAAACTTGGTTGCTGGATTATTATTCATTCTGCCATTTTGTATCATTAAGTGGAGCATTTAGGCCATTTACATTCAATGTTAGTATTGAGAAGTGAGGTAATATTCTATTCATTATGCTATTTTTCTGTACTATTGTAAGTCCTGTGAGATTTGTGACTTAAGGAGATTCTATTTTGGTTTATTTTGGGGATTTGTTTAAAAATTTAGAGCTCTTTTTAGCAGTTTTGTAGTGCTGGCTGGGTAGTGGTGAATGCTGTCAGCATTTGTTTTTCTAAAAAAAAAAACCTATATTTTTCTTTCATTTATGAAGCTTAGTTTTGCTGGATACAATATTCTTGGCTGATAATTGCTTTGTTTGAGGAGGCTAAAAATAGGACCCCAATTTCTTCTAGCTTGTAGGTTTTCTGCTGAGAAATCTGCTGATAATCTGACTGGTTTCCTTTTGTAGGCTGCCTGATGCTTTTTCCTCACAGCTCTTAAGATTTTTTTCTTGGTTTTGCTTTAGATAACCTGGTGACTATGTGCCTAGTTGATGATCTTCCTATAATGAATTCCCCATGTGTTCTCTGAGCATCTTGTATTAGGATGTCTAGATTTCTAGCAAGGTGGGAGAAGTTTTTTTTTTATATTCCCACAAATATATTTTTAAAATTTTAGATTTTTCTTCTTCCTTGGGAACAAAAATTATTCTTAGGTTTTAACATAGTCCCAAAGTTCTTGGAGGCTTTGTTCATTTTTGTACTTTTTTTTTTGGTCTTTGTCAGATTGGGTAAATTTGAAAGCCTTGTCTTTGAGCTCCAAGGTTTTTCTTTTGCTTGTTCAATTCTATTGCTGAGAATTTCCAGTGCATTTGGCATTTTTTGTGTGTTCTTGATTTTCAGAAGTTGTGATGGCTTTTTATTTATGATCTATATTTCACTAAGAATTTCCTTTTTATATCCTATATCATGTCTGTTTATTTCTTTAAGCTGGACTTGATCTTTCTCTGACACCTCCATTTTTAGCTTAATAATTGACCATCTCTATTCATTTCCTGGCCATTCCGTTATCTTATCATAGTTTGGATCTATTACTGGTGAGCTTGTATAATCTTTTAGAAGTGTTAAAAAACCTTGTTTTGTAATATTACCAGTACTGATTTCCTGGTTTCTTCTCATTTGGGTAGACTATGTCAGAGAGAAGATCTAGGATTCAGGCCTTGCTCTTCAGGCTCTTTTGTGTTCCTTTGATGTGATATTCTTCTCCTTCTAGAAATGGGGCTTCCTGAGAGCCATACTGCAGGAATTGGTTTTTCTCTTCTGGGTCTAGACACCCAGCAGAGCTACTGGGCTCCAGGCTGATAATGTGGAGTGTCTGCAATGAGTCCTGTGATGTGATCTGTCTTAAGGTCTTGCAGCTGTGAATACCAGCATCTGCTCCAGTGGACTTAGCAGGGAAGTAAAGTGGACTCTGTGGGGGTTCTTGGTTGTGATTTTGTTTATTTTACTGGTTTCATGTTGGTTGACTTCCAGCCAAGAGGTGGCACTTTTAAGAGTGCATTAGTGGGGAGAGCTGGCAAGATGGAGAAATAGGAACAGCTTTGGTCTGCAGTTGCCAGTGAGACCAACGAAAGAGAGTGACTTCTGCATTTCCAACTGAGGTACATGGTTCATCTCATTGGGACTGGTTAGACAGTGGTTGCAGCCCACGGAGGGTGAGCAGAAACAGGGTGGGCTGTCACCTAACCTGGGAAGTGTAAGAGGATGGGGAGCTCCCTCCCCTATTCAAGGGAAGCTGTGAGGGACTGTGCCGTGATGGACTGTGCTATCTGGCCCAGATACTATGCTTTTCTCACAGTTTTTGAAACCCCTAGACCAGGAGATTCCCTCGTGTGCCTACACCAGGACCCTGGGTTTAGAGCACAAAAATGGACAGCTGTTTGGGCAGACATCGAGCTGGCTGCATTTTCTTTCTCCCTGTGGCACCTGGAAAACCAGTGAGACAGATCTGTCCACTCCCCTGGAAAGGGGACCGAAGCCAAGGAGCCAAGTGGTCGTGCACAAAGGGTCCCACTCCCACAGAGCCCAACAAGCTAAGAACCACTGGCTTGAATTTCTCGCTGCCAGCACAGCAGTCTGAAGTCAACCTGGGACAATCAAGCTCAGTGAGGGAGGGGCGTCCAACATTACTGAGGCTTGAGTAGCTGATTTTCCCTTCACAGTGTTAACTCTGACTGCAGAACTCACATTCTGCATGTCAAATGTATGGCATGGCAAAGTGCATGGGGCCAGACCACCTCTCTAGATACCTCCTCACTGGGCAAGGCATCTCTGAAAGAAAAGCAACAGGCACAGTCAGGGGCTTATAGATAAAACTCCCGTCTCCCTGAGACAGAGCACCTGGGGGAAGGGACAGATATGAGTGCAGCTTCAATAGACTTAAATGTTCCTGCCTGCTGGCACTGAAGATAGCAGCAGATCTCTCAGCACAGCACTTGAGCTCTGCTAAAAAACAGACTGCCTTCTCAAGGGAACCCCTGTACCCCATGCCTCCTAACTGGGAGACACCAGCAGGGGTCAACAGACACCTCACAAAGGAGAGCTCCAGCTGGCATCAGGCAGGTGCCCCTCTGGGACAAAGCTTCCAGAGAAAGGAGCAGGCAGCAATCTTTGCTGTTCTGCAGCATCCACTGGTGATACCCAGGCAAACAGGGTCTGGAGTGGACCTGAAGCAAACTGCAGCAGATGAGGGGCCTGACTGTTAGAAAAGAAACTAACAAACAGAAAGTGATAACATCAACATCAACAAAAACAATGCCAACAGAAAAACCCCATCCAACAGGCCATCAGACTCAAAGATCAAAGATACGTAAATCCATGAAGATGAGAAAAAAACAGTGCAAAAATGCTGAAAATTCCAAATATTAGAATGCCCCTTCTCCTCCAAATGATTGCAACTCCTCTCCAGCAAGGGCACAATACTGAATGGAGAAAGATTTTGATGAATTGACAGAAGTAGGCTTCAAAAGGTGGGTAATAACCAACTCCTCTGAGCTAAAGAAGCATGTCCTAACCCAATGCAAGGAAGCTAAGAATGTTGATAAAAGGTTACAGGAACTGCTATCTCGAAAAAAACATTTTAGAGAAGAACGTAATTGACCCGATGGAGCTGAAAAACACAGCACAAGAACTTTGTGAAGCATACGCAAGTAGCAATAGTGGAATCAATAAAGCAGAAGAAAGAAATCAGAGATTGAAAATCAACTTAATGAATACAGCATGAAGACAAGATTAGAAAAAAAAAAAAAAAAAAGATGAAAAGGAACAAAAACTTCCAAGAAATATGGGACTATGTGAAAGACCAAACCTAGGATTCATTGGTATACCTGAAAGTGACAGGGAGAATGGAACCAAGTTGGAAAACACACTTTGCAATATTTTGCAGGAGAATTTCCCCAACCTCGCAAGACAGACCAACATTCAGATGCAGGAAATACAGAGAAAACCACTAAGATACTGCTCAAGAAGATGAAGCCCAAGACACATAATCGTCAGATTCTCCAAGGTTGAAATGAAGGATAAAATGTTAAGGGCAACCAGAGAGAAAGATCGGGTTGCCAACAAACAAGCCCATCATACTAACAGTGGATCTCTCTGCAGAAATCCTACAGGCCAGAAAAGAGTTGGGGTCAATATTTAACATTATTCAAGAAAAGGATGCTCAGTCCAGAATTTCACATCCAGCCAAACTAACCTTCATAAGCAAAGGAGAAATAAAATCCTTTGCAGAGAAGCAAATGCTGAGACATTTTGTCACCACCAGTCCTGCCTTACAAGAGCTCCTTAAGGAAGCACTAAATATGGGAAGGGAAAACCAGTAACAGCCACTGCAAAAACATACCAAAATATAAAGATCAACGAGACTATGAAGAAACAGCATCAACTAATGTGCAAAATAAACAGCTAGCATCATGATGACAACATCAAATTTACACATAACAGCATTAAACTTAAATGCAAATGGGCTAAGTGCCCCAATTAAAAGACATAGACTGGCAAGTTGGATAAAGAGTCAAGAACCATTGGTGTGCTGTATTTAAGAGACCCATCTCATGTGCAAAGACACATATAGGCTCAAAATAAAGGGACGGAGGAATATTTACCAAGCAAATGGAAAGCAAAAAGAAGCAAGGGTTGCAATCCTAAAGGGATCAATGCAATAAGAAAATATATATGCATTCAGTACAGGAGCACCCAGAGCACTAAATATATATGCACTCAATACAGGAGCACCCAGAATCAATAAAGCAAGGTCTCAGAGACCTACAATGAGACTTAGACTCTCATGTAAATATTGCAGGAGAATATAAAACCCAACTGTCAATATTAGATGAAAAATTTAAAAGAATATTCAGGACTTGAACTCAGCTCTGGACCAAACAGACCTAACAGACATCTACAGAACTCTCCACCTCAAATCAACAGAATATACATTGTTCTCAATACCACATAGCACTTAATATAAAGTTGACCACATACTTGAGAGTAAAACACTCCTCAGCAAATACAAAAGAATGGAAATCATAACAAATAGTCTCTCAGAACACAGTTCAATCAAATTAGAACTCAGGATTAAGAAACTCACTCAAAACTGCACAACTACATGGAAACTGAAGAACCTGCTCCCGAACAAGTACTGGGTAAATAACAAAATTAAGGCAGAAATAAATAAGTTCTCCAAAACCAATGAGAAGAAAGACACAACATACCAGAATCTCTGGTACACAGCTAAAGCAGTGTTAAGAGGGAAATTTATAGCACTAAATGCTCACCTTAGAAAGTGGGAAAGATCTAAAATTGACACCCTAACATCACAATTAAAAGAACTAGGCAAGCAAAAGCAAAGAAATTCAAAAGTAAGCAGAAGATAAGAAATAACTAACATCTGAGCAGAATTGAAGGAGATAGAGAAAAGAAAACTTCAAAAAATGAATGAATCCAGGAGCTGGTTTTTTGAAGAGATTAACAAAACAGATAGACCCCTAACCAAACTAATAAAGAAGAAAAGAGAGAAGAATCAAATAGACACAATAAAAAAAAAATGATAAATGAGTTATCACGACTGATCCCACAGAAATATAAACTACCCTCAAACAATACTATAAACACCTCTATGCAAATAAACTAGAAAATCTCGATGAAATGGTTAATTCCTTGACACATTCACTCTCATAAGACTAAACCAGGAAGAAGTCGAATCTGTGAATAGAATAACAACAAGCTGTGAAATTGAGGCAGAAATCAGTAGCTTAACAACCAAAAAAAGCCCAGGACCAGATGGACTCACAGCTGAATTCTACCAGAAGTACAAACAGAGACTTGTATCATTTCTTCTGAATCTATTCCAAACAACGGAAAAAGAGGGACTTCTCCCTAAGTCATTTTATGAGGCCACCATTATCCTGATACCAAAATGTGGCAGAGACACAACAAAAAGAGAAAACTTTAGGCCAATTGCCCTGATGAACATCGATGCGAAAATCCTCAATAAAATACAGACAAACTGAATCCAGCAGCATCTCAAAAAGATTATCCACCAGGATCAAGTCAGCTTCATCCTGAAATGCAAGGCTGGTTCAACATACAGAAATCAATAAACATAATCCATCACATTAACAGAACCAATGACAAAAAGCACAGGATTATCTCAATAGATGCAGAAATGGCCTTCAATAAAATTCAACACCCCTTCATGATAAAAACACTGAATAAACAAGGTATTGGTGGAACATATCTCATAATGATAAGAGCTATTTATGACAAACCCATAGCCAATGTCATATTGAATGAGTAAAAGCTGGAAGCATTTTCATTGAAAACTGTCACAAGACAAGGATGGCCCCTCATCACTCCTTTTCAACATAGTACTGAAAGTTCTGGCCAGGAAACTCAGGCAAGAAAAATAAATAAAGCATATTCAAATAGGAAGAGAGGAGGTCAAATTGTCTGTTTGCAGATGACCTGATTGTGTATTTAGAAAACCCCATTGTCTCTGCCCAAAATTCCTTAACCTGATAAACAACTTCAGCAAAGTCTCAGGATGCAAAACAATGCAAAATTCACAAGTATTCTTATACATTAATAATAGACAAACAGTGAGCCAATCATGAGTGAACTCCCATTCACAATTGCTACAAAGAAAATAAAATACCTAGGAATACAACGTCAAGGGACATGAAGGACCTCTTCAAAGATAACTACAAACCACTGCTCAAGGAAAAAATAGGAGACAAACAGACGGAAAAGCATTCTGTGCTCATGGATTGGAAAAAGCAATATCGTAAAAATGGCCATACTGCCTAAAGTAATTTACAGATTCAATGCTATACCCATCAAGCTACCACTGACTTTCCTCGCAGAACTAGAAAAAACTACTTTAAATTTTATATAGAACCAGAAAAGAGCCTGTATAGCCAAGAAAATCCTAAGCAAAAAGAAAAAAGCTGGAGGCATCACCCTACCTGACTTCAAACTATACTACAAGGCTACAGCAACCAAAACAGCATGGTACTGGTACCAAAACAGATATATGGGCCAATTGTACAGAACAGACACTGCGGAAATAACACCACGCATCTACAACCATCTGATCTTTGACAAATCTGACAAAAACAAACAGTGGGAAATCATTTGTTATTTAACGAATGGTGCTGGGAAAACTGGCTAGCCATATGCAGAAAACTGAAACTTGACCCTTTCCTTACACTTTATACAAAAATTAAGATGGATTAATGACTTAAATGTAAAACCTAGAACCATGAAAACCCTAGAAGAAAACCTAGGCAATACCATTCAGGACACAGGCATGGGAAAAGACTTCATGACTAAAACACAAAAAGCAATGGCAACAGAAGCCAAAATTGACAAATGGGATCTAATTAAACTAAAGAGCTTCTGCACAGCCAAAGAAACTATCATCAGAGTGAACAGGCAACCTACAGAATGGGAGAAAATTTTTGCAATCTATCAATCTGACAAATGTCTAATATCCAGAATCCACAAGAAACGTAAACAAATTTACAAGAAGCAAACAACCCCATCAAAAAGTGGATGAAGGATATGAACAGACACTTCTCAAAAGAAGATATTTATGTGGACAAAAAAAGAAAAAAAGAAAAAAAGCTCATCATCACTGGTCATTAGAGAAATGTAGATCAAAACCACAATGAGATACCATCTCACACCAGTTAGAATGGTGATCATTTAAAAAATGAGGAAACAATAGATGCTGGCGAGAATGTGAAGAAATAGGAAATCTTTTACACAGTTAGTGGTTGTGTAAATTAGTTCAACCATTTTGGAAGACAGTGTGGTGATTCCTCAAAGATCTAGAAACAGAAATAACATTTCACCCAGCAATCCCATTACTGGGTATTTACCAAAAGGAATATAAATTATTCTAATATAAAGACACATGCAAACGTATGTTTATTGCAGTGCTATTCGCATTAGTGGAGATTTAGAACCATCTCAAATGCTTATCAATGACAAACTGGATAAAGAATATTATGCAGCCATAAAAAGGAATGAGTTCATGTCCTTTACAGTAATATGGATTAAGCTGGAAACCATCATTTTCAGCAAACTAACACAGGAACAGAAAATCAAACATCGCATATTCTCACTTATAAGTGGGAGTTGAACAATGAGAACACATGGACACAGGAAGGGGAGCATCACACACTGGGGCCTGTCGGGGTGTGGGGGTCAAGGGGAGGGAGAGCATTAGGACAAATACCTAATACATGTGGGGCTTAAAATCTAGATCATGGGTTGATGGGTGCAGCAAACCACCATGGCACAGGTATACCTATGTAACAACCTGCACCTTCTGCACATGTTTCCCAGAACTTAAAGTTTAAGAAAAAAGAAAAAAAGAGTGTATTAGCTGCTATAGTACTATAGGGGGATGCAAACTTTCCCTAGGGACACCTAGTTAAGTATTCAGGTTTCTCAGAAGGTAGACAGTCCCATAGAGCTCCCAAAAGATTGTGACCTTTGTCTTTGGCTACCAGGGTGAATAGAGAAAAACCACCTGGTGGGGCCAGGGATAGGTGTGTCTACACTTAGCCATTCCTGGGTGGGGCTTGCTGTGGTTGCTATGGTGGATGATGGTGTGGTTCTCAGTCCAATGGAGTTTTTACTTTATGAGTTATTGGGGAACAGGTGTTATTAAGTTACATGTGTAAGTTCTTTAGTGGTGATTTGTGAGACTTTGGTTCACCAATAATCCTAGCAGTATACACTGCACCATATTTGTAGTCTATTATCCCTCACCCCCATTCTTCTTCCCAAGTCCCCAAAGCCCCCCATTGTAATATTCTTAGGCCTTTGCATCCTCATAGCTTAGCTCCCATATATTGGTGAGAACATACAATATTTCCTTTTCCATTCCTGAGTTACTTCGCTCAGAATAATAGCTTCCAGTCTCATCCAGGTCACTGCACATGCTGCTAATTCATTCTTTTTTATGGATGAGTAGTATTCATGTGTGTGTGTGTGTGTGTCACATACACACACACACACACACTCACACACACTCATACCACAGTTACTTTATCTACTTGTTGATTGATGGGCATTTGAGTGGGTCCACGATTTTGCAATTATGAATGGTGTTGCTATAAACACGTATGTGCAAGTATCTTTTTCGAATAATGACTTCTTTTCCTATGGGCAGATATGCCATAGTGGGATTGCTGGATCAAATGGTAGTTTTACTTTTAGTTCGTTAAGGAATCTCCACACCGTTTTCTATAGTGACTGTGCTAGTTTACACTCACACCAGCAGTGTAGAAGCATTCCCTGATCACAGCATCCATGCCAACATCTACTGGTTTTTGACTTTTTGATTATGTCTATTCTTGCAGGAGTAAAGTGGTATCACATTGTAGTTTTGATTTGCATTTTTCTGATCATTACTGGTGTTGAGCATTTTTTCATATGTTTGTTGGCCATTTGTTTATCTTCCTTTGAGAATTGTCTACTCATGTTCTTAGCTCACTTTTTGATGGGATTGTTTATTTCCTTCTTACTGATTCATTTGAGTTTGTTGTTGATTGTTGACATTAGTCCTTTGTCAGATGTATAGATTGTGAAGATTTTTCTCCCACTCCGTGGGTTGTCTGTTTACTGACATTGAGGTAAGTCCCTTGTACGCCAATTTTACTGAGAGTTTTAATTATAAAGGAATGCTGAATTTTGTCAAAGGATTTTTCTGCATCTATTTAGATGATCATGTGATACATGTTTTTAATTCTGTTTATGTGGTGTATCACATTTTTTGACTTGTATATGTTAAACCTCCCTGCATCCCTGCTATGAAATCCACTTGATCATGGTGGATTATCTTTCTGATATGTTTTTGGATTTGGTTAGCTAGTATTTGGTTAAGGATTTTAGCATCTCTGTTTATTGGAGATGTTTGTTTGTAGGTGTCTTTTTTGGTTATGTCTTTCCCTGGTTTTGGTATTAGGGTAGTGCTGGTTTCACAGAATAATTTAAGTAGGGTTCCTTCTTTCTCTATATTGTGGAATAGTGTCAAAAGGACTGGTAACTTTTTAAAAAAAATCTGGTTAAATTCTGCTGTGAATTCTTCTGATCCTGGCCTTGTTTTTGTGGGTAATTTTTGTTCATGTCCTTTGCAGGGACATGGATGAAGCTGGAAATCATCATTCTCAGCAAACTAAGACAGGAACAGAAGGTCAAACACCACATGTTCTCACTCATAAGTGGGATTTGAACAATGAGAACACATGGACACAAGGAGGGGAATATCACACATCGGGGACTGTCAGCGTGTGGGGTTCTTCAGGAGGGATAGCATTAGGACAAGTACCTAATGTAGACGATGGGCTGATGGGTGCAGCCAACCACTATGCCACATGTATACCTATATAACAAGCCTCAACATTCTTCACATGTATCCCAGACTTAAAGTATATAATAAAAAAATAAATAAAGGACAATCAAGAGCTTGGGGATAACCCCATGCCTTAATTGCTTGTACTTTCAGAAATTCAAAGTGCAACAAACAAACAAACAAGAAAAATTACCATTTTAATCTTGCTGTTTGTTATTGGTCTGTTCAGGGTATCTAATTCTTCCTGATTAAAGCTAGAAGGTTATATTTTTTTCTAAATTTATCCATCTCATCTAGGTTTTCCAGTTTTATGTTTGTAAAGATGTTCATAGTAGCCTTGAATGATTTTTTGTATTTCAGTAGAGTCAGTCGTACTATCTCCTGTTTCATTTCTTTTTTTTTTTTTTTTTTTTATTATACTTTAAGTTCTAGGGTACATGTGCATGACGTTTATATCATGTATAACTCCCCATGCAATCCCTCCCTCCTCCCCCTCCCCATGATAGGCCCCAGTGTGTGATGTTCCCCTTCCCGAGTCCAAGTGATCTCATTGTTCAGTTCCCACCTATGAGTGAGAACATGTGGTGTTTGGTTTTCTCTTCTTGTGATAGTTTGCTAAGAATGATGGTTTCCAGCTGCATCCATGTCCCTACAAAGGATGCAAACTCATCCTTTTTTATGGCTGCATAGTATTCCATGGTGTATATGTGCCACATTTTCTTAATCCAGTCTGTCACAGTTGGACATTTGGGTTGATTCCAAGTCTTTGCTATTGTGAATAGTGCCGCAATAAACATACGTGTGCATGTGTCTTTGTAGTAGAGTAATTTATAATCCTTTGGGTATATACCCAGTAGTGGGATGGCTGGGTCATATGGTACATCTAGTTCTAGATCCTTGAGGAAACGCCATACTGTTTTCCATAATGGTTGAACTAGTTTACAATCCCACCAACAGTGTAAAAGTGTTCCTATTTCTCCACATCCTCTCCAACACCTGTTGTTTCCTGACTTCTTGATGATTGCCATTCTAACTGGTGTGAGATGGTATCTCATTGTGGTTTTGATTTGCATTTCTCTGATGGCGAGTGATGACGAGCATTTTTTCATGTGTCTGTTGGCTGTATGGATGTCTTCTTTTGAGAAATGTCTGTTCATATCCTTTCCCCACTTTTTGATGGGGTTGTTTGTTTTTTCTTGTATATTTGTTTGAGTTCTTTGTAGATTCTGGATATTAGCCCTTTGTCAGATGAGTAGGTTGCAAAAATTTTTCCCATTCTGTAGGTTGCCTGTTCACTCTGATGGTAGTTTCTTTAGCTGTGCAAAAGCTCTTTAGTTTAATTAGATCCCATGTGTCAATTTTTGCTTTTGCTGCCGTTGCTTTTGGTGTTTTAGACATGAAGTCCTTGCCCATGCCTATGTCCTGAATGGTACTACCTAGATTTTCTTCTAGGGTTTTTATGGTATTAGGTCTAACATTTAAGTCTCTAATCCATCTTGAATTAATTTTCGTATAAGGGGTAAGGAAAGGATCCAGTTTCAGCTTTCTACTTATGGCTAGCCAATTTTCCCAGCACCATTTATGAAATAGGGAATCCTTTCCCCATTTCTTGTTTCTCTCAGGTTTGTCAAAGATCAGATGGCTGTAGATGTGTGGTATTATTTCTGAGGACTCTGTTCTGTTCCATTGGTCTATATCTCTGTTGTGGTACCAGTACCATGCTGTTTTGGTTACTGTAGCCTTGTAGTATAGTTTGAAGTCAGGTAGCGTGACGCCTCCAGCTTTGTCCTTTTGACTTAGGATTGTCTTGGCAATGCGGGCTCTTTTTTGGTTCCATATGAACTTTAAAGCAGTTTTTTCCAATTCTGTGAAGAAACTCATTGGTAGCTTGATGGGGATGGCATTGAATCTATAAATACCTTGGGCAGTATGGCCATTTTCACGATATTGATTCTTCCTATCCATGAGCATGGTATGTTCTTCCATTTGTTTGTGTCCTCTTTGATTTCACTGAGCAGTGGTTTGTAGTTCTCCTTGAAGAGGTCCTTTACATCCCTTGTAAGCTGGATTCCTAGGTATTTGATTCTCTTTGAAGCAATTGTGAATGGAAGTTCATTCCTGATTTGGCTCTCTGCTTGTCTGTTACTGGTGTATAAGAATGCTTGTGATTTTTTCACATTAATTTTGTATCCTGAGACTTTGCTGAAGTTGCTTATCAGCTTAAGGAGATTTTGGGCTGAGACGATGGGGTTTTCTAAATATACAATCATGTCATCTGCAAACAGGGACAATTTGACTTCTTCTTTTCCTAACTGGATACCCTTGATTTCTTTCTCTTGCCTGATTGCCCTAGCCAGAACTTCCAACACTATGTTGAATAGGAGTGGTGAGAGAGGGCATCCCTGTCTTGTGCCAGTTTTCAAAGGGAATTTTTCCAGTTTTTGCCCATTCAGTATGATATTAGCTGTGGGTTTGTCATAAATAGCTCTTATTATTTTGAGGTACGTTCCATCAATACCAATTTATTGAGCGTTTTTAGCATAAGGGCTGTTGAATTTTGTCAAAAGCCTTTTCTGCATCTATTGAGATAATCATGTGGTTCTTGTCTTTGGTTCTGTTTATATGCTGGATTACGTTTATTGATTTGCGAATGTTGAACCAGCCTTGCATCCCAGGATGAAGCCCACTTGATCATGGTGGATAAGCTTTTTGATGTGCTGCTGAATCCGGTTTGCCAGTATTTTATTGAGGATTTTTGCATCGATGTTCATCAGGGATATTGGTCTAAAATTCTCTTTTTTTGTTGTGTCTCTGCCAGGCTTTGGTATCAGGATGATGTTGGCCTCATAAAAAGAGTTAGGGAGGATTCCCTCTTTTTCTATTGATTGAATAGTTTCAGAAGGAATGGTACCAGCTCCTCCTTGTACCTCTGGTAGAATTCAGCTGTGAATCCATCTGGTCCTGGACTTTTTTTGGTGGGTAGGCTATTAATTGTTGCCTCAATTTCAGAGCCTGCTATTGGTCTATTCAGGGATTCAACTTCTTCCTGGTTTAGTCTTGGAGAGTGTAAGTGTCCAGGAAATTATCCATTTCTTCTAGATTTTCTAGTTGATTTGCGTAGAGGCATTTATAGTATTCTCTGATGGTTGTTTGTATTTCTGTGGGGTCGGTGGTGATATCCCCTTTATCATTTTTTATTGCGTCTATTTGATTCTTCTCTCTTTTCTTCTTTATTAGTCTAGCTAGCGGTCTGTCAATTTTGTTGATCTTTTCAAAAAACCAACTCCTGGATTCATTGATTTTTTGGAGGGTTTTTTGTGTCTCTATCTCCTTCAGTTCTGCTCTGATCTTAGTTATTTCTTGCCTTCTGCTAGCTTTTGAATGTGTTTGCTCTTGCCTCTCTAGTTCTTTTAATTGTGATGTTAGAGTGTCAATTTTAGATCTCTCCTGCTTTCTCTTGTGGGCATTTAGTGCTATAAATTTCCCTCTACACACTGCTTTAAATGTGTCCCAGAGATTCTGGTATGTTGTATCTTTGTTCTCATTGGTTTCAAAGAACATCTTTATTTCTGCTTTCATTTCGTTATGTACCCAGTAGTCATTCAGGAGCAGGTTGTTCAGTTTCCATGTAGTTGAGCGGTTTTGATTGAGTTTCTTAGTCCTGAGTTCTAGTTTGATTGCACTGTGGTCTGAGAGACAGTTTGTTATAATTTCTGTTCTTGTACATTTGCTGAGGAGTGCTTTACTTCCAATTATGTGGTCAATTTTGGAATAAGTGCGATGTGGTGCTGAGAAGAATGTATATTCTGTTGATTTGGGGTGGAGAGTTCTATAGATGTCTATTAGGTCCGCTTGGTGCAGAGATGAGTTCAATTCCTGGATATCCTTGTTAACTTTCTGTCTCGTTGATCTGTCTAATGTTGACAGTGGAGTGTTGAAGTCTCCCATTATTATTGTATGGGAGTCTAAGTCTCTTTGTAGGTCTCTAAGGACTTGCTTTATGAATCTGGGTGCTCCTGTATTGGGTGCATATATATTTAGGAGAGTTAGCTCTTCCTGTTGAATTGATCCCTTTACCATTATGTAATGGCCTTCTTTGTCTCTTTTGATCTTTGATGGTTTAAAGTCTGTTTTATCAGAGACTAGGATTGCAACCCCTGCTTTTTTTTGTTCTCCATTTGCTTGGTAGATCTTCCTCCATCCCTTTATTTTGAGCCTATGTATGTCTCTGCATGTGAGATGGGTCTCCTGAATACAGCAGACTGATGGGTCTTGACTCTTGATCCAGTTTGCCAGTCTGTGTCTTTTAATTGGAGCATTTAGTCCATTGACATTTAAGGTTAATATTGTTATGTGTGAACTTGATCCTGTCATTATGATATTAACTGGTTATTTTGCTCGTTAGTTGATGCAGTTTCTTCCTAGCCTCGATGGTCTTTACATTTTGGCATGTTTTTGCAATGGCTGGTACCGTTGTTCCTTTCCATGTTTAGGGCTTCCTTCAGGGTCTCTTGTAAGGCAGGCCTGGTGGTGACAAAATCTCTAAGCATTTGCTTATCTGTAAAGGATTTTATTTCTCCTTCACTGATGAAGCTTAGTTTGGCTGGATATGAAATTCTGGGTTGAAAATTCTTTTCTTTAAGAACGTTGAATATTGGCCCCCACTCTCTTCTGGCTTGTAGAGTTTCTGCCGAGAGGTCTGCTGTTATTCTGATGGGCTTCCCTTTGTGGGTAACCCGACCTTTCTCTCTGGCTGCCCTTAAGATTTTTTCCTTCATTTCAACTTTGGTGAATCTGGCAATTATGTGTCTTGGAGTTGCTCTTCTGGAGGAGTATCTTTGTGGCGTTCTCTGTATTTCCTGAATTTGAATGTTGGCCTGCCCTACTAGGTTGGGGAAGTTCTCCTGGATGATATCCTGAAGAGTGTTTTCCAACTTGGTTCCATTTTCCCCCTCACTTTCAGGCACCCCAATCAGACGTAGATTTGGTCTTTTTACATAATCCCATACTTCTTGCAGGCTTTGTTCATTTCTTTTTCTTCTTTTTTCTTTTGGTTTCTCTTCTCGCTTCATTTCATTCATTTGATCCTCAATCGCTGATACTCTTTCCTCCAGTTGATCGAGTCGGTTACTGAAGCTTGTGCATTTGTCACGTATTTCTCGTGTCATGGTTTTCATCTCTGTCATTTCGTTTATGATCTTCTCTGCATTAATTAGTCTAGCTGTCAATTCTTCCACTTTTTTTTCAAGATTTTTAGTTTCTTTGCGCTGGGTACGTAATTCCTCCTTTAGCTCTGAGAGGTTTGATGGACTGAAGCCTTCTTCTCTCATCTCGTCAAAGTCATTCTCTGACCAGCTTTGATCCGTTGCTGGCGATGGGCTGCGCTCCTTTGCAGGGGGAGATGCGCTCTTATTTTTTGAATTTCCAGCTTTTCTGCCCTGCTTCTTCCCCATCTTTGTGGTTTTATCTGTCTCTGGACTTTGATGATGGTGACGTACTGATGGGGTTTTGGTATAGGTGTCCTTCCTGTTTGATAGTTTTCCGTCTGACAGTCAGAAGGACTGTCTGTTGGTCTGTTAGAGATTGCTTGAGGTCCACTCCAGACCCTGTTTGCCTGGGTATCAGCAGCAGAGGTTGCCGAAGATAGAATATTGCTGAACAGCGAGTGTACCTGTCTGATTCTTTCTTTGGAAGTTTCCTCTCGGGTGACGCCACCCTGTGAGGTGTGGGGTATCAGACTGCCCCTAGTGGGGGATGTCTCCCAGCTAGGCTACTCAGGGGTCAGGGACCCACCTGAGCAGGCAGTCTGTCCGTTCTCAGATCTCAACCTCCGCGTTAGGAGATCCACGGCTCTCCCCAAAGCTGTCAGACAGAGTCGTTCGGGTCTGCAGCGGCCCCGCTCTTTCCCCTAATGGACTGCAGCTGTGCGCTGTCCGCAGCGGTAGAGTCTACAGAGACAGGCAGGCTTCCTTGAGCTGCTGTGAGCTCCACCCAGTTCGAGCTTCCCAGCGGCTTTGTTTACCTACTTAAGCCTCAGCAATGGCGGGCGCCCCTCCCCCAGCCTCGCTGCTGCCTTGTGGATAGATCGCCGCAGACGGCTGTGTTAGCAGTGAGGGAGGCTCCGTGGGCGTGGGACCCTCCCGGCCAGGTGTGGGATATATTCTCCTGGTGTGCCTGTTTCCTTAAAGCGCAGTATTGGGGTGGGAGTTACCCGATTTTCCAGGTGTTGTGTGTCTCAGTTCCCCTGGCTAGGAAAAGGGATTTCCTTCCCCTTGCGCTTCCAGGTGAGGCGATGCCTCGCCCTGCTTCAGCTCACGCTGGTCAGGCTGCAGCAGCTGACCCGCACCGATTGTCCGGCACTCCCTAGAGAGATGACCCCAGTACCTCAGTTGAAAATGCAGAAATCACCGGTCTTCTGTGTCGCTCGCGCTGGGAGTTGGAGACTGGAGCTGTTCCTATTCGGCCATCTTGCTCCGCCCTCCTGTTTCATTTCTTAGTGAGGTTGTTTGAATTTTCTCTCTTGTTTTCTTGGTTTATCTTGCTGATGGTTTATCAGTTTTATCTTTTTAAAAAACAGGTTTTTGTTCATTTATCTTTCACATTGTTTTCTTTGTTTTAATTTTATTTAGTTCTGCTGTCTGGTTATTTCCTTTCATCTGCTGGGTTTGAGTTTGGTTTGTACTTGTTTCTCTGGTTACTTGAGGTGACCCTAGCTTGTCTGTTTGTACTCCTTCAGTCTTTTTAATGTAGGTGCTTAGGACTATGATTTTCCTCTTAGCACCGCCTTTTGTTGTATACCAGAGGTTTTGATATGTTGTGTTATCATTGTCATTCAGTTCAAATAATTTTTTAATTTCCATCTTGATTTAATTTTTGACCTTGGATCATTCAGAAAAAGTTATTTAATTCCATGTATTTGCATGGTTTTGAAAGTTCCTTTTGGAGTTGATTTCCACTTTTGTTCTACTGTGGTCTGAAAGAGTGCTTGACGTAATTTCAATTATCTTAAATGTATTGAGTCTCATTAATGGCCTATCATATGGTCTATCTTGGAGAAAGTTCCATGTACTGTTGCATAGACTGTATTCTGTTGTTGTTGGATAAAATGTAATGTATATATCTGTTATGTCCATTTTCAAGGAATTGTTCAAATCCATTGTTTCTTTGTTGACTTTCTGTCTGGATGACCTGCCTAGTGCTGTCAGTGGAGTATTGAAATTCCCCACTATTATTTTGTTGCTGTCTATCTCATTTCTTAGGTCTATTAGTAATTGTTTTATAAATTTGGGAGCTCCAGTGTTAGGTGCACATATATTTAGGATTGTGATATTTTTCTGCTGGACAAGGCCTTTTACCATTATGTAATGTCCCTCTCTGTCTCTTTTAGCTGCTGTTTCCTTAGTTTGTTTTGTCTCATATAAGAATACTTCTGCTCACTTTTGGTGTCCATTTGCATGAAATGCCTTTTCCACCTCTCTACTCTAAGTTTATGTGAGTCCATATGTGTAGGTGAGTCTCCTAAAGGCAGCAAACACTTGGATGTTGAGTTTTTATCTATTCTGTGGTTCTGTATCTTTTAAGTGAAACATTTATGCCATTTACATTCAATATCTGTATTGAGATGTGAGATGCCATTGCATTCATGATGCTATTTGATGCCTGTGTACTTTGGCTTTTTTGGTTTTTGTTTTTGCTTTTTAACTTGTATTTTTATCTTATAGGTCCTGTGTGATTTATGTTTTCAAGAAATTTTGTTTTGATGTGTTTCCAGGATTTGTTTCAATATTTAAAGCTCCTTTTAGCAGTTCTTGTAATTGTGGCTTCATAGTGATGAATTCTGTTAGCGTTTGTTTGTCTGGAAAAGACGGTGTCTTTTCTTCATAAATGATGCTTAATTTTGCTGGATACAAAATTATTGGCTGATAATTGTTATGTTTGAGAAATCTGAAGATGGGGCCCCTATCCCTTCTAGCTTGTAGGGTTTCTTCTGAGAATTCTGCTGTTAATCTGATATGTTTTCCTTTACGGGTTACCTGATGCTTTTGCTTCACAGCTCTTATGACTTTCTCCTTCATCTTAACTTTGGATAAACTGATGACAATGTGCCTAGATGATTATCTTTTTGTGATGAAAATCTCAGGTGTTCATTGTGCTTCTTGTATTTGAATGTCCATGTCTCTAGCAAGGCTGGGGAAGTTTTCCTCAATTATTCTCCCAAATATGTTTTTTAAGCTTTTAGAGATCTCTTCTTCCTCAGGAACACCAATTATTCTTAGGTTTGGTCATTTAACATAATCCGAGACTTCCTGGAGGTTTTGTTCATAATTTTATTCTTTTTTCTTTGTCTCTGTTCTATTGGGTTACTTTGACCTTGTCTTCGAGCTCTAAATTTTTTTTCTTTTACTTGTTTAATTCTATTGCTGAGACTTTCCAGAGCATTTCTGTGTGTCCAATGTTTCCTGAAGTTTTGGTTGTTTCTTCTTTAAGCTATCTATTTCCTTGAACATTTCTCCCTTCACTTCTTTTATCTTTTTTATTTTTAATTTGATTTTCTTTTATTGGGCTTCACTTTTCTCTGGTGCCTCCCTGATTAGCTTAATGATTAACCTCCTTAATTATTTTTCAGGCGTCAGGGATTTCTTCTTGGTTTGAATCCATTGCTGGTGAACTAGTGTGATTTTGTGGGGGCGTTAAAGAGCCTTGTTTTGTCTTATTACCAGAGTTGGTTTTCTGGTTTCTTCTCATTTGGGTAAGCTCTGTCAGAGGGAAGGTCTAAGGCTCAAGAATGTTGTTCAGATTCTTTGGTCCCATAGGGTGTTACCTGTAGTATGCTCTCCCTTTCCCTATGGATTTGGCTTCCTATGACCTGAACTGGAGTGATTTTTCTCTCCTGGGTTTAGCCACTCAGCAAGTCTACTCAGCTCTGGGCTCTTACTGGGGATTGTCTGCACAGAGTTCTGTGATGTGAACCTTCTATGGGTTTTTCAGCCATGGATAGCAACATTTGTTCCAGTGGAGGTGGTGGTGGGGTGCAATAGACTCCATGAGAGTTCTTAGCTTTGATGGTTTAATGCTCTATTTTTGTGCTGGTTGGCCTCTTGCCAGGAAGTGGCACTTTTCAGAGCATCTGCTGTGGTAGCATTAAAAGGATCCAGCAGTGAGTGGGCCTCTAGAACTCCCAAGATTATGTGCCCTTTGTCTTCTGCTACCAAGGTGGGTAGGGAAGGACCGTTGGTTTTGTCCGAGTCTAAGCATGTATGAGCTCAGGCTCTCCTTTGGTGGGTCTTGCTGCAGCTGCTGTGGAAGATGGGATTGAGATTCCCAGATCACTGGAGTTCTGTAGCTAGGAGGATTACGGCTGCCTCTGCTGAGTCATGCAGGTTGTCAGGGTAGTGAGGGAAAGCCAGCAGTCACAGACCTCACCCAGCTCCCACACAAACCAAAGAGCCAGTCTCACCCCTACCATGTGCCCCCAACAGTGCTGAGTCTGATCCCAGGCATTGGGCAAGCTGGGCTTGAAAATTTGCCCCACTTACCCTGCCTCCCAGCTGCAAAGGAAAAGGGCATGGTTCTTCCCCGACCAGTGGAGTTTGCATGTCGGATTCACACACTCCCCTGAGTTCTGGCAAGGAGGCTTCTCTCCCCATTCAAATTGTTAGGAAGTTCAGCTGCAGATTTCCTTCTCCCTGTGGAGTTGCCCCCAACACCCCCCTCCCCGTCTCCCGGCTGCTCTGGCTGCTCTCCTGGTACTAGGCAGGAATTTACTGCTTGGGGAACCAGTGAGCTCCCAGGACCTTCCTGCTGCTCCCTTTACTCCTGTATTTTTCTCAGCTCTCTGAATTGATTTAGCTCCATATAAGGTCAGAAACTTCTCCTGCAAACAGACCTTCAGTTTCTCCAGTGTGGGAGTGTCTTCAAGAGAGGAGGCTCTCCCTTTCCCAGGAATACAGTTGGGGCACTCACATTATTTAGGGTGTCTTCCGGATCCTGTAAAAGCTGTCCACTTCCTTCATAAGGTCTGTGGGTCCTCTAGGGATTGCTGATTTGTCTTGCAGTCCATCTGAAGCTGAAGTTCTCAGTGTGAGCCTCTGAACACTGCTCTGTCCACCTGAGTCAGAGCTACAATCTAGTCCTGCCTCCCGTCCACCATGATGATCCCTCTTTCTCCCCAGTCCAATGGAGTTATATTCCCAGGGGGATTATGGCAGCCTCTGCTGAGTCAGACAGGTTGCCAGGAAAGTGGAGGAAAGCCAGCAGTCAGGCCTCATCCCTCCCTCATGGAGCTCATAGTCCTAATGGCCAGTGTCACTTCCACTGTGCCCCTTCTAACAGCACCAAGTCTGTTTTCTCCCAGCTGGTAACCAGGGCTGATGCCTTGCCCCAAACCATGAGCCTCCCCATTGAGAAAGCAAGCAGACTCACAGTTTTTCAGCATCTCAGGGAGCATGAAGCGGTGATCCAATTTCTTCAAAGGGTCTGTGGTTTTTCTTGGCTTTCCTAGTATGTTCCTGTGGTAGCTCTTGGAAGAAAAGTTCACAATGTGCATCTCCACACACTCCTTTGTTTGTTTGAGTGGCAGCTGCAAGCTCGTTCTCCCTCCTATCTGCCATTTTAATGTTCACCTTTTCCTGGCTTATCTTAATACTGGTAGATGCTTTTCTGTGTATGGGCATTGAAGAGTTAGTTTTTTATTGCAGTCTTTACAATCTGGGTTTGTTTGTACTCGTCCTCTTTTGGGAGGCTTTCCAAATATTCAAAAAGATTTAGGTGTGCTGATCTAAGCTGTACATGCCTTAAGGGAGATCACAAACTCAGTAGTTCTGTGATTCTTGCAGAACTATAGAGGTACTGTCTTTAGGGTCTTGGACAAGATCCAGAAGAATTCTCTAAATTACCAGGCAAAAAACACTGTTTTCTTTTCTTACTTTCTCTCAAAATCACAGTTTCTCTCATTGCTCTGAGCCACATAGAGCTTGAGATGGATTGACACAAGCACGCCAGTGGCCACTACCCCTTAAACTGCACTGGGTCAGACCTGAAGCCAGCACTGTATAGGAACTCTCTCAAGGCCTGCTGTAACCACTCCCTGGATACTTTGTATGTTCGCTCAACACCATGGGGCTTTACAATCAGTAGGCAGACAAACCAGCAAGGTATGTGTCCTTCCTTTCAGGGTGACCAGTATCCCCAGGCCCCAGTTAGGCACAGAGGTATTGTCTGGGAGCCAGTGATGAGAGTCAAAAACCTTACAAGTCTACCTTATGTCCTACTGCTGACATTTTCTTAAGTTCCATGGACTATTCAGTCAGCTTGTAGTAAATGCTGACTGGGCTGGGACTCACCCTTCATGCGAGTGGGCTCCCCTCTCACCCAGGATAGGTCCAGAAATGCCATCAAAGATTCAAGCTCAGGAATTGAAGACCTTAAGAATCTGTTTGATTCTCTACCACCTGTGGCCAAGCTGATGCCTATAGTGCAAGACAAAGTCCTCTTTACTTTTCCCTCTGCTTTTCTCAAGCAATAGTAGACTCACCCCATAGCCACTACAGCTGGGAATGTGCTAAGTCTTCCCTGAAGCTAGCAAGTCTAAGAGGCTAACTCAAGGTCCTTGATGTATTACCTGGGTGTCACTGTTGACTATTCAGGATCCAAGGGTTTTTCAGTCAGCAGGAAATAAATGCTGCCAGGACCGGCTCCTTTCTTCAAGGCAGCAGGTTCTCTTCTGGCTTGGAGTGTATCTAGAAATGTTCAACAGTTGAAAAGGGGTCTGATGGCTCTGACTGGTACCCTGTCTTGCTGTGGTTGAGCTATATCCAAGATGCAAGACAAAGTACTTCCCACTTTTCTGTCTTCTCTCTTCATGTGAAAGGAGGAGGTCTTTTTGGGAGCCATGAGCTGTGCAGCCTGGGGTTAAGAGATGAGTGATGTCAGCTCTCCCTTAGCCTTCCTGACTGTTGTCTCAGGTTACATGTCCTCCAAGTCCATTGTCTCTTGGCCCAGTTCAGTCCTAGGACTCACCTAGGTGTGACAGTCCTTGTGGCCTAGACTGCCTTTCAAATATATTTGATGAGCGAGAGCACTTTAGCCCATGGTGGTGAGGTTTGTAGGAATACAAGTTCTGATGACTAGGATTGGTGATTCTTTTCTGGCTAGGGCTAGTTTAAATGCACTCTCTGTGGCAGACAACAGCTGAGTTTGGTACCATTTTGATTTCTTCTATGATAAGAATAATACCGAGTTCAATGTCTCACAATTGCTAGTTTCCCCCAACTCTCCAGCAAACAGAAGCATTCTCCACATCATTCTGCCTCTGCAAGGAAATAAAAAGAGGCGGTGTCAGTGATTCAAAACTATTTTTCTACCTTTTTAGTACCTCTTTCAATGATATAAAGTAAAAATCAAGTACTGAGCATAATTACCTGATTTGTGGTTGTTACAAAGGTCTTTTTTTGTCTGTAGATAGTTGCTAAATTAATGTCATTGCATGGGGAAAATAGATAGATTCTATCTTTGTTTTCATTAGTTTCAAAGAACTTACTGATTTCTGCTTTAATTATATTACCCAAAGTTTGTTCAGAAGCAGGTTGTTTAATTTTCATGCAATTGTATGGTTTTTAGCAATTTTCTTAGTCTTCAATTCTGTTATTATTGTGCTGTGGTTCAATAGAGAGGGTGGTATAATTTTTGTGTGTGTGTGTGTGTTTGTTGAGAATTGTTTTAGGTCCATTCATGTGGTCGATTTTAGAGTATTTGCCATGTGCAGATGAGAAGAATGAATGTTCTATTGTTCTGGTGTAGAGAGTTCTGCAGATGTCTATCAGGTCTATTTGGTCCAGTGTCAAGTTCAGATTCTGAAAGCCTTTGTTAATTTTCTGCCTTGGTGATAAGTCTAATACTGTCAGTGGGGTGTTGAAGTCTCCCATTATTATTGTGTGAAAGTTTGTGTCTCTTTGAAGATCTCTAGGAATTTGCTTTATGAATCTGCATGCTCCTGTGTTGGATGCATATACATTTAGCATAGTTAGGTGTTCTTTTTGAATTGAAACTTTTACCATTATGTAATGCCCTTGTTTGTCTTTTAAAATTTTTGTTGGTTTAATATCTGTTTTGTCTAAAATTAGAATTTCAACCTCTGATTTTTTCTGTTTTCCATTTCCTTAATAAATTTTTCTTCATTCCTTATTTTTAGCCTATGGGTGTCATTGGATGTGAGATGTGTCTCTCACTGTACCAATGGTTCTTGATTTTTTTTTTTTTTTTTGAGATGGAGTCTCACTCTGTCGCCCAGCCTGGAGTGCAGTGGCGGATCTCAGCTCACTGCAAGCTCCGCCTCCTGAGTTTATGCCATTCTCCTGCCTCAGCCTCCTGAGTAGCTAGGACTACAGGCTCTCGCCACCTCGCCCGGCTAGTTTTTAGTATTTTTTAGTAGAGACCGAGTTTCACCGGGTTAGCCAGGATGGTCTTGATCTCCTGACCCCGTGATCCACCCGTCTCAGCCTCCCAAAGTGTTGGGATTACAGGCTTGAGCCACCGCGCCTGGCCTGGTTCTTGCTTTTTTATTCAGATTGTCACTCAGTGTCTTTTAATTGGGGGCATTTGTCCCATTTACATTCAAGACTAGTGTTGATACGTGTGAATGTGTTTCTGCCATCATGTTATTAGCTGTTTATTATGCTGATGTGTTTTTGTGGGTTCTTTATAGTGTTACTGGTATGTTCACTTAAGTGTATTTTTTTAGTGGACAGTAGCAATATTTTCTTTTTATATGTAGTGCTTTATACAGGAGCTCTTTAAAGACCAGTCTTGTGGTAATTAATTCCATTAGCATTTGGTTGTCTGAAAAAATCTTACTTCTCTTTTGTTTGTAAAGCTTAGCTTGGCTGGATATTAAATTCTTGGTTAAATTTCTTTTAAGAATGTTAAATAGGAGACCCCAATCTCTTCTGGCTTGTAAGGTTTCTACTGAGAGGTTTGATGTTAATCTGATGAGTTTGCCTTTGTAGGTGATCTGTTTTTACTCTCTAGCTTCCTTTAACATTTTTTCTTATATTCCAATTTTGGAGAATCTGATAATTATGTTTCTTTGGGCTGATCTTTATGTGAGGTATTTTACAAGGATTTCTTGAATTTTCTGAATTTTTGTGTGGGCTAAACTAGAAAAGTTTACACAAAAGATATCCTGAACTATGTTTCCAAGTTTATTCCATTATCCCAATTTCTTTCAGATATACCAAGGAGTAGCAGATTTCGTCTTTCTCCATAATCCCATATTTCTCAAAAATTTTATTTGTTCCTTTTAATTCTTTTAGTTATTCTTTTCTGACTATCCTGTTTCAGAAAGCCAGTCTTCAATCTCAGATTATATCCTCAGCTTGGTCTATTCTGCTACTAATACTTCTGCTTGTACTGTGTGTTCTCACTTATAAGTGGGAGCTGAATGATGAGAACACATGGACACATGACGGGTGATGTAACACACATTGAGGTATGTCAGAGATTGAGGTGTAGGAGGAGGGAGAGCATCAGGAAGATGCTGGGCTTAATACCAAATGGATTCTGGGTTTAATACTTGGGTGATGGGATAATCTGTGCAACAAACTATTATGACACATTTATCTATGTAACAAACCTACACATCCTGCAAATGTACCCCTGAACTTAAAATGAAAGACAGAAATAAAAGAGAAAATATTGCAATTGGATTATAAAATTCTTTTGGAGTATTTTTAGCTTGGTCTGATCAGTTACATTCTTTCTATATTGACTATTTTTTCAGCTCTTTTACCATTTTATTGTGATTCTTAGCTTCTGTAGATTCAATTCAATTTTCTTCTAATCTTGATTATCTTTCCTATGCATATTCTTATTTTTCTTTTTTTAAATTATAATTTATGTTCTAGGGTACCTGTGCACAACGTGCAGGTTTGTTACGTATGTATACATGTGACATGTTGGTGTGCTGAACCCATTAACTCATCATTTACATTAGGTACATCTCCAAATGCTATCCCTTCCTCCTGCCGCACACCACAACAGGTCCCAGTGTGTGATGTTCCCCTTACTGTGTCCAAGTGTTCTCATTGTTCAATTCCCACCTATGAGTGAGAACATGCGATGTTTGGTTTTCTGTTCTTGGGATAGATTGCTGAGAATGATGGTCTCCAGCTGCATCCATGTCCTTACAAAGGACATGAACTCATCCTTTTTAATGGCTGCATAGTATTCCATGGTGTATATGTGCCAATTTTCTTTTCTATTTTATTTTATTATACTTTAAGTTCTAGGGTACATGTGCACAACGTGCAGATTTGTTACATATGAATACATGTGCCATGTTGTTTGCTGCACCCATCAACTCGTCAGGACCCATCAACTTGTCATTTACATCAGTTAAAACACCTAGTGCCATTCCTCCCCCCTCCTTCCTCCCCATAATAGGCCCCAGTGTGTGATGTTCCCCTTCCCGAGTCCAAGTGATCTCATTGTTCAGTTCCCACCTATGAGTGAGAACATGCGGTGTTTGGTTTACTGTTCTTGTGACAATTTGCTGAGAATGATGGTTTCCAGCTGCATCCATATCCCTACAAAGGACATAAACTCATCCCTTTTTATGGTTGCATAGTATTCCATGGTGCATATGTGCCACATTTTCTTAATCCAGTCTGTCACTGATGGATATTTGGGTTGATTCCAAGTCTTTGCTATTGTGAATAGTGCCACAATAACATACGTGTGCATGTGTCTTTATAGCAGCATGATTTATAATCCTTTGGGTATATACCCAGTAATGGGATGGCTGGGTCAAATGGTATTTCTAGATCTAGATCCTTGAGGAATCGCCATACAGTTTTCCACAATGGTTGAACTAGTTTACACTCCCAGCAACAGTGTAAAAATGTTCCTATTTCTCCACATCCTCTCCAGCACCTGTTGTTTCCTGACTTTTTAATGGTTGCCATTCTAACTGTGTGAGATGGTATCTCATTGTGGTTTTGATTTGCATTTCTTGATGGCCAGTGATGATGAGCATTTTTTCATGTGTCTGTTGGCTGTATGCATGTCTTGTTTTGAGAAATGTCTGTTCATATCCTTCCCCACTTTTTGATGGGGTTGTTTGTTCTTTTCTTGTAAATTTGTTTGAGTTCTTTGTAGATACTGGATATTAGCCCTTTGTCGGATGAGTAGATTGCAAAAATTTTCTCCCATTCTGTAGGGTGCCTGTTCACTCTGATGGTAGTTTCTTTTGCTGTGCAGAAGCTCTTTAGTTTAATTAGATTCCATTTGTCAATCTTGGCTTTTGTTGCCATTGCTTTTGGTGTTTTAGACGTGAAGTCCTTGCCCATGCCTATGTCCTGAATGGTATTATCTAGATATTTTCTAGGGTTTTTATGGTATTAGGTCTAACATTTAAGTCTCTAATCCATCTTGAATTAATTTTCGTATAAGGAGTAAGGAAAGGATCCAGTTTCAGCTTTCTACTTATGGCTAGCCAATTTTCCCAGCACCATTTCTTAACTAGGGAATCCTTTCCCCGTTTCTTGTTTTTGTCAGGTTTGTCAATGATCAGATGGCTGTAGATGTATGGTATTATTTCTGAGGACTCTGTTCTGTTCCATTGGTCTCTATCTCTGTTTTGGTACCAGTACCATGGTGTTTTGGTTACTGTAGCCTTGTAGTATAGTTTGAAGTCAGGTAGCGTGATGCCTCCAGCTTTGTTCTTTTGACTTAGGATTGTCTTGGCAATACGGGCTCTTTTTGGTTCCATATGAACTTTAAAGCAGTTTTTTCCAATTCTGTGAAGAAGTCATTGGTACCTTGATGGGGATGGCATTGAATTTATAAATGACCTTGGGCAGTATGGTCATTTTCACGATATTGATTCTTCCTATTGATGAGCAATGTATGTTCTTCCATTTGTTGTGTCCTCTTTTATTTTGTTGAGAAGTGGTTACAGTTCTCCTTGAGGGTTCCTTCACACCACTTGTAAGTTGGATTCCTAGGTATTTTATCTGCTTTGAAGCAATTGTGAATGGAAGTTCATTCCTGATTTGGCTCTCTGTTTGTCTGTCACTGGTATATAAGAATGCTTGTGATTTTGCACATTAATTTGTATCCTGAGACTTTGCTGAAGTTGCTTATCAGCCTAAGGAGATTTGGGCTGAGACAATGGGGTTTTCTAATATACAATCATGTCATGTGCAAACAGGGACAATTTGACTTCTTCTTTTCCTAACTGAATACCCTTGATTTCTTCTCTTGCCTGATTGCCCTCAGAGAATTTCCAACAGTATATTGAATAGGAGTGATGAGAGAGGGCATCTCTGTCTTGTGCCAGTATTCAAAGGGAATGCTTCCAATTTTTGCCCATCCAGTATGATATTGGCTGTGGGTTTGTCATAAATAGCTCTTATTATTTTGAGATACGTTCCATCAATACCGAATTTATTGAGCGTTTTTAGCATGAAGGGCTGTAGAATTTGGTCAAAGGCCTTTTCTGCATCTATTGGATAATCATGTGGTTTTTGTCTTTTGTTCTGTTTATATGCTGGATTACGTTTATTGATTTGCATATGTTGGACCAGCCTTGCATCCTAGGGATGAGGCCCACTTCATCATGGTGGGTAAGCCTTTTGATGTGCTGCTGGATTCGGTTTGCCAGTATTTTATTGAGAATTTTAGCATCAATGTTCATCAGGGGTATTGGTCTAAAATTCTCTTTTTTTGTTGTGTCTCTGCTAGGTTTTGGTATGAGGATGATGTTGGCCTCATCAAATGAGTTAGGGAGGATTCCCTCCTTTTCTATTTATTGGAATGGTTTCAGAAGGAATGTTACCAGCTCCTCCTTGTACCTCTGGTAAAATTCGGCTGTGACTCCGTCTGGTCCTGGACTTTTTTTGGTTGGTAGACTATTAATTATTGCCTCAATTTCAGAGCCTTCTATTGGTCTATTCAGGGATTCAATTTCTTCCTGGTTTAGTCTTGGGAGCATGTATGTGTCCAGGAAATTGTCCATTTCTTCTAGGTTTTCTAGTTTATTTGTGTAAAGGTGATTATAGTATTCTCTGACGGTAGTTTGTATTTCTGTCGGGTCAGTGGTGATATCACCTTCATCATTTTTTGTTACATCTTTTTGATTCTTCTCTCTTTTCTTCTTTATTAGTCTTGATAGCTGTCTATCAATTTTGTTGATCTTTTCAAAAAACCAGCTCCTGGATTCATTTATTTTTTGGAGGGTTTTTTGTGTCTCTATCTCCTTCAGTTTTGCTCTGATCATAGTTATTTCTTGCCTTCTGCTAGCTTTTGAATGTATTTGCTCTTGTTTCTCTAGTTCTTTTATTGTGATGTTAGAGTGTCCATTTTAGATCTTTCGAGCTCTCTCTTATGGGCATTTAGTGCTATACATTTCCTCTACACATTGCTTTAAATGTGTCCCAGAGATTCTGGTATGTTGTATCTTTGTTCTCATTGGTTTCAAAGAACATCTTTATTTCTGCCTTCATTTCGTTATGTACCCAGTTGTCATTCAGGAGCAGGTTGTTCAGTTTCCATGTAGTTGAGCAGTTTTGATTGAGTTTCTTAGTCCTGAGTTCTAGTTTGATTGCACTGTGGTCAGAGAGACAGTTTTGTTATAATTTCTGTTCTTTTCCATTTGCTGAGGAGTGCTTTACTTCCAACCGTGTGGTCAATTTTGGAATAAGTGTGATGTGGTGCTGAGAAGAATGTATATTCTGTTGATTTGGGGTGGAGAGTTCTGTAGATGTCTATTAGGTCCTCTTGGTGCAAAGTTGAGTTCAATTCCTGGATATCCTTGTTCACTTTCTGTCTCATTGATCTGTCTAATGTTGACAGTGGGGTGTTGAAGTCTCCCATTATTATTGTATGGGAGTCTACGTCTCTTTGTAAGTCTCTACGGACTTGCTTTATGAATCTGGGTGCTTCTCTGTGGGTGTATATGTTTTTAGGATAGTTACCTCTTCCTGTTGAATTGATCCCTTTACCGTTCTGTAGTGGCCTTCTTTGTCTCTTTTGGTCTTTGTTGCTTTAGACGTCTGTGTTTTCAGAAAATAAGATTGCAACCCCTGTTTCTTTTTGTTCTCCATTTGCTTGGTAAATCTTCCTCCATCCCTTTATTTTGAGCCTATGTGTGTCTCTGCATGTGAGATGGGTCTCCTGAATACAGCAAACTGATGGGTCTTGACTCTTTATCCAGTTTTCCAGTCTGTGTCTTTTAATTAGAACCACTTAGTCCATTTACATTTAAGGTTAATATTGTTATGTGTGAACTTGATTCTGTCATTTTGATATTACTGGTTATTTTGCTCGTTAGTTGATGTAGTCTTTTCCTAGCATCAATGGTCTTTACATTTTGGCATGTTTTTGCAATGGCTGGTACCGGTTGTTCCTTTCCATGTTTAGTGCTTCCTTCAGGAGCTCTTGTAGGGCAGGCTTTGTGGTGTCAAATTATCTCAGCATTTGCTTATCTGTAAAGGATTTTATTTCTCCTTCACTGATGAAAGTTAGTTTGGCTGGATATGAAATTCTGGGTTGAAAATTCTTTTCTTTAAGAATGTTGAATATTGGCCCTCACTCTCTTCTGGCTTGGAGAGTTTCTGCCAAAAGATCTGCTGTTAGTCTGATGGGCTTCCCTTTGTGGGTAACCCGACCTTTCTCTCTGGCTGCCCTTAACATTTTTCCTTCATTTCAACTTTGGTGAATCTGACAATTATGTGTCTTGGAGTTGCTCTTCTGGAGGAGTTGCTCTTCTCGAGGGGTATCTTTGTGGCATTCTCTGTATTTCCTGAATTTGAATGTTAGCCTACCTTACTAGATTGGGGAAGTTCTCCTGGATGATATCCTCTAGAGTGTTTTCCAACTTGGTTCCATTTTCCCCCTCACTTTCAGGCACACCAATCAATTGTAAGTTTGTTCTTTTCACATAATCCCATATTTCTTGGAGTCTTTGTTCATTTCTTTTTACTCTTTTTTTCTCCATACTTCTCTTCTCGCTTCATTTCATTCATTTGATCCTCAATCCCTGATAGTCTTTCTTCTAGTTGATAGGGTTGGTTACTGAAGCTTGTGCATTTTTCACATATTTCTTGTGTCATTGTTTTTATCTCTGTCAGTTCGTTTATGGCCTTCTCTGCATTGATTATTCTAGTTATCCATTCTTCCATTCTTTTTTCAAGATTTTTGATTTCTTTATGCTGGTTACATAGTTCCTCCTTTAGCTCTGAGAAGTTTGATTGACTGAAGCATTCTTCTCTCAACTCGTCAAAGTCATTCTCCGTCCAGCTTTGATCCAGTGCTGGCGATGAGCTGTGTTCCTTTGGAGGAGGAGATGTGCTCTGAATTTTTGAATTTCCAGCTTTTCTGCCCTGCTTTATTCTCATCTCTGTGGTTTTATCTGCCTCTGGTCTTTGATGATGGTGACGCACTGATGGGGTTTTGGTGTGGGTGTCCATTCTGTTTGTTAGTTTTCCTTCTAACAGTCAGGACCCTCAGCTGTAGGTCTGTTGGAGATTGCTTGAGGTTCACTCCAGACCCTGTTTGCCTTGGTATCATCAGCGGAGGCTGCAGAAGATAGAATATTGCTGAACAGCGAGTGTTGCTGTCTGATTCTTGCTTTGGAAGATTCATCTCAGGGGTGTACCCCACCGTGTAAGGTGTGAGGTGTCAGTCTGCACCTAGTGAAGGATGTCTCCCAGGTAGGCTACTCAGGGGTCAGGGACCCACTTGACCAGGCAGTCTGTCCATTCTCAGTTCTCAGCCTCCGTGCTTGGAGATCCACTGCTCTTTTCAAAGCTATCAGACAGGGTCATTTACCTGTGCTGAGGTTTCTGCTGCTTTTTGTTTAGCTATGCCCTGTCCCCAGAGATGGAGTCTACAGAGACAGGCAGGCCCCCTTGAGCAGCAGTGGGCTCCACTAAATTCGAGCTTCCCAGCAGCTTTGTTTACCTCCTTAAGCCTCAGCAATGGCGGGTGCCCCTCCTCCAGCCTTGCTGCTGCCTTGCGGTTAGATCTCAGACTGCTGTGCTAGAAAGGAGGGAGGCTCCGTGGGAATGGGACCCTCCCGTCCAGAAGTCGGATATATTCTCCTGGTGTGCCATTTGCTAATACCCTTGTTAAAGTGCAGTATTAGGGTAGGAGTTACCCAATTTTCCATGTGTTGTGTGTCTCGGGTTCCCTTGGCTAGGAAAAGGGATTCCCTTCCCCTTTGTGCTTCACAGCTTAGGTTATGGCTCACCCTGCTTCAGCTCTCGCTGGTCGGGCTGCACCAGCTGACCAGCACTGATTGCCAGCACTCCCCAGTGAGATGAACCCGGTACCTCAGTTGAAAATGCAGAAATCACCCATCCTCTGTGTTCTTCGCACTAGGAGCTGCAGGCTGGAGCTCCTCCTATTCGGCCACCTTGCTCCGTGAACCTGTGCCAATTTTCTTAATCCAGTCTGTCACTGATGGACATTTGGGTTGGTTCCAAGTCTTTGCTATTGCGAATAGTGCCACAATAAACATACCTGTGCACGTGTCTTTATAGCAACATGATTTATAATCCTTTGGGTATATATCCAGTAATGGGATGGCTGGGTCAAATGGTATTTCTAGTTCTAGATCCTTGAGGAATCGCCACACTGTTTTCCACAATGGTTGAACTAGTTTACAGTCCCACCAACAGTGTAAAGGTGTTCCTATTTCTCCACATTCTCTCCAGCACCTGTTGTTTCCTAGCTTTCTAATGATCGCCACTCTAACTGGTGTGAGATGATTTCTCATTGTGATTTTGATTTGCATTTCTCTGATGGTGAGTGATGATGAGCATTTTGTCATGTGTCTGTTGGCTGCATAAATGTCTTCTTTTGAGAAGTGTCTGTTCATATCCTTTGCTCACTTTTTGATGGGTTTTTTTTCCTTTTCTTGTAAATTTGTTTGAGTTCTTTGTAGGTTCTGGATATTAGCCCTTTGTCAGATGGACAGATTGCAAAAATTTTCTCCCATTCTGTAGGTAGCTTTTTCACTCTGATAGTAATTTCTTTTGCTCTGCAGAAGCTCTTTAGTTTAATTAGATCCCATTTGTCAATTTTGGCTTTTGTTGTCATTTCTTTTGGTGTTTTAGACATGAAGTTCTTGCCCATGCCTATGTCCTGATGGTATTGCCTCGGTTTTCTTCTAGGGTTTTTACAGTTTTAAGTCTAACATTTAAGTCTCCAATCCATCTTGAATTTTTGTAAAAGGTGTAGGAAGGGATCCAGTTTCATCTTTCTACCAATGGCTAGCCAGTTTTCTCAGCACCATTTATTAAATAGGGAATCCTTTCCCCATTTCCCCTTTTTGTCAGGTTTGTCAAAGACCAGATGGTTGTATATGTGTGGTCTTATTTCTGAGGGCTCTCTTCTGTTCCGTTGGTTTATATCTCTGTTTTGGTACCAGTACCATGCTGTTTTGATTACTGTAGCCTTGTAGTATAGTTTGAAGTCAGGTAGCATGATGCCTCCAGCTTTGTTCTTTTGACTTACGATTGTCTTGGCAATGCGGGCTCTTTTTGGTTCCATATGAACTTTAATGTAGTTTTTTCTAATTCTGTGAAGAAAGTCATTGGTAGCTTAATGAGGATGGCATTGAATCTATAAATTACCTTAGGCTTTGTGGTCATTTTCACTATATTGATTCTTCCTATCCATGAGCATGGAATCTTCTTCCATTTGTTTGTGTCCTCTTTTATTTCACTGAGCAGTGGTTTGTAGTTCTCTTGAAGAGGTCTTTCACATCCCTTGTAAGTTGGTTTCCTTGGTATTTTATTCTCTTTGAAGTAATTGTGAATGGAAGTTCATTCATGATTTGGCTCTCAGTTTGTCTGTAATTGGTGTATAGGAACGCTTGTGATTTTTCCTCACTGATTTTATATCCTGAGATTTTGCTGAAGTTTCTTATCAGCTTAAGGAGATTTTCGGCTGAGATGATGGGGTTTTCTAAATATACAATCATGTCATTTGCAATCAGGGACAATTTGACTTCCTCGTTTCCTAATTGAATACACTTTATTTATTTCTCTTGCCCGATTGCCCTGGCCAGAATTTCCAACACTACGTTGAATAGGATTGGTGAGAGAGGGCATCCTTGTCTTGTGCCAGTTTTCAAGGGTAATGCTTCAGTTTTTGCCCATTCAGTATGATATTGGCTGTGGGTTTGTCTTAAATAGCTCTCATTGTTTTGAGATACGTTCCATCAATACTGAATTATTGAGAGTTTTTATCATGAAGGGCTGTTGAATTTTGTCAAAGGCCTTTTCTGCATCTATTGAGATAATCATGTGGTTTTTATCTTTGGTTCTGTTTATATGCTGGATTATGTTTATTGATTTTTGTATGTTGAATGAGCCTTGCATCCCAGATATGAAGCCCACTTGATCATGGTGGATAAGCTTTTTGATGTGCTGCTGGATTTGTTTAGCTAGTATTTTACTGAGGATTTTGGCATCAATGTTCATCTGGGACATGGATCTTAAATTCTCTTTTTTTGTTGTGTCTCTGCCAGGCTTTGGTAACATGATGATGTTGACCTCAAAATATGCATTAGGAAGGATTCCCTCTTTTTCTATTGATTGGGAGAGTTTCAGAAGGAATGGTATCATCTCCTCCTTGTACCTGTGGTATAATTTGGCTGTGAATCCCTCTGGTCCTAGACTTCTTTTGGTTGGTAGGCTATTAATTATTTTCTGAATTTCAGAGTCTGTTATTGGTCTATTCAGGAATTCAACTTCTTCCTGGTTTAGTCTTGGGAGTGTGTATGTGTCCAGGAACTTATCCATTTCTACTAGGTTTTTAAATTTATTTGCATAGAGGTGTTTAACAGTATTCTCTGATGGTAGTTTGTATTTCTGTGGGGTCGGTGGTGATATCCCCTTTATTATTTTTTATTGCGTGTTTTTTATTCTTCTCTCTTTTCTTCTTCATTAGTCTTGCTAGCAGTCTATCAATTTTGTTGATCTTTCCAAAAAACCAGCTCCTCGAATCGTTGATTTTTTGAAGGTTTTTTTGTATCTCTATCTCCTTCAGTTCTGCTCTGATATTAGTTGTTTCTTGCCTTCTGCTAGCTTTTGAATGTGTTTGGTCTTGCTTCTCTAGTTCTTTTAATTGTGATATTTGGGTGTCAATTTTAGATCTTTCCTGCTTTCTCTTGTGGGCATTTAGTGCTAAAAATTTCCCTCTACACACTGTTTCAAATGTGTCCCAGTGATTCTGGTATGTTGTATCTTTGTTCTCGTTGGTTTCGAAGAACATCTTTATTTCTGCCTTCATTTTCTTATGTACCCAGTAGTCATTCAGGAGCAGGTTGTTCAGTTTCCTTGTAGTTGAGTGATTTTGATTGAGTTTCTTAGTCCTGAGTTCTAGTTTGATTGCACTGTGGTCAGAGAGACAGTTTGTTATAATTTCTGTTCTTTTCCATTTGCTGAGAAGTGCTTTACTTCCAACTATGTGGTCAATTTTGGAATAAGTGTGTTGTGGTACTGAGAAGAATGTATATTCTGTTGATTTGTGGTGGAGAGTTCTGTAAATGTCTACTAGATCCACTTGGTGCAGATTTGAGTTCATTTCCTGGATATCCTTGTTCACTTTCTGTCTCATTGATCTGTCTAATGTTGCCAGTGGGGTCTTAAAGTCTCCCATTATTATCGTATGGGAGTCTAAGTCTCTTTGTAAGTCTCTAAGAACTTGCTTTATGAATATAGGTGCCCCTGTATTGGGTGTATATATATTTAGGATAGTTAGCTCTTCTTGTTGAATTGATCCCTTTACCGTTGTGTAATAGCCTTCTTTGTGTTTTTTGATCTTTGTTGCTTTAGAAGTCTGTTTTATCAGAGACTAGGATTGCAATGCCTGCCTTTTTTTGTTTTGTTTTCCATCTGCTTGGTAGATCTTCCTCCATCCCTTTATTTTGAACCTATGTGTGACTCTGCATGTCAGATGGGTCTCCTGAATACAGCAAACTGATGGGTCTTGACTCTTTATCCAATTTGGTAGTCTGTATCTTTTAATTCAACCATTTAGCACATTTACATTTAAGGTTAATATTGTTATGTGTGAACTTGATTCTGTCATTATGATGTTAGCTGGTTATTTTTGATCGTTAGTTGATGCAGTTTCTTCCTAGCTTCAATGGTCTTTACATTTTGGCATGTTTTTGCGGTGGCTGGTACTGGTTGTTCCTTTCCATGTTTAGTGCTTCCTTCAGGAGCTCTTGTAGGCAGGCTTGTGGTGTCAAAATCTCTCAGCATTTGCTTGTCTGTAAAGGATTTTATTTCTCCTTCACTTATGAAACTTAGTTTGGCTGGATATGAATTCTGGGTTGAATATTCTTCTCTTTAAAAATGTTGAATATTGACCCCCACTCTCTTCTGGCTTGTATGTTTTCTGCCAAGAGATCCGCTGTTAGTCTTATGGGCTTCCCTTTGTGGTTAACCCGACCTCTCTCTCTCTGGCTGCCCTTAACATTTTTTCCTTCATTTCAAATTTGGTGAATCTGACAATTATGTGTCTTGGAGTTGCTCTTCTTGAGGAGTATCTTGTGACGTTCTCTGTATTTCCTGAATTTGAATGTTGGCCTGTCTTCCTAGGTTGGAGAAGTTCTCTTAGATAATATCCTGCAGAGTGTTTTCCAACTGGTTCCTTTCTCCACGTCACTTTCAGGTACACCAATCAGATGTAGAGTTGGTGTTTTCACATAGTCCCGAATTTCTTGGAGGTTTTATTCATTTCTTTTTACTCTTTTTTATCTAAGCTTCTCTTCTTGCTTCACTTCATTGATTTGATCTTCAAACTGATACCCTTTCTTCCAGTTGATCGAGTCGTTTACTGAAGCTTGTTGATTTGTCACGGAGTTCTCCTGTCATCGTTTTCATCCCTATCAGATCGTTTAAGGACTTCTCTACATTGATTATTGTAGTTTAGTCATTCATCAAATCCTTTTTCAAGGTTTTTAGTTTCTTTGCACTGGGTTCACACTTCTTCCTTTAGCTCAGAGAAGTTTGATCGTCTGAAACCTTCTCTCAACTCGTCGAAGTCATTCTCCATCCAGGTTTGTTCCATTGCTGGTGAGGAGCTGCATTCCTTTCGAGGGGGAAGGCACTCTGATTTTTAGAATTTTCAGCTTTTCTGCACTGCTTTTTCCCCACCTTTGTGGTTTTATCTACCTTTGGTCTTTGATGATGGTGAAGTACAATTGGGGTTTTGGTGTGGATGTCCTTTCTGTTTGTTAGTTTTCCTTCTAACAGTCATGACCCTCAGCTGCAGGTCTGTTGGAGTTTACCTGAGGTCCACTCCAGACCGTGTTTGCCTGGGTATCAGCAGTGGAGGCTGCAGAAGATAGAATATTGCTGAACAGGAAGTGTTGCTGTCTGATTCTTGCTCTGGAAGCTCCATCTCAGAGGTGTACCCAGCCATGTGAGGTGTGAGGTGTCAGTCTGCACCTAGTGGGGGATGTCTCCTAGTTAGGCTACCCTCGGTTCAGGGACCCCCTTGAGCAGACAGTCTGTCCATTCTTGGATCTCAAAGTCTGTGCTGTGAGAACCACTACTCTCTTCAAAGCTGTCAGACAGGGATATTTACATCTGCAGAGGTTTCTGCTGCCTTTTGTTTGGCTATGCCCTCTCCCCAGAGGTGGAGTCCACAGAGTCAGGCAGGCCTTCTTGAGCTGTGGTGGACTCCACCCAGTTCGAGCTTCCCACTCGCTTTGTTTACCTACTTAAGCCTCAGCAATGGTGGGCACCTTTCCCCAAGCCTTGCTGCCACCTTGCAGTTGGATCTCAGACTGCTGTGCTAGCAATGAGAGAGACTCCATGGGCATGGGACCCTCAGAGCCAGGTGCAGGCTATAATCTCCTGGTGTGCTGTTTGCTAAGACCCTTGGTAAAGTGCAGTATTAGGGTGGGACTGAATCGATTTTCCAGGTGTTGTGTGTCACGGCTTCCCTTGGCTACCCGTTTTCTGGTCTCTCACGCCAGGAGCTTGAGGTTGGAGCTGTTCCTATTTGGCCATTCTGGTGCCACTCCTCCTATACATATTCTGAATTCTATTTCTGTCATTTAAGCTGTCTCAGTCCAGTTAAGAACTCTTTCTGGAAAATTATTGTGGTCATTTGGAAGAAATAAGACACTTTGGCTTTTTGAATTGACATTTCTTATACTGGTTCTTCTCATCTTTTTGGGCTGATGTTCCTTCAGTCTTTGAAGTTTCTGTCTTTTGCATAACACGAGAAATGCTACAGACCAATATTCCTGATGAACATAAATGCAAAAATTCTTGAAAAAATATCAGCTAACCAAATCCAAGAGTACATCAGAAAGGGAATACATCATAAACAAGTGAGTTCCATCCGAGGGATACAGGGATGCTTTAACATACAGGTCAGTATATATGATACATCATAAAAACAGAATTAAAAACAAAAATCATATGATCATCTAAATAGATATGGAAAAAGCATCTGATAAAATTCATCATTGCCTTATGATCAAAACCCTCAACAAAATAAGTGTAGAAGACAGTTACCTGAAAGTAACAAAAGCCATATATTACAAACACACAGTCAACATCATACTAAATGTGGAAAGTTGGGAATTATTCTTCCTGAGAAATGGAACAAGAAAAGAATGCTAAGTGTCACCACTTTTGTTAAACATAGTACTGGAAATCCTCTTCAGAGCAATCAGACAAGAGAAAGAAATGAAGGGAATCAAAATTAGAAAATAGAAAATCAATCTATCACTGTTCACAGATGAAATTATTATATATATAGAAAATCCTAAAGACTCCACCATTGGACAATTAGATTTGATTAGCAAATTCAGTAGAGTCTCAGGTTACAAACCAGTGTACACAAATCAGTAGCACTGCTATACACCAACAACGACCAAGCTGAAAATCAAATCAAGAACTCAATCCATTTACAACAGGTACGAAAAATACCTAGGAATGTAACTTAACCAAGGAGGTGACAGATCTCTGCAAGGAAAACTACAAAACACTGCTAAAATATTTTATAGATGACAAAAGCAAATGGAAACACATTCTATGCTCATGGATGGAAAGAATCAATATTGTGAAAATAACCATATTGCCCAAAGCAATCTACAGAGTCAATGCAATTCTTATCAAAATACTGTTATCTTTCTTCACAGAACTAGAAAAAACGTCTTAAAATTCATATGTATCCAAGAAGGAACCCACCTAGCTAAACTAAGACTAAGCAAACAGAAAAATCTGGAGGTATCCCATTACCTTACTTGAAATTATACTACATGTCTATGGTTACCAAAACAGCATGATACTGGTATAAAAATAGGCACTTAAGCTAATTAAACAGAATAGAGAATCCAAAAATAAAGCCAAATACTTACAGTCAACTGATCTTTGACACAGCATACAAAAATATAAATTGAGAAAAGACCATGCCGTTCAATAAATGGTGCTGGGCATACTGGTAAGCCACATGTTATAGAATAAAACTGGATTATCATCTGTGATGGTTAATATTGAGTGTCAACTTCATTGGATTGAAGGATGTGAAGTATCATTCTTGGGCATGTCCATGAGAGTGTTGCCAAAGTGAATTAACGTTTGAGTTAGTAGACTAAAAAAGGCAGACCCACCCTCAATCTGAGTGAGCACAATCTAATCATCTCCCAATGCAGCCAGCACAAAAGCAGGCAGAAGAATGTGGAAAGATGAGACTGGTTTAGTCTTCTGGCCTACATTTTTCTCCCTTGCTGAATGCTTCCTCCCCTTGAACATCACACTCCAAGTTCTTTAGCTTTGGGACTTGGACTGGCTTCATAGCTCTTCAGCTTACAGACAGCCTATTGTGGGACCTTACCTTGTCATTTTATGAATTAGTACTTCTTACTAAACTCCCCTTTATATATACATCTGTCCTATTAGTTATGTTCCTCTAGAAAACTCTGACTAATACAGATTTTAGTACTAGGAGTGGTTCTAGGGAAACAAAATATTAAGTATGGAGTTCTTTTGTCAGTTTCGGGGTTTCTGGATTTGGCTACTTAATATGATTAGACTCCAAAATGCTAAGGACTCTACTTCTAATAGTATGGAGAATGATAATCCTTGGTATGAACTATTTAGAGAGTTGTGCAAAATAAATCCATTTACTAATCTTGATAAACTGCTCTTGAGAGGCAAGGAGTTTAGTGACTCTATACATAATACCTTTGACCATATATGGAGATCCAAGGAATATAATGAAGTTGGTTGGTTTCTCCTAAGTTTCCTGGACAAAGTGATGAAAGAAAATAATGAATTCAAAAATTCTAACTCCTGGCTTCAGAAGGAGATACTGAGCCTCAAATATTCTAAGATTGCCCTGAGTGAGAGTCCTATCACCTGTAGAGAAAGAGCTGAAATTGTGGAAAAACAGACACAAGTTCTTATCATGTGAGTAGCTGACCTGCAACAAAAGTGCGTGCACAGCTTCACCAGGTGTCCATTGTAAAAATGAGGGCGTTGATTGGAAAAAGAATGGGACCCTCCAACTTTGAATGGGGATGTGTGGGAGGACCCTGATAAATATGGGGACACTGAGCTTGTGAATTTGAATGAGACTTTTTTGCCAGAAGAAACACCTTTTCCATTCTGTGTAGTGGAAACATCCTCTCCCCAACGCATGTTGCCATCAGTATTTATTCCTTTGTTTGAAGAGATAAATTCTGTGCTGTTTGAGGCAAGAGTGATGGCCTTCCCTGAGTCAGTTGCCAGGCAAGACAATGTTGATTCTTCTCAGGAGCCATTCCAATCCCCCATTTGCTTCTAGACCTATTGCTAGACTCAAGTCCCAGCAGGCCCCTAGAGGGGAGGTTCAAAGTGTGACACATGAGGAGGTGTGCCATACTCCAAGAGAACTGCTTGAGTTTTCTAATTTATGTAAGCAAAAATCTGGAGAACAGGCATGGAAATGGATGTTAAGGGTGTGGGATAATGGTGGAAGGAACGTAGAATTGGATCAGTCTGAATTTACTGATTTGAGTCTACTAAGCAGGGATTCTGCATTTAATGTTGCAGCTCAGGGAGTTACAAAAGATTCTAATAGTTTATATGCTTGGTTAGCAGAAATGTGGATTAAAACATGGCCCACTGTGAGCAATCTGGAAATGCCTGATCTCCCTTATTTCAATGTAGAGGAAGGGATTCAAAGGCATAGGGAGATTGGGATGCTGGAGTGGATTAGTCACTTTAGACCTACTCATCCCAGCTGTGAGGGTTCAGAAGATATACCCTTGACTACTACTTTGCAAAGTAACTTTGTGAGGGCAGCACCTGCATCCTTGAAGAGCTCTGTTATTGCTCTTCTCTGTATACCAGATATTACAGTAGGAACTACAGTCATTCAATTATGGAATTTAAATACAATGGGAATAATTGGATCCCAAGGTGGTGGGGGCAAAGTGGCAGCACTCACCCATCAAAGGCAAGGTGGGTGAAGTTACCATAATGGACAGCAGATACAAAGCAGCAATCAGAATAGTGTGACTCATGTAGAACTCTAACATTGACTAATTTACCACGAAGTCCCTAGAAGTGAAATTGATAGGAAGCCTACTGCATTCTTAATTTATATAACCAGAAAACTTCCAGGTCGAGTGGACAAAAAACTAATTTGAATTATAAAAACAAAATCACGGTCTCTCTATCAATTTCCAGACTTTAGCCAGTTTGAACCCCTTGAATGAAGGGGAGGCCGGGTCCTTTTGAGGAAGAATCCCACCACACTACCAACAATTTAATGCTGTTAATCTTTCTCGCATCCTTCCCCAAGGAGACCTTCAGTCTTTTACCAGGGTAACTGCACTGAGGAAAGGAAAATTATCAGAACTGTCGGGGACTGCTAAACACTGACTCTGAGCTGACATTGATGCCAGGGGACCCAAAACATCACTGTGGTCCTCCAGTTAAAGTAGGGGTTTATGGAAGTCCAGAATTTAATGATGTATCAGCTCAAATCCCACTTAAAGTGGGTCCAGTGGATTTCCAGACTCATTCTGTGGTCATTTCCCCAGTGCCAGAATGCATAACTGGCATAGACATATTTAGCAGCTGGTGGAACCCCCACTTTGGCTTCCTGACTGGTAGGATTAAGGATATCATGGTGGGAAATGCCAAATGGAAGCAATTAGAACTGCCTCTACTTAGAAAAAAAATAGTAAATAAAAAACAATATTGCATCCTGGATGGATTTCAGAGATTAGTGCCACCATAAAAGACTTGAAAGACTCAGAGGTGGTGATTCCCACCACATTCCTCTTCAACTATTCTATTTGGTCTGTGCAGAAGACAGATGGATCTTGGAGAATGAAAGTGGATTATCATAAGCTTTACCAAATGGTGACTCAAATTGCAGCTGCTGTACCAGAAATGGTTTCATTGCTTGAGCAAATTAACACATTTCCTGGAACCTGGTATGCAGCTATTGATTTGGCAAATGGCTTTTTCTCCATTCCTATCCATAAAGCCTACCAGAAGCAATTTGCCTTCAGCTGGCAAGGCTAGCAATATATCTTCATTGTTCTATCTCAGGGGTATATCAGCTCTCCATCTTTGTGTCATAATCTTGTTCAGAGAGACCTTGATCACTTTTTTCTTTCACAAGACATCACACTGGTCCATTACATTGGTGATATTATGCTGATTAGATCCAGTGAGCAATAAGTAGCAAACACATTGGACTTATCAGTGAAATATTTGCATGCCAAAGGACTGTAAATAAATGAAACTAAAATTCAGGGACCTTCTACCTCAGTATAATGTCTAGGGGTTCAGTGGTGTGGGGACTATTGAGACATTCTTTCTAAGGTGAAGGATAAGTTGATGTATTTGGCCTCTCCTACAGCCAAGAAAGAGACACAATGCCTAGTCAGGCTATTTGGATTTTGGAAGCAACACATTCCTCATCTGAGTGTGTTACTTTGGTCCATTTATTGAGTGACACAAAAGGCTGCCAGTTTTGAGTGTGATTCAGAATAGGAGAAGGCTCTGCCATAGATCCAGGCTGCTGTGTAAGCTGCTCTGCCACTTGGGCAATATGAGCCGTCAGACTCAATGGTGCTTGAGGTGTCAGTGGCAGATAGAAATGCTGTTTGGAGCCCTTGGAAGGCCCCATTGGTGAATCACAGTGGAGACCTTTAGGATTTTGATGCAAGACCCTGCCATCTTCTGCAGATAACTACTCTCCTTTTCAGAAACAGCTCTTGGCCTGTTACTGGGCTTTAGTAGAAACTGAACGTTTGACTATGGGTCATGAAGTCATCATGTGACCTGAACTGCCTATCATGAACTGGGTTCTTTCTGACCTATCTAGCCATAAAGTGGGCATGCACAGCCGCATTCCATTATCAAATGGAAGTCATCTATATGTGATCGGGCTTGAGCAGGTCCTGAAGGCACAAGAAACTTATGTGAGGAAGTGGCTTAAATGCCCATGCTTCCCACTCCTGCCACCCTGCCTTCTCTCCACCAGCCTGCACTGGAAGCCTCACGGGGAGTTCCCTATGGTCAGTTGACAGAGGAAGAGAAGACAAGGGCCTGGTTTTGATGATATACAGGCACCACCCCAAAGTGGGCAGCTGCAGCAGTACAGCCCCTTTCTAGGACATCCCTGAAGGACAATGGTGAAATAAATCTTCCCAGTGGGCAGAATTTCGAGCAGTTGTGCACTTTGCTTGGAAGGAGAAATGTCCAAATGTGCGATTATATACTGATTCATAGGCTCTAGTCAATGGTTTGGCTAGATGGTCAGGGACTTGGAAGAAGAATAATCAGAAAATTGGTGACACAGAAATTTGGGGAAGAGATATGTTGATGGATCTTTCTGAGTCGTCAAAAACTGTGAAGATATTTGTATCTCATATGAGTGCTCACCAAAGGATGACTTCAGCAGAGGAGGATTTTAATAATCAAGTGGCTAGGATGACTTGTTCTGTGGACACCACTTAGCCTCTTTCCCCACCCACCCCTGTCATCACTCAATGGTCCCATGAACAAAGAGGCAATGATGGTAGGGATGCAGATTATGGATGGGCTCAGCAACATGAACTTCCACTCACCAAGGCTGACCTGGCTACCGCCACTGCTGTGTGCCCAATTTGCCAGCAGCAGAGACCAACACTGAGCCCTCGATATGGCACCATTCCTCAGGGTGACCAGCCAGTTACTTGGTGGCCGGTTGATTATATTGGACTTCTTCCATCTTGAAAAGGGCAGTGGTTTGTCCTCACCGGAATAGATACTTACTCCAGATATGGGTTTGCCTCTCCTGCACACAATACTTCTCCCAAGGCTACCATCTGTGGACTCACAGAATGCCTCATCCACCACCATCAGGGCTTTCCACATAGCATTGCCTCTTACCAAGGCACTTACTTTATGGCTAAAGAAGGGCAGCACTGGGATCATGCTCATGGAATTCACTGGTCTTATTATATTTCCCATCATCCTGAAGCAGCTGGATTGATAGAACTGTACAATGGCCTTTTGAAGTCACAATGCCAACTAGGTGGACAATACTTTGCAGAGCTAGGGCAAAATTTTCCAGAAGGCTGTGTATGCTCTGGATCAGCATCCAATATATGGTACTCTTTCTCTCATAGCCAAGATTCATGGGTCCAGGAATCAAGGAGTGGAAGTGGATGTCCTACTACTCACCATTACCCCTAGTAACCCACTAGAAAATTTTTGCTTCCTGTTCCCACAGTATTATGTTCTGCTGACCTAGATGTCTTAGTTCCAGAGGAGGAACACTGCCACCAGGAGGCACAACAATTCCACTAAACTGGTAGTTAAGACTGACACCTGGCCACTTTGGGCTCCTCTTACCTCTAAGTCAAGAGACTAAGAAGGGAGTTACAGTGTCGGCTGGGGTGATTTACCTGGACTATCAAGATGAAATTGGTCTACTCCACAACAGAGGCAAGGGACAGTATATATATTACACAGGAGATCCCTTAGGGTGTTTCTTAGTACTACCATGCCCTGTGATCAAGGTCTATGGGAAACGACAACAGGCCAGTCCAGGCAGTACTACAAATGGTCCAGACCCTTCAGGAATGAAGGTTTGGGTCACTACACCACACACACAAAACTACAACCTGCTGAGGTGCTTGCTGAAGGCAAAGGCAATACAGAATGTGTAGCAGAAGAAGGTAGTCATCAATACCAGCTGTGATCACGTGACCAGTTGCAGAAACAAGAACTAATTGTCATGAGTATTTCCTCCTTTTTTTATTAAGAACATATTTGTGTATGTATTCACTTCTACTAAGAAACTATTAATTTTATTTGCTTTCTTTTTCCTTTATCATGTGACATGAGATTTATTGACTTCACATCAGCATTTAAGTGTTGTTAACTTTATGTAATAGCATTTGGGTTGGGGACTGGTGCATTTCCAGTTGCACAAAAATAGCTGTAGTATGTTAGTCATAATTACAACCTTATTATTTTCTTTATTTGAAGATTATGTATGATTTCAGGAGATGTGCAATGGGTTCCAGTTGACAAAGGATGGACTTCTGATGGTTAATATTGAGTGTCTACTTCATTGGATTGAAGGATGCAAAGTGTAGTTCTTGGGTGTGTCTGTGAGGGTGTTGCCAAAGGAAATTAAAATTTGAGTCAGTGGACTGGCAAAGGCAGGCCCACCCTCAATCTGGGTGGTCACAATCTAATCAGCTGCCAGAGTAGCCAGAATAAAAGCAGGCAGAAGAACGTGGAAAGACTAGACTGGTTTAGTCTTCTGACCTACATCTTTCTCCCATGCTGGATGGTTTCTGCCCTGGAACATCGCACTCCAATATTTCTGCTTTGGGATTGGGCTGACTTCCTTGCTCCTCAGCTTGCAGAAGGCCTATTGTGGAACTTCACCCTGTGATTGTATGAGTCAATACTCCTTAATAAACTTCCCTTTATATATACATCCATCCTATTAGTTCTGTCCCTCTAGAGATCCCCAACTAATACACCGTCTATCACTTTATACAAAATTCACCTCAAGATGGATCAAAGACTCAAATCTAAAGCCTAAAATCATAAAAATTCTGGAACATAATATTAGAAAAACTCTTCTAGACATTAGCTTAGGCATAGAATTCATGACTAAGGCCCCAAAAACAAATGTAACAAAAACAAATATAAATAAATGGTACCTAACTAAACTAAAAAGCTTCTGCATAGTAAAAGAAGTAATCAGCAGAGTAAAGAGACAACCCACAGGATATGAGAAATTATTCTCAACCTATGCATCCAGCAAAAGATTAGTATCCAATTAGTATCCAATTAGAAACAAAAAAATAAGCAAACAACAAACCAGTCTTATCAAAAAGTGGACAAAAGAAATGAACAGGCATTTCCCCAAGAAGATATACAAACAGCAACAAGCATACAAAAAAAAAAAAAAAAATACTTCACTGCACTAATCATCATGAAAATGCAAATTAAAGCCACAACAAGATACCATTTTACTCCTTGTAAGAATGACTATAATTAAAGTCAACAAACAATAGATGTTGGCATGAATGTGGGGAAAAGGGAACACAGATATACTGCTGGTAGAAATTTAAATTACTACATAGTAATTACCATTACTATGGAAAACAGTATGGAGATTCCTTAAAGAACTAAAAGTAGAACTATTTGATCCAGCAATCCCACCACTGGATATCTTCCTGAAGAAAAATAAGTCATTATACGAAGAAAAAAAACCACATGTTTAGAGAGACAAAATTTACAAGAGCATAGATATGGAACCAACCTAAGTGCCCATCAACCAACAAGTGGATAAAAATCAGTGTGGTATATATATGCCATGGAATACTACTCAGCCAGAAAAAGAAATAAAATAATATCTTTTGCAGCAACTTGGGTGCTGCTGGAGGCCATTATTCTTAGTGGAGCATGGCCAGGGACGCACATCCCCCTAGGCTCAGTCAGAAAAAGGAACAAAATAATGTCTTTTGCAGCAACTTAGGTGCTGCTGGGGGCCGTTATTCTGTTGTGGAGCACAGCCAGGGATGCACATCCCCCTAGGTTCAACTTGCTCCCATAGGAGACTTTAGCCCTAGGGGAGCTATAGGCCTGAACTCTGCAGGGTCGGTTTGACACGAGCACCTCTTGGTCTACTGGCTTCTCCTGGGGCCCCAGCCTGGTTGTGTCCACTGAGGTGAAGTAACTCAGGATTGGAAAACCAAATATTGTATGTTCTCACTTAGAAGTGGGAGCTAAGCTATAAGAACGCAAAGGCATAACAATGATATAATGTACTCAGAGGGTGGTGAAGGTTCGGAGAGGAGTGAGAGATGAAAGACTATATATTGAGTGTAGTGTACACTGCTTGAGTGACTGGTGCACTAAAATTTAAGAAATCACCACTGAAGAACTTATCCATGTAACCAAAAACCACCTGTACCCCAAAAACTATTAAAGTAAGAAAAATATATATATATTTAAATTTTATCTTATTTGATGACCTTGGTGTTTTGATTGCGGTGTAAGTGGGTTCGGTTTACTTGCTTTTTTCCTGAAAGATTTTAGGAGACCAAGGCTCAGCTCAGGACTCCTGGACTGTGTGTTCTAACTCTGGGGGACTGGTATCTGGTCCTGGCTTTTATCTGTGTCCTCGAGGTTAGAAACATGCTCTGCTGGAGAGGCCAAGGTGCTCCAGGACCACTGGTCACAACACTCTGACGAGTGGTGCCCGCCAAAGCACTTCATGGGCAGTGGCAGCGGGATTTGTCCTCGCTCGCACATGCCGGCAGCAGCAGCAGAAGCGGCGTTGCTGGGTGTACGCTCCTTGGCTGCAGCAGGATATTAGGGGGTGCTAGGGTGTGAACGTCTGTGGCAGTACAGCTTGGGGGCTGGGAGGCTCCCCCTGGTGACTGCGCACGAGTTAATGCCGGTGGTGGTGTTAACATGTGGACGGGGTTCTGTTTGGTGCAGGATTCTGTGAGCCCTCTGTGCACCCTCACGCTGGTGGTGGTCAGCGCTCTCGCCTAGGGGCAGGTCCCCTGTTTTCCAAGCCCAGTTTCCTGCTGGAGGCAGTGTTAGCAGAATGCTGGCGCGGGCAGATCTGGCGGCTCCATACCTGCCACTGCTCCAACGACAACGGTGGTGTGATGAGGGAAGTGGGGGGAGGTGCACTCATGCCCGTAGCAATGGCACGGCAGAGTGCATACACACATGCGTGCTAGCAGAGAAAGAGGGCTTGGTGCCCCCAAGCACACACGCACCAGCAAAGCAGTGTGGAGGGGTGGCCATGGGTGACTGACTGCGGTCAAAGGGGCACAGGGGAGTTTGTAATGGGGGAGGACGCAGACTAGATGGTGCATGTCCGCTGGGGCCACTATGCTGGAGCTCTCTGCCAGTCAAACATGGTCTGCAAGTGCAGGAGGAATAATGTGCGCCCCTAGGAGACACCCAGGGGCTGCACTGAAAGCAGACAAAGCCATGCTGGGGCCCCATGAGCAGCCAGTAGACCGAGGGGTGCTCATGTCACACTGATCCTTTCTCATGGTCAAAACTGCCCTGCAGAGTTCAGGCTCTACAGTCCCCCTAGGGCTAATGCCTCCTGTGGGAGCAAGTTGAGCCTAAGGAGATGGATGTCTCTGACTGTGCCCCACTACATACATTCCTGCACCAAACCCTTATGGGCTCCACACCGGCTGGAGTTCTGCACCTACCACGTATCTAAGCAGCTTTCTCTGACAACTTAAGTGTCTGTGGCAGTCGAGGGGTCTCCTCCTGATGAGGTTACAGAGGCCCCCGGCAAGAGCGATTTGCTCCTTGCCTGTTAAACTCACACCTTGCACAGAAGTCATTGGGAGCCAGAATGATTCCAATGCTGGGTAATTCCCAGTAGGCCTTCTATCTTCCTCCCCCTTCATCTCAGACACTCTTTCTTTCCTCCCTCTGCTCTCGATGCCTTCCCTCTGAAGATCTGCTAAGAATGATACAGTCCTCCCAATGTCATGGGAGATGTTACCCCTGGTTGCCTCTAGTCAGCCATCTTGGGCAGAAATCTTTAATTTATTATAGACTATAGTCACCCTGTTCTCTTGAATTATATTTTGTCTTATAGTAGAAAGATTTTCTTCCTTTGGGTATATACCCAGTAATGGGATTGCTGGGTCAAATGGTATTTCTTATTCTAGATCCTTGAGGAATTGCCACACTGTCAATTTTGAACCAATTTACATTCCCACCAACAGTGTAAAAGCGTTGCTATTTCTCCACCGTCTCACCAGCATCCATTGTTTCCTGACATTTTAATAACTGCCATTCTGACTGGTGTGAGATGGTATCTCATTGTGGTTTTGATTTGCATCTCTCTAATGATCAGTGATGATGATACTTTTTTTTTGTTATTATACTTTAAGTTCTAGGGTACATGTACACAACGAGCAGGTTTGTTACATAGGTATACACGTGCCATGTTGGTTTGTTGCACCCATTAACTCGTCATTTACATTAGGTTTTCTCCTGATGCTATCCCTCCCCCAGACCCCCACCCCCTAACAGGCCCCAGTGTGTGATATTCTTCTCCCTGTGTCCACGTGTTCTCATTGTTCAACTCCCACTTATGAGTGGCCTAAAATTCTCTTTTTTTGTTGTTGTGTTTCTGTCAGAATTTGGTATCAAGATGATGCTGGCCTCATAAAATGAGTTAGGGAGATTTCCCTCTTTTTGTATTGATTGGAATAGTTTCAGAAGGAATGGTACCAGCTCCTCCTTGTACCTCTGGTAGAATTTGGCTGTGAATTCTCCTGGTCCTGGATTTTTTTGCTTGGTAGGCTATTAATTATTGCCTCAATTTCAGAACCTGTTATTGGCCTATTCAGAGATTCAGCTTCTCTCTTGTTTAGTCTTGGGAGGGTGTATGTGTCCAGGAATTTATCCATTTATTCTAGATTTTCTAGCTTATTTGCATAGACATGTTTATAGCATTCTCTGATGTAGCTTGTATTTCTGTGGTATCGGTGGTGATATCCCTTTATCATTTTCTAGTGTGTCTGTTTGATTCTTATCTCTTTTCTTCTTTAATAGTCTGGCTAACTGTCTATCTGCTTTGTTGATCTTTTCAAAGAAACAGCTCCTGGATTCATGGATTTTTTGAAGAGTTTTTTTGTATCTCTGTCTCCTTCAGTTCTTCTCTGATCTTAATTATTTCTTGTCTTCTGCTAGCTTTTGAATTTGTTTTTTCTTGCTTCTCTAGTTCTTTTAATTATGATGTTATGGTATCAATTTTAGATCTTTCCTGCTTTTTATTGTGGCCATTTAGTGCTATAAATTTCCCTCTACACACTTGCTTAAATATGTCCCAGAGATTCTGGTACACTGTTTCTTTGTTCTTACTGGTTTCAAAGAACATCTTTATTTCTGCCTTCATTTCATTATTTACTCAGTATTCATTCAGGGGCAGGTTGTTCAGTTTTCATGTAGTTACGTGGTTTTGAGTTTCTTAATTCTGAGTTCCAATTTGATGGCACTGTGTTCTGAGAGACAGTATGTTGTGATTTTTGTTCTTTTACATTTGCTGAGGAGTGTTTTACTTCCAATTATTTGGTCAGTTTTAGAATATGTGTGATGTGGTCCTGAGGAGAATGTATATTCTGTTGATTTGGGGTGGAGAGTTCTGTAGATGTCTATTAGGTCACCTTGGTCCAGAGCTGAGTTCAAGTCCTGGATATGCTTATTAATTTTCTGTCTTGTTGATCTGTCTAAAATTGACAGTAGGATGTTAAAGTCTCCCATTATTATAGTATGGGAGTCTCAGTCTCTTTGTAGGTATCTAAAAATTTGCTTTAAGTATCTGGGTGCTCCTGTATTGGGTGTGTATATTTAGGATACTTAGCTTTTCTTGTTGAATTGATTCCTTTACCATTATGTAGTGGCCTTCTTTGTCTCTTTTGATCTTTGTTGGTTTAAAGTCTGTTTTATCAGAGACCAAGATTACAACCCCTGCTTTTTTTTTTTTCCTTTCCATTTGCTTGGTAGATCTTCCTCCATCCCTTTATTTTGAGCCTATGTGTGTCTTTGCACGTGAGGTGGGTCGCTTGAATACAGCACACCAATGGGTCTTGAGTCTTTATCCAATTTGCCTGTCTGTGTCTTTCAATTAGGGCATTTATCCCATTTACATTTGAAGTTCATATTGTTATATGTGAATTTGATTCTGTCATTATGTTGCTAGCTGGTTATTTTGCCCGTTAATTGATGCAGTTTCTTCATAGCATCAATAGTCTTTACAATTTGGCATGTTTTTGCAGTGGCTGATGCCGGTTGTTCCTTTACATGTTTAGTGCTTCCTTCATGATCTCTTGTAGGGCATGCCTGGTGGTGACAAAATATCTCAGCATTTGTTTTTCTGTAAAGGATTTTATTTCTCCTTCACTTATGAAGCTTAGTTTGGTTGGATATGAAATTCTGGCTTGAAAATTCTTTTTTTTTAAAGGATGTTAAATACATCCCATTCTCCTCTGGCTTGTAGTGTTTCTGCAGAGAGATCTGCTGTTAGTCTGATGGGCTTCCCTTTGCGGGTATCCTGACCTTTCCTGTGGCTGCGCTTTATATGTTTTCTTTCATTTTGACTTTGGTGTAGCTAACAATTGTGTCTTGGGGTTGCTCTTCTCAAGGAGTATCTTTTTGGTGTTCTCTGTATTTCATGAGTTTGAATGTTGGCCTGTCTTGCTAGGTTGGGGATGTTCTCCTGGATAATATCCTGAACAGTGTTTTCCAAGTTGGTTCCATTCTCCCCATCACTTTCAGGTACACCAATCAAACTTAGATTTGGTCTTTAACATAGTCCCCTATTTCTTGGAGGCTTTGTTCATTTCTTTTTACTCTTTTTTCTTGAATCTTGTCTTCTCACTTTATTTCATTAATTTGATCTTCAATCCCTGATATCTTTTCTTTTCCTTGATCAAATTGGCTATTGAAACTTGTGTATGCTTCATGAAGTTCTCCTATTGTGTTTTTCATCTCCATCAGGTCATTTAAGGTCTTCTCTACAGTTGTTATTCTAGTTAGCCATTTTTCTAATCTTTTTTCAAGGATTTTAGCTTCCTTGCAATGAGTTAGAGAATGCTTCTTTAACCTGGAGAAGTTTATTATTATCGAACTTCTGAAGTCTACTTCTGTCAACTCATCAAACTCATTCTTGATCCAGTTTTGTTCCCTTGCTGGCAAAGAGTTGTGTTCCTTCAGAGGAGAAGAGTCATTCTGGTTTTTGGAATTTTCAGCCTTTCTGTTATGGTTTCTCTCTATCTTTGTGGTTTCATATACCTTTGGTCTTTGATATTGCTGATCCATGGATGGGGTTTTCGTGTGGATGTTTTTGTTGTTGTTGTTGTTGATGTTGATGCTATTCCTGTTTGTTAGTTTTCCTTCTAACAGATAGGCCTCTCAGCTGCAGGTCTGTTGGAGTTTGCTGGAGGTCCACTCCAGACCCTGTTTGCCTGGGTGTCACCAGGAGAGGCTGCAGAACAGCGAATATTGCTGCCTAACCCTTCCTCTGGTAGCTTTGTCCCAGAGAGGCATTCACCTGTATGAGGTGTCTCTCAGCCCCTACTGGGAAGTGTCTCCCTGTCAGGCTACACTGGGGTCAGGTACCCACTTGAGGAGGCAGTCTGTCCATTATCAGAGCTTGAACACCGTGCTTGGAGAACCACTGCTCTCTTCAGAGCTGTCAGACAGGGATGGTTATGTCTGCAGAAGCTGTTTGCTGCCTTTTGTTCAGATATGCCCTGCCCCCAGAGGTGGAATCTAGAGAGGCAGTAGGCCTTGCTGAGCTGTAGTGGGCTCTGGCCAGTTAGAGCTTCCCTGCCACATTTTTTTTTTTTTTGCATTGTGAGAATAGAACTGCCTACTCAAGCCTCAGCAATGGCTGACATCCCTCCCCTCACCAAGCTCCAGTGTCCCAGGTCAATCTCAGACTGCTGCACTAGCAGTGAGGAAGGCTTTGAGGGTGTGAGACCTCCTGAGCCAGGCATGGCAGGGTATCTCCTAATCTACCAGTTGCAAAGACCATGGGAAAAGCACAGTATTTGGACAGGAGTGTACTGTGTCTCCAGGTACAGTCACTCAAGGCTTTCCTTGGCTTGGAATGGGAAATCCCCTGACCACCTGCACTTCCCTGGTGAGGTGACACGTTGCCCTGCTTCATCTCACCCTCTGTGGATTGCACCCACTGTCCAACCAGTCCCAATGTCATGAACCAGGTACCTCAGTTGGAAATGCAGAATTCACCCATCTTCTTCATTGATCTTACTGGGAGCTGTAGACCAGAGCTGTTCCTATTCGCCATCTTGGAAGTGACTCCAATGATGAGATTTTTTTCATATGTTGTTGGCCACACGTCTTCATTTTATTTTTTTTAAAAAAAGTGGGATACATGTGCAGAATGTGTAGGTTTGTTACATAGGTATACATGTGCCGTGGTGGTTTGCTGAAACTATTGACCAATCCTCTAAGTTCCCTCCCCTCAACCTCACTCCCGTACAGGCCCTGGTGTGGGCTGTTCCCCTCTCTGTGTCCATGTATTGTCAATGTTCAACTTCTACTTATGAGTGAGCACATGCTGTGCTTGATTTCCTGTTCCTATGTTAGTTTGTTGAGGATGTTGCCTTCCAGCTTCATCCATGTCCCTGCAAAGAACATTATTTCATTCTTCTTTATGCCTGCATAGTATTTCATGGCGTATGTGTACCACATACTCTTTATCCAGTCTATCATTGATGAGTATTTGGGTTGCCTCCATATCTTTGGTATTGTAAATAGTGCTGCATGAAACATTCATGTACATGTGTCTTTATAGTAGAATGATTTAATTCCTTTGGGTATATACCCAGTAATGGAATTGCTCAGCCAAATTGTGTTTCTGGTTCTAGATCCTTGAGGAATCAGCACAATGTCTTCTGCAATGGTTGAACTAATTTGCAGTCCCACCAATAGTGTAAAAGTGTTCCTATTTCGACACAGCTTCGCAAGCATCTATTGTTTCCTGACTTTTTAATAATTGCCACTCTAACTGGCATGAGATGGCATCTCATTGTAGTTTTTTATTGAGATAATCATTGTGGTTTTGATGTGCATTTATGTGATGATCAATGATGTTGAGCTTTTTTTATATGTTCATTGGCCATGTAAACGTCTTCTTTACAGAAACATCTGTTCATATCCTTGCTCATTTTTGATGAGGTTGTTTGTTTTTTTCTTATAAATATGTTTAAGTTTATTGCCCATTCTGGATATTAGACCTTTGTCAGATTGATAGATTGCAAAAATTTTCTCCTATTCTGTAGGTTGCCTGTTCACTCTGATGATAGTTTTGTTGTTGTTGTTGTTGTTTGTTTTTTTGCGGTGCAGAAGCTCTTCAGTTTAATTAGATTCCATTTGTCAATTTTGGCTTTTGTTGCCATAGATTTTGGTGTTTTAGTCATAAAGTCTTTGACCATGTCTATGTCCTGACTGGTATTGCCTAGGTTTTCTTCTAGGGATTTTATGGTCCTGGGGTTTACATTTAAGTCTTTAACCCATCTTGAGTTAATTTTTTATAAGGTGTAAGGAAGGGGTCAAGTTTCAGATTTCTGCATACTGCTAGCCAGTTTTTCCAGTATTATTCATTAAATAGAGAATGATTTCCCCATTGCTTGCTTTTTTTCAGGTTTGTCAATGATCAGATGGTTGTGGATGTGTGACATTATTTCTGAGGCCTCTGGGATGCAAGACTGATTCAAAATATGCAAGTCAGTAAACCTAATCCATCACATAAATAGAACCAATGACAAAAACCACATGATTATCTCAATAGATGCAGAAAAGGCCTTAGACAAAATTCAACACTCTTTATACTAAAAACTCTCAACAAACTAGGTATTGATGGAAGGTATCTCAAAATAATAAAAAAACTATTTATGACAAACCCACAGCCAATATCATAGTGAATGGACAAAAACTGGAGGCATTTTCTTTGAAAATCGGCACAAGACAAGGATGCCCTCTCTCACTACTCCTATTCAATATGGTATTTGAAGTTGTTTGTTCTTGCTTGTTTAGTTCCTTGTTTTTTTTTATTTTTTTTATTTTGACAGTTTCACTCTTGTCACCCAGACTGGAGTGCAATGGCACAATCTTAGCTTACTGCTACCTTCACCTCCCGGTTTCAAGGGATTCTTCTGCCTCATCCTCCTGGGTAGTTGGGATTGCAGGTGTGCACCACCACGCCTGGCTAATTTTTTTGTATTATTAGTTGAGATTGGGTTTCACTGTGTTGGCCAGGCTTGTCTCTAACTCCTGACTTCCGGTGATCCACCCGCCTCAGACTCGAAAAGTGCTGGGATTAGAGGCGTGAGCCACCTTGCCAGGCCTCTTTAGTTTTTTCAATTGTGATGTTAGGGTGTCAATTTGAGATTTTTTTTTTTCTCGAGATAGAGTCTTGCTCTGTCACCCAGGTTGGAGTGCAATGGCATGATCTCGGCTCACTGCAATCTCCACCTCCTGAGTTCAAGTGATTATCCTGCCTCAGACTCCTGAGTAGCTGGGATTACAAGTGCACACCACTATGCCCTGCTCTTTTATTTTTTTCTCTTTTTTTTGTATTTTTTTGTATTTTTAGTAGAGACATGGTTTCACCATGTTGGCCAGGCTGGTCTTAAACTCCTGACCTCGTGATCCATCCACCTCAGCCTCCCAAAGTACTGGGATTACAGGTGTGAGCCACCATGCCTGGCTGTTTTGAGATCTTTCCAGTTTTCTGATGTGGGCATTTATTGCTATAAATTTTACTCTTAACACTACTTTAGCAGTGTCTCAATGATTCTGGTATGTTGTCTTTTTGTTCTCATTGATTTCAAATAACTTCTTGATTTCTGCCTTAATTTCGCTATTTACACTGGAGTCATTCAGGAGTAGGTTGTTCAGTTTCCATGTTGTTGTGCAGTTTTGAGTGAGTTTGATTGCACTGTGGTTGAGGGACTCTTTGTTATGATTTCAGTTCTCTTGCATTTGCTGAGGAGTGTTTTACCTTCAATTATTTGGTCAATTTAGAATAAGTGCCACATAACACTTAGAAGAATGTACATTCTGTTGGTTTGGGGTGGAGAGTTCTGTAGATGTCTATTATGTCCTCTTGATCCAGAGTTGAGTTTAAGTTCTGAATATTCTTGTTAATTTTCTTTCCCGTTGATCTATCTAACATTGACAGTGGGGTGTTAAAGTCTTCCACTATTATTGGTGGAAGTATAATTCTCTTCGTAGTTCTCTAAGAACTACATGAATCTGGGTTCTCCAATGCTGGGTGCGTATATATTTAGGATTGCTAGCTCTTCTTGTTGTGTTGATCCCTTTACCATTATGTAATTATCTAGTTTGTCTTTTTTGATCTTTGTTTGTTTAAAGTCTGTTTCATCAGAGACTAGGATTGCAACCTCTGCTTTTTGCTTTCCATTTGCTTCATAAATATTCCTCCATCCCTTTATTTTGTGTCTTTGCGCATGTGATGGGTCTCCCGAATACAGGACACTAATGGGTTTAGATTCTTTATCCAATTTGCCAGTCTGTGCCTTTTAATTGGGACCTTTAACCTATTTACATTTAAGGTTAATATTGGTATGTGTGAATTTGATACGGTCATTATGATGCTAGCTGGTTATTTTGCACATTATTTGTTGTAGTTTCTTCACAGTGTCATCGGTTTTGATATTTTGGTGTGTTTTTGCAGTGACTGGTACCGGTTTTCTCTTTCCATATTTAGTGCTTCCTTCAGGTTCTATTGCAGGGCAGGCCTGGTGGTAGCAAAATCTTTTAGCTGTCACTGAAGCTGTGACTGCAGCCACTTTTCTCTCAGGTGCTCTGTCCAGGAAGATTAGAGTTTTTTTTTTTTTTTTTACAATAAAATATTGTTTAATTGCATCAAAAGCAGTAATTCAGTAAAAGGAAGAGATCACTTTCCAATAAAATCGTAGTGAATAGACTCCTGGATCATTAATAGTCCAGATAATGAAGATAAGTGAATCATATGAACACACTGGAGAAAGATTTACATTTCCTACTGTCTCAATATGAAACTGGCACTTCTGAGGATAACATACAACTCATCGTGCATCTCCACAATGAGAATGTGGATGACTAACTGCTCAATGAATCGATGAGTAATTCTCAATTCAAAGAGTGTTTAAGGAGATAGCTACAGAAGTCTTGCAGTCATACAGGAAGATATTTTGTTTTATCTGTAAGCCCCTGGCTGTATTTCCTGCAGAGATGCCCTGCCCAGTGAGGAGAAATCTAGAGAAGATTTTCTGCAAAGGATTTTATTTTTTTCTTTGCTTACAAAACTTAATTTAGCTAAATATGAAGTTCTGGGTTGAAAATTCTTTTTTTAAGAATGTTGGATATTTGTCCCCCACTATCTTCTGGCTTATCGGATTTCTGCTAAGAGATACGCTCTTATTCTGATGGTCTTTTCTTTGTAGGTGACCTGACCTTTCTCTCTGGCTGCCCTTAACATGTTTTTCTTCATTTCATTCTTGGAGAATCTGATGATTATATGTCGTGGGTTGATATTCTTGTGGAGTATCTTAGTGGTGTTCTGTATATTTTCTGAATTTGAATTTTGGCCTGTCTTGCTAGGTTGGGGAAGTTCTCTTGTATAATATCCTGACGTGTGTTATACAGCTTGGTTCCATTCTCCCCGTTACTTTAAGGTACACCAATCAGTTGTAGGTTTGGTGTTTTCACATAGTCCCCTATTTCTTGTAGGCTTTGTTCATTCCTTTTTTCTCTCTCTCTCTAATCTTGTCTGCATGCCTTATTTCAGCAAGGTAGACATCAATCTCTGAAGTTATTTCTTCCACTTGCTCAATTTGCCTGTTTATACTTGTGTATGCTTCACAATGTTCTCATGCTGCGTTTTTGAGCTCCATCACGTTATTTATGTTCCCTTCTAAACTGGTTATTCTAATTAGCAGTTCCTGTAACCTTTTATCAAGGTTCTTAGCTTTCTTGCATTGGGTTAGAACATGCTCATTTAGTTCAGAGTATTTTGTTATTCCCACCTTCAGAAGCCTACTTCTGTCAATTCATCAATCTCATTATCCATCCAGTTTTGCACCCTTGCTGAAGAGGTGTTGTGATCCTTCGGAGGAGAAGAAGCATTCTGGCTTTTGGAATGTTCAGCTTTTTTCCTTTGTTTTTTTGTTTTTGTTTTTGTTTTTGTTTTCTCATCTTCTTGGATTTATTTATCTTTGATCTTTGAGTCTTACTACCCTTGGATGGTTTTTTCTGGGTAGTCTTTTTGTTGATGTTGCTGTTGCTTTCTGTTTGTTAGTTTTTCTTCTAACAGTCAGACCTCTCTTCTGCATGTCTGCTGCAATTTGCTGGAGGTTTACTCCAGACCCTGTTCACTGGGTATCACCAGCGGAGGCTACAGAACAACAAAGATTGCTGCCTGCTCCTTCCTCTGGAAGCTTCTTCCTAGAGGGGCACTGTCCTGATGCCAGCTGGAGCTCTCCTGTATGAGGTGTCTGTCAACCCCTGTTGAGAGGTATTTCCAAGTCAGGAGACATGAGGTTCAGAAACCCACTTGAGAAGGAGTCTGTCCCTTAATAGAGCTGATGTGCTGTGCTGGGAGAATTCCCCTTTTCAGGATCAGCTGCTCTCTTTATTGCTGGCAGGCAGAAAAGATTAGGCTCTCTGAATCTGTGACTGCAGCCACCTTTCCTCCCAAGTACTCTGTCACAGGAAGATGAGAGTTTTATTTGTAAGCCGCTGGCTGGTGTTGCTGTGTTTCCTGCAGAGATGCCCCGCCCAATGAGGAGGAATCTAGAGAAGCAGTCTCACTACAGCTGATTTTCCATGCAGTGGTGAATTCCACCCAGTCCAAACCTCCCAGTCTCCTTTGCACCATCAGGGGAAAACTGCTTACTAAAGCCTCAGTAATGACAGTCACCTCTCCCCCCGCCAAGTTTCAGTGTCTCAGATCGACTCCAGACTGCTGTGCTGGCAGTAAGAATTTCAAACCACTGGTTCTTAGCTTGCTGGGCTCTGTGGGAGTGGAATTTGCTGAGCAGGACCGCTTGGCTCACTGGCTTCAGCCCACTTTACAGGTGAGTGGATGGTTTTCCTGGCTCTCTGGAGTTCAAGGTGCTGTTGGAGTATAAAAGAACCCTGATGCTCTTGCCAGGCATCCTCGTTGGAAGTGACATTGTCTTTAAACCCTGCGTGGCAATCCCTGACGCACCGCCGTGATGCCGGGAAGACAGGCGACCTGGAAGTCCAACTACTTCCTTAAGATCATCCAATTATTGGATGATTATCCGAAATGTTTCATCGTGGGGGCAGACAATGTGGGCTCCAAGCAGATGCAGCAGATCCGCATGTCCCTTCGCGGGAAGGTCATGGTGCTGATGGGCAAGAACACCATGATGAGCAAGGTCATCTGAGGGCACCTGGAAAACAACCCAACTCTGGAGAAACTGCTGGAGAAACTCATATTGGGGGGAATGTGGGCTTTGTGTTCACCAAGGAGGACCTCACTGAGATCAGGTACATGTTGCTGGCCAATAAGGTGCCAGCTGCTGCCCGTGCTGGTGCCATTGCCCCATATGAAGTCACTGTGCCAGCCCAGAACACTGGACTTGGGCCCGAGAAGACCTCCTTTTTCCAAGCTTTAGGTATCACCACTAAAATCTCTACGAGCACCATTGAAATCCTGAGTGATGTGCAGCTGATCAAGACTGGAGACAAAGTGGGAGCCAGTGAAGCCACGTTGCTGAACATGCTCAACATCTCCCCCTTCTCCTTTGGGCTGGTCATCCAGCAGGTGTTCAACAATGGCAGCATCTACAATTCTGAAGCGCTTGACATCAGAGGAAACTCTGCATTCTTCCTTCCTGGAGGGTGTCCGCAATGTTGCCAGTGTCTGTCTGCAGATTGGCTACGCAACTATTGCATCAGTACCCCATTCTATCATCAATGGGTACAAACGAGTCCTGGCCTTGTCTGTGGAGACGGATTACTTCTTCCCACTTGCTGAAAAGATTAGGCTTTCTTGGCTGATCCATCTGCCTTTGTGGCTGCTGCCCCTGTGGCTGCTGCCACCATGGCTGCTCCTGCTGCTGCTGCTGCTGCCCCAGCTAAGGCAGAAGCCAAGGAGAGTCGGAGGAGTCAGATGCGGATATGGGATTTGGTCTCTTTGACTAATCACCAAAAAGCAACCAACTTAGCCAGCTTTATTTGCAAAACAGGAAATAAAGGCTTACTTCTTAAAAAAAAAAAAAAAGAAAAGAAAAGAAAAGAAAGAACCCTGATGCTTGGTGCCTGCCCAAACAGCTCCCCAGTTTTGTGCTTGAAACCCAGGGCCCTAGTGGTGTAGGCTCACAAGGGAATCTGACCTGCAGATTGCAAAAACCATGGGGAAAGTGTAGTGCTCAGGATGGGTAGCACAGTCCCTCATCACTTCCTTTGGCTGGGGGAGGGAGATCCCCTCACTCCATGCCATCCTGGGTGAAGTGATGCTCCACCCTGCTTCTGCTCACTCTCCATGGATTGTACCCACTGCCTAACCAGTCCCAATGAGATGAACTGGGTACCTCAATTGGAAATGCAGAATCACCCACTTTCTGCGTTGTTCTCACTGGGAGCTGCAGACCAGAGCTGCTTCTATTTGGCCATCTTGGCCCCTCCACCACTCCTTATCATTACATAGTAACTTTTTTTGGTCTATTATTGACATTTTTGTCTGGATTCTATTTTGTCTGATAGAAGTATAGCTACTTCTGCTCTTTTTTGTTGTCTATCTTCATGGAATATATTTTCACATCCATTTATTTTTAGTCTATGTGTGTCTTTATATGTGAAATGTGTTTCCTTTAGGCAAGGCGTCAATGGGTCTTGTTTTTTCATCCATTCAGTCACTCTATGTCTTTTGATTGTAGTGTTTAGTTCATTTACATTCAATAATTGTATTGATAAGTAAATACTTACTCCTGAAATTTGACATTCTTTTTTGTTGTTGTTGTTGTTTTGTGGTGTTCTCTTCTTTTTTAATTTCCTTCTGTCTATTTTAGGGAAGATAATTTTCTCTGGGGATGTAATTTAGTTTCTTGGTTTTTTTTTATTTTTTGTGCATCTATTGTATATTTTTTTGTTTTAGGTTACCATGAGTGTTGCAAATTATAACCCAGTGTTTTAAGCTGAAAGCAACTTAACACATTTTACGTACACCAAACAACAAAAAGCAAAAAGAAACCTACTAATAATGCTATGCTTTAATTTAGTCCCCTTGCTTCTTAACTATTTCGCATTTCTACTTATATATTTTTGCCCTGTTGGTATCTTGAAATATTGTTTTAGTTATTATTTTTACTAGTTCATTATTTTCTATGCAGAATAACAGTTGTTTACATACCACAGCTTAACACTGTTATAATATTCTGGGTTTTTCTGTGTACTTACTATAATCAGTGAGTTTTGTATGGTTAGGTGATTTCTTATTAATTTTTGCATAGTTTTCTTTCTGATTGAACTACTTCCTTTAACATTTTTTGTAGGACAGGTCTGGTGTTGATGAAATCCCTTGGTGTTTGTTTGTCGAAGGGAGTCTTTATTTCTGCTCTTTGTTTGAAGAATAATTTTACTGAATGTACTATTCTAGGGTAAAAGTTTTTTCCTTCAGCACTTTAATATGTAATGCCCATCTCTTCTAGTCTGTGATGTTTCCAGTGAAGAGTCGGTACCAGACATACTAGAGTTTCATTGTATCTTATTTGTTTCTTTTCTCTTGCTGCTTCTAGGATCTTTTTTTAATCCTTAACCTTTTGGTGTTTGATTATTAAATTTTCTGAGATAGAATTTTTTTGGGGGATTAAAGGTGCTTGCTGTTATATACCCCTGTTGTACTTGGATATTGATATCCATCTCTAGATTTTGGAACTTCTCTGTTATTATCCCTTTGAATAAACTTTCTATTCCTATCTTTTTCTATGATTTCTTTAATGTTAATAACAGATTTGCCATTTTGAAGTTATTTTCTAGATCATGCTTCATTTTTTAAATTCTTTTGCTCCTCTGTGTATTTTTAAATAGTCTGTCTTCAAGTTCACTAATTATTTCCTCTGCTTGAAACATTTTCTACTAAAAGACTGATGTATTTTTCAGTATGTCAATTGAATTTTTTCAATTTTAGAATCTCTACTTGATTGTTTTTAATTTGTAAAATCTTTTTGTTAATCTGATAGAATTCTGAATTTCTTTTCTGTGTTATCTTGAATTTCTTTGAGTTTCTTCAATACTGCTGTTTTGAATTCTATGTCTGAAAGGTCATATAGCTCTGTCTCCAGGATTGATGCCTGGTGCGTTATTTAGTGCATCTGGTGAGCTTATGTTTCCTGGATGGTACTGATGAAGCAGCCTCGTTGTCTGGCATGACACCTGAAGTTCATTATCTCATGGCCATGAAAATCAAGAATGTAGACATACAAAGAGTGAGAATAAGAGCAGAAATTTTATAGGAAAAAAATAGAAAAGATAGTAGCTCTCTGCTACAGAGGGGGATCCCAGAAAAATCTGTTGCCAATGTGTTGTGAATTCAGGCATTTTTATAGATGAGCTAGTGGGGAGGCAGTGTCTGATCTACATAGGGTACAACAAACTGGTTAGGACCAGGTGTGCCATCTACATAGGGTGCAAATCTCTGGAAGCCCTCAACCAAATATATTATTATGCAGGTCAGTTCTCTCCATGTTGCCTACTTCTTTCAAACTGTACACATGCTAACAAAAATAGAAAGATGGAGCTTCCATGGTGAACATGTCTGGTCTTCAAGTAGCCATTTTCTATTGGTGCAGCTGCTGGCATTCTCCCATGCAAGCTTTCAGCTTTCTTAACTATGTTTGCAGCTCACACTTTCAGGCTGCTCTTTGTTAGAAAAAAAACCTATTTCTTGGTGCACTTTTTGAGAGAAGGGAAACTCTGCCAAGGACTATTTGCCCTCACTATCTGACTAAATAATTTCTTTCTATCTTCTATATCATTCCCATCCCCCTAGAGTGGAAATACTAATTGCTGTTGGCCGGGCGTGAGTGTTGCACAACAACTCTTCTGACTGCTTCTTTTCTGGAGAGGGATGTTGTGTCAGGAACAGCAGCTAGGGCTCCTCCTGAGGGTCAATCTAAGGGTCCTTGGAAAAAAGACAGGTCTATATGTGATTCCATGTGCAACACCACTTAGAGTTTAATAGCTTCTAGGTGAGAGAAAACAATTTGTGTTATAGTATTGAGTATACAAGTTCCAAATATTAGCACAAAACACATGAGCAAACAGGAGCCTAATAAAGGAGCTAACCATCTTCATAAAGAAGGCTGGAATTTATTAAGGAGGGATACTGGCCACCTGGAACTGGAGCCCACATTTTCTCTTAACCTGTTAACTTGGTCTTTAAGCACCTGTAGGTTCTCTTCAACTTGACTAGAGGCGTTGATCCAGAAGCAGTATGTTTTATTTAAATGTGCACAGGTATCCCTACTTCAGTCATAAGGACATCTAGGGTCTGTCTATTTTGTACTACTACTGAGGCTAAAGAGCCTATGAATTGTTCTGCTTCTGTGGCTCCCATTGTTGCCTTCTACCCTCATTGCATCATAATAGAAATACTAAGTACTAATCTTTCAAGGAGAGGAATACTAGCAAACCAGAATAGGCCTCTGGCTATAGAATCCCCTATCCATGGTTTTCTAAGATAGAGTTGTCATGTTCATATCCTTCCCAGTCTTCTTTTTCAATTAAATCTCCATACAAGGTCATGGAAATTGTAGATCTTTTTGTTTGGTGCATCCAAGATAGTGCACCCTCTAGAAAAGAGCCTAGGTTAAGGATGTCTCTAGATAATGCTACCATTTCAGTGAAATTTAAAAGTAATAGTTCAGGGAAAAAGAAGCCCAGGGGGTGCCCAAGATGGCTGAATAGGAACAGCTCCAGCCTCCAACTCCCAGCATGAATGACAGAGAAGATGGGTGATTTCTGCATTATCAACTGAGGTATCGGGTTCATCTCACTGGGACATGTCAGACAGTCAGTGCTGATCAGTGGGTGCAGCCAAGCCAGTGAGAGCTGAAGCAGGACAAGGCATCACCTCAGCTGGGAAGCACAAGGGAGAAGGGAATTCCTTTTCCTAGCCAAGGGAAACTGAAACACACAACACCTGGAAAATCGGGTAACTCCTACCATAATACTGCACTTTACCAAGGGTCTTAGCAAATGGCACACCAGGAGATTATATCCCACACCTGGCCTGGAGGGTCCCACACCCACAAAGCCTCCCTCATTCCTAGCACAGTAGTCTGAGATCTAACTGGAAGGTGGCAGTGAACCTGGGGGAGGGGTGCCCACCATTGCAGAGGCTTAAGTAGGTAAACAAAGCCAACAGGAAGCTCGAACTGGGTGGAGCCCACCGCAGATCAAGGAGGCCTGCCTGCTTCTACAGACTCCACCTCTGGGGCCAGGGCATAGCTAAACAAAAAGCAGCAGAAACCCCTGCAGATGCAAATGTCCCTGTCAGACAGATTTGAAGAGAGCAGTGATTCTCCCAGCACAGAGGTTGAGATCTGAGAATGGACAGACTGCCTGCTCAAGTGGGTCCCTGAACCCTGAGTAGCCTAACTGGGAGACATCCCCCACTAGGTGCAGACTGACACCTCACACCTCACACAGCTGGGTACACTTCTGAGAAGAAGCTTCCAGAGCAAGAATCAGACAGAAACACTTCTTGTTCAGCAATATTCTATCTTCTGCAACCTCTCTGGAGTGGCCCTCAAGCAAACTCCAAGACCTGCAGCTGAGGCTCCTGACTGTTAGAAGGAAAACTAACAAACAGAAAGGACACCCACATGAAAACCCCATCAGTACGTCACCATCATCAGAGACCAAAGACAGATAAAACCACAAAGATGGGGGAAAAGTAGTGCAGAAAAGCTGGAAATTCAAAAAATCACAGCACATCTCCCCCTCCAAAGGAATGCAGCTCATCGCCAGCAATGGAACAAAGCTGGAAAGAGGATGACTTTGATGAGCTGAGAGAAGAAGGCTTCGGTCGATCAAACATCTCAGAGATAAAAGAGGAACTACGTACTCACCACAAAGAAATTAAGAACCTTGAAAAAAGAATGAAAGAATGAATAACTAGAATAACCAATGCAGAGAAGTCCATAAACGAACCGATATGGATGAAAACCATGAAACCAGAACTACATGACAAGTGTACGAGCTTCAGTAACTGACTCAATCAACTAGAAGAGAGTATCAGCAATTGAAGATCAAATGAATGAAATGAAGCAAGAAGAGAAGTTTACAAAAAAAAAAAAAAAAAAAAAAAACAGTAAAAAGAAATGAACAAAGCCTCTAAGAAGTATGGGATTATGTGAAAGACCAAATGCACATCTGATTGCTGTGTCTGAAAGTGACGAGGAGAATGGAACCAAGTTGGAAAGCACTCTGCAGGATATTATCCAGGAGAACTTCCCCATCCTAGCAAGGTGGGCCAACATTCAAATTCAGGAAATACAGAGAATGCCACAGAGATACTCCTTGAGAAGAGTAACTCCAAGACAATAATTGTCAGATTCACCAAAGTTGAAATGAAGGAAAAAATGTTAAGGGCAGCCAGAGAGAAAGGTCAGGTTACACGAAAAGGGAAGCCCATCAGATTAACAGTGGATCTCTTGGCAGAAATTCCACGAGCCTGAAGAGAGTGGGGGTCAATATTTAGCATTCTTAAAGAAAAGAATTTTCAACCCAGAATTTCATATCCAGTCAAACCAACCTTCATAAGTGAAGGAGAAATGAAATTCCTTACAGACAAGCAAGCGCTTACAGATTTTATCACCAGCAGACATGCCCTACAAGAGATCCTGAAGGAAGCACTAAACATGGAAAGGAACAACTGACACCACTCATTGCAACAACATACCAAAATATAAAGACCATCGATGCTAGGAAGAAACTGCATCAACTAACGAGCAAAATAAACAGCTAATATCATAATGACAGGATCAAGTTCACACATAACAATATTACCCTTAAAAGAAAATTGGCTAAATGGTCCAATTAAAAGACACAGACTGGCAAATTGGATGAAGAATCAAGACCCATCAGTATGCTGTATTCAGGAGACCCATCTAACACACAGAGACACACATACGCTCAAAATAAAGGGATGGAGGAAGATCTACCAAGCAAATGGAAAACAAAAAAAAAAGCAGGGGTTGCAATCCTAGTCTCTGATAAAACAGACTTTAACCATCAAAGATCAAAAGAGATAAAGAAGGCCATTACATAATGGTAAGGGATCAATTCAACAAGGAGAGCTAACTATCCTAAATATATATGCACCCAACACAGGAGCACCCAGATTCATAAAGCAAGCCCTCAGAGAATTACAAAGAGACTTAGACTCCCCTACAATAATAACGGGAGACTTTAATACCCCACTGTCAACATTAGAGAGATCAATGAGACAGAAAGTTAACAAGGATATTCAGGATTTGAACTCAACTCTGCATCAAGCGGATCTAATAGACATATACAGAGCTCTTCATCCCAAATCAACAGACTATACATTCTTCTCAGCACCACATCGCACTTATTCCAAAATTGTCCACATAGTTGAAGTAAAGCACTCTTCAGCAAATGGAAAAGAACAGAAATTATAGCAAACTGTCTCTCTGACCACAATGCAATCAAACTAGAACTGAGGACCAAGAAACTCAACCAAAATGGCTCAACTACATGGAAACTGAACAACCTGCTCCTGAATGACTACTGGGTACAGAACGAAATGAAAGCAGAAATAAAGATGTTCTTTGAAACCAATGAGAACAAAGATACAACATAGCAGAATCTCTGGGACACTTTTAAAGCAGTCTATAGAGGGAAATTTTAGCACTAAATGCTCACAAGACAAAGCAGGAAAGATCTAAAATTGACACTCTAACATCACAATTAAAAGAACTAGAGAAAGAAGACCAAACACATTCAAAAGCTAGCAGAAGGCAAGAAATAACTAAGATCAGAGAAGAACTGAAGGAGATGGAGACACAAAAAGTCCTCCAAAAATCAATGAATCCAGGAGCTCGATTTTTGAAAAGATCAACAAAATTGATAGACTGCTAGCAAGACTAGTAAAGAAGAAAAGAGAGAAGAATAAAATAGATGCAACAAAATATGATAATGGGAATATCACCACTGACCCCACAGAAATACAAACTACCATCAGAGAATACTATAAACACTTTTATGAAAATAAACTAGAAAACCTAGAAGAAATGGATAAATTCCTGGACACTTACACTCTCCCAAGATTAACCAGGAAGAAGTTGAATCCCTGAATAGAACAAGAGCAGTCTCTGAAATTGAGGCAATAATTAATAGCCTACCAGAGAAAAAAAGTCCAGGACCAGACGGATTCAGAGCCAATTCCACCAGAGGTACAAGGAGGAGTTGGTACCATTACTTCTGAAACTATTTCAATCAATAGAAAAAGAGGGAATCCTCCCTAACTCATTTTATGAGGCCAACATCACCTTGATACCAAACTGGCAGAGACACAAGGAAAAAAGAGTATTTTAGACCCATATCCCAGATGAACATCGATGCCAAAATCCTCAATAAAATACTGGTAGACCGAATCCAGCAGCACAACAAAAAACTTATCCACCATGATCAGTGGGCTTCATCCCTGGGATGCAAGGCTCATTCAACACACGCAAACCAATAAACGTAATCCAGTATATAAACAGAACTAAAGTCAAAAACCACATGATTATCTCAACAAATTCAGAAAAGGCCTTTGACAAAATTCAACAGCCCTTCATGATAAAAACTCTCCATATACTCGGTATTGATGGAACCCATCTTAAAATAACAAGAGCTATTTATGACAAATCCACAACGAATATAATACTAAATGGGCAAAAACTGGAGGCATTCCCTTTGAAAACTGGCACAGTAAAAGGATGCCCTCTCTCTCCACTTCCTATTCAACATAGTGTTGGAAGTTCTGGCTAGGGCAATCAGGCAAGAGAAAGAAGTAAACGGTATTCAATTAGGAAAAGAAGAATTCAAGTTGTCCCTGTTTGTAGATGACATGACTGTATATTTAGAAAACCACATCGTCTCAGCCCAAAATCTCCTTAAGCTGATAGGAAACTTCAGCGAAGTCTCAGGATACAAAATCATTGTTCGAAAATCACAAGCATTCTTATACACCAGAAACAGACAAACAGAGAGCCAATTCATGAATGAACTCCCATTCACAATTGCTTCAAAGAGAATAAAATATCTAGAAATATAACTTACATGGGATGTGAAGGACCTCTTCAAGGAGAACTACAAACCACTGCTCAGTGAAATAAAAGAGGACAGAAACAAACAGAAGAATATACCATGCTCATGGATAGGAAGAATCAATATTGTGAGAATGGCCATACTGCCCAAGGTAATGTATGGATTCAATGCCATCCTTTTTAAGCTATCAATGACATTCTTCACAGAATTGGAAAAAAATGCTTTAAAGTTCATATCAAACCAAAAGAGAACTCACATTGCCAAGACAATCCTAAGCCAGAAGAACAAAGCTGGAGGCATCACACTACCTCACTTCAAACTATACTACAAGGCTACAGTAACGAAAACAGTATGGTACTGCTATGAAAACAGAGATATAGACCAATGGAATAGAACAGAGCCCTCAGAAATAATACCACACATCTACGGCCATCTGATCTTTGACAAATCTGACAAAAACAAGAAATGGGGAAAGGATTCCCTATTTAATAAATGGTGCTGGGAAAATTGGCTAGTCATAAGTAGAAAACTGAATCTGGGGAGGGACGGAGCAAGATGCCAAATAGGAAAAGCTCCAGACTCCAGCTCCCAGCGTGAGTGACAAAGAAGACAGGTGATTTCTGCATTTTCAACTGAGGTACTGGGTTCATCTCACTAGGGAGTGCCAGACAACTGGTGCTGGTCAGCTGCTGCAGCCTGACCAGTGAGAGCTGAAGCAGGGCGAGGCATCGCCTCACCTGGGAAGTGCAAGGGGGAAAGGAATCCCTTTTCCTAGCTGGGGAACTGAGACACACAACACCTGGAAAATCCACTAACTCCCACCCCAATACTGCACTCTACCAAGGGTCTTAGCAAACGGACACACCAGGAGATTATGTCCCACACCTGGCCGGGAGGGTCCCATGCCCGCCCACGGAGCCTCCCTCATTGCTAGCACAGCAGTCTGCAATCTAACATCAAGGCAGCAGCGAGGCTGGGGGAGGGGCACCCGCCATTGCTGAGGCTTAAATAAGTAAACAAAGCCACTGGGAAGCTTGAACTGGGTGGAACTCACAGCAGCTCAAGGAGGCCTGCCTGTCTCTGTAGACCCCACCTCTGGGGACAGGGCACAGCTAAACAAAAACAAGGCAGCAGAAACCTCTGCAGATGCAAACAACTCTGTCTGAAAGTTTTGAAGAGAGCAGTGGATCTCCCAACATGGAGGCTGACATCTGAGAAAGGACAGACTGCCTGCTCAAGTGGGTCCCTGACCCCTGAGTAGCCTAACTGGGAGACATCACCCATTAGGGGCAGACCGACACCCCACACCTCACATGGTGGAGTACACCCCTGAGAGGAGCTTCCAAAGCAAGAATCAGACAGGTACACTCGCTGTTCAGCAATATTCAGTCTTCTGCAGCCTCTGCTGCTGATACCCAGGCAAACAGGGTCTGGAGTGGACTTCAAGCAATTTTCAACAGACATACAGCTGAGGGTCCTGACTGTTAGAAGGAAAACTAACAAACAGGAAGGACACCCACACCAAAACCCCATCAGTACGTCACCATCATCAAAGACCAGAGGCAGATAAAACCACAAAGATGGGGAAAAAGCAGGGCAGAAAAGCTGGAAATTCAAAAAATAAGAGCACATCTACCCCTGCAAAGGAACTCAGCTCATCGGCAGCAACGGATCAAAGCTGGACAGAGAATGACTTTGACAAGATGAGAGAAGAAGGCTTCAGTCCATCAAACCTCTCAGAGCTAAAGGAGGAATTATGTACCCAGCACAAAGAAACTAAAAATCTTGAAAAAAGAGTGGAAGAATGGATAACTAGAATAATTGATGCAGAGAAGTCCACAAACGAACTACCAGAGATGAAAACCATGACACGAGAAATACGTGACAAATGCACAAGCTTCAGTAACCGACTCAATCAACTGGAAGAAAGAGTATCAGCGATTGAGGATCAAATGAATGACATGAAGTGAGAAGAGAAATCTAAAGAAAAAAGAAAAAAAAGAAATGAACAAAATCTGCAAGAAATACGGGATTATGTAAAAAGACCAAATCTACATCTGATTGGGGTGCCTGAAAGTGAGGGGGAAAATGGAATCAAGTTGGAAAACACTCTTCAGGATATCATCCAGGAGAACTTCCCCAACCTACTAGGGCAGGCCAACATTCAAATTCAGGAAATACAGAAAATGCCACAGAGATGCTCCTCGAGAAGAGCAACTCCAAGACACATAATTGCCAGATTCACCAAAGTTGAAATGAAGGAAAAAATCTTAAGGGCAGCCAGAGAGAAAGGTCGGTTACCCACAAAGGGAAGCCCATCAGACTAACAGCAGATATCTCGGCAGAAATTCTCCAAGCCAAAGGAGAGTGGGGGCCAATATTCAACATTCTTAAAGAAAAGAATTTTCAACCCAGAATTTCATATCCAGCGAAACTAAGTTTCATAAGTGCAGGAGAAATAAAATCCTTTACAGATAAGCAAATGCTTAGAGATTATGTCACCACCAGGCCTACCCTACAAGAGACCCTGAAGGAAGCACTAAACATGGAAAGGAACAACCGGTACCAGCCATGCCAAAATGTAAAGACTATCGATGCCAGGAAGAAACTGCATCAACTAACGAGCAAAATAATCAGTTAATATCATAATGGCAGGATCAAGTTCACACATAACAATATTAACCTTAAATGTAAATGGACTAAATGGTCTAATTAAAAGACACAGACTGGCAAACTGGATGAAGAGTCAAGACCCATCAGTTTTCTGTATTCAGGAGATCCATCTCATATGCAGAGACATACATAGGCTCAAAATAAAGGGATGGAGGAAGATCGACCAAGCAAATGGAGAACAAAAACAGCAGCGGTTGCAATCCTAGTCTCTGATAAAACAGACTTCAAACCATCAAAAATCAAAAGAGACAATGAAGGCCATTACATAATGGTAAAGGGATCAATTCAACAGGAAGAGCTAACTATCCTAAATGTATATGCACCCAATACAGGAGCACTGAGATTCATAAAGCAAGTCCTCAGAGAATTACAAAGAGACTTAGACTCCCCTAGAATAATAATGAGAGACTTCAACACCCCACTGTCAACATTAGACAGATCAACGAGACAGAAAGTGAACAAGGATATCCAGGAAATGAACTTATCTCTGCATCAAGCACACGTAATAGACATCTGCAGAACTCTCCACCCCAAATGAACAGAATATACCTTCTTCTCAGCACCACATCACACTTATTCCAAAATTGACCACATAATTGGAAGTAGAGCACTCTTCAGCAAATGTACAAGAACAGAAATTATAACAAACTATCTCTGAGACCACAGTGCAATTAAACTAGAACTCAGGACTAGGAAACTCAATCAAAACCGCTCATCTACATGGAAACTGAATAACTTGCTCCTGAATGACTACTGGGTACATAACGAAATGAAAGCAGAAATAAAGATGGTCTTTGAAACCAATGAGAACCAAGATACAACATACCAGAATCTCTGGGACACATTTAAAGCAGTGTGTAGAGGGAAATTTATAGCACTAAATGCCCACAAGAGAAAGCTGGAAAGATCTAAACTGGATATGCTAACATCACAATTAAAAGAACTAGAGAAGCAAGAGGAAACACATTCAAAAGCTAGCAGAAGGCAAGAAATAACTAAGATCAGAGCAGAACTGAAGGAGATGGAGACACAAAAAATCCTCCAAAAATCAATGAATCCAGGAGTTGGTTTTCTGAAAAGATGAACAAAATTGATTGACCACTAGCAAGACTAATAAAGAAGAAAAGAGAGAAGAATCAAATAGATGCAACAAAAATGTTAAAGGGGATATCAACACCGACCCTACAGAAATACAAACTACCAACAGAGAATATTATAAACACCTCTATGCAAATCAACTAGAAAATCTAGAAGAAATGGATAATTTCCTTGACACTTACACTCTCCCAAGACTAAACCAGGAAGAAGCTGAATCCCTGAATAGACAAATAGCAGGCTCTGAAATTGAAGTAATAATTAATAGCCTACCAACCAAAAGACGTCCAGGACCAGATGGATTCACAGCTGAATTCTATCAGAGGTACAAGGAGGAGCTGGTACCATTCCTTCTGAAACTATTCCAATCAATAGAAAAAGAGGGAATCCTCCCTAACTCATTTTATGAGGCCAACATCATCCTGATACCAAAGCCTGGCAGAGACACAACAAAAAAAGAGAATTTTAGACCAATACCCCTGATGAACATCGATGCAAAAATCCTCAATAAAATACTGGCCAACCAAATCCAGCAGCACACCAAAAAGCTTATCCACCATGATCAAGTGGGCTTCATCCCTGGGATGCAAGGCTGATTCACATATGCAAATCATTAAACGTAATCCAGCATATAAACAGAACTAAAGACAAAAACCACATGATTATCTCAATAGATGCAGAAAAGGCCTTTGACAAAATTCAACAGCCCTTCATGCTAATAACGCTCAATAAATTCGGTATTGATGGACCATATCTCAAAATAATAAGAGCTATTTATGACAAACCCACAGTCAATATCATACTGAATGGGCAAAAACAGGAAGCATTCCCTTTGAAAACTGGCACAAGACAGGGATACCCTCTCTCACCACTCCTATTCAACATAGTGTTGAAAATTCTGGCAAGGGCAATCAGGCAAGAGAAGAAATGAAGGGTATTCAGTTAGGAAAAGAAGAAGTCAAATTGTCCCTGTTTGCAGATGACATGATTGTATATTTAGAAAACCCCATCATCTCAGTCCAAAATCTCCTTAAGCTGATAAGAAACTTCAGCGAAGTCTCAGGATACAAAATTAATGTGCGAAAGTCACAAGCATTCTTATACACCAGTAACAGCCAAACAGAAAGCCAAATCATGAATGAACGACCATTCACAATTGCTTCAAAGATAATAAAATACCTAGGTATCTAATTTAGAAGGGATGTGAAGGACCTCTTCAAGGAGAACTACAAACCACTGCTCAGTGAAATAAAAGAGGACACAAACAAATAGAGGAGCATACCATGCTCATCAATAGGAAGAATCAATATCGTGAAAATGGCCATACTGCCCAAGGTAATTTGTAGACTCAATGCCATGCCCATCAAACTACCTATGAGTTTCTTCACAGAATTGGGAAAAACTGCTTTAAAGTTCATATGTAACCAAAAAAGAGCCCACATTGCCAAGAAAATCCTAAGTCAAAAGGACAAAGCTGGAGGCATCACGCTACCTGACTTCAAACTATACTACAAGGCTACAGTAACCAAAACAGCATGGTACTGGTACCAAAACAGAGATATAGACCAACGGAGCGGAACAGAGTCCTCAGAAATAATACCACACATCTACAGCCCTCTGATCTTTGGCAAACCTGAGAAAAACAAGAAATGGGGAAAGGATTCCCTATTTAATAAATGGTGCTGGGAAAATTGACTAGCCATAAGTAGAAAACTGAAACTGGATCCTTTTCTTACTCCTTATATGAAAATTAATTCAAGATGGATTAGAGACTTAAATGTTACACCTAATACCATAAAATCCCTAGAAGAAAACCTAGGTTATGCCATTCAGGGCATAGGCATGGGCAAGGACTTCATGTCTAAAACACCAAAAGCATCGGCAACAAAAGCCAAATTGACAAATGGGATCTTATTAAACTAAAGAGCTTCTGCACAGCAAAAGTAGCTACCATCAGAGTGAACAGGCAACCTACGGAATGGGAGAAAATTTTTGCAATCTACTCCTCTGACAAAGGGCTAATATCCAAAACCTACAAATAACTCAAACAAATTTACAAGAACAAAACAACCCCATCAAAAAGTGGGCAAAGGGTATGAACAGACATTTCTCAAAAGAAGACATTCATACAGCCAACAGACACATGAAAAAATGCTCATCATCACTCGCCATCAGAGAAATGCAAATCAAAACCACAATGAGATACCATCTCACACAAGTTAGAATGGCAATCATTAAAAAGTCAGGAAACAACAGGTGCTGGAGAGGATGTGGAGAAATAGGAACACTTTTACACTGTTGGTGGGATTGTAAACTAGTTCAACCATTATGGGAAACTGTATGATGATTCCTCAAGGATCTAGATCTGGAAGTACCATATGACCCATCCATACCATTCCTGGCTATATACCCAAAGGATTATAAATCATGCTGCTATAAAGACACATGCACACGTATGTTTATTGTAGCACTATTTGCAATAGCAAAGACTTGGAATCAACCCAAATGTCCATCAGTCACAGACTGGATTAAGAAAATGTGGCACATATACTCCATGGAATACTATGCAGCCATAAAAAACGATGAGTTTGTGTCCTTTGTAGGGACATGGATGCAGCTGGAAACCATCATTCTCAGCAAACTATCACAAGAACAGAAAACCAAACACCGCATGTTCTCACTCATAGGTGGGAACTGAACAATGAGATCACTTGGACTCGGGAAGGGGAACATCACACATGGGGTCTATCATGGGGAGGGGCGGGGGGAGGGATTGTATTGGGAGTTATACCTGATGTAAATGACGAGTTGATGGTGGTGACGAGTTGATGGGTGCAGCACACAACATGGCACAAGTATGCATATGTAACAATCCTGCATGTTATGCACATGTACCCTAGAACTTAAGGTATAATAATAATAATAATAAATATATGTATTTAAAAAAAAAAAGAAAACTGAAGCTGGATCCTATCCTTACTCCTTATACGAAAATTAATTCACTCTTGATTAGAGACTTGAATGTTAGACCTAAAACCATGAAAACCCTAGAAGAAAACCTAGGTAATACCATTCAGGACATTGGCATGGGCAAGGACTTCATGTCTAAAACACTAAAAGCAATGGCAACAAAAGCCAAAATTGACAAATGGAATCTAATTAAACTAAGGAGCTTTTGCACAGCAAAAGAAACTAACATCAGAATGAACAGGCAACCTACAGAATGGGAGAAAATTTTTGCAATCTAATCATCTGACATTGGGCTCGTATCCAGAACCTACAAAGAACTCAGACAAATTTACAAGAAAAAAAACAAGCAACCCCATCAAAAAGTGGGCAAAGGACATGAACAGACACTTCTCAAAATAAGACATTTATACAGCCAACAGACACATGAAAAAATGCTCATCATCACTAGCCATCAGAGAGATGCAAATCAAAACCACAATGAGATACCATCTCATTCCAGTTAGAATGGCAATCATTAAAAAAGTCAGGAAACATCAGGTGCTGGAGAGGTTGTGGAGAAATAGGAATACTTTTACACTGTTGGTGGGACTGTAAACTAGTTCAACCATTGTGGAAGACAGTGTGGCTATTCCTCAAGGATCTAGAACTAGAAATACCATTTGACCCAGCCATCCCATTACTGGGTATATACCCAAAGGATTATAAATCATGCTGCTATAAAGACACATGCACACGTATGTTTATTGTGGCACTATTCGCAATAGCAAAGACTTGGAATCAACCCAAATGTCCATCAGTGACAGATTGGATTAAGAAAATGTGGCACATATCCACCATGGAATACTATACAGCCATAAAGAAGGATGAGTTGTGTTCTTTTTAGGGACATGGATGCAGCTGGAAACCATCATTCTCAGCAAACTATTGCAAGAACAGAAAACCAAACAGTGCATGTTCTCACTCGTAGGTGGGAATTGAACAATGAGATCACTTGGACACAGGAAGGGGAACATGACACAATGGGGCCTATTGTGGAGAGTGGGGAGGGGGGAAGGATAGCATTAGGGGATTTAGCTAATGTAAATGACTTGTTAATGGGTGCAGCACACCAACATGGCACATGTATACATATGTAACTAACCTGCGTGTTTTACCCATGTACCCTAGAACTTAAAGTGTAATAAAAAAAATAATAGTTCATAGACCACTGCTACTACAGTTCAGGTTTCCTTCCAGTGCATATGGAGAATTAAGTGTATTTAGGAGCCACAGGGGGAGTATAGCCCTGTTTTTTGAAAGGACAGTTCTAAGTTGTGGCTTGTGAAAAACACAGGCAGACCTTCTCATATCTTAGAAGCTTACTGTTTTTACGCATAATAGGAGCATCTTTGGGATAGGGATATTCATACTTAGGATAGTCATTCGTGATGCTGTTTGGAATTTTACATGCTGAATGACAAGGGTCCACCTGTCAAACGAAGTTTTAAAAGATCAGGGACACAATATGTCCTGGCCAATATCTTAGATAATCCTTGTGGCCAGGGCCATTGGTCTGGATGTCCCATTCGCCCACAGATTTGCAGACCCCTACTATTAGCAAACCTCATACAAGGATCTGGAATTTCATGAGGGGCATATTTTGGAAGGCTTATGTGTTTTTTTTTTTTTTTTTAATATCATAGTACCATGTGTCAAGGCAGTTACTTAGAGCCTGTAATTCCCACTGGGACGTCCAAGCAGGAGGAGAGGCCAGATATTGGAAGCCCCCAGAACCCCACCCCGCATAGGGCTTCCAATTTTTTTAGATCATCCCTATAGTGTTTTGTTTTCCAAACCTCTGAGCTTTCAGCAAATACAAGTGTGATGTGCTACAATATTTGAGATATCGCAATTATGGTTCCTTTCCCCTGCTCCTAAAGCAGAGGGAGGCATTTGCTATTACTTGGTCAACTTTTCCTAATCTGAGGGTGTGAAGCTGATTATTGAGGAGATTGTGTTCTGGCACCGGGAGAGGAGTGCTTTCCCAGGAGGGGTTAGTTACCCTGTAGAAAGTACTTCCATACCATGTTCCATTTATGCCTGAAAAGGATTTAATGGTTAAAGGTAAAGTTAACAAAAAGAATCCTAAGATGATAAGTTCTGGGTCATCAAGAGGTTCTTTGGTGTTATTGAACTCAGCAAACTGTTCAGGAAAGAACCAGCCATTCGTTTTACTGTATAAATGGGCAATGGTTGGTATTGTAGTAGCTAAACAATGTGATGTATTACTACATTCAATAAAAAGTCCTAGCAGATTCAATGATAGTAAAACTTTTATCTTCACTTCTTGTCTTTAATTATTACCCATGTTAAAAAAGATAATAATTAAGCAAAATACTATAGAGATTTTTTTGTCCAATATTCCACTCTTGGAGTGCTACACTATATAGCCCCACTGCAAATAGCAGAGCGAGTACAGGAATTCCCGCAAGTGTGGAATACTAAATAATTTCCATCTAAAATTTTACTTGCCAAGATGAGAATTTTCTTTTGGGAATCTATGAGGTTACAAATGTAATTCCATGGATAATCAAAATCTCCCTGCAAGTATGTTTCTAAAAGAAGTTCTAATATCTGATGGCGCACCTTGAGAGGAAAGGTAGAAAAGACTGAAAGTATCTGCTAAGGTAGAGGTGGGACTCAGTAGGATGACTAACACTCACTCATTTACTTATCTTTTATAATTTTCAGCTTAAAATCCCCTATTCCTTTGCATTAATATTGGGATGTTTCTCTAGGCTGTCAGGGGTTGCTCCCTCAGCCCTTCAGGCTTTGACTTAAGTGTGATGTATCCGGGAGTTCATTCCTGTAACTTTCACCACCAAGGAGGTGGAAAGAACAGTGTGAGGCCTTCCCACTTTAGGCTAGTACTAGATCTCCTGAGTTGAATAAAGATAGTCCTGTTTCTTGGGATTGGTCTTCTGCTAGTTGTGTTCATTTCTGTTGGAAGTGAGCTAGGGAGGCTACATTCTTGACCAATTCAGAGGCCTCTTGGTCCAATAGGAAATCAATGGTAAGAAAGGACCATCCATCAGCATTTCAAAAGGGCTCAGACCTAACTTTGAAGGGGGATTTCTGACCTGTAATAAAGCCATGGGAAGAAGAGTGACCCAAGGAAGGTGAGTCCCTAGGGACAGTTTTCTGAGATGTCTTTTGATGATATTGTCTTCTCTACCTTTCATGAGGACCAGGGTCTCCAAGAACAATATATATACTGTATTTACAGTGCCTTGAGACCCCCTGTGTGACAGCTGCCTTAAATAAGGGGCTGTTGTAACTTGGAGGTACTTAGGTATACCAAGTGGGGAGATATTTTATTAACTAATACTTTTATTATCTCAGAGGTGTTTTCTATATGGCATGTAAATGCTTCTACCCAGTGGTTGAAAGTAGCAGTTACAGGAGGTACTGGGTGACTTTGGTCTTTGGGACGTGGGTGAAGTCTATCTACCAGTTTTCCCCTAGATTGCTTTTCAATTTGAAGGTTTGAAAAGGAAGAAGCTGTCTGGTTAGGGGATTATTTTTAAGGCAGACTTCACAAGCATTAACAACCTGTTTGACTGTTTTTAACAAGTTCTCTCCTGAAAACAATCTTTGAGCACAGTGATAAGGTATCCTTTTCCAAGTGAGAAGCTTGGTGAAGGATATTAAGGACTTTTCACTGACTGGAGATTGGCAAGTGGAGTTTGTCATCCCCTGACTGCAGCCATTCTGAGAGATGGAAAGTGTACCTTCGAGAGGTGGCCCATTATATTTTTGCAGGGGAGCACTGAGGCTTAATTTCTCTTATGGAGACTTCCCACATTAGAGGGGCTTCAAGTGTATTGAGGCCCTGAAGCTTTCTTGTCAATGACTTAGCTTTCTAATCAGCTAACTTGTTTCCTTTGGCTATATTATCTGTTCCCTTCTGATGTCCTTTATTATTATTATTACAATATAAGTTCAATTCTGGATACATGTGCAGAAAGTGCAGGTTTGTTACATAGGTATGCACGTGCCATTGTGGTTTGCTACACCCATCAACCCGTCATCTACATTAGGTATTTCTCCTAATGCTATCCCTCCCCGAGCCCCTCACTTCCCCAGAGGCCATGGTGTGTGACATTCCCCTCCCTGTGTCCATGTGTTCTAATTGTTCAGTTCCCACTTATGAGTAAGAACATGCAGTATTTGTTTTTCTGTTCTTGTGTTAGTTTGCTGAGAATGAGGGTTTCTAGTTTCATCCATGTCCCTGCAAAGGACATTAGCTCATCCTTTTATATGGCTGCATAGTATTGCATGGTGCATATGTGCCACATTTTCTTTATCCAGCCTATCATTGATGGGCACTTGGGTTAGTACCAAGTCTTTGATATTGTGAACAGTGCTGCAATAAACATACATGTGCATGTGTCTTTATAGTAGAATGATTTGTAAAAATTTGGGTATATACCCAGTAATTGGATTGCTGGATCAAATGGCATTTCTGGTTCTAGATCCTTGAGGAATCACGACACTGTCTTCCACAATGGTTGAACTAATTTACACTCCCACCAACAGTGTAAAAGTGTTCCTGTTTCTCCAAATCTTCACCAGCATCTGTTGTTTCTCGATTTTTTAATGATCACCATTCTAACTGGCATGAGATGGTATCTTATTGTAGTTTTGATTTGCATTTCTCTAATGACCAGTGATGATGAGCTTTTTTTCCATATGTTTGTTGGCCGCACAAATGTTTTCTTTTGAGAAGTGTCTGTTCATATCCTTCTTCCACTTTTTGATAGGGTTATTTGTTTTCTTCTTGTCAATTTGTTTAAGTTCTTTCTAGATTCTGAATATTAGCCCTTTGTCAGATAGATAGATTGCAAAAATTTTCTCCCATTCTGTAGGTTACTTAGATGATAGTTTTGTTTTTTTTTTTCAGAAACTTTTTAGTTCAATTAGATTCCAACTGGCAATTTTGGCTTTTGTTACCATAGCTTCTGGTGTTTTAGTCATGAAATCTTTGCCCATGCCAATGTCCTGAATGGTATTGCCTAAGTTTTCTTCTAGGATTTTTATGGATTTATGTCTTACGTTAAAGTCTTTAATCCATCTTGAGTTAATTATTGTATAAGTGTAAGGAAGTGGTCCAGTTTTAGTTTTCTGCGTATGGCTAGTAAGCTTTTCCAACATCAGTTATTAAATAGGGAATCCTTTCCCCATTGGTTGTTTTTGTCAGGTTTGTCAAAGATCAGATGGTTTTATATGTGTGGCATTATTTCTGAAGCCTCTGTTCTGTTCCATTGGTGCATATATCTGTTTTGGTAGCAGTACCATGCTGTTTTGGTTACTGTAGGCTTGTAGTATTGTTCGAAGTCAGGTAGCATGATGCCTCTAGCTTTGTTCTTTTTGCTTAGGATTATCTTGGCTATACGGTCTCTTTTTTGGTTCCATGTAAAATTTAAAGTAGTTTTTTCTAATTCTATGAAGAAAATCAATCATAACTTGATGGGAATAGCATTGAATCCATAAATTACTTTTGGCAATATGGGCATTTTCACAGTAGTGGTTCTTGCTATCCATGAGCATGAAATGTTTTTCCATTTGTTTATGTCCTCTCTTATTTTCTTGAGTAGTGGTTTGTATTTCTTTTTAAAGAGGTCCTTCATATCCCTTGTTAGTAGTTGTATTCCTAGGTATTTTATTCTCTTTGTAGCAATTGTGAATGGGAGTTCACTTATAATTTGGCCCTCTGTTTGTATATTATTGGTGTATAGGAATGCTTGTAAGTTTTGCACATTAATTTTGTATCCTGAGACTTTGCTGAATTTACTGATAGGCTTAAGGAGATCTGGGGCAGAATTGATTGGTTTTTCTAAATATACAATCATGTCATCTGCAAACAGGGACAATTTAACTTTCTCTCTTTTTTAAATTGAATACTCTTTATTTCTTCCTCTTGCCAGATTGCCCTAACCGGAACTTCCAATACTATTTTGAATAGGAGTGGTGAGAGAGGGCCTCCTTGTCTGGTGCCAGTATTTAAAGGGAATGTTTCCAGTTTTTGCCCATTCAGTATGATATTGGCTGTGGGTTTGCCATAAATAGCTCTTATTATGTTGAAACACATTCCATTGATACTTAATTTTTTGAGAGCTTTTAGCATGAAGGGGTATTGAATTATATTAAATACCTTTTCTGCATCTATTGAGATAATTGTGTGGTTTTTGCCATCGGTTCTGTTTAAGTGATGGATTATGTTTATTGATTTGCATATGATGAACCAGCCTTTCATTCCAAGGATGAAGCTGACTTGATCATGGTGGATAAGCTTATTGATGTGCCTCTGGATTCAGTTTGCCAGTATTTTATTGAGGATTTTTGCATTGATGTTCATCAGGGATATTGTCCTGAATTTTTTTGTTGTTTTTGTGTCTCTTCCAGGTTTTGATATCAGGATGATGCTGGCCTCATAAAGTGAGTTAGGGAGGAGTCCCTCTCTTTTATTGTTTGAAATAGTTTCAGAAGGAATGGTACCAGCTCCTCTTTGTACCTCTGGTAGAATTTGGCTGTGAATCTGTCTGATCCTGGGCTTTTTTCGTTGGTAGGCTATTAATTACTCCCTCAGTTTCAGAACTTGTTATTCAGGGATTCAACTTCATCGTGGTTTAGTCTTGGGAGGGTGTATGTGTCCAGGAATTTATCAATTTCTTCTACATTTTCTAGTTTTGTGCATAGAGGTGTTTATAGTCTTCTCTGGTGGTAGTTTGTATTTCTGTGGGATCAGTGTGGATATCTCCTTTATCATTTTCTGTTGTGTCTATTTTATCTTCTCTTTTCTCTTCTTTATTAGTCTGGCTAGTGGTCGATCTATTTTGTTAACTTTCTAAAAAAAAACAGCTCCTGAATTCATTGATTTTTTTGAAAGATTTTTTTGTATCTCTATCTCCTTCAGTTCTGCTCTGATCTTAGTTATTTCTTGTCTTTTTCTAGCTTTTGAATTTGTGTGCTCTTACTTCTCTAGTTCTTTTAATTACGATGTTAGGTTGTTAATTTTAGATCTTTTCTGCTTTCTTCTGTGGACATTTAGTGCTATACATTTTCCTCTAAACAGTGCTTTAGCTGTGTCCCAGAGATTCTGATATGTTGTGTCTTTGTTCTCATTGGTTTCAAAGAACTTTATTTATTTCTGTCTTCATTTTGTTATTTACCAAGTAGTCTTCAGGAGCAGGTTGTTCAGTGTCCATATAGTTGTGCAGTTTTGAGAGAGTTTCTTAATCCTGAGTTCTAATTTGATTGCACTGTGGTCTGAGAGACTGTTTGTTATGATTTTCATTCTTTTGTATTTGCTGAGTATTGTTTTACTTCCAATTATGTGGTCAGTTTTAGAATAAGTGTGATGTGGTGCCGAGAAGAATTTCTATTCTGCTTATTTGGTATGGAGAGTTCTATAGATGTCTATTAGGTCAGCTTGATCCAGAGCTGAATTCAACTCCTGAATATTCTTGTTAATTTTCTGTCTCATTGATTTGTCTAATATTGACAGTGGGCTGTTGAAATCTTCCAGTATTATTGTGTGGGAATCTAAGTCTTTTTGTAGGTCTCTAAGAACTTGCTTTACGAACCTGGGTGCTCTTGTATTGGGTACATATATATCTAGGATAGTTAGCTCTTCTTGTTGCATTGATCTCTACCATTATGTAATGCTCTTCTTTGTCTTTTTGATCTTCGTTGGCTTAAAGTCTGTTTTATCAGAGACTAGGATTGCAACCCCTGCTTTTTTTTTTTTTTTTTTCGGCTTTCCATTTGCTTGGTATATATTCCTCCATCCTTCTATTTTGAGGCTATGGGTATCTGTATATGGGATATTGGTCTCCTGAATACAGCACACTGATGGGTCTTGACTTTTTATCCAGTTTGCCCTCTTTGTCTTTTAATTGGGGCATTTAGCCAATTTACATTTAAGGTTAATATTGTCATGTGTAAATTTGATCCTGTCAATATGGTACTAACTGGTTATTTTTCCCATTCATTGGTGCAGTTTCTTCATAGTGTCTTTACAATTTGGCATGTTTTCAATATGACTGGTAGCAATTTTTCCTTTCCATATTTAGTTCTTTCTTAAGGAGCTGTTGTAAGGCAGGCCTGGTGGTGACAAAATCTCTCAGCATTTGATTTTCTGTTAATGATTTTAGTTCTTCCTCGATTATGATGCTTACTTTGGATGTATATGAAATTCTGGGTTGAAAATTCTTTTCTTTAAGAATGTTGAAAATTGGCCCCCACTCTCTTCTGAATTGCAGGGTTTCTGCAGAGAGATCTGCTGTTGGTATGATCCGCTTTGTTTGTTGGTAACCCGACCTTTCTCTCTGTCTGCCCTTAACATTTTTCCCTTGATTCAACCTTGGTGAATTTGACAATTATGTGTCTTCGACTTGCTCTTCTAGAGGAGTATCTTTGTAGTATTCTCTGTATTTCCTGAATTTGAATGTTGGCCTGTCTTCCTAGGTTGGGTAAGTTCTCTTGGATAATATCCTGAAGAGTGTCTTCTAACTTGGTTCCATTCTTCCTGTCACTTTCAGGTACACCAGTCAAATGTAAGTTTGGTCTTTTCACATAGCCCCGTAATTCTTGGAGGCTTTGTTCATTTCTTTTTGTCCTTTTTTCTCTAATCTTGTGTTCACGCTTTATTTCATTAAGTTGATCTTAAATCTCTGATATCCTTTCTTTCACTTGATCGATTCAGCTATTGATTCTTGTGTATGCTTCATGAAGTTCTTGTGCTGTGTTTTTTCAGCTTCATCAGGTCATTATGGTCTTTTCTAAACTGGTTATTCTAGCTAGCAGTTCCTGTAACCCTTTATTAAGGTTTTAGCTTCAGTTCATTGGGTTAGAACATGCTCCTTGAGGTCGGAGAATTTTGTTATTACTCACCTTCTGAACCTATTTCTGTCAATTTGTTAAACTCATTCTCTGTCCAGTTTTGTTCCCCTGCTGGTAAGGAGTTGTGATCCTTTGGAGAAGACGCATTCTGGCTTTTGGAATTTTCATACTTTTTGCACTGTTTTCTTTCTCATCTTCGTGGATATTTGTGGATATATCTACTTTTGATCTTTGATGTTGGTGACCTTTAGATGGGGTTTCTGTGTGGCCATTCTTTTTTTTTTTTTTTACGTTGATGCTATTTCTTTCTGATTGTTAGTTTTCCTTCTAACAGTCAGCTGCCTCTGCTGTAGGTCTGCTGGAGTTTGCTGGAGGTTCACTCCAGACCCTGTTTGCCTGAGTATCACCAGCAAAGGCCACAGAAGAGCAAATATTGCTGTCTGTTCCTTTCTCTGGAAGCTTCATCCTAGAGAGGCACCTGCCAAATGCCAGCTGGAGCTCTTCTGTATGAGGTGTCTGTCGACCTCTGCTGGGAGGTGTCACCCAGTCAAGAGGCACGTGGGCCAGGTGCCCATTTAAAGAGGCAGTCTGTCTCTTAGCAGAGCTCAAGCACTATGCTGAGAGATCCACTGCTCTATTCAGAGCCAGCAGGCAGGAATGTTCAAGTCTACTGAAGCTGTGCCCTCAGCTTCCTGTTCCCGCAAGTGCTCTGTCCCAGGAAGTTGGGAATTTTATCTATAAGCCCCCGACTGAGGCTGCTGCCTTTCTTTCAGATATGCCCTGCCCGAGAGGAAGGATCTAGAGAGGAAGTCTGGCTACAGCATCTCTGCTGAGCTGCAGTGTGCTTCACCCTGTTTGAACTTCCTGGCAGCTTTGTTTACTGTGAGGGGAAAACCACCTACTCGACTCAGTAATGGCAGACTCTTTTTCTCCCCACCAAGCTTGAGCACCCCAGGTTGACTTCGGACTCCTGTGCTTGCAGCAAGAATTTCAAGCCAGTGGATCTTTGCATGCTGGACTCTGTGAGTGTGGGATTTGCTGATGATACCACTTGGCTCCCTGGCTTCAGCCCCCTTTTTAGACTGGTGTTTCAGTCGCCACTGGGTGTGAAAATAACTCCTGCAACTAGCTCGATGTCTGCCCAAACATTCACCCAGTTTTTGTGCTTGAAACCCAGGGCCCTGGTGGCATAGGCAAAAAAAAATTTCCTGGTCTGAGGGTTGTGAAGACCATGGGAAAAGGATAGTATCTGGGCCAAAATGCACCATTCCTTACAGCACAGTCCCTCAGGGCTTCCCTTGGCTAGGGCAGAGAGTTTCTCCACCCCTTGCACTTCCTGGGTGAGGTGATGCCCCACCCTGCTTCATCTCACCCTCTGTTTGCTGCACCCACTCTCTAGCCTGGTATCTCAGTTGGAAATGCAGTAATCACCCACCTTCTGCCTTGATTTCGCTGGGAGCTGCAGACTGGAGTTGTTCCTATTCTACCATTTTGCCCACCACCAGCTGATGTCCTTTACAATGCATCACTGCTACCTCTCATGGAAGGAAAACTGAGGATAATAACCTGTTAATTTCCTGTTGGTATTGTATATGGAATCCATTAGTGGTAAGAAAGTGTCTTTCCTTCCAAATGGCAACATGAGCCTGAAGAACTAAGAAAGAATATTTGGAGTCAGTGTAAATGTTAACTACCTTTCCTGTGCTTATGTTAAGTTCCATTGTAAGAGCTTTCAGTTCAGCTAGTTCAGCAGTTGTGCCTGAAAAGTGTGGTGCACTTTCAATAAAATTATTTAGAGTGACTACTGCATGTCCCACTTTATGGACTCCCTGCTACACAAAGGAGCTCACATCCATGAAGAGGGTTCAGTCTGGATTTTCTAGGGGAGTTTCCCTGATATTTTTCCTGGCTACATAGGTCTGTACTACAATTGTTCACAGTCATGTTCAGGTTTCCTAGTTTTCTTGGGGAGGAAAGTTTCTGGGTTTCAGTGAGAGCAAGTTTTTAATTGGGTTGTAGATCCCACTGAATCTCGCTCTGTCACTCAGGCTGGAGCACAGTGGTGTGATCTCAGCTCGCTGCAACTTCCATCTCCCAGGTTCAAGCAATTCTCTGCCTGAGCCTCTCAAGTAGCTGGAATTGCAGGTGCCTGCCACCAAGTCTGACTAATTTTCTTTCTTTTTCTTTTTTTTTTTTTAATTTCTTTTTTAGTAGAGACAGGGTTTCACCATCTTGACCAGGCTGGTCTTGAACTCCTGACCTCATGATCCATCCACCCTCAGCCTCCCAAAGTGTTGGGATTACAGGCATGAGCCGCTGTGCCAAGCCAAACCTGATATTTAAGGAACTGGCTGTCTGTTTCCCAAAGGCTCCTCCTGGAGGACAGTAATTCTGCTACCTTATGTGGAGTATAAACAGTTAAGCCATTTCCCAGGGTTAATTTGGTGGCCTCTGGTACCAGTAGGGTCACTGCTGCAACTGCTCAGTGGCATGCTAGCCATCCTTTAGACACCAGATCAAGTTTCTTACTCAGGTAGTAACTTACTCAGCCTTACACTTGGTGTTGATCTGGTCCTCGGGCTTGAGTTAAAACTCCCATGGCCATTTGCTTTCTTTCTGATATATAAAGATTGAAGTTCCTCCCTACAGGAAAGCTGAGGGCTTAAGTAAACCTTAAGTGCCTTAAGTAAGCCTTGTTTTAACTGTTTAAAGGTATTTTGAGTTTCAGGTTCCCAGGCTAGGAATTGAGCTTTAGCCACTTGAGTTTCTTTTATGAAGTGATATAAGGGGCAAGCTATCTAACAGTACTCAGGTATCCATAGTCTGCAAAACCCTGTAATGCACCAAAATTCCTTTAGTTGCTTGAGAGTTTTAGGTAGGGGGAAAGAGAAAATGGGTCTAGCCCTTTATTTCCCCAATGCTCTGGTTCCTTCAAACAATACTAAACCTAAACACTGAGATTTGGCAAAGCTGGGACTTGGATTTTGAAACCCCATATCTTCTCTTAGTTAAGAAATTAAGAACTTCAGTGCCTTCCTGTGAAGCTTCTTCAGTTAGGCAACAGAACAGAATGTCATCTACATATTGTAAACCCCTGACCTGAGGATGGGAAAACTTAGAACTTATTTGACAGTGCCTGTCCAAACAAGTGAGGACTATCTGGAAATCCCTGAGGCAGTTGTTCATGTTCTCCGGGCAGTTTGGCTAGAGGGATCTTCAAAAGCAAATAGGTATTGAGAGTCAGGATATAATGGTATACTGAAAAAGGCATCCTTTAGATCTAGGACTGTGAAACATTTTGTTCCTCAGGCATTTGAGTCAGCAAGGTATATGAATTAGGACCACCAGATGAATGGCCTCATTAATAAGACAAAGGTCCTGAACTAGTTTCCATTCCCATACTGGGTTTTTGCACTCCCAATATTGTTGTGTTGCAGAAGCTCTTACAGGATTTAAGATGACTCTGAATTTTCAGGTTTTTCGCAATGGTTTCTAACCCCTTTTTAGCCGCTGGCTTTAGGAAATATTGTCTCTGGTTATTAAAAGAAGTGGGATCCTTATGATGGATTTGGACTGGCCTAGTGTTTACAGCTCAACCTATTCTTCTTTGGGTTGCCCACATTTCTGGATTAATATTAGCTTCCACTCAGGGAGACAAAGAGTTTGTCCTGGGGCCATAAAGATGCTGGACCCCATGCAAGCTAAAATGTCTCTGCTTCATAAGGGGGTGGAACTTTCAGGCATGATTAAGAAGGCATGGTCCCCCCAACTATGACTAAGGTGTTGAGAAAAATATTGTTAAAATTTCTCCTGAGACGCCCATCAGAGTCATGCTATGGAAAGATGGGGGGCCTGGATTGGAGAAAAGAGAGAGATTTGCTCCATTATCTAGAAGGAGGTCCACCCTCTTTTCTTCAATTTCCAGGGACCTGGTCTACTTAGCATTAATGGCAGTTTGAGCCATTGGAGCTAGGGGTTTGAACCCTGGGACCCATCAGTCTTTCTGGATCATCTATAAGACTGGTTCTGGACCCAGTGACCTCTATCTCTGGGGGCAGTCTAATCTCCACTGGTCCCCATCACAGGCTGGACAGGGTTGAAATAGCTTCTTCTTGCTTCCTGGGCAATACTTTTTAAAGTGTCCTGACTTGCCACGCCAGTAACAATTAGCAGATGCACCTTGGGGATCCTGGACTTTGCAAGTCTGCAAAGCAGCCATAGAGCCTCTGTCCTTCACTTGTGTTTCCTCTCCTTTTCTTGGGCTTCTTCCTTGTCCCTATTATAAAAGACTGAGGTGGTCACCCTCAGGAGATTTTCCAAGGTGCTATCTGGTTCTATAGTCTACTTATGCAGTTTCCTTCTAATAGCAGGAGCTGCCTGTGCAATAAACTCGTCCTTAAATATTAGCTGTCACTTTAGTGAATCAGGAGATAAAGAGGTGTGTTTTATTAGTGCCTCTCTCAGCTTTTTATAATGGGTGAGGATTCTCATCCAGATTTTGTTCTATCATAGACAGCTTAAAGTAATTAAAAGGTGTGCCTCTAGTGTTTCATAAGCCCTCTAATTACACATTAAAAGTGTTTTTTAGTCACTCATCCATGGAGTCATTGGGATTTTAATCAGAGTTGTCAAGAGGTACTACCTCTCTTCCTATTGGGAATGATGGTTTCCATATTTTTTCGCCTTTCCTATCTCCTCTTTTCCTTTTTGGCCTACTATAGAGACATATTGCCCATCTCTGAACTTCTCTGCTGTCTGCAGAGCTGCCTGTTTTTAAGCAGTGGTTAGGGATTGGCTTAGGAGCAGCATAACATCTCTCTATGTGAGTCAAACACCTGAGTTAAATTTTAGAATCTACATATCTATCAGGGTCATCAGAAAATCAGTCCAAATATCCTCCCTTATTTGCCTAAGGTGCTGTAAAGATAAGGGATCATGAGCCTTTGTGGCATAACTTTCTTTTTTTTTTTCAGTTTTTTATTTTTGAGATGTAGTCTCTCTCTGTTGCCCAGACTGGAGTGCAGTGGCACAATCTCAGCTCACTATAACCTCTGCCTCCCTAGTTCAAGCAATTTTCCTACCTCAGCCTCCCAAGTAGCTGTTATTACAGCTGCCTGCCACCTCACCCAGCTAATTTTTGTATTTTTCATAGAGATGGGGTTTCACTATGTTGGCCAGGCTAGTCTCAAATTCCCTACCTCAGGTGATCCACCCACTTTGGCCTCCAAAAGTATTGGGATTGCAGACATGAGCCACCATGCCCAGCCATTAGTGGCATAACTTTCAATGGGTGTAATACCCCATTGGGTATTACATAGGGGTAAGAGTGAAGCTGGGGGAATGGGGAGTTTTGGAAGTGGTGGAACTGGAGAAGCTGATGGTGTAGTTGAAGGGTACCCTGAGTAAGGTGGACAAGAAGGCCAATGCACTCAATGGCTGCCACAGATGGTTGCCCCAAAATTTGTTTTTCTAGTTTTGGGGAATCATTCCATTTGGGCCTGCCTGGTATGACTTCTAAAAGTGCTGGGTCAATTGTGTAATGCTTGCAAAGGTCTGGGTTGTCTCACAGGACAAAGAAAACCTCTACATAGGGGACCTTGGATGATTTGCTGTTCTGTCTACAGAAAAGATCTAATTGTTGGATAGTATTAAAATCAAGGCTTCCCTCACCAGGCCAGGTCTATTCATCCTCAAGTAGGTAAGAAGGCCACGTTCTTGTGCAAAATGAAATAAGCTGCTTTGTCTTCAAAGTCTTGGGTCCAAAGGAGTCTCAGTGCTTCAGAATGCATGAGAGAGAAGTGCAGGCCAAGATTGTCTGTTACCTATCTAGAAAAATAGAGAGGCAACCCTCTGCTCCTTCTTAACTTTGGAATAGCCCAGGGTGGAGGGAAAGGCAGTGGGAGTGTCTCCCCTATTGATTTTCCTCTTTGGTTCCTTGGGCCCCAACATCTATTAAACGTGCCACCCATGGATGCAGGCATGACCCGCAACTATGAATCTGGAAGAACTGTGAGGTAGGATTAGTCATGCTTCCACATACAACTGTAGTCCTCCACTGGTGATTTCCCTTTGACTTCCTAGACTTGTGTGATCTGCATGGCTCCCTGATAGGTAGATCTCAAGAAAGACTTCATAACAATTTGATCTGGGCAAGATCCCTTAATGGAGGACATGCATTGAGTTGAGCGCTATATGGCCTCGATTTATTTAGTAAGGGGAATTTATGTCTGGTTAATTTCCAGACATAAAATCCCTTACTATTTAAGTACCATTTTAATTGGATGAAGAATAGGTGTCTTAAAAGAACATAAGGTGGGAGACTGAGGTAAGAGAATGGCATGAACCCAGGAGGCGGAGCTTGCAGTGAGCCCAGATCCTGCCACTGCACTCCAGCCAGGGTGACAGAGTGAAACTCTGTCTCAGAAAAAAAAAAAAAAAAAAAAAAGAACGTAGGTACCAAATGGCTGTTATCCTGCAGATGCAGACAGTACTGAGGATAAAATGTGGTTATGGAGGACATTTTTTTCTTCTCCTTGTTGATTTTTCCAATTCACAGAAGAGGCATAAAGCCTGATTTCTACTAGAGAGACACTAAAAGGGAGAGGAATTGGAAACTGGAGGTTTTCAGCAAAGAACCGACAACGTCCCTCATAGAGAGGATTCCTGTTCTACTAGGTGGCACTGTAGACTTTAAAATACCAGGCAGTAGCTTTGTTTCCATGTGCTCTCTAGATAAAAGAGAGAGAGAAAGAATGTTTCTGGGGTGTGGGGACACCCTTTTCCTAGAAAATCACAAAAATAGCAATCACCTGAGCTATGTTCCAAGTTACTATGGCATTTGCTGATCCTGTATAACAGAATTATTTTTCTGAGCTGTAAAAATTCCCACAGCATTGCATGCAGAGAGGGTATAGGAGACATAGTCACTGAAAAAAAAAAAAAAAAGAAGGAAATTGCAGTAGTAAAAGCTCAGAGATCTTGTTGCAAAGCTTGGAGATCCTGTTGCCAAAGCCCATGAGCTGTGAGGGGCTCGAGTTAGTCCAGAAGCCTTCAGTTAACACTGGGGTGTGGCCCCGGCCAGAAACTGTCATTTGCCTCTAGACCTCTTCCAGACCCATGCAATGGCTAGGCTCTCTGTGAAGGAAAACTGATTCAAAACAAAGTCAGCATTCACAGCACCCTGAGGGTGCTGGGGGATTAGCTATGTTCCCCCAGTAAGCCTGTCATATATTTCTTTAGACTGACGGCTGCACTAAGTATATTTAGGTGGGTGACTGATACCTATTTTTTTGTTTTTTGTTTTCATTTTTTGCTTGATTTTAAAATTGAGGACAGGAGACCCTGGAAGTAAAAGTAGAGAGTTGGGGCCTGCTCCTATACTCACCCTTTCAATGAATCTGAATTGGGTCCTTGACAATCCCCCACAATGAAGTGGCCTAATTATTTGGGGTAACATTTCTAGATAAACCATGGGCCAGAGGGGATTTCCTCTCTTTTCTGAGGTTCATTGTCTCATGACCACAAGATCAAGGACATGAATACACAAAGAGTGAGGTTAACAGCAGAAATTTAATAGGCAAAATAAAGATAATAGCTTTCTGCTACAGAGAGGGGTCCTGGAAAAATGAGTTGCTGATCCACTGTGAAATTCAGGCTGTTTTATAGATGAGCTAGTGGGGTGGTGGTGTCTTATCTACATAGGGCGTGAAAAACTGGTCATGACCAGATGTGCCATCTGCATAAGATGGGAATCTCTGGCAGCTCTCACCCCAGGATTTTATATGCAGGTGGGTTCTCTGTCTGAGCTTCTTCATGTTTCCATTTCTTTCTTATTGTACATATGCTAACAAAAAAAAAAGAAAGATGAAACTTCCATGGTGGACATGCCTGGCCTCATGGTAGCCCTTTTCTAATGGCACGGTTGTCAGCATTTCCTTGTGTAAGCTTCCAGCTTTCTTATATATGTTTGCAGTTCAATGTTTCAGAAAAAAATTTTCCGAGCTGCTTTTAGTTAGAAGGGAAGTTCTGCTGAATACTCATTTGCCCTCACTATTTGCCTAAATAATGTCTTTCTGTCTCCTGTATCAATGCTGCTAGTAGATGTTCTTTGGTGCCTGACCACTGAAGACTTAGGTATTTATAATAGTGTTTACTGCGTGGGATTGTTTGTATCTGTCCTTTTTCAGATGACTTTTCAGATATTCAAAAGGACCAGAGTATTGTGATCTAAGCTGTATCTGCTTTAGTGAGTAATCCAAGTTCAGTAACACTGTGGTTATTGCAGACTCATAGAAGTACCATCTTGATGATTTGGGGCAAGTTCCAGGAGAATTATTTGAGTTAACAGGCAGAGACTCTTGTTCTATTCCCTTATTTTCTCCCCTCAAAATGTGGTCTTTCTCTCTGTTCTAAACCACTTTAAACTGGGAGTGAAATGACATAAGCATCCCTGTGGCCACCACCACTATGACAATTTTGAGTTGGATCTTAAGCCACCACAGCACTGTGTCTTGACCAAGGCATGCTGTTAACACTTGCTGACTACTGTTTATGTTTGCTCAAGGTCCTGGGCCTCTACAATCAGCAGCTGTGAGTTCCCCCATTTTTTTTGTTGGTCCAGAGATGCTCTCTCGTAGTCAGAATCTAGAGTGAAAAATATTAGAGGTCTATCTGGTGGTCTGTTTTACTTCAGCTGAGCTGGCATTCAAACCATAAGATTCAATTCTTCCCATTCTTTCCTCTGTTTTCCAAAGGCAGAGAAGCTTCACCTCTTAGCTACCACCACCACAGGCCATGTGGAGTGCTGCCAGACAATGGCCATATTTTCTTAAGCCCCAAGGGTTTTTGATGTCAGCTTGTGATGAACGCTGCTTTTTCTGGGGCCCAGTTTTCAGGGCAGTGTGCTCCCCTCTGACTCAGGGCAGGTCCGGAATGCCAGACAAGATCCAATTCCTGGAATCAGATACCCCCAAAACCCATGTGGTGCTCTGCCCCCCTGTAGCCAAGCTGGTACCTAAGGTGTAAGACAAAATTCCCTTTACTTTTTTCTCTACTTTTCTAATTAAAAAGAGTTTTACCCTATGGTCACAACAACTAAGAGTCTACTAAGTCCCACTTAAAACCAGGAAGTCTAAGAGGCTCACTCAAGGTCCTCAATGCTGTACCCGTGTAACGCTGCTAGTTTTTCAGGTCCAAGTGCTCCTCAGTTAGCAAGTGATGATGCTTCCGGAACTGAGGTTTTTCCTTCAAGTTTTGGGTTTCCTTCTGGCCCATGGTTTGTCTAGAAATGTAATCCAGGAACTAGGGCCTAGAACCTCACAACTCTGACCAATGCACTATTGTGCTGTGGCTGATTGTATCCAAGATGTTAGACAAAGTCCTCCCCGACTCTTCCCTCTCCTGTCCCAAGTGAAAAGAAGGGATCTCTTTTGAAGCCACAAGCTGTCCATTTTGGGCTAGGGAAAGGGTAATTTCAGCACTTTCTTAGCTGCCACAGCTGGTGTCCCACTAGGTTGTATAACCCCTCTCCTTGTTCACTGTCTCTGGGCTCAGTCCAGCCCTGGGACTCGCCTAAGAGTTGAAGTTCCTATGGTCTAGACTGTCTCAAGTTTCTTAGAGACCCAGAGTATTTTAGACCTTGATGGTGAGGCTTTCTGGAACTCAAGTTCTAACCACTGGATCTGGTAATTTCTCTCTAATTAGGGCTTGTTTAAATGCTCCCTCTGTGGGTGGGTGTCAGCTGAGTTTGATCCTGTTTTCATTTTTGCTCTAACACTAGCACAGCACTGAGTTAAATGCCTCAAAATTGCTGGTCTCTCCCTCCTAAAGTATCCAGAAATCCTTTCTACACCATGCCACTGCTGCTGGGGTTTGGGGGAGATGTGGTATTGGCAATTCAAGACTGTTTTTGCTGCCTCTTTAGTACCTCTTTCATTGATATGAAGTTAAAACTAAGTACTATGAGGGTTCACCTAATATTTAGTTTTTACGAAGGCTTTCTTATGGGGTGTGTGTGTGTGTGTGTGTGTGTGTGTGTGTGTAGATAGTTGTTAAATTTGTGAGGACATCCAGTGGAGCCTTTTACTCCACCATTATGCTCCATGACCCTCTACATTGACAATTTTTTTTGTATGTTGCACGTTCCTTGCATCCCATAGATAATCCCACTATGCTTTGAGATATATATATATATATATTTAATGTGCTGTTAATTTGGTTAGCTAATCTTTTGTTGAAAATTTGTGCACCAAACTCAGCAGAGTTATTGGTCTGTAGTGTTTGTTCTCATGGTGTCTTTGATTGTATTTGGCATTAGAATGATGCTGGCCTTATGTGTTTGGAAGTGTTCCCTCCCTTTGTCTAATTTTTTTTACAACAGTTAAAAAGGATTGGTATTAATTCTTAATAATTGGTAAAATTGATCTGTGAATCCATCTGGCCCTGTGGTTTTTTTGTTTGTGTGTTTGATTACTGATTCAATTCCATATTTGTTATTTGTCTGTCCAGGCTATTTATTCTTCATTTTTTTAGCTTTATTTAATTTCAGGTTGTTACCTAGGTAAATTTTGTGTCATGAGGGTTTGTTATACAGATTATTTCATCACCCAGGTATTAAGCCTAGTACCATTTGTTGTTTTTCCTAATCCTCTTTCTCCTCTTACTCTTCACCTCTCGAAAACCCCAGTGTGTGTTGTTCCTCTCTATATATCCATTTGTTCTCATTATTTAGCTCCCACTTATAAGTAAAAACATGTAATATTTGGTTTTAAGCCTCCAGCTTCATCCATGTCCCTGCAAAGAACATGGAAGAATTTTTGTAGTTGCAAGGTATTCCATGGTGTAGATGTACCACATTTTCTTTATCTGGTCTAACATTGATAGACATTTAGGTTGATTCCATGTTATTGCTATTGTGAATAGAGTCACAGTGAACATATGCTTGCATGTGTCTGTATAATAGAATGTTTTGTATTCCTTTTGGTATATACCCACTAGTGCCATTGCTGGTTCAAATGGTGTTTCTGTTTTTAGATATTTGAGGAAATGCCACACTGTCTTCCCTAATGGCTGGACAAATCTCACCAACAGTGTATAAGCATTCCTTTTTTTTTACCACAACCTTGTCAGCATCTGTTATTTTATTACTTTTTTAGTACCAGCCATTCTGACTGATGTTAGATGATATATCATTTCGGTTTTGAATTGCATTTCTTTAATGATCAGTGATGTTGAGCTTTTTTTCATATGACTTCTGGTTGCATGTATGTCTTATTTGAAAAGTGTAATTTCATAGTTCTGGGCCATTTTATAAGATTTTTTTCCCTTGTAAATTTGTTTAAATTTCTTGTAGATGCTGTATATTAGACCTTTGTTAGATGCATAGTATACAATTTTTTTTTCCATTCTGTAGGTTGTCTGTTTACTCCGTTCATATACTTTTATTTTTTTACACAGTTCTTCTTTTTAACATATTAAAATTATACAACAGTTTATTATTTTTCTCCTGAGATAAGTGTATGCCCAGTGTCTTTCAGGAAAGATGCCCAGGAAGAGAGGCAAAGGACAATTTAACTGACTTACTTGGTTTTCAAAACCGTGTATACCAACTTTAGGCTTACTCTTCAAAGTCTTTTTTTTTTTATTCCTCTATTTTTCTTTTTTTCTTTTTTAAATTATACTTTAACTTTTAGGGTACATGTGCACAATGTGCAGGTTTGTTACATATGTATACTTGTGCCTTGTTGGTGTGCTGCACCCATTAAGTCGCCAGCACCCATCGATTTGTCATTTACATCAGGTATAACTCCCAACACAATCCCTCCCCCCTTCTCCCTCCCCATAATAGGCCCCAGTGTGTGATGTTCCCCTTCCCGAGTCCAAGTGATCTCATTGTTCAGTTCCCACCTATGAGTGAGAACATGCGGTGTTTGGATTTCTGTTCTTGTGATAGTTTGCTAAGAATGATGGTTTCCAGCTGCATCCATGTCCCTACAAAGGACACAAATCTTGTTTTATGGCTGCATAGTATTCCATGGTGTATATGTGCCATATTTTCTTAATCCAGTCTGTCACTGATGGACATTTGGGTTGATTCCAAGTTTTTGCTATTGTGAATAGTACTGCAATGAACATACGTGTGCATGTGTCTTTATAGCAGCATGATTTATAATCCTCTGGGTATATACCCAGTAATGGGATGGCTGGGTTATATGGTACTTCTAGTACTAGATCCTTGAGGAATCGCCATACTCTTTTCTATAATTCTCATTGTGGTTTGGCTTTGCATTTCTCTGATGACCAGTGATGACGAGCATTTTTTCATGTGTCTGTTGGCTGTATGAATGTATTCTTTTGAAAAATGTCTGTTCATATCCCTTGCCCACTTTTTGATGGGGTTGTTTGCTTTTTTCTTGTAAATTTCTTTGAGTTCTTTGTAGTTTCTGGATATTAGCCCTTTGTCAGATGAGTAGAGTGCAAAAATTTTCTCCCATTCTGTAGGTTGCCTGTTCACTCTGATGGTAGTTTCTTTTGCTGTGCAGAAGCTCTTTAGTTTAATTAGATCCCATGTGTCAATTTTGGTTTTCGTTGCCATTGCTTTTGGTGTTTTAGACATGAAGTCCTTGCCCATGCCTATGTCCTGATGGTATTACCTAGGTTTTCTTCTAGGGTTTTTATGGTATTAGGTCTAATATTTAAGTCTCTAATCCATCTTGAATTAATTTTCATATAAGGAGTAAGGAAAGGATCCAGTTACAGCTTTCTACTTATGGCTAGTCAATTTTCCCAGCATCATTCATTAAATAGGGAATCTTTTCCCCATTTCTTGTTTTTGTCAGGTTTGTCAAAGATCAGATGGCTGTGGATGTGTGGTATTATTTCTGAGGGTTCTGTTCTGTTCCATTGGTTTATATCTCTGTTTTGGTACCAGTACCATGGTGTTTTGGTTACTGTAGCCTTGTAGTATAGTTTGAAGTCAGGTAGCGTGATTCCTCCAGCTTTGTTCTTTTGACTTAGGATTGTCTTGGCAATGCGGGCTCTTTTTTCATTCCATATGAACTTTAAAGCAGTTTTTTCCAATTCTGTGAAGAAACTCATTAGTAGCTTGATGGGATGGCATTGAATCTATAAATAACCTTGGGGAGTATGGCCATTTTCACGATATTGATTCTTCCTATCCATGAGCATGGTATGTTCTTCCATTTGCTTGTGTCCTCTTTGATTTCACTGAGCAGTGGTTTGTAGTTCTCCTTGAAGAGGTCCTTTACATCCCTTGCAAGTTGGATTCCTAGGTTTTCATTCTCTTTGAAGCAATTGTGAATGGAATTTCATTCATGATTTGGCTCTCTATTTGTCTGTCACTGGTGTATAAGGATGCTTGTGATTTTTGCACATTAATTTTGTATCCTGAGACTTTGCTGAAGTTGCTTGTAAGTTTAAGGAGAATTTGGGCTGAGATGATGGGGTGTTCTAAATATACAATCATGTCATCTGCAAACAGGGACAATTTGACTTCTTCTTTTCCTAACTGGATACCCTTGATTTCTTTCTCTTGCCTGATTGCCCTAGCCAGAACTTCCAACACTATGTTGAATAGGAGTGGTGAGAGAGGGCATCCCTGTCTTATGCCAGTTTTCAAAGGGAATGCTTCCTGTTTTTGCCCATTCAGTATAATATTGGCTGTGAGTTTATCATAAATAGCTCTTATTATTTTGAGATACGTTCCATCAATCCCGAATTTATTGAGAATTTTTTTCATGAAAGGCTGTTGAATTTTGTCAAATGCCTTTTCTGCATCTGTTGAGATAATCGTGTGTTTTTACCTTTGGTTCTGTTTATATGCTGGATTACGTTTATTGATTTGCGTATGTTGAACCAGCCTTGCATCCCAGGGATGAAGCCCACTTGATCATGGTGAATAAGCTTTTTTTTTTTTTTTTAAATTATACTTTAAGTTCTAGGGTACATGTACATAACATGCAGGTTTGTTACATATGTATACTTGTGCCATTTTGGTGTGCTGCACCCATTAACTCGTCAGCACCCATCAACTCGTCATTTACATCAGGTATAACTCCCAATACAATCCCTCCGCCCCCCACCGTGATAGGCCCCGGTGTGTGATGTTCCCCTTCCTGAGTCCAAGTGATCTCCTTGTTCAGTTCCCACCTATGAGTGAGAATATGTAGTGCTTGGTTTTCTGTTCTTGCGATAGTTTGCTGAGAATCCAGGATAAGCTTTTTGATGTGCTGCTGGATTCAGATTGCCAGTATTTTATTGAGGATTTTTACATAAATGTTCATCAAGGATATTGGTCTAAGATTCTCTTTTTTCTTGTGTCTCTTCCAGGCTTTGGTATGAGGATGATGTTGGCCTCATACAAGGAGTTAGGGAGGATTCCTTCTTTTTCTATTTTTGGAATAGTTTCAGAAGGAATGGTACCAGCTCCTGCTTGTACCTCTGGTAGAATTCGGCTGTGAATCCATCTGGTCCTGGGCTTTTCTTGTTGGTAGTCTATTAATTATTGCCTCAATTTCAGAGCCTGCTATCGGTCTATTCAGGGATTCAATTTCTTCCTAGTTTAGACTTGGGAGAGTGTAAATGTCCAGGAAATTATCCATTTCTTCTAGGTTTTCGAGTTTATTTGTGTAGAGGTGTTTATAGTATTCTCTGATGGTAGTTTGTATTTCTGTGGGGTTGATGGTGATATCCCGTTTATCATTTTTTTAAAATTTTTTAAATTATACTTTAAGTTCTAGGGTACATGTGCATAACGTGCAGGTTTGTTACATATGTATACTTATGCCGTGTTAGTGTGCTGCACCCATCAACTCGTCAGCACCCATCAATTCATCATTTATATCATGTATAACTCCCCAATGCAATCCCTCCCGGCCTCCCGGCCCGGTGTGGGATATATTCTCCTGGTGTGCCTGTTTGCTTAAAGAGCAGTATTGGGGTGGGTGTTACCCAATTTTCCAGGTGTTGTGTGTCTCAGTTCCCCTGGCTAGGAAAAGGGATTCCCTTCCCCCTTGCGCTTCCAGGTGAGGCGATGCCTCGCCCTCCTTCAGCTCTCGCTGGTCAGGCTGCAGCAGTTGACTAGCACCGATTGTCCGGCACTCCCTAGTGAAATGACCCCAGTACCTCAGTTGAAAATGCAGAAATCACCGGTCTTCTGTGTCGCTCGCACTGGGAGTTGGAGACTCAAGCTGTTCCTATTCGGCCATCTTGCTCCACCCACACCCTACGTTTTTGATATAGGCATTTAGTGCTATAAATTTTTCTTTTAACACTGCCTTAGCCATGTTGCAGAGATTCTAATACTTTTTATCTTTGTTCTCATTAGTTTTAAAACACTTTATTTTTTTCCTTCATTTTGTTATTTTTTTTTTTTTTTTTTTTTTTTTTGAGGCGGAGTCTCGCTCTGTCGCCCGGCTGGAGTGCAGTGGCCAGATCTCAGCTCACTGCAAGCTCCGCCTCCCGGGTTTACGCCATTCTCCTGCCTCAGCCTCCCGAGTAGCTGGGACTACAGGTGCCCGCCACCTCGCCCGGCTAGTTTTTGTATTTTTAGTAGAGACGGGGTTTCACCGTGTTAGCCAGGATGGTCTCGATCTCCTGACCTCGTGATCCGCCCGTCTCGGCCTCCCAAAGTGCTGGGATTACAGGCTTGAGCCACCGCGCCCGGCCTCCTTCATTTTGTTATTTACCCAAAATTTTTTCAGTAGCAGATTATTCAATTTCCATAAAATCATATGGTTTTGAGAGAATTTTTTTCAACGTTAATTTTAATCTGATTTTCGTGCAATCCAAGAGACCATTTGTTATGATTTTGGTCCTTTTTCATTTGCTTATGGGTGTTTTACTTCTGATTATGTGATTGATTATAGAGTAAGTGTCATGTGGTGATGAGCAGAATGTATATTGTGTTAGTTTTGGATGGTTAGTTCTATAGATATCTATAAGGTCCATAAGATCCAGTGCTGACTTCTGGTCTTGAATATTTTTGTTTATTTTCTGTCTCTATGATTTATCTATTATTTTTAGTGGAAAGTTAAAGTCTCCCACTATTATTGTGTGGGATTCATTGTGTCTTTGAATGTCTCTAAGAATTTGCTTTATGAATATGGGTGGTCCTGTGTTGGGTGCATATGTATTAGGAAAGTTGGATCTTCCTGTTAAATTGAATACTTTACCATTATGTAATGCCCTTCTTTGTCATTTTGAATCTTTGTTGGTTTAAAATCCTTTATGTCTGAAACTAGGATTTCAACTCCTTTTTTTTTTTTTTTTTTTTTTTTTTTTTTTCTGTTTTCTGTTTGCTTGGTCGATTTTTCTTCATTCTTTTATTTTGAGCCTATATATGTCATTGAGTGTGAGATGGTGTTCTTGAAGACAGCATACCAATGGGTCTTGGTTCTTTATCCAGCTTTCCACTCTGTGTCTTTTAATTTTGGCATTTAGCCCATTTACATTTAAGGTTAGTATTGATATGTGTGGATTTGATTCTGCCATCATGATGTTAGCCGGTTATTTTGCAGACTTTTTTATGTGGTTGCTTTATAGTGTCACTGATCTGTATACTTCAGTGGGTTTTTTTAGTGGCTGGTAACATGTTGCTTTTTGTTTTTCTATATTTATTGCATCCTTTAGGAGCTCTTGTAAGGTAGGTCTGCTGGTAACAAATTCCCTCAGCATGTGCTTATCTGAAAAGGATTGTATGTATATATGTTTTTTTTTTTTTTTTTCTTATGAAGCTTAGTTTGGCTGAATATAAAATTCTGGGTTGAAATTTCTTTCTTTATGAGTGTTTAATATTAGCCTCCAATATCTTCAGGCTTGTAGGGTGTCAGCAGAGAGGCCTCCTGTTGGTATGATGGTCTACCCTTGGTAGGTAACCTGGCCTTTCTCTCTGACTGCCTTTATCATATTTTTTATTTCAACCTTGGAGACTGATGATTATATATCTTTGGGATAATTTATTTTTTGGAGCATTCTACTGGGATTCTCTGCATTTCCTAAATTTGAATGTTAGCCTCTCTAGCTAGGTTGAGGAAGTTCTAATGGATGATATCCCAAAATATGTTTTCCATTCTCCCCATCATTTTTAGGTATAACAATTAGTTGTAGATTCAGTCTGTTTACATAATGCCATATTTCTCTGAGCTTTTGTTCATTCTTTTTAAATTTTTTCTTTATTCTTGTCTGCCTGTCTTATTTCAGAAAGGTAGTCTTCACGCTCTGAGATTCTTTTTTCTGCTGGGTCTATTCTGCTATTAATACTTGTGATTGCATTATAAAATTTTTGCAGTGTGTTTTTCAACTCTATCAGGTTGTTCATGTTCTTTTATTTACTGACTATTTTGTATGCCACCTCATGCAATATTTCATCATGATTTTTACCTTCCTTGTATTGGGTTACAATTTAATCCTGTAGCTTAGTGAACTTCATTCTTATCTATATTCTAAATTATAGTTCTGTCATTTCAGCTATCTCAGCTATCTCAGCCTCAAGCCAGTTCCACCCTTGCTGGAGAGAGGATGCTGTCTGGAGGAAGGAGGGTACTCAGACTTTTTGAGTTTTCAGTGTTCTTTGTGGTGATTTATTCTAATCTTTGTGGGCTTATCTACCTGCAGTCTTTGAGGTTTCTGAGTTTTCAATGGGTTTGCTTTTTCTTTTAACAACTGGCCACTTGTCCATAGGGCCTCTGCAGTTTGCTAAGGGCCCACTCCAGTCCCTAGTCACCTCAGATTTTCCAGTACCTGGAATTATCACCAGTGAAAGCTGCAAAACAGCAAAGATGGCAACCTACTCCTTTCTCCGGGAGCTCTATCCCAGAGAGATATGGACCTGTTACTGGCCCAAACACAGCTGTAGGAGGTGGCTGGAAGTCACAGGTGGGAGGTTTCACCCAGTCAGGAGAAAATGAATTGAGGATGCACTTAAAGAAGCAGTCTGGGCATACTTTCACAGAGCAGTTGTGCTGTGCTGGAGTAGTGCCTCTGCATGGTTGACCTGGGCTCTCCAAAGCACTCAGGCTGGAACAACTAAGTTTCCCAAACTGCAAAGATAACACTCCACCCCTCCCTCTGAGAACTCTGTCCCAGAGAGTATTCAAATCTCTGTCAGCCAGACAACACAAGTGGGGTTGGCTGGAGACCCCAGTTGAGAGATGTCCCATCCAGCAAAGAGGAATGCATAGGGGATCTGCTTAAAAAAGCAGTCTGGCCACATTTTGGTAGAGCAATTGTGTTGTGGTGGGGGATCTCTTCCACTCCCCAGTCGATTAAGACTCCCCAAAGTCCACAAGGAGGAACAGCTGAGTTGCCAAAAGAGCACAGATGGTGACTCACACCTCTCTCTGGGAGTTTTGTCCCAGGGAGAGTTCAGATCTCTGTCACCCAGAGAACACTAGTGGGAGTTACTGGAGTTCCCAGCCAGTGAGGAGGAATGAATCAGAGACCCACTTAAAGAAGCAGTCTGAGGCCTGGCACGGTGGCTCAGGCCTGTAATTCCAGCACTTTGGGAGACTGAAGTGGGCAGATCACGAGGTCAGGAATTTGAGACTAGCCTGGCCAACACGGTGAAACCCTGTCTCTACTAAAAATACAAAAAAAATTAGCTGTTTGTAGTGGAGGGCACCTGTAATTTCAGCTACTTGGGAGGTTGAGGCAGGAGAATCATTTGAACCCAGGAGGCGGAATTTGCAGTAAGGCAAGATGGTGCCTTTGCACTCCAGCCTAGTTGACAGGGTGAGACTCCATCAGAAGAAGAAGAAGAAGAAGAAGAAGAAGAAGAAGAAGAAGAAGAAGAAGAAAAGAAGAAGAAGAAGAAGAAGAAGAAATGGAGGAGGAGGAGAAGGAGGAGGAGGAGGAGGAGGAGGAAGTCTGGTCATCTTTTGGTAGAGCATCTGTGCTGTGCTGGGGGATCCCTTCTGCAGTTGGTCAGTTTGGACTTTCCAAAGCCTGCACTGTGGAAGGATTGAGTCACCCAATCAGCAAAGGTGGTGGCCCCCCTCCCCATGGAAAGTCTGTCCTAGGTAGGTGCAACACTGTTGCTGGCAACTGGCTGAAATTCCAAGCTAGTGGGTCTTATCATGTAAGGTGACATGGAACTGTGGCCCATAGATTATCTCTGCTCAGCCCCCTAGATTCAGCCTCTTTCCTCAGAGTATGTACCGGGGTCTAACTTCTCGCTTTGCTGGAGTTGCAGTTACTTTTGCTTGGAAGCTCAGAGCCAAGGTATCTAAAGCTTCCAGGTCTCTATGAGTGCCTGAGTGGCTTCTCTTCTAAGACTCCACATAGTTCTGTGTGTCAGACTGAAGGCTCTGGTGGAGTGGGCCCATGAGGGGATCTCCTGACCTGAGAGTTTCAATGACCCGTGGGAAGAGCATGATTTCCCAGGGTAGCACGTCCACTTAATGCTTCCTGGGTTGGGGAGGTTCTCTTGGCTGTGTTGCTCTTGAATGGTTCTTTGTCCAGCATTGCTTTTCTCCATTCTTTGTGGGTCGAGTGGTTTCTTCAATTAGTGTCAATATGAGTACCTGAATGTTTCACCTGAAGGTGCTGTATTTACTCACCCCTTTTTTTCCCTCTCATCAGAGTACTAACCAAGCCCAACCCTGCTTAGCTTCTGAGATCAGATGAGATCGGGCACATTCAGGGTGGTATGGCCATAGATGCACCATTTGTTTCTCTTCATGAGAGCCACACACCCTAGCTGCTTCTAGTCGGCTATCATGGCCACTCCCTTCTATTTCTTCTAAATTCAGTTGTAGGTTGTATATTTGAAGGAATTTATGCATTCCCTCTAGGCTGCATAATTTGTTGGCATACAATTGTTCATAATAGTCTTGTACAAATATTTGCATTTACTTGGCATCATTTGTAATGTTTACTTTTTCATTTCAGATTTTATTTTCATCTTCTCCTTTCATCTTAGAAGGTCTAAAAAATAGTTTGTTGATTTTGTTCACTCTTCAAAAACACAACTCATAATATTGTTGGTTTTTTCATTGTTTTTCAGTTGTCTATTTTATTTCTTCTGTAATCTTTATTATTTTTCTTTTGTTAAATTTAGACTTAGTTTGTTTTTCTTTTCTCACACGTTAATATGTAAAGTCAGGTTCATTATTTGAGATCTTTCTTTTTTAACGTAGGCCTTTATCAATATACACTTCTCTGTAAGTGCTGCTTTGGCAACATCTCACAAGTTTTGGCATATTGTATTTTTGTTTTCATTTGTCTTGAGATAATTTCAAATTTCCCATAAGATTTCATCTTCAATCTTGTGCTTGTTCAAAGTGTGTTATTTAATTTTTAGTTATTTGTAAATTTGTAATTTTTTAAAAAAAATTTCTAGTTTAAGTTTATCATATTAAGAACAGTTGCTTGATACATTTTCAGTCTTCTTAAATTTGTTGAGCTTCATTTTGTGACCTAGAGTGTGTTCTATTCTGGGTAATGTTGCATGTATGTTTGAGAAAAATGTGTATTCTGATGCTCTTGAGTGGAATGTGCACTAATCTGTTAGATCCATTTGATCTAGAATGTTTCCAAGTCTGCTATTTATGTATTGATTTTCTGTTTTGATGATCTGTCCATTACACAAAATGGGATATTCCAGTATCTTGCTAGTATTTATTTGATGTCTATTTCTCCATTTTTTCAATGTTTGCTTTATATATTTATTTGCTCTAAGGTTGGGTGCACATATAATTGCTTTATCTTTCTGTGGAATTGGCCCTGTTATCATTATGCAAGTATATTTTTATCTCTTGTGACAGTTTTTACTTAAATTCTATTTTGTCTAAGTATAGCCACTCCTGCTCCTTTTGGGTCACTATTTTCTTGGAATACAATTTTTCATCTTTAACTTTCAGCTTACACGTGTCCGTAAATATAAAGTGAGCATCTTGCAGAAAGCATATTATTGAATTTTGTTTTTTATACATTCAGCTAGCTCATTTTTGGGGTGAGATTTATCTATTTAAATTTGCTGTAACTATTGATATACAAGGATTTATTATTGTCGTTTTGTTAACTGTTTTCTGTATGTTTTGTAGTTCCTGTGTTCCTCTGTTTTTCTTTTGCTCTCTACATTTGCGATTTGATGATTTTCTTGTAATGATATACTTTGGTTATTATTTCTTTTTCATTTTTTACCTTCTGTCAATTTTTTTCATAGTTCTATGGGGTTTTTAAAAAACTTCTTATGTGTATAAAAGTCTATTATATGTTGATCACTTAAATTGTATACAAAATCACCACACTTTGACACTTCCCTCACACACTCTCTGTTATTAATACAAGAATTTTACTTTTAAAATAATTTTTGATATATAACTTTTGTGGGTACAAAGCAAGAGTATATATTTAGGGGGTGCATGAGATAGCTCAATACAGGCATACAAAGTGTAATAATCAAAACATGATAAATGGGGTATCCATTCCCTCAAGCACGTATTCTTTGTTTTAATAACAATCCAATTATGCTTACTTATTTTTAAATAAACAGTTAAATTCTTTTTTTTATCAAATAATGTCTTTATTTAAAAATATTGTAAGTGCAAAGAAGATAATGATGTTTGGACTTTTTATATATAATAGATTTCCCGTAATCCCACAACATAATTCCTAACACATAACACTAATACTGTTTGATTCCTCTGTTTAATTCTCTCTTTTTTTTTTATTATACTTTAAGTTCTAGGATACATGTGCATAACGTGCAGGTTTGTTACATACGTATATTTGTGCCATGTTGGTGTGCTGCACCCATCAACTCGTCAGCACCCATCAATTCATCATTTATATCATGTAAAACTCCCCAATGCAATCCCTCCCCCCTCCCCCCTCCCCATGATAGGCCCCAGTGTGTGATGTTCCCCTTCCCGAGTCCAAGTGATCTCATTGTTCAGTTCCCACCTATGAGTGAGAACATGCGGTGTTTGGTTTTCTGTTCTTGGGATAGTTTGCTAAGAATGATGGTTTCCAGCTGCATCCATGTCCCTACAAAGGACGCAAACTCATCCTTTTTTATTGGTGCATAGTATTCCATGGTGTATATGTGCCACATTTTCTTAATCCAGTCTGTCACAGATGGACATTTGGGTTGATTCCAAGTCTTTACTATTGTGAATAGTGCCCCAATAAACATAGGTGTGCATGTGTCTTTGTAGTAGAATAATTTATAATCCTTTGGGTATATACCCAGTAGTGGGATGGCTGGGTCATATGGTACATTTAGTTCTAGATCCTTGAGGAATTGCCATAATGTTTTCCATAATGGTTGAACTAGTTTACAATCCCACCAACAGTGTAAAAGTGTTCCTATTTCTCCACATCCTCTCCAACACCTGTTGTTTCCTGACTTCTTAATGATTGCCATTCTAACTGGTGTGAGATGGTATCTCATTGTGGTTTGGATTTGCATTTCTCTGATGGCGAGTGATGATGAGCATTTTTTCATGTGTCTGTTGGCTGTATGGATGTCTTCTTTTGAGAAATGTCTGTTCATATCCTTTCTCACTTTTTGATGGGGTTGTTTGTTTTTTTCTAGTATATTTGTTTGAGTTCTTTGTAGATTCTGGATATGAGCCCTTTGTCAGATGAGTAGATTGCAAAAATTTTCTCCTATTCTGTAGGTTGCCTGTTGACTCTGATGGTAGTTTCTTTTGCTGTGCAGAAGCTCTTTAGTTTAATTAGATCCCATTTGTCAATTATGGCTTTTGCTGCCGTTGCTTTTGGTGTTTTAAACATGAAGTCCTTGCCCATGGCTATGTCCTGAATGGTACTACCTAGATTTTCTTCTAGGGTTTTTATGGTATTAGGTCTAACATTTAAGTCTCTAATCCATCTTAAATTAATCTTCGTATAAGGGGTAAGGAAAGGATCCAGTTTCAGCTTTCTAGTTATGGCTAGCCAATTTTCCCAGCACCATTTAGTGAATAGGGAATCCTTTCCCCATTTCTTGTTTCTCTCAGGTTTGTCAAAGATCAGATGGCTGTAGGTGTGTGGTATTATTTCTGAGGACTCTGTTCTGTTCCATTGGTCTATATCTCTGTTGTGGTACCAGTACCATGCTGTTTTGGTTACTGTAGCCTTGTAGTATAGTTTGAAGTCAGTAGCGTGACGCCTCCAGCTTTGTCCTTTTGACTTAGGATTGTCTTGGCAATGCGGGCTCTTTTTTGATTCCATATGAACTTTAAAGCCGTTTTTTCCAATTCTGTGAAGAAAGTCATTGGTAGCTTGATGGGGATGGCATTGAATCTATAAATCACCTTGGGCAGTATGGCCATTTTCACGATATTGATTCTTCCTATCCATGAGCATGGTATGTTCTTCCATTTGTTTGTGTCCTCTTTGATTTCACTGAGCAGTGGTTTGTAGTTCTCCTTGAAGAGGTCCTTGACATCCCTTGTAAGTTGGATTCCTAGGTATTTTATTCTCTTTGAAGCAATTGTGAATGGAAGTTCATTCCTGATTTGGCTCTCTGCTTGTCTGTTACTGGTGTATAAGAATGCTTGTGATTTTTGCACATTAATTTTGTCTCCTGAGACTTTGCTGAAGTTGCTAATCAGCATAAGGAGCTTTTGGGCTGAGACGATGGGGTGTTCTAAATATACAATCATGTCATCTGCAAATAAGGACAATTTGACTTCTTCTTTTCCTAACTGAATACCCTTTATTTCTTTCTCTTGCCTGATTGCCCTAGCCAGAACTTCCAACACTATGTTGAATAGGAGTGGTGAGAGAGGGCATCCCTGTCTTGTGCCAGTTTTCAAAGGGAATTTTTCCAGTTTTTGCCCATTCAGTATGATATTAGCTGTGGGTTTGTCATAAGTAGCTCTTATTATTTTGAGGTACGTTCCATCAATACTGTATTTATTGAGTGTTTTTAGCATGAAGGGCTGTTGAATTTTGTCAAAAGCCTTTTCTGCATCTATTGAGATAATCATGTGGTTCTTGTCTTTGGTTCTGTTTATATGCTGGGTTATGTTTATTGATTTGCGAATGTTGAACCAGCCTTGCATCCCAGGGATGAAGCCCACTTGATCATGGTGGATAAGCTTTTTGATGTGCTGCTGAATCCGGTTTGCCAGTATTTTATTGAGAATTTTTGCATCGATGTTCATCAGGGATATTGGTCTAAAATTCTCTTTTTTTGTTGTGTCTCTGCCAGGCTTTGGTATCAGGATGATGTTGGCCTCATAAAATGAGTTAGGGAGGATTCCCTCTTTTTCTATTGATTGGAATAGTTTCAGAAGAAATGGTACCAGCTCCTCCTTGTACCTCTGGTAGAATTCAGCTGTGAATCCATCTGGTCCTGGACTTTTTTTGCTTGGTAGGCTATTAATTGTTGCCTCAATTTCAGAGCCTGCTATTGGTCTATTCAGGAATTCAACTTCTTCCTGGTTTAGTCTTGGGAGAGTGTAAGTGTCCAGGAAGTTATCCATTTCTTCTAGATTTTCTAGTTGATTTGCGTAGAGGTGTTTATAGTATTCTCTGATGGTAGTTTGTATTTCTGTGGGGTCAGTGGTGATATCCCCTTTATCATTTTTTATTGCATCTACTTGATTCCTCTCTCTTTTGTTCTTTATTAGTCTTGCTAGCGGACTGTCAATTTTCAAAAAACCAACTCCTGGATTCATTGATTTTTTGGAGGGTTTTTTGTGTCTCTATCTCCTTCAGTTCTGCTCTGATCTTAGTTATTTCTTGCCTTCTGCTAGCTTTTGAATGTGTTTGCTCTTGCCTCTCTAGTTCTTTTAATTGTGATGTTAGAGTGTCAATTTTAGATCTTTCCTGCTTTCTCTTGTGGGCATTTAGTGCTATAAATTTCCCTCTACACACTGCTTTAAATGTGTCCCAGAGATTCTGGTGTGTTGTATCTTTGTTCTCATTGGTTTCAAAGAACATCTTTATTTCTGCCTTCATTTCATTATGTACCCAGTAGTCATTCAGGAGCAGATTATTCAGTTTCCATGTAGTTCAGCAGTTTTGATTGAATTTCTTAGTCCTGAGTTCTAATTTGATTGCACTGTGGTCAGAGAGACGGTTTGTTATAATTTCTGTTCTTTTCCATTTGCTGAGGAGTGCTTTACTTCCAATTATGTGGTCAATTTTGGAATAAGTGCGATGTGGTGCTGAGAAGAATGTATAATCTGTTGATTTGGGGTGGAGAGTTCTATAGATGTCTCTTAGGTCCGCTTGTTGCAGAGATGAGTTCAATTCCTGGATATCCCTGTTAACTTTCTGTCTCGTTGATCTGTCTAATGTTGAGAGTGGAGTGTTGAAGTCTCCCATTATTATTGTATGGGAGTCTAAGTCTCTTTGTAAGTCTCTAAGGACTTGCTTTATGAATCTGGGTGCTCCTGTTGGGTGCATATATATTTAGGAGTGTTAGCTCTTCCTGTTGAATTGATCCCTTTACCATTATGTAATGGCCTTCTTTGTCTGTTTTGATCTTTGATGGTTTAAAGTCTGTTTCATCAGAGACTAGGGCTCTCTTATTTTTTGAATTTCCAGCTTTTCTGCCCTGCTTTTTCCCCATCTTTGTGGTTTCATCTGTCTCTGGTCTTTGATGATGGTGACGTACTCATGGGGTTTTGGTATAGGTGTCCTTCCTGTTCGATAGTTTTCCTTCTGACAGTCAGGACCCTCAGCTATATGTCTGTTCGAGATTGCTTGAGGTCCACTCCAGACACTGTTTTCCTGGGTATCAGGAGTTAAATACACAATTAAATTCTTGTTGACTATCGTCATTATTTTGTTCTACCAAATACTAGGTTTATTCATTGTTTCTAACTATTGAGTTTTACATATTAATCATATTTATTTTATTCCATTCCTCTATTAGTCTTCCCAGCCTCTGATAACTAACCTTCTACTCTCTATCTTCATCAGTTCAATTGCTTTAATGTTTAGCACCCAGAAATAACTGAGAAATGTGTAAAGTCTGTCTTTCTGTCCTTGGCTTATTTCATTAAACATAATAACACCCGGTAATATCCATGTTGTTTCAAATGACAGAAACTCATTTTTTTTTTGGTGGAATAGTACTCTATTGTGTATATGTACAACATTCTCCTTATCCATTCATTGGGAAACACTTAGATTGCTTCCAAATGTTGCCTTTTGTGAGTAGTACTGCAAGAAACATGGGAGAGCAGATATCTCTTCCATACACAGATTGTCTTTTTTATGATCTATACCTAGCAGTTGGATTACTGGATTGTGTGGTAACTCTATTTTTAGCTATTTGAGAAACCTTTAAACTGTTCTCCATAGTGATTGTATTAATGTACACTCCCACCCACAGTGTATGAGAGTTTCCTTTTCTCCACTTTCTCGCATTCATTATTACCTGTCTTTTAGATATAAGCCATTCTAACTAGTGTGAGATGGTATCTCATTGTAGCTTGAGTTTGCATTTCTTTGATAAATAAATGCTGTTGAGCACGTTAACATATGCCTGTTTGCCATCTGTATATCTTCTTTTGAGAAATGTATATTCAGATCCTTTGCCTATTTTAAAATCAGAATATCAGATTTTATTTTCTTTTGCTATAGAGTTATTTCAGCTCCTTATAGAGTCTGGTTTTAACCCCTTGTCAGATGGATAGTTTGCAAAGATTTTTTTCTCATTCTGTAAGTTGTATTATCACTTTGTTCATTGTCTCCTTTGCCGTGCAGAAGATTTTAACTTGTTGTAATCCCATTCATCCATTTTTGCTTTGGTTGCCTGTGCTGGTGGTGTATTACTCAAGAAATTTTTGCCCAGTTTGATGTCCTACAGAATTTCACCAAGGTTTTCTTTAAGTAGTTTTATAAATTAAGGTATTAGTTTCAAGTCTTTAATCCATTTTGCATTGCTTTTTGTATGTGGCAGAATATACACATCTCTTTTATATTCTTCAGAGTATGGATATTCAATTTTCCATGCACCATTTATTGAAAAGAATGTTTTTTACTCAATAAATGTGCAAGGAAAATTTGTTGAAAATGAGCTCACTGTAGATATATGGTTTGTTTCTAAGTCATCCAATTTGTTCCATTGGCCTGTGTTTCTGTTTTTTTGCTAGTACCATGCTGTTTTGGTTACTACAGCTTGGCAATTTAATTTGAAGTCAGGTAATGTGATTCCTCCAATTTTCTTTTTTTTTTTTTTTGACGGAATCTCACTCTGTAGCCAGGAAGGTGTGCAATGGCATGATCTCAGCTCACGGCAACCTCTGCCTCCTGGGTTCAAGTGATTCTCCTGCCTCAGCCTCCTGAATAGCTGGGACTATAGGCATGCACCACCACACCCAGGTAATTTTTGTATTTGTAGTTGAGATGGGGTTTCATCATGTTGGCCAGGATGGTCTTGATTTCTTGACCTCATGATCCACCCACCTCGGCCTTCCAACATGCTGGGATTACAGGTGTGAGCCAATGCGCCTGGCTTTCCGATTTTGTTCTTACTGGGCAGGACAGCTTGGGTTATTCTGAGTCTTTTTTGTTTTCATTTAAATTTTAAAATTATTTTTATTTCTGTGAAAAATGTCATTGGTATTTTGATGAGGATTGCATTGAATCTGTAGATTTCTCTGAGAAGTATGGTTATTTTAATAATATTGTTTCTTTAGATCCATGAACATGAAATATCTTTCCATTTTCTTGTGTTGTGTTCAATTTCTTTCATCAGTGTTTTGTAGTTTTTATTGTAGAGATCTTTCACTTTCTCAATTAACTTATTTCTTAAGTGATTTTATTTCTGGCTACTGAAAATTAGATTACTTTTTCATTACTTTTTCAGATGTTCAATGTTAACATTTAGAGATGCTACTGATTTTTGTACCTTGATTTTATGTCCTGAAACTTCACGAAATTTCTTTATCCATTCTAAAAGCTTTTGTTCTAGCTTTTAGTTTTATCCAGATACAAGATTATATCATCTGTAAACAAGGCTAATTTGTCTGCTTCCTGTCTAATTAGGATGCCTTTTATTTTTTCTTTTTTCTGGTTTCTCTAGCTAGAACTCCTGGTACTATATTGAATAAAAGTGGTGACAGTAGGAATCCTTATCTTGTTACAGGTAGTAGAAGAAAGGCTTACAGATTTTTCCCCATTAATTTTGATACTAGCTCCGAGTTGGTCATATATGGTTTTTATAATATTGAAGTATGTTTCTTCTATACATAATTTTTGAGGGTTTCTTATTATAAGGAATGTTGAATTTTATTAAATTCTTTCTCATCATCAATTGATATAATTATATGTTTTTTCCTTTATTCTGTTGATATGATGTATCATATTGATTAAATTGCCTACAGTGAAATATATTGCATCCTTTGGATAAATCCCACTTAATTGTGATGAAGATGTTTAATCTATTGTTGAATTCTGTTTGCTAGTATTTTGTAAGAATTTTTGCATATTGGTCTGTAGTTTTCTTTTTTGAGGTGTCTTTGTCTGATTTTAGTATTGGGGTAATAATGGCCTTACAGAATAAATCTGTTATTATTCACTCATTTTCATGTATTTTTTAGAGTACTTTGATTCGGATTGGTATCAATGTTTCTTTAATTATTTGGTGTAAAATTTAGCAGTGAAACCATCAGGTCCCAAGCTTTAAACTATTAAGAGATATTTTATTTTATTTTATTTGAAGTTTTTTTTTGTTATACTTTAAGTTCTGGAATACATGTGCAGAAAGTGCAGGTTTGCTACATAGGTATACACGTGCCATGGTGGTTTGCTACAGCAACCAACTCGTCATCAACATTAGATATTTCTCCTAATGCTATCCCTTCCCTAGACTCACAGCCCCCAACAAGCCTCAGTGTGTGATGTTCCCTGCCCTGTGTCCATGTGTTCTCATTGTTCAACTCCAACTTATGAGTGAGAAGATGTGGTGTTTGGTTTTCAGTTCCTGTGTTAGTTTGCTGAGAATGAGGGTTTCCAACTTCATCCATGTCCCTGCAAAAAACATGAACTCATCCTTTTAAATGACTGCATAGTATTCTGTTGTGTATATGTGTCACATTTTCTTTATCCAGTCTATCATTGATGAGCATTTGGGTTGGTTTCAAGTCCTTGCTATTGTGAACAGTGACACAATAAACATACGTGTGCATGTGTCTTTATAGTAGCATGGTTTATAATCCTTTGGGTATATACCCAGTAATGGAATTGCTGGGTCAAATCATATTTCTGGTTTTAAATCCTTGAGGAATCGACATACTGTCTTCCACAATGGTTGAAATAATTTACACTCACACCAACAGTGTAAAAGTATTCCTACTACTCCACATCCTCTCCAGCATCTGTTGTTTCCTGACTTTTTAATGATCATCATTTGAACAGGCATGAGTCGGTATCTCATTGGAGTTTTGATATGCCTTTGTCTAATGACAGTGATGATGAGCTTTTTTCATATGTTTGTTGGCCACATAAATGTCTTCTTTTGATAAGTGTCTGTTCATATCCTTCGTGTACTTTTTGATGGGATTGTTTGCTTTTATTTTCCTGTAGATTTGTTTAAGTTCCTTGTAGATTCTAAATATTAGCCATTGTCAGATGGATATATTGCAAAAATTTCTCCCATTCTGTAGGTTGCCTGTTCATTCCAATGATAGTTTATTTTGCTATGCAGAAGCTCTTTAGTTTATTTATATCCCATTTGTTAATTTTGGCTTCTGTTGCCATAGTTTTTGGTGTTTTAGTCATGAAGTCTTTGCCCATACCTATGTCCTGAATGGTATTGTCTAGGTTTTATTCTAGGCCTTTTATGGTTTTACGTCTTACATTTAAATCTTTAATCCATCTTGAGTTAATTTTTGCATAAAGTGTAAGAAAAGGGTTCAGTTTTAGTTTTCTGCATATGGCTAGCCAGTTTTCCCAACACCATTTATTAAATAGGGAGCCCTTTCCCCATTGCTTCTTTTTGTCAGGTTTGTCAAAGATCAGATGGTTGTAGATGTGTGGTGTTATTTCTGAGGCCTCTGTTTTGTTCCATTAGTTTATATATCTGTTTTGGTACCAGTACCATGGTGTTTTGGTTACTGTAGCCTTGTAGTATAGCTTGAAGTCAGGTAGCACGATGCCTCCAGCTTTGTTCTTTTTGGTTAGGATTGACTTGGTTATACTTTTTTTTGGTTTTGTATGAAATTTAAATTAGTTTTTCCTAATTCTATGAAGAAGCTCAATGGTAGATTGATGGGGATAGCACTGAATCTATAAATTACTTTGGGCATTACGGCTGTTTTCACGATATTGATTCTTCCTAGCCACGAGTATAGAAAATTTGTACCTTTGTTTGTGTCCTCCTTATTTCTTTGAACAGTGGTTTGTAGTTTTCCTTGAAGAGGTTCTTCACGTCCCTTGTAAGTTGTATTCCTAGGTATTTTATTCTCTCTGTAGCAATTGTGAATGTGAGTTCAGTCATAATTTGTCTCTCTGTTTATCTATTATTAGTGTATAGAAATTCTTGTGATTTTCGCACGTCGATTTTGTATCCTGAAACTGCTGAAGTTGGTTATCAGCTTAAGGATATTTTGGGCTGAGACAATGGGGTTTTCTCATTATACAATCAATATACAACCATGTCAATATACAATATACAATAATGTCATATACAAACAGATAAAATTTTACTTCCTCACTTTTATTTGATTACCCTTTATTTCTTTCTTTTGCCTTATTGCCCTGGACAGAACTTCCAATATTATGTTAAATAGGAGTGACAAGAGAGGGCATCCTTGTCTTGTGCCAGTTTTCCAAAGGAATTATTCCAGTTTTTGCTCATTTAGTATGATATTGGCTGCAGGTTTATCATAAATAGCTCGGATTATTCTCAGATATGTTCTATCAATACCTAATTTATTGAGAGTTTTTAGCATGAAGGGGTGTTGAATTTTATCAAACGGTTTTTCTCCATCTATTGAGTTAATCGTGTGTTTTTTGTCATTGGTTCTGTTTATGTGATGTATTACATTTATTGATTTGCATGTGTTGAACTAGCCTTGCATCCCTGGGTGAAGCCGACTTGACCATGATGCATAAGCTTTTTGATGTGCCACTGGATTCGGTTTGCCCATATTTTATTGAGAACTTTCACAGCTATGTTCATCAGGGTTATTGGCCTGAAATTTTCCATTTTTGTTGTGTCTCTGCCGGATTTTCATATCAGGATGATGCCAGCCTCATAAAATGAGTTAGGGGGAATTCCCTTTTTTTTTTTCTTACTCTTTGGAATAGTTTCAGAAGGAATGGTACCAGATACTGTTTGTACCTCTGGTAGAATTTGACTGTGAATCCGCCTGGTCCTGGACTTCTTTTGGTTGGTAGGCTAACAATTACTGCCTCAATTTCAGACTTGTTATTAGTCTATTCAGGGATTCAATTTATTACTGGTCTAGTCTTGGGAAGATGTGTTTCCAGGAATTTATTCATTTCTTCTAGATTTTCTAGTTTATTTGTGTAGAGGTGTTTATAATATTCTCTGATGGCAATTTGTATTTCTGTAGGATCAGTGGCAGTATCTCCTTTATCACTTTTTATTGTATTTATTTGATTCTGCTCTCTTTTTTTCTTTATTTGTCTGACTACTGGTCTATTTTGTTAATCTTTTCAAAAAAACAGTTTCTGGAGTCATTGATTTTTTTTTTTTTAATGTTTTTCCACGTCTCTGTCTCCTTCAGTTCTGCTCTGATCATAGTTGTTTTTTGTCTTCTGCTAGCTTTTGAATTTGTTTGCTCTTTCTTCCATAGTGCTTTTAATTGTGATGTTAAGGTGTCAATTTTAGATCTTTCCCACTTTCTTCTGTGGGTATTTAGTGCTATACATTTCCCTCTAAACACTGCTTTAGTTGTGTCGCAGAGATTCTGGTTCATCGTGTCTTTGTTCTTATGGGTTTCAAAAAAGTTATTTATTTCTGCCTTAATTTCTTTATTTGCACAGTAGTCATTCAGGAGCAGGTTGTTCAGTTTCCATTGTGGTTTTGAGTGAATTTCTTAATCCTGAGTTCTAATTTGCTTGCACTCTGGTCTGAGAGACTGTTTGTTATCATTTCTGTTCTTTTGCCTTTGCTCAGGAGTGTTTTACTTCCAATTACGTGTTCAATTTTAGAATAAGTGTTATATGTTGCTGAGAAGAATGTATATTGTGTTGAGTTGGGGTAGAGAGTTCTGTAGATGTCTATTAGGTCCACCTGGTCCAGAGCTGAGTTCAAGTCCTGAATATCCTTGTTAATTTTCTGTCTTGTTGATCTGTCTAATATTGACAGTGGAGTGTTAAAGTCTTCCACTATTATTGTGTTGGATTCTACATCTTTTTGTAAGTCTCTAAGAACTTGCTTTATGAATCTGGGTGCTCCTGTATTGGATGAGTATATATTTAGGATAGTTAGCTTTTCTTGTTTCATTGATCCCTTTATTATTATGTAATGTCCTCATCTCTTTTGATCTTTGTTGGTTTAAAGTCTGTTTTATCAGAGACTATGATTACAACTCCTGCATTCTTTTTGCTTTGTTTTTCATTTGCTTGGTAAATCTTTCTCCATCCCTTTATTTTGAGCCTATGTGTGTGCTTGCATGTGAGATGAGTCTCCTGAATACAGCACACCTGTTGGTTGTGACTCTTTATCCAATTAGCCAATCAGTGTCTTTTAATTGGGGCATTTAGCCCATTTACATTTAAGGTTAAATTTGTTATGTGTGAATTTGATTCAGTCAATATGATACTAGCCAGTTATTTTTCCCCTTAATTGATTCAGTTTCTTCATAGTGTTGATGGCCTTTAAAATTTGGTATTTTTTTGCAATAACTGGCACTGATTTTTCCTTTCCATACTTAGAGCTTCCTTCAGGAGCTTTTGTAAGGCAAGCCTAGTGGTGATAAAATCTTTCAGCATTTGCTTTTCTGGTAAGGATTTTATTTCTGCTTTACTTGTGAAGCTTAGTTTGGCTGGATATGAAAATCTGGGTTGAAAATTCTTTTCTTTAAGAATGTCGAATATTGTCCCCCACTCTCTTCTGTCTTGTAAGATTTCTGCAGATACATCCACTGTTATTCTAATGGGCTTTACTTTGTGGGTAATCCGACCTTTCTCTCTGGCTGTCCTTAACAATTTTTTTTTCCTTTCATCCTTGGTAAATCTGATGATTATAGGTCTTGGGGTTCCTCTTCTCGAGGAGTATCTTTGTGGTGTTCTCTGTATTTTCTGAATTTGAATGTTGACCTGTCTTGCTAGGTTGGAGAAGTTCTCTTGCATAATATCCTAAAGAGTGTTTTCCAACTTTGTTTCATTTTCCCTGTCACTTTCAGGTACACCAATCAAACATAGTTTTTTTTTTTTTTTTTCTCACATAGTCCCATATTTCTTGCAGGCTTTATTTTAATTCTTTTTTCTCTAATTTTGTCTTTATGCTTTATTTCATTAAATCATTAAATTGCTCTTCAGTCTCTGATATTCTTTCTTCCACTTGATCGATTCAGCTATTGATACTTGTGTATGCTTCATGAAGTTCTCATGCTCGTGTATGTTCTTCTCTAAACTGGTTGTTCTAGATAGCAACTTGTCTAACATTTTTTCAAGGTTCTTAGCTTCCTTGCATTGGGTTACAACATGCTCTTTTAGCTCACAGGAGTTTGTTATTACCAACCTTCTGAAGCCTACTTCTGTCAATTCATCAAACTCATTCTCCATCTAGTGTTGTGTCCTTGCTGGCAAAGAGTTGTGATCCTTTGGAGAAGAAGTGTGCTGGTCTTTGGAATATTCAATGTTTTTGCACTCGTTTTTCTTCATCTTCATGGATTTATCTACCTTTGATTTTTGATGTTGGTAACCTTCAGATGGGGTTTCTGTGTGGACATCCTTTCTGTGTATATTGATGCTATTTCTTTCTGTTTGTTAATTTTATTTCTAGCACTCAGGCCCCTCTGCTGGAAGTCTGCTGGAGTTTGCTGGAGGTCCACTCCAGATCCTTTTTTCCTGGGTATCATGAGCGTAGACTGCAGAACAGCAAGGATTGCTGGTTGTTCCTTTTTCTGAAAGATTCATTCCAGAGGGGCACCCTCCAGATGCCAGCAGGAGCTCTCTTGTTTGATGTGTCTGTCAACCCCTCATGGGAGGTATCTCCCAGTCAGGAGTCACAGGAGTCAGGGACCCACTTGAAGAGGTAGTTTGTTCTTTCACAGAGTTCGAATGCTGTGCTTGGAAATCTGCTGCTTTCTTCAGAGCTGGCTGGCAGGTACCTTTAAGTCTGCTGAAGCTGCACCCAGAGCTGCCCTTTTTCCCAGGTGCTGTGTCCCAGGGAGATGGGAGTTTTATCCATAAGCCCCTGGTTGGGGCTTCTGCCTTTCCCTTAGAGATGCCCTGCTCAGAAAGGAGGAATCTAGAGAGGCATTATAGCAGCAGTGGCTTTGCCGCCCAGTTCAAACTTCCTGGCAGCCTTTTTTACACTATGAGGGGAAAACTACCTACTCAAGCCTCAGTAGTGGCTGATGCCCCTCCTCCCACCAAGCTCGAGCATTTCAGCTCAACTTCAGACTGCTGTGCTGGGAGTGAGAATTTCACACCAGTGGATCTTAGCTTGCTTGGCTCTGTGGGGGTGGGATCTGCTGAGCTAGACCATGTGGCTCCCTGGCTTCAGCCAGTGCAGTGGAGCGAACTTGGCTCACTGCAACCTACACCTCCTTAGTTTAAGTGATTCTCCTGTCTCAGCCTCATAAGTAGGTGGGATTACAGGCATGCACCACTACACCCAGCTATTTTTTTGTATTTTTAGTAGAGACAGGGTTTCACCATGTTGGCCAGGCTGATCTCAAACTCCTGACCTCATGATTCGCCCGCCTTGGTCTCCCAAAGTGCTAGGATTATGGGCATGAGTCACTGCTCCCAGCTACCTTGTTTTTTACATAACATTTAAATAAGCTTTGCATTAGAAAAAAAGTTATTTCCCTTTTAACAAGAACACACTTTTTAAATAACATTTTTCTACAATATATATTTTGAACTGGAAAACACCCAGAGATTTAATTAAATATCCATTATTTAAATTCAGATTTTAAATTATGACAAGTTTGTCTAAAAGTATGTACTCTATTACATTTACCTAATTTTTTATTTTAATAGTTAACCTATTTTATTATGAATACTGTGATAGTCATCATTAAAACTTATTTTCCTGTCAATCATTTTGTAGTCTGTGAATTTAAGATATTTACCAAAGTAAGAACCATAAGATAAAATATCTGGTTATTTTACTAAATAATTCAAGATTTAGGTGTTTTTATTAAACTAATACTCATGTCTTATTTCTCAAAAATGACACAAGGAAATATTATTCTCTTTTGGGCTGGGTTTATAGTTTAATAACCCTTATGCCAAATTGTGACACCTTATAGTATTAGGCAGGGATAAGTATAAATTCTCTTGATCAAAAAGTGCAAAAAAGTGTACTGATAATTATTAAGACATTTCTGATATTCCTTTACCAATAATTTGAAAACTAACTTATTTAAAATTTTACTTACGTCACATGAACTTGAAAAGCATTTGGGATTATTATTAATTTATGAGTACTCCTTAAGTTTAAGCACATTTGATACCTTGTGGCCTAAAACATATCACAAAATGCATGCACATATGCATAAATCCAAACACACACACTCACACAAAAAGCTTATAGCTTTTACTTCTGAACTGTAGCCATAAGATATTGATACAAACTCACCGGTTTACAAACAATAACAGAAAGAAATGGTAGGTTGCGAACAGTAGCTTTTTTTTTTTTTTTTTTTTTTTTTCAGTAGAAAAGTAGCCACAGACTTAAAGCAGACAGAAAAGAAAGCAGTGGGATAGAGAACTTAGGAACTTCATATTGCAGGTCAACCCTTGGGCCTTAAATTTCCTTAATGTAATTTGTCCATCAGTTTAAAAGCTGCACAAGAACAGACCTAATAAGTAACCAGTTGGAGTATTAGAAAACCTGACCTGATCTTCCATTTACACAACCACTTTCAGGTAGAAGCACCATGAAACCAAATGCAGTGCCCAAAACATGTCATTCTCTTTGTCTTTTCTCATTCTTAGATAATTTATTTTCCACACTTTTCCTTAAAAGGAGGAGCTAAACTGTGGCCTAGAGTTTGGTGGAGTGAAGTGTGCTGGTTGTTGGTGGGACTCCACAGTGTGTCACCACTGAGTCATTTCTGCCCTCTTATGTGTCTCACTTTCTCTCTCCAGAGGTCTAGCACCTCTGGGAGGGCTCAAAGTGTGGAGTGACCAGCTCCTACATGTGCTTCCTGGATAAGCGTTTTTAAACTAGTTTTGTTGGGAGTTCCCTGTAAGACTGCTGGACATTGTGGTGGGGGGCAACTCTGAGATACTCCCACCTAGACCCCAGTCACCCAGAAGCACCTTTCAGCTGGAAGGAAGAAAATGTGCCCTCCCTTTGGAGCTGAGAAAACTCAGTCTCTCATTTATCCATGAAAATGACAATTCAGTTCCTCATACAAAAGCACAGACAAGCCAACTGAAATTAATTTAATGAGGAAAGACAGTGGAGAAGGCGCTTTAAAAATGCACTTCCAAATTGGAATACTAAACAACAACTTCCTAGGAAAACAATAAAACAGCCAAGACTACTTTCTATAAACTTTCCTTAGCCACCCCTAATTTTGTAGCTCTTGTTCACCATTACACATCAGGTCAAATTCTCTCATTGTACATGGTAATCTCTAGTACTCCCAAAAGCCAAAGAGGTCAGGTAATGCCATACAGAATAATGGAGCTTTTAGACCTAAGAAGAGTTTGCCCATGACTCTTGAAGCTTCACAAAGAAAACAAACCACACCCAACAAAAGGTGAGTAGCACGTTTGTTCTGAGTTCTTTAAGAGATTTGAGTCATTAGAAGCCATATCTAGACATTTCTTGGTACCAGAGATGGTGAAAGGGGAAGGAGAAATTGGTTGTAAGAAAAGCAAATGAAAGAACAATTGTTTTCTTGAGACATAAAGCAAACACAGAAATCAAGTGCGTGGTTTTGATTTTTTTTTTTTTTCAGCTGCAATGAATTTTAGCCTATTCAGAGGTTTTGTTTTACATAATTTGGAATTCTCATTTGGATTTGACCAAGTCAGGTAGAGTTGGTTGAATCTGATTGGAGAAAGAATGGAACAACAACAAAAATAAACTCCAAATATGATTATCGACTGCTCTACTGGTAAGAAGGAATTAAGACCAGCTGTTTGTTAATCTTAACTTTAACCAAACAAAACCTCAATTCAGCTACTTACCTAGGAATGCATCTCAGGCTGCTACCATCCGAGAAACAGGATAAAATCTCAAACTCACCTTCACTGTTGGAAGCAAGCTCAAACTCTAAAAAGGAATTACCTGCCTTCCATCGTCATAGAAGTAGAGAAACTTGCCTTTCTTGTTGGAAGCAAGTAAAGCTCCAGAAAAAGAACTTGTACAGCAAAACAAACTTTAGATCTAGACCAAATTTTGAGAAATCAGGGATTCCCTACAGTGGGGGCTCCCAGGCCTCAGAAAATTGTCATATTGACTTGAGCCATAAAGATAGCTGGTACCAAGTACTGATAGGAGATTTGTCAAATATCAAGGGTGCTTCCAGTCAGAATTCCTTCACAGTTGCCAAATTGTGAACCCAAAATATCAAAGAAAGATCTCAGTCAATTTAGGAAAATTATTTTACCGAGGTTAAAGACACACCATGACACAGCCTCAGGAGTTCATGATGACATGTGCCAAGGTGATTGAAGTACAGGTTGCTTTTATACATTTTAAGGAGACAATATTATCAATCATTGCAGGTAAGATTTACATTTGTTTGATCTGGATGAGTGACACAACTCAAAGTGGGGGCTTCCAGGTCATACATAGATTTAAACATATCCTGATTGGCAATTTTTTGGAAGAGTTATTACCAGTAGAAATAAATGTCTGAGTTAAAATAAAAGGTTGTGGGGACCAAGATTTTATCATGCAGATGAAGCCTCCAGCTACCAGGCTTCAGAGATAATAGGTAGTGTTTCTTATAAGACTTAATATCCATGTTGATGTTAAAGCTGGAGGGGTATAATGATGCATGTCCTCCCACTCCCTGTTATGGCCTGAACCAGTCTTTCAGATTAAATGTTAGAGTGTACTCACAAGGAGGGAATTCATTCAGATGGTTGTGCAGGGGCTTCAAAGTTTGTGTTTTGTTTACATGTACATATTGATGGAGAACATGAGATATTTTGATGTAGGTATAAAATGTGTAATCATATCAGAATAAATGGAGTATCCATCACCTCAAGCATTTATCTTTTCTCTGTTTTACAAACAATCCAATTATATTATTTTAGCTATCTTTAAATGTACAATAAATTATTGTACATGGTAGTCACTTTGTTGTGCTATCAAACATGAGATCTTATTTATTGCATCTGACTATATTTCAGTATCATTAACCCTTTTTCCCTTTTCTCTCCCCAACTACCTATTTCATCCTCTAGTAACCATTGTTCTACTCACTAACTCCATGAGTTAAATTATTTTTATTTTTATTTTTAGGGAGGTGCTATGCACTTCATTATGAACCCTTCTTTATTTTTTAACACATATAAGCTTAATAGAAATACCTTTCATTTCATGATTTTTAAAATATTCCACTTATTTATTTACCAATATTTCTGTTACAAACTTGTTATTCTTTTTTTTTTTAATACTTTAAGTTCTAGGTACATGTGCACAATGTGCAGGTTTGATACATAGGTATACATGTGCCATTTTGGTTTGCTGCACCCATCAACTCGTCATTAACATTAGGTATTTATCCTAATGCTATTCCTCCCCCAGCCCTCCACACCCTGACAGGCCCCACCCAGTGTGTGATGTTCCCCACACTGTGTTCAAATGTTCTAATTATTCAATTCCCACCTATGAGTGAGAATATGCGATATTTGGTTTTCTGTCTTTGTGATAGTTTGCTGAGAATGATGATTTCCAGCTTCATCCATGTCCCTCCAAATGACATGAAATCATCCTTTTTATGGCTGTGTAGTATTCCATGATGTATATGTGCCACATTTTCTTAATCCAGTCTATCATTGATGGACATTTGGGTTGATTCCAAGTCTTTGCTATTGTGAATAGTGCTACAATAAACATACATGTGCATGTGTCTTTATACTAGCATAATTCATAATCTTTGGGTATATAACCAATAATGGGATCGCTGAGTCAAATGGTATTTCTAGTGCTATATCCTTGAGTAACCTCCACACTCTCTTCCACAGTGGTTGAACTCATTTACACTCCCACCAACAGTGTAAAAGCGTTCCTATTTCTGCACTTCCTCTCCAGCATCTGTTGTTTCCTGACTGTTTAATGATTGCCATTCTAACTGGCATGAGATGGTATCTCATTGTGGTTTTGATTTGCATTTCTCTGATGACCAGTGATGATGAGCATTTTTTTCATGTGTCTGTTGGCTGCATAGATGTCTTCTTTTGAGAAGTGTCTGTTTATATCCTTTGTCCACTTTTTGATGTTTTTTTTTTTTTTTATCTTGTGAATTTGCTTGAGTTCTTTGTAGATTCTAGATATTAGCCCTTTGTCAAATGGGTAGATTGCAAAAATGTTCTCCCATTCTGTAGGTTGCCTGTTCACTCTGAAGATAGTTCCTTTTGCTGTGCAGAAGCTCTTTAGTTTAATTAGATCCCGTTTGTCTATTTTGGCTTTTGTTGCCATTGCTTTTGGTGTTTTAGTCATGAAGTCCCTTCCCATGCCTATGTTCTGAATGGTATTGCGTAGATTTTCTTCTAGGGTTTTTATGGTTTTATGTCTTACATTTAAGTCTCTCTAATCCATCTTGAATTAATTTTTGCATAAGGCATAAGGAAGGGATCCAGTTTCACCTTTCTACATATGGCTAGTCAGTTTTCCCAGCACCATTTATTAAATAGGGAATCATTTCCCCATTGCTTGTTTTTGTTAGGCTTGTCAAAGATCAGATGGCTGTAGATGTGTGGTGTTATTTCTGAGGCCTCTGTTCTGTTCCATTGGTCTGTATATCTGTTTTGGTACCAGTACCATACTGTTTTGGTTACTGTAGCCTTGCAGTATAGTTTGAAGTCAGGTAGCGTGATGCCTCCAGCTTTGTTCTTTTTGCTTTGGATTGCCTTGGCTATGTGGGCTCTTTTCTGGTTCCATATAAAGCTTAAAGTAGTTTTTTTCACTTCTGTGAAGAAAGTCAATGGTAGCTTGTTGGGGATAGCATTGAATCTATAAATTACTTTGGAGAGTATGGACGTTCCTATCTATGAGCATGGAATGTTTGTCTATTTGTTTGTGTCCTCTCTTATTTCCTTAAACAGTGGTTTGTAGCTCTCCTTGAAGAGGTCCTTCACTTTCCTTGAAAGTTGTGTTCCTAGGTATTTTACTCTCTTTGTAGCAATTGTGAATGGGAGTTCACTCATGATTTGGCTTTCTCTTTGTGTGTTATTGGTGTATAGGAATGCTAGTGATTTTTGCACATAGATTTTGTATCCTGAGATTTTGCTGAAGTTGCCTATCAGCTTAAGGATATTTTGGGCTGAGAGGATGGGGTTTTCTAAATATGCAATCATATCGTCTGCAAACAGAGACTATTCGACTTCCTCTTTTCCTATCTGAATACCTTTTATTGCTTTCTCTTCCCTGATTGCCCTGGCCAGAAATTCCAATACTATGTTTAATAGTAGTGGTGAGAGAGGGCATCCTTGTCTCGTGCCAGTTTTCCAAGGGAATGCTTCTAGTTTTGGCCCACTCAGTATAATATTGACTGTGGGTTTGTCATAAATAGCTCTTATGATTTTGAGATCCATTCCATCGGTACATAGTTTATAGAGAGTTTTTAGCGTGAAAGGGTTTTGAATTTTCTCAAAGGCCTTTTCTTTTTTTTTTTTTTTTATTATACTTTAAGTTCTAGGGTACATGTGCATAACGTGCAGGTTTGTTACATATGTATACTTATGCCATGTTGGTGTGCTGCACCCATCAACTCGTCAGCACCCATCAATTCATCATTTATATCATGTATAACTCCCCAATGCAATCCCTCCCTCCTCCCCCCTCCCCATGATAGGCCCCAGTGTGTGATGTTCCCCTTCCCGAGTCCAAGTGATCTCATTGTTCAGTTCCCACCTATGAGTGAGAACATGCGGTGTTTGGTTTTCTCTTCTTGTGATAGTTTGCTAAGAATGATGGTTTCCAGCTGCATCCATGTCCCTACAAAGGACGCAAACTCATCCTTTTTTATGGCTGCATAGTATTCCATGGTGTATATGTGCCACATTTTCTTAATCCAGTCTGTCACAGATGGACATTTGGGTTGATTCCAAGTCTTTGCTATTGTGAATAGTGCCGCAATAATCATACGTGTGCATGTGTCTTTGTAGTAGAGTAATTTATAATCCTTTGGGTATATACCCAGTAGTGGGATGGCTGGGTCATATGGTACATCTAGTTCTAGATCCTTGAGGAATTGCCATACTGTTTTCCATAATGGTTGAACTAGTTTACAATCCCACCAACAGTGTAAAAGTGTTCCTATTTCTCCACATCCTCTCCAACACCTGTTGTTTCCTGACTTCTTAATGATTGCCATTCTAACTGGTGTGAGATGGGATCTCATTGTGGTTTCGATTTGCATTTCTCTGATGGCGAGTGATGATGAGCATTTTTTCATGTGTCTGTTGGCTGTATGGATGTCTTCTTTTGAGAAATGTCTGTTCATATCCTTTGCCCACTTTTTGATGGGGTTGTTTGTTTTTTTCTAGTATATTTGTTTGAGTTCTTTGTAGATTCTGGATATTAGCCCTTTGTCAGATGAGTAGGTTGCGAAAATTTTCCCCCATTCTGTAGGTTGCCTGTTCACTCTGATGGTAGTTTCTTTTGCTGTGCAAAAACTCTTTAGTTTAATGAGATCCCATGTGTCAATTTTGGCTTTTGCTGCCGTTGCTTTTGGTGTTTTAGACATGAAGTCCTTGCCCATGCCTATGTCTTGAATGGTACTACCTAGATTTTCTTCTAGGGTTTTTATGGCATTAGGTCTAACATTTAAGTCTCTAATCCATCTTGAATTAATCTTCGTATAAGGGGTAAGGAAAGGATCCAGTTTCAGCTTTCTACTTATGGCTAGCCAATTTTCCCAGCACCATTTCTTAAATAGGGAATCCTTTCCCCATTTCTTGTTTCTCTCAGGTTTGTCAAAGATCAGATGGCTGTAGATGTGTGGTATTATTTCTGAGGACTCTGTTCTGTTCCATTGGTCTATATCTCTGTTGTGGTACCAGTACCATGCTGTTTTGGTTACTGTAGCCTTGTAGTATAGTTTGAAGTCAGGTAGCGTGACGCCTCCAGCATTGTCCTTTTGACTTAGGATTGTCTTGGCAATGCGGGCTCTTTTTTGGTTCCATATGAACTTTAAAGCCGTTTTTTCCAATTCTGTGAAGAAACTCATTGGTAGCTTGATGGGGATGGCATTGAATCTATAAATAACCTTGGGCAGTATGTCCATTTTCACGATATTGATTCTTCCTCTCCATGAGCATGGTATGTTCTTCCATTTGTTTGTGTCCTCTTTGATTTCACTGAGCAGTGGTTTGTAGTTCTCCTTGAAGAGGTCCTTTACATCCCTTGTAAGCTGGATTCCTAGGTATTTTATTCTCTTTGAAGCAATTGTGAATGGAAGTTCATTCCTGATTTTGCTCTCTGCTTGTCTGTTACTGGTGTATAAGAATGCTTGTGATTTTTGCACATTAATTTTGTATCCTGAGACTTTGCTGAAGGTGCTTATCAGCTTAAGGAGATTTTGGGCTGAGACGATGGGGTTTTCTAAATATACAATCAAAGGCCTTTTCTACATCTATTGAGATAATCATGTGGTTTTTGTTATTCGTTCTGTTAATGTGAGGGATTATGCTTATTGATTTGCGTATGTTGAACCAGCCTTGCATCCTAGGTGTGAAGTCGACTTGACCGTGGTGGATAAGCTTTTTGGTGTGCCTCTGGATTTGACTTGCCAGTATTTCATTGAGGATTTTTGCATAGATGATAATCAGGGATACTGGCCTGAAATTTTCTTCTTTGTTGTGTCTCTGCCAGGCTTTGGTATCATGATGATGCTGGCCCCATTAAATAAGTCAGGGAGGATTCCCTTTTTTTCTATTGTTTGGAATATTTTCGGAAGGAATGCTACCAGATCTTCTTTGTACCTCTGGCAAATTCGACTGTGAATCTGTCTGGTCCTGGATTTTTTTTTTTTTGATTGGTAGGTTATTAATTACTTAATATCAATTTCAGAACTTGCTATTGTTCTATTCAGGGATTCAACTTCTTCCTGGTTTAGTCTTAGGAGGGTGTATGTGTCTGGGAATTTATCCATTTCTTCTTGATTTTCTAGTTTATTTGTGTAGAGGTTTTTATTGTGTTATCTGATGGTAGTTTGTATTTCTGTAGGATCAGTGGTGATATCCCCTTTATCATTTTTTATTGTGTCCATTTGATTCTTCTCTCTTTTCTTCTTTATTAGTCTGACTAGTGGTCTATTTCTTTGTTGATCTTTTCAAAAACCAGCTCCTGAATTCATTGACTTTTTGAAGGGTTTTTCCTGTCTCTATCTCCTTCAGTTCTGCTCTGATCTTAGTTATTTCTTGTCTTCTGCTACCTTTTAAATTTGTTTGCCCTTGCTTCTCTAGTTCTTTTAGTTTTGATGTTAGGGTGTTAATTTTAGTTCTTTCCTCCTTTCTCTTGTGGGCATTTAGTGCTATAAATTTCCCTCTACACACTGCTTTAAATGTGTCCAGAGATTCTGGTATGTTGTATCTTTTTTCTCATTGGTTTCAAAGAACATCTTCATTTCTGCCTTCATTTTGTTATTTACCCAGTATTCACTCAGGAGCAGATTGTTCAGTTTCCATGTAGTTGAGCGATTTTGAGTGAGTTTCTTAATCCTGAGTTCTAATTTGATTGCGCTATGTTCTGAGAGACTGTTTGTTATGATTTCTGTTCTTTTGCATTTGCTCAGGAGTGTTTTATTTCCAATCATGTAGTCAATTTTAGAATAAGTGTGATGTGGTGCTGAGAAGAATGTATATTCTGTTGATTTGAGGTGGGGAGTTTTGTAGATGTCTGTTAGTTCTGCGTGGTCCAGAGCTGAGTTCAAGTCCCGTATATCCTTGTATAATTCTGTCTCATTGATCTGTCTAATATGGACAGTGGGGTATTAAATTCTCCCAGTATTATTTTTTGGTAGTATAAATCTCTTTATAGGTCTCTAAGAACTTGCTTTATGAATCTGGGTGCTCCTGTATTGGGTGCTTATATATTTAGGATAGCTAGCTCTTCCTGTTGCATTGATCCATTTACCATTATGTATTGCCCTTCTTTGTCTCTTTTGATTTTTGCTAGTTTAAAGTCTATTTTATTGGAGACCAGGATTGCAACTCCTGCTCTTTTTGCTTTCCATTTACTTGGTAAATATTCCTCCATCCCTTTATTTTGAGCCTATGTGTGTCTTTGCACGTGAGCTGGGTCTCTTGAATACAGCACATTGAAGGGACTTGACTCGTTATCGAATTAACCAGTTTGTGTCTTTTATTTGGGGTATTTAGCTGATTTACATTTAAGGTTAATATTGTTCTATGTGAATTTGATCATGTCAAAAATTATGATGCTAGCTGGTTATTTTGCCATTGGTTGATGCAGTTTCTTCATAGTGTCAATGCTCTTTACAATTTGGTGTTTTTTGCAGTGGCTGGTACCAATGTTTCTTTCCATATTTAGTGCCTCCTTCAGGAGCTCTTGTAATGCAGGCCTGGTGGTGACAAAATCTCTCAGCATTTGCTTGTGTTTAAAGGATTTTATTTCTCCTTCACTCACGAAGCTTTAGTTTGGCTGGACATGAAATTCTGGATTAAAAATTCTTTTGTTTTAGAATGTTGAATATTGGCTCCCAGTCTCTTCTGGCTTGTAGGGTTTCTGCCAGGAGATCTGCTATTAGTCTGATAGGCTTCCCTTTGTGGGTAACCCAACCTTTCTCTCTGGATGCCATTAACTTTTTTCCTTCATTTCAATTTTGGTGAATCTGACCATTGTGTGTCTTAGGGTTGCTCTTCTTGAATATTATCTTTGTGGTGTTCTCTGTATTTCCTGAATTTGAATGTTGGACTCTCTTACTATGTTGGGGAAGGTCTCTTGGATAATATCCTAAAGAGTGTTTTCTAACTTGGTTCCTTTCTCCCCGTAACTTTCAGGTACACCAATCAAATGTAGATTTGGTCTTTTCACATAGTTCCATCTTTCTTGAAAGCTTTGTTTGTTCCCTTTTATTCTTTTTTGTCTAATCTTGTCTTCTTGCTTTATTTCATTAAGTTGATTTTCAGTCTGTGATATCCTTTCTTCTGCTTGATTGATTTGGCTATGGACACTTGTGTATGCTTCATGAAGTTCTTGTACTGTGTTTTTCAGCTCCATCAGGTCATTTATGTTCTTCTTTAAACTGGTTATTTTAGTTAGCAATTTATCTAACCTTTTCTCAAGGGTTTCAAAGGTTTGCGCTGGTTTTTCTCCATCTTTGTGGATTTATCTACCTTTGGTATTTGGTGTTGGTGACCTTCAGATGAGTTCTCTGAATGGACATCCTATTCCTTTCTGTTTGTTAGCTTTCCTTCTAACAGTCAGGTCTCTCTGTTGCAGGTATGCTGTAGTTTGCTGGAGGTACACTCCAGAACCTGTTTGCCTGGGTATCACCAGCGGAGACTGCAGAATGGCAAATATTGTTGCCTGTTGTTTCCTCTGGAAGCTTTTTCCCAGAGGGACAACTGACAGATTCCAGCCTGAGCTCTCCTGTATGAGGTGTCTGTTGTCCCCTACTGGGAGGTGTCTCGCAGTCAGGATACACAGGGGTCAGGGACCCACTTGAGGAGGCAGTGTGACCCTCAGCAGAACTTGAACGCTGTGCTGTGAAATCTGCTACTCTCTTCAGAGCTGTCAGGCAGGAACTTTTAAGTCTGCTGAAGCTGCACCCACAGCTGCCTCTTTCCCCAGGTGCTCTGTCCCAGGGAGATAGGGGTTATATCTATAACTCCCTGACTGGGGCTGCTGCCTTTTTTTCAGAGATGCACTGCCCAGAAAGGAGAATTCTGGCAGTCTGGCCACAATGGCCTTGCTGAGCTGCAGTGAGCTCCACCCAGTTTGAACTTCCTAAGGTTTTGTTTACACTATGAGGGTAAAACCGCCTACTCAAGCCTCAGCAATGCGAGATGCCCCTCCCCACCACCAAATTCGAGCATCCCAGGTCAATCTCGGATTGCTGCTGTGCTGAAAGCAAGAATTTCAAGCCAGTGAATCTTAGTTTGCTGGACTCTGTACAGGTGGGACTCACTGAACCAGACCACTTGACTTCCTGGCTACAGGCCCCTTTCCAGGGGAGTGAATCGTTCTGTCTCACTGGCTTTCTGGGTGCCACTGGGATATGGAAGAAAAAAAAAAAAAAAAAAAAAAAACTCCTGCAACTAGTTCTGTGTCTGCCCAAACAGCCGCCCAGTTTCGTGCTTAAAACTCAGTCCCCTGTGAGATAGGCACCTGAGGGAATCTCCTGGAGAGTGGGTTGTGAAGATCATGGGAAAAGAGCTGTATCTGGGCTGGAGTGCATGGTTCCTGAGGCTCAGTCCCTCACAGTTTCCCTTGGGTGAGGAAGAAAATTCCCAGACTCATTGTGCTTCCTGGGTAAGGTGATGCCCCACCTGCTTTGGGTCACCCTCTGTGGGCTGCACCCACTGTCCAACCAGTCCCAGTGGGATGAACCGTGTATCTTAGTTGGAAATGCAGAAATCACCTGCCATCTTTGTTGATTTCACTGGCAGCTGCAGACCGAGCTGTTTCTATTTGGTCATCTTGCCAGCAGTCCTGAGTGATCTTTCTAATGTATTGTTGAATTTTGTTTGCTAGTATGTTGTTGAGGATTTTTGCATAAATATTTATCAGTAATATTGGCTTGTACTTTTTTTCTTTTTAATGTGTCTTTGGTGTTGGTATCAGGGCTATTGGCTTCATAGAATGGTTTTGAAAGTATTTTCTTCTCCTATATTTTTTAGAATAATTTGAGTAAAATTGATATTAGTTCATCATTGAATGTTTGGTAAAATTCAACAGTGAAGCCATCAGGTCTCAGGCTTTCCTTTAATAAGGGAATTTTATTATGGCTTCTATCTCATTACTTGTTATTGTTTTCTTCAGGTTTTGAATTTCTTTCTGGTTCAATATTGGTAGATGGTATGTGACTAGGAATTTGTCCATTTTTCTAGACTTTCTCATTTATTGGCATATAGTTGCTCATAGTAACAACTTATAGCATTTAAATTTCTGCAGTGTCAGTTGTAATGACTTTTTTTATTTCTGATTTTATTCATTTGTATCTCCTCTCTTTTTTCTTAGTCTAGCTAAAAGTTTGTCAATTTTGTTTCACTTTTTAAATCAAAATTTTAAGCAATTAAATGAAACAATATATTTATGTATTTTTTTATTATTATACTTTAAGTTCTGGGGTACATGTGCAGAACATTCAGGTTTGTTACATAGGTATACATGTAGCATAGTGATTTGCTGCACCCATTAACCCGTCATCTACATTAAGTATTTCTCCTAATGCCATCCTTCCCATAGACTCCCACCCCACAACAGGCCCCGATGTGTGATGTTCCCCTTCTTGTGTTCATGTGTTCTCATTGTTCAACTCTCACTTATGAGTGAGAACATGTGGTGTTTGATTTTCTGTTCTTGCTTTAGTTTTCTGAGAATGATGGTTTCCAGCTTCATCCATGTCCCTGCAAAGGACATGAACTCATCCTTTTTTATGCCTGCATAGTATTCCATGATGTATATGTGCCACATTTTCTTTATCCAGTCTATCATTGATGGGCATTTGGGTTGGTTCCAAGTCTTTGCTATTGTGAACAGTGTGTCAATAAACATACATTTGCATGTGTCTTTATAGTAGAATAATTTATATTCCTTTGGGTATATATCCAGTAATGGGATTACTGGGTCAAATAGTATTTTTAGTTCTAGATCCTTGAGGAATCACCACATTGTCTTCCACAATCTTTAAAGTAATTTAATTTGTTCCAATTTTTGAAAAACCAACTTTTTGTTTTATTGATATGTTGTACTGTTTTTAATCTGAATTTTATTTATTCTGCTATGATTTTATTTGTTTCTATTTTTCTATTAATTCTGGAATTGGTTTGCTTTTTCAGTTATAGTTCTTTAATATACATCATTGTGTTATTTATTTAAAGTTTTTTTTTTTTTAATTTAGGCACTTAGAGCTACAAACTTTCCTCTTAGTACTGCTTTTGCTTTATTCCATAAGTTTTAGCATTTTGTACTTTTATTATTATTTGTTTGAAAAAATTTTTCTATTTTTTTTTCTTAATTTCTTCACTGACATAGTGGTCATTTAGGAGTATATTGTTTAATTTTTATGTATTTCTATAGTTTCCAAAATTCTTGTTGTTGATTTCTAGTTTTATGCCACTGTGGTCATCAAAGAAGCTTGATATTATGTAAAAATTTTGAACTTGTTTTGTGACAAACAAAATAGTCTATCCTTGAGAATATTTAATGTGCTGAGTAAAAGAATGTGTATTCTGCATCCATTAGATACAATGGTCTGGAAATATCTCTTAAATCTATTTATTCTATAATGAACATTAAGTCTGACATTTCTATGATGATTTTCTATCTGAAAGATCTGCTCAGTGTTGATGATGTGATGTTGAAGTCTTCAGATATTATTGTATTTGGACCTATCTCTCTCTTTAGCTCAAATAATGTTTCCTCCACATATCTGGGTGCTCCAGTGTTGGGTGCACATATATTTAAAATTGTTATATCATCTTGCTGAATAGACTCCTTTATCATTATATAGTGTTCTTCATTGTCTCTTTTTTCAATTTTTGTCTTTAAATCTCTTTTGTCTGATGTAAGTATATTGACTTCTGTTCTAGTTTAGTTTCCATTATTGTGGAATATTTATTTATATGCCCTTATTTCAATCTACTTGAGTTATACAGATTAAGTGTGTTTCCTGTAGGTAACAGATCTATGAGTCATTCCTTCATCCATCCAGCTAGTCTATGTCTTTTGATTAGAGAGTTTATTGTATTGACATTCAACATTATTATTGATGAGTAACGACTTACTCCTGCCATTTTGTTGTTTTATTTCGGTTGTTTTGTGGCCTTCTCTTCCTTCTTTGTTTCCTTCCTGTCCTTTTTTAGTAAAGATGGTTTTCTCTGGTATATGATTTACTTTCTTGCTTTTTATTTTTTCTGTATTTATTGTATTTTTTTTTTTTGGTTTGAGTTTACCATAAGGCTTGCAAGCACTATCATATAAGCCGTTACTGAAAACAACTTAACTTTGCATAAATGAAAAAGCAAGCCAAAAGAAAATGAATAAAAACTCTGTTCCTTAGCTTCACCCCCCCACTATTTAACTTTTAATTTCTATTTCTATTATATTATGATATATATTATATTATTATATTGTATAATATATTTTATTATATTGCATATACACTATATTTATAATATTGTATATGTGCTAAATTTTTGAAAAGTTTCTGTAGTTATTATTGTTGATTGTTAATCATTTACTCTTTCTACTTAGAATAAGGTTAGTTTACAACCACAGTTACAATATTATAGTATTCTGTGTGCTGTGTATACTTACTATTACCAGTGAGTTTTGTTTCCCCAGGTGATTATGTATTGCTCATTTATGTGTTTTTTTTTTTTTCATCTTTACTGTATGGCCTTATTTGTACCCATCTGTATTAGTCCATTTTTATGCCACTGATAAAGATATACTCAAGACTGGGTAGAAAAAGAGGTTTCATTGGACTTCCAGTTCCACATGACTAGGGGGCCTCAGAATCATGGCAGGAGGTGAAAGGGGCTTCTTACACGGTGGCAGCAAGAGAAAATTAGGGAGATGCAAAAGTGGAAACTCCGATAAAGCCATCAGATTTCATGAGACTTATTCACTACTATGAGAACAATATGGTGGAAATCACCCCATGACAAATTATCTCCCACCAGGTCTTTCCAAAACACATGAGAATTATGGGAGTAAAATTCAAGATGAGATTTGGGTGGAGACACAGAGCCAAACCATTTAATTCATCCCCTCCAAATCTCATATCCTCACATTTCAAAACCAATCATGCCTTCCCAACAGTTTCGCAAGGTCTTATTCAGCATTAACCCAAAAGTCCACAGTGCAAAGTTTCATCTTACGCAAGGCAAGTCCCTCTCCCCTATGAGCTTATAAAATTAAAAGCAAGCTAGTTACTTCCTAGATACAAGGGGGTACAGATATTGGGTAAATACAGCCATTCCAAATGGGAGAAATTGGCCAAAAAAAAGGAATTATAGGGACCATGCAAGTCTGAAATTCAGCAGGGCAGTCAAATTTTAAAGCTCCAAAATGATCTTTTTTGACTCCAGGTTTCATATCCAGGTCACGCTAATGCAAGAGTTGGGTTCCCATGGTCTTGGGCAGCTGCACCTCTGTGGTTTTTCAGGGTACAACCTCCTTCTAAGTTGCTTTAATGGGCTTGTATTGAGTATCTGTGGCTTTTCCAGGCAAACAGTCCAAGCTGTCAGTAGATCTACCATTCTGGGGTCTGGAAAACAGGGACCCTCTTTTTACAGCTCTACTAGGTGGTGACCCAGTAGGGACTCTGTGTAGGGGCTCCAACCCCACATTTTCTTTCTGCATTGCCTTCGCAGAGGTTCTTCATGAGTGCCTTGCCCCTGCAGCAAACTTCTGCCTGGGCATCCAGGCATTTCCACTCATCTTCTAAAGTCTAGGGGGAGGTTACCTAACCCCAATTCTTGACTTCTGTGAACTTGTAGGCTCAACACCTCATGGAAGCTGCCAAGGTTTGGGGCTTTCACCCTCTGAAGCCATGGCTTGAGCTCTATGTTGGCCCTTTTCAGCCACAGCTGGAGTGGCTGGGACGCAGGGCACCAAGTCCCTAGGCTGTGTATAGCACGGGGACCTGGGGCCTGACTCACAAAACCATTTCCTCCTAGGCCTCTGGGTCTGTGATGAGAGGGGCTGCTGAGAAGACCTCTGACATGCCCTGGAGACATTTTCCCTGTTGTCTTGGAAATTAAAATTCAGCTTCTCATTACTTATGCAAATTTCTGCAGCTGATTTAAATTTCTCCTCAGAAAATTGATTTTTCTTTTCTAGCACATTGTCAGGCTCCAAATTTTTCCAGCTTTATGCTTTGCTTTCCTTGTAAAAGTAAATCCTTTAATAGCAACCAAGTCACCTCTTGAATGCTTTGCTGCTTAGAAATTTCTCCTGCCACATATCCTAAATCATCTCTCTCAAGTTCAAAGTTCCACAAATCTCTAAGGCAGGGGCAAAATGTCACCATTCTCTTTGCTAAAACATAACAAGAATAACTTCACACCGGTTCCCAACAAGTTTCTAATCTCCAATTGAGACCACCTCAGTCTGGACTTTATTGTCCATATCACAATCAGGCTTTTAGTCAAAGCCATTCGACAAGTCTGTAGAAAGTTCTAAACTTTCCCACATTTTTCTGTCTTCTTCTGAACCCTCCAAACTGTTCCAACCTCTGCCTGTTACCCAGTTCCAAAGTTGCCTTCACATTTTTCAGGTATTTTTCCAGCAACACTCCACTCTTGGTACCAATTTACTGTATTAGTCTGTTTTCATGCTGCTGATAAAGACATACCCAAGCATCGGTAGTAATGGACGTTTGATTGGACTTGCAGTTCCACATGGCTGGGGCCGGAAGGTTCTCAGAACCATGACAGGAGGTGAAAGGCACTTCTTACATGGTCACAGAAAGGGAGAATGAGGAACATGCAAAAGTGGAAACCATCAAATCTCATAAGACTTATTCACTACCATGAGAACAGTATAGTAAAAACTGCCTGTGATTCAAGTTATCTTCCACCTGGTCCCTCCCACCACACGTGGGAATTATGAGAGTACAGTTCAAGATGAGATTTGTGTGGGGACACAGAGCCAAACCATATCACCATCCTTCTTGGGAAGACTTTCCAGATATTTGAAATGGCTTGAGTGTTTTAATCTAAACTGTATCTGCTTTAGGGGATACTCCAAGCCCAGTAACACTGTGGTTCTTGCAAACTCATAGAGGTATTACCTTGATGTTTTTGGACAAGATCCAGAAGAATTAACTGGAATACCAGGCAGAGAGTCTTGTTCTATTTGCTTGCTTTCTCCCTAGCAAACAGAGTCTCTTTCTCTGTTTTCTGAGTCACCTAAAGCTGGGAGTGGAGTGAAAGAAGCAGCCCTGTGGTCACCATCACTAGGACTGTGCTGGGTCAGACCTTAAGTGAACACAGCACTGAATCTCATCCAATACCTGCTGTAACCACTCTCTGGCTACTACTTATGATCTCTCAAGGCCCAGCGGCTCTATAATCATTCAGTGGCAAAGCAGCCAGACCTATGTTCTTCAATTCAGGGTGTGGTCATCCTATAGGCCCTGGGCAGGTCTAGATATGCCATCTGGGGGTCAGAGACTGGAGGCAAAAATGTGACTGGTCTACCTGATGTTCTATTTTACTGAGGCTGAGCTGGCACTCAAACCACAGAATAAAGTTATTCCCACACTTTCTTCCATTTTCCAAAGAAAGAAATGCCTCATACTGTAGCCACCAACACCCCAGGCCATGAGGAGTACTTCCAGAATATCACTGATGTTTCTTTAAGGTCCAAGGGCTATTAAATCAGCTTATTGTAAATGCAGCCTGGCCGGGACTCACTCTTTAGGACAGTGGGCTTCTTTCTGGCCCAGGGGAGGTCCAGAAATGCTGTTCAAGAGTCAACTCTGGAATGAGAGACCCCAGGGGTCTGCTTGGTACTCAAACCCTCTTTGGCAGTGCTGGTACCTAAGGTGCAAGACAAAGTTCCCTTTTCTCTTTCCTCTGCCTTTCTCAAGCAGAAGAAATTTTTCCTGTAGCCACCACAGTTGATAATGTGCTGAGCATCACCTGAAGCTAGTGTCAGAGGCTTACCCAAATCTCTTGTAGTAGTAACTGAATATCACTGCTAGTAATTCAGGACCCCAGGGCTCTTCAGTTAGCATGTAATAAATGCTGCCAGGACTGACTACTTTAAGGTAGCAGGCTCTTTTCTGTCCGAGAGTTTGTTTAGAATAGTCATATGGAAGCTAGGGCCTGAAACACAGGTCTCACGTCTCTGACCATTGTTCTATCATTCTCTAGATGAGCTGGTATCCATGATGCAAACCAAAGTCCTCTCCACACTTTTCTCTTCTTCCTTAGGCAGAAGGAAAGGTTCTTTTTGAGCCATGAACTTTGCAGACTGAGGTTAGAAAAAGGATGACCCAGCACTTCCTTGGCTGCCTCAGCTGGCGTCTCAGTATGTCACATGCTTACCGGTCCACTGTCTCTGGGCCTAGCTCAGCACTAGGACTCACCTAAGAGTTTCAGTCCTTAGGGCCTAGACTGCCTTTCAAGTTCATTTGGAGACAGAGAGCACTGTAGCCCTTAGTGGTGAGGTTTGTGGGAACTCAAGTTGGAATTACTGGAATTGGCGATTCCCCTCTGGCTAGGGCTGATTTAAATGCTTCCTCCACCAGGTATCAGCTGAGTTTGGTCTGGCTTTCCTTTCTGCATTAGCAGGACAGCACTACGTTCAATGCCTCACCATTGCTGTGTTCTCTTTTCCCAAAGTGCCCAGAGACACTCTCCACACCACGCTGCCACTGCTCGGGGGTGGAGGAGGCATGGCATCAGCAATTCAGGACTCTTTTTTCTCTCTGATTGGTGAAGGTATATTATTGTGCCATCTTGTTCCATTTCTCTCCTGACTGTGTATTTTCAAATAGACTGTCTTCAAGCTTACTAATTCTGTATTATGTTTCATTGATTCTTCTATAGAGACTCTGTTACATTCTTCAGTATGTCAATTGCATTGTTCAACTCTAGAATTTCTGCATAATCTTTTAAAATTATTTTAATCTCTATTAAATTTATCTGATTGGATTCTGAATTCCTTCTCATTGTTATCTTGAATTCTTTGAATTTTCTCAAAACAACTATTTTGCATTCTCTGTCTGAAAAATTACATATCTCTATCCCTACAGGATTGGTCCCTTGTGCTCTATTTAGTTTGTTTGTTGAGGTTATATTTTCCTAAGTAATCTTCATACTTGTGGATGCTTATCAGTGTCTGGCCATTGTAGAATGAAATATTTATTGTAGTCTTTACAGTCTGGACTTCTCTGTACACATTTTTCCTGAAAAAGATTTAAAGGGATTCAGAGAATCTTGGTTTGTATTATCTTAGTTTTTGGTCTCTTCTGCCATGTCTGTATTAGGGAGCACCTCAAGCCCAGTAATGCTGTGGCTCTTGCAAACTTGTTGAGATACCACCTTGGGGTCTTGGATAAGATCCAGGAAAGTTCTCTGCATTACAAAGTGAAGTCTCTTGTTCTCTTTTTCTACTTTATCCCAAGCTAATAAAGTCTCAGCTCTGTGCTGAGCTGGTACCTAAGCTGAAAGACAAAGTACCATCTACTATTCTTCCTGCTTTTACCAAGCAGGAGTCTCCCTATAGCCACCACAGCTGGAAATGTTCTGGGTTACCTCTGAAGCCAGCATATTTCAGACTCTCACCAAGGCCCACAGCAAGTACTGCCTGAGTATTGCTATTTATTATTCAGGACTTAAGGGCTTTTTAGTCAGTGGATGATAAATCCTGCCAAAACTTTGTCCTTTCTGTTAAGGCAGCATGTTTTCTTTTTCCCCAGAGTGTGTCTAGAAATGTAATTAAGGAGCTAAGGCTGAGAATAGGACCCTCATGATTCTGCCTGGTGCCCTATCCTACTGTGGCTGAGCTGGCATTTAAGTTGTAAGAAAGTCCTCTTTACTCTTTTGTTTTCTCTCTTCAACTAAAGAGAAGAATTATTTCCCAGATCTGAGAGCTGCACTGCCTGGCAGTAGGGGAGGAGGTGACGCAAACACTCCCTGGTCAACCTGGATGGTGTCTCAGCTAGTTGTGTGTCCTCCAAATCACTTGCTCTGAGCCCAGAAGAGCACCACGACTTGCTCTAGAATTGCCTACCTAGTGGCCTGGACTGCCTTTCAAGTTTATGTAACACCTCAGACCCCTTTAGCTGGTGGTGGTAAGGCTTGTTAGAACTTATGTTCCAACAACTGGGATTGGCGATTCCTGTTTGGCTAGAGCTGGGCCAAATGTTCCCTCTATGGGTGTCAACAGAGTTCTGCCCAGTGTTGCTTTCAGCTGTGACAGCGCAGAACTCAGTTCCATGAAGTCTCACAATCACTGTGCTCTCCCTTTCCGAAGTGCACAGATTCTCTTTTCATGCCTGATGGGTAATGGGGGAGGGGTGGCATTGGTAATTCAAGACTGTCCTTTATACCTTCTTCACTGCCTCTTCTGTAATATGAAGCTAAAACTAGATAGTGTGATCATTCACCTCGTTTTTGTCCTTATGAAGGTGCTTTTTTGCGTCGATAGTTATTCAGTTTGGTGTTTCTGTGGGGAGGATAATCGGTGAAGGCTTCTATTTAGTCATCTTGCTTTGCCTCCTTCAAAGTAGCATTTTAATCTCACCATCATCCATAACCTGACAAATAATGAATTCTAACACATCACTTTGTACCCACTACTTTGTTTCCCTTTAGCTCATCTGTGCAACTACTCTCACTACTCTCAATTAACCCCAGATATATGTACACACCATTAACTCACTTATATTCTCCCTTTCCCCTAAATGATTTTGTATTTATTTCACTCTGCATCTACTTTATATTCCAGTCTATTATTGTAGTAATAACCTTGCTGGTACTCCTAACCTCGTCCTTTTTTTTTTTTTTTTTTTTTTTTTTTTTATTCTTTTGCCTCTTTTTATTTTTTAAAAAAACTAATATGTCTAAGCCAAAGCCTGGAATGATACACCCACTTATTTTTTTAATCCCATCACTTGAGCAATCTAAGTTTGCTGAGAAAACATTTCCAAATCGGGCAATTGGTTATGATAGAAATTTATAATCATCAATATCAGATATAAGTCCTCAACTTTGTTCTGCAATGCTACTTTTTCCTCTCATAACTACTATTGCAAACTTTCTCCTCTAATATCTGTGCTTCCCTTCTACACCATTTGCACTTGCCTACATTTATGTGTGTTCTAGTCTTCTTTTTTTCATGATGCAATAGAGGAGGTGCTCCTCCTTCTTAAACTAACTCTTCACAACAATACAGTACTTTGACTTATTTCCCCTTTAGCCTTCTATTTCTTTTCACTTTGGCTTGGCTCTCTCATCTGAATATTCTCCCACTATCGTTTAAGCATGTTCAAATATCTACCTTTAAACAAATTATAATTGAACCTTGCTTTTTAAATTTTATTACTCTTATATTCTCTTGACACAATAATCTCAAGTCCTACTGACTACTGTTTCCACCTTAATATCTTCTGTAACTGTGGTAGCACAAAGTAACTTTTGTTAATATTATCAGTAATCTCTAAGTTACTAAATTAATAAGTTTTATACAGTATTTTCACTTGTATTTTTAGAATAATTATAGAATTTTGAATATTCTCTCCTTCTTAAGAAAATTATATTTTTTACTTAATGATGCATTTATCTTATTATTATTTTCTTTCACAACACCATACTCTTTGTACAACCCTTTTTTTGAATCCTCAAGGGTCAGTTCTTTTCTCACTCTATACTCTCTTTCTAAAGAAGTTTACACATATTCTCTGCTTCAATCATCACTTAAACACAATAAATTACATATTTATGTCACCAGTCACCAGGATATTCTTGTTCTCTGAGTCCAGAAATGTATATTCAGCATCTTATTTGACATCCTTATCTTTGCTAGTTTCAGTTATCCATAAGCCAAATATTTGATTCTTTCTTACTCATAAAAATTTTACAATTGGATTCATTATCCCTCCAACATTTCTCCATTTACAAAATTTTTACTGACAACATTTTTTCACATAAGTGATTCTTCTATGACACTGTCTTTTAAACTGCTAAATCTACTCTTCTCCAATACTGGGTCTTCCAACCCCTTTTAGCCATTCATTTCCATACTCACATCCTAGACTTTGTCATCACGATTAGAAGAAACTCATCCAGAATTTTCTGCATTTCATTTTACATACCCCAGGTGCTGTTTTTCCAGATTACTCTTCTCATAGCTGAACTCATGCAATCAGTCACACCATCTTGAACTTAAAACTGATAAAAAAATTTCTATCAAAATAATCTCTCTTTATCCTCACCATTCTATCAAGATATTTTCTTCTTTATTACTTCATAATATATTTGGTAAAATAACAACCTTACTTAAAAACAACACTTTATAGCTGCTTCCAGCCTTCAATCACTCAAATAAATGTGATTGGAAAGAAAACACAGAATATGTTAACTTTTCTTACCCTCAATTTATAACCACTAAACCTGTGTATGGCTACTAAATCAGGCCATAAATCATAATATATTTCTAATATCTAATTACTCTGCCTTTCTTAGACATTTTTCCCACATTTTCTTCTCTCTCTTCAGTCTGCCAACATCTCAGCTTCACTCCAACCTTTTTCGATGCTTTTCTTCTTTTTCTTCCTATCTTTCCATTTCCACAAAAAATAGAGTTAATAAAAGCCTCATTACCACAAGCTTACAGTACCACATCTACCCATTTTCCATTACCTATACTCAAACATGGTTTTTTCTTACACTTCTAGAGATTAAGTTTTCATACACCTACATGAGGCAAATACCTCTATGTATGAACTAGATTGCATACCTTATCATGGAATCAAAATTGTTGCTATAGGAAATTCTTTCCTTCTTTCAAAGGAAAGAATTTATGTACCCTATTTTGTGCTAGTTGTATAGCGTCATGCTTTTATTTAGACCATGTTTGAAAATAACTCTTCATTATAATTTCTTTTCAATGAATATCCCATTTATCTATTTTTAAAGCAAAATTGAGAGGGTTTAGAAATAGGGAATAATGAGCATTTTTTCATGTGTCCGTTGGCTGTATAAATGTCTTCTTTTGAGAAGTGTCTGTCCATATCCTTTGCCCACTTTTTGATGGGGTTGCTTGTTTTTTTCTTGTAAATTTGTTTGAGTTCTTTGTAGGTTCTGGATATTGGCCCTTCGTCAGATGAGTAGATTGCAAAAATGTTTTCCCATTCTGTAGGTTGTCTGTTCACTCTGATGGTAGTTTCTTTTGCTGTGCAAAAGCTCTTTAGCTTAGTTAGATCCCATTTGTCAATTTTGGCATTTGTTGCCATTGCTTTTGGTGTTTCAGACATGAAGTCCTTGTCCATGCCTATGTCCTGAATGGTATTCCCTAGGTTTTCTTCTAGGGTTTTTATGGTTTTAGGTCTAACATTTAAGTCTCTAATCCATCCTGAATTAATTTTCATGTAAGGAGTAGGAAAGAATCCAGTTTCAGCTTTCTACTTATGGCTAGCCAGTTTTCCCAGCACCATTTATTAAATAGAGAATCTTTCCCCATTTCTTGTTTTTCTCAGGTTTGTCAAAGATCAGATGGCTGTAGATGTGTGGTATTATTTCTGAGGACTCTGTTCTGTTCCATTGGTCTATATCTCTGTTTTGGTACCAGTACCATGCTGTTTTTGCTTACTGTAGCTTTGTAGTATAGGTTGAAGCCAGGTAGCATGATGCCTCCAGCTTTGTTCTTTTGGCTTAGGATTGTCTTGGCAATGCGGGCTCTTTTTTGGTTCCATATGAACTTTAAAGCAGTTTTTTCCAATTCTGTGAAGAAAGTCATTGGTAGCTTAATGGCAAAGGCATTGAATCTGTAAATTACCTTGGGCAGTATGGCCATTTTCACAATATTGATTCTTCCTATCCATGAGCTTGGTATGTTCTTCCATTTGTTTGTGTCCTCTTTTATTTCACTGAGCAGTGGTTTGTAGTTCTCCTTGCAGAGGTCCTTCACATCCCTTGGAAGTTGGATTCCTAGGCATTTATTCTCTTTGAAAAAACTGTGAATGGGAGTTCATTCATGATTTGGCTCTCTGTTTGTCTGTTATGAGTGTATAAGAAGGCTTGCGATTTTTGTAGGGACATGGATGGAGCTGGAAACCATCATTCTTAGCAAACTATCACAAGAACAGAAAACCAAACACCGCATGTTCTCACTCATAGGTGGGAACTGAACAATGAGATCATTTGGACTCGGGAAGGGGAACATCACACACTGGGGCCTATCATGGGGAAGGGGGAGGAGGGAGGGATTGCATTGGGGAGTTATACATGATATAAATGATGAATTCATGGGTGCTGACGAGTTGATGGGTGCAGCACACCAACATGGCATAAGTATACATATGTAACAAACCTGCACGTTATGCACATGTACCGTAGAACTTAAAGTATAATAAAAAAACAAAAAAAACCACAACAACAACAACAAAAAAAGAAAATCACAAGCATTCCTACAATAACAGACAGAGCCAAATCATCAGTGAACTCTCATTCACAATTGCTACAAAGAGAATAAAATACCTAGGCATACAACTTACAAGGGATGTGAAGGACCTCTTCAAGGAACCTCAAATCACTGCTCAAGGAAATAAAAGAGGACACAAACAAACAGAAAAATATTCTATGCTCATGAAGAGAATCAATATCGTGAAAATGGCCATACTGCCCAAAGCAATTTATGAATTCAGTGCTATTTCCATCAAAGTACCATTGACTTCCTTCACATGTTTGGAAAAAACTACTTTAAATTTCATATGGAACAAAAAAAGAGCCCGCATAGCCAAGACAATCCTAAGTAAAAAGAGCAAAGCTGGAGGCATCACAGTACTTGACTTCAAACTTTCATATAAGGCTACCGTAACCAAAACAGCATGGTACAGGGCAGGGAACATCACACACTGGCGCATGTCAGGGGTTGGGGGGCCGAGAGAGGGATAGCATTAGGAGAAATACCTAATGTAGATGATGAGTTGATGGGTGCAGCAAACCACCATGGCACATGTATACCTATGTAACAAACCTGCACGTTTTGCACATGTAATCCATAACTTAAAGTATAATAATAATTAAAAAAGAATGAGATCCATTCACTTGCAACAACATGGATGGATCTGGAGTTCATTATGTTGAGTAAAATAAGTGAGACAGAAAAAAAAAATCACTTGTTCTCACTAATTTATGGTATCCAAATTCAAAACAATTGAATTATTGGACATCAAGGATAGAAGGATGCTTACCAAAGGTTGGGAACAATAGTAAGGACCTTGGGGTGAGTGGGGGGTGCGGGGAGGTGGGGGCTGTTAATGGGTACAAAAAATATAGAGAATGGATAAGACCTACTGTTTCATAGCACAACAGGCTGGCTACAGTCAGTATTAACTTAATTGTACATTTTAAAATAACTTAAAGAGTGTAACTCAATTGTTTGTTATTTAAAAGATAAATGCTTGAGGGAATGAATACCCTATTCTTCATGATGTGCTTATTTCACATTGCATACCTATATCAATACGCTTCATGTACCCCAGAAATATATGTACCTACTATGTACCCACAAAAAATAAAAATAAAAAATTTAAATAAGTAAAAATAAATTTTAAAAAAATGCACAGAAGGGCATTACATAATGGGAAAGGGCTGAATTCAACAAGAAGACCTAGCTATCCTAAATATATACACACCCAACACAAGAGCACCCAGATTCAAATAGCAAGTTCTTAGAGAGCTACGAAGAGATTTAGATGATCACACAATAATAGTGGGAGACTTCAATACTCTTCTGACAATATTAGACAGATTATGAAGGCAGAAAAATAACAAAGATATTTAGGACCTGAACTCAACACTTGACCAAATGGACCTAATAGACACGTAAAGAACACTCCACCCAAAGACAACTCCATAAGAAGAAAATTACGTTCTTCCCATTTGCACATGGCACGTAATCTGAAATCAACCACAAAATCAGAAATAAAACAATCCTCAGCATATAAAGAAAACCAAAATCATAGTAACCATAACAACATGATCTTGTTTTTTCTTATGGATTCATAGTATTCCATAAAGACTATATACCACATTTTCTTCATCCAACCTATCATTGATTAGCATCTAAGTTGATTCCATTTCTTTGCTATTGTGAATAGTGCTGTGAACACACTCGTGCATGTGGCTTTATAGTAGAACAATTTCTATTCTATTTGGGTGTATATGCAATAATAGAAATGCTGAATATAATGGTAATTCTGTTTTAAATTCTTTGAGAAATCGCCTAACTTCTTTCCACAGAGGCTGAACTTATTTACATTCCTCCAGTGCTGTATAAGCATTCCTCTTTCTCCACAGCCTCACCAGCATCTGTTTTTTTGTTTTGTTTTGTTTTGGACTTTTTAGTAATATCCATTCAGACAAGTGTGGCAGACAAGTATGGGATAGTATCTCATTGTGGCTTTAATTAGAATTTATCTGATAATTAATGATGTTGAGAATATTTTCATATGTTCTTGGTCACTTGCATGTCATTTTTTGAGAAGTTTCTGTTAATGTCCTTTGCCTGATTCTTAATGGGATTATTGTATTTTGCTTGTTGAATTTAGTTCCTTATAGATCCCAGATATCAGACCTTTTTCAGATGTATGGTTTGTCAGTATTTTCTCCCATTGTTTAGGTTCTCTGTTTACTCTGTTGATAGTTTCTTTTGCTGTGCAGAAGCTCTTCAGTTTAATTGTGTTTCACTTTCAGTTTGTTTTTGTTGCAATTGCTTTTCAGAACTTAGTCATAAATTGTTTACAATAATCATTGTCCAGAATATTTTCCTTCTTTTTGAGGATTTTTATCTAGTTTGAGGTGTTCCATTTCTTTTTTTTTTTTTATTTTTTTTATTTTTTATTTTTTATTATACTTTAAGTTCTAGGGTACATGTGCATAACGTTTATATCATGTATAACTCCCCAATGCAATCCCTCCCTCCTCCCCCCTCCCCATGATAGGCCCCAGTGTGTGATGTTCCCCTTCCCGAGTCCAAGTGATCTCATTGTTCAGTTCCCACCTATGAGTGAGAACATGCGGTGTTTGGTTTTCTGTTCTTGTGATAGTTTGCTAAGAATGATGGTTTCCAGCTGCATCCATGTCCCTACAAAGGACGCAAACTCATCCTTTTTGATGGCTGCATAGTATTCCATGGTGTATATGTGCCACATTTTCTTAATCCAGTCTGTCACAGATGGACATTGGGTTGATTCCAAGTCTTTGCTATTGTGAATAGTGCCGCAATAACATACGTGTGCATGTGTCTTTGTAGTAGAGTAATTTATAATCCTTTGGGTATATACCGAGTAGTGGATAGCTGGGTCATATGGTACATCTAGTTCTAGATCCTGAGGAATCGCCATACTGTTTTCCATAATGGTTGAACTAGTTTACAATCCCACCAACAGTGTAAAAGTGTTCCTATTTCTCCACATCCTCTCCACATCTATTGTTTCCTGACTTCTTAATGATTGCCATTCTAACTGGTGTGAGATGGTATCTCATTGTGGTTTTGATTTGCATTTCTCTGATGGCGAGTGATGACGAGCATTTTTTCATGTGTCTGTTGGCTGTATGGATGTCTTCTTTTGAGAAATGTCTGTTCATATCCTTTCCCACTTTTTGATGGGGTTGTTTGTTTTTTCTTGTATATTTGTTAGAGTTCTTTGTAGATTCTGGATATTAGCCCTTTGTCAGATGAGTAGGTTGCAAAAATTTTCTCCCATTCTGTAGGTTGCCTGTTCACTCTGATGGTAGTTTCTTTTGCTGTGCAAAAGCTCTTAGTTTAATGAGATCCCATTTGTCAATTTTGGCTTTTGCTGCCGTTGCTTTTGGTGTTTTAGACATGAAGTCCTTGCCCATGCCTATGTCCTGAATGGTACTACCTAGATTTTCTTCTAGGGTTTTTATGGTATTAGGTCTAACATTTAAGTCTCTAATCCATCTTGAATTAATTTTCGTATAAGGGGTAAGGAAAGGATCCAGTTTCAGCTTTCTACTTGTGGCTAGCCAATTTCCCAGCACCATTTATTAAATAGGGAATCCTTTCCCCATTTCTTGTTTTTGTCATGTTTGTCAAAGATCAGATGGCTGTAGATGTGGTATTATTTCTGAGGACTCTGTTCTGTTCCACTGGTCTATTTCTCTGTTGTGGTACCAGTACCATGCTGTTTTGGTTACTGTAGCCTTGTAGTATAGTTTGAAGTCAGGTAGCGTGATGCCTCCAGCTTTGTCCTTTTGACCTAGGATGTCTTGGCAATGCGGGCTCTTTTTTGGTTCCATATGAACTTTAAGCAGTTTTTTTCAATTCTGTGAAGAACTCATTGGTAGCTTGATGGGGATGGCATTGAATCTATAAATAACCTGGGCAGTATGGCCATTTTCACGATATTGATTCTTCCTATCCATGAGCATGGTATGTTCTTCCATTTGTTTGTGTCCTCTTTGATTTCACTGAGCAGTGGTTTGTAGTTCTCCTTGAAGAGGTCCTTTACATCCCTTGTAAGCTGGATTCCTAGTATTTTATTCTCTTTGAAGCAATTGTGAATGGAAGTTCATTCTGACTTGGCTCTCTGCTTGTCTGTTACTGGTGTATAAGAATGCTTGTGATTTTTGCACATTAATTTTGTATCCTGAGACTTTGCTGAAGTTGCTTATCAGCTTAAGGAGATTTGGGCTGAGACGATGGGTTTTTCTAAATATACAATCATGTCATCTGCAAACAGGGACAATTTGACTTCTTCTTTTCCTAACTGGATACCCTTGATTTCTTTCTCTTGCCTGATTGCCCTAGCCAGAACTTCCAACACTATGTCGAATAGGAGTGGTGAGAGAGGGCATCCCTGTCTTGTGCCAGTTTTCAAAGGGAATTTTTCCAGTTTTTGCCCATTCAGTATGATATTAGCTGTGGGTTTGTCGTAAATAGCTCTTATTATTTTGAGGTACGTTCCATCAATACCGAATTTATGAGCGTTTTTAGCATAAAGGGCTGTTGAATTTTGTCAAAAGCCTTTTCTGCATCTATTGAGATAATCATGTGGTTCTTGTCTTTGGTTCTGTTTATATGCTGGATTACGTTTATTGATTTGCGAATGTTGAACCAGCCTTGCATCCCAGGGATGAAGCCCACTTGATCATGGTGGATAAGCTTTTTGATGTGCTGCTGAATCCGGTTTGCCAGTATTTTATTGAGATTTTTGCATCGATGTTCATCAGGGATATTGGTCTAAAATTCTCTTTTTTTGTTGTGTCTCTGCCAGGCTTTGGTATCAGGATGATGTTGGCCTCATAAAATGAGTTAGGGAGGATTCCCTCTTTTTCTATTGATTGGAATAGTTTCAGAAGGAATGGTACCAGCCTCCTTGTACCTCTGGTAGAATTCAGCTGTGAATCCATCTGGTCCTGGACTTTTTTCGTGGGTAGGCTATTAATTGTTGCCTCAATTTCAGAGCCTGTTATTGGTCTATTCAGGGATTCAACTTCTTCCTGGTTCAGTCTTGGGAGAGTGTAAGTGTCCAGGAAATTATCCATTTCTTCTAGATTTTCTCGTCGATTTGCGTAGAGGCATTTATAGTATTCTCTGATGGTTTTTGTATTTCTGTGGTCGGTGGTGATATCCCCTTTATCATTTTTTATTGCGACTATTTGATTCCTCTCTCTTTTCTTCTTATTAGTCTAGCTAGCGGTCTGTCAATTTTGTTGATCTTTTCAAAAAACCAACTCCTGGATTCATTGATTTTTTGGAGGGTTTTTTGTGACTCTATCTCCTTCAGTTCTGCTCTGATCTTAGTTATTTCTTGCCTTCTGCTAGCTTTTGAATGTGTTTGCTCTTGCCTCTCTAGTTCTTTTAATTGTGATGTTAAGTGTCAATTTTAGATCTTTCCTGCTTTCTCTTGTGGGCATTTAGTGCTATAAATTTCCCTCTACACACTGCTTTAAATGTGTCCAGAGATTCTGGTATGTTGTATCTTTGTTCTCATTGGTTTCAAAGAACATCTTTATTTCTGCTTTCATTCGTTATGTACCCAGTAGTCATTCAGGAGCGTTATTCAGTTTCCATGTAGTTGAGCGGTTTTGATTGAGTTTCTTAGTCCTGAGTTCTAGTTTGATTGCACTGTGGTCTGAGAGACAGTTTGTTATAATTTCTGTTCTTGTACATTTGCTGAGGAGTGCTTTACTTCCAATTATGTGGTCAATTTTGGAATAAGTGCGATGTGGTGCTGAGAAGAATGTATATTCTGTTGATTTGGGGTGGAGAGTTCTATAGATGTCTATTAGGTCCGCTTGGTGCAGAGATGAGTTCAATTCCTGGATATCCTTGTTAACTTTCTGTCTCGTTGATCTGTCTAATGTTGACAGTGGAGTGTTGAAATCTCCCATTATTATTGTATGGGAGTCTAAGTCTCTTTGTAGGTCTCTAAGGACTTGCTTTATGAATCTGGGTGCTCCTGTATTGGGTGCATATATATTTAGGAGAGTTAGCTCTTCCTGTTGAATTGATCCCTTTACCATTATGTAATGGCCTTCTTGTCTCTTTTGATCTTTGATGGTTTAAAGTCTGTTTTATCAGAGACTAGGATTGCAACCCCTGTTTTTTTGTTCTCCATTTGCTTGGTAGATCTTTCTCCATCCCTTTATTTTGAGCCTATGTATGTCTCTGCATGTGAGATGGGTCTCCTGAATACAGCAGACTGATGGGTCTTGACTCTTTATCCAGTTTGCCAGTCTGTGTCTTTTAATTGGAGCATTTAGTCCATTTACAATTAAGGTTAATATTGTTATGTGTGAACTTGATCCTGTCATTATGATATTAACTGGTTATTTTGCTCATTAGTTGATGCAGTTTCTTCCTAGCCTCGATGGTCTTTACATTTTGGCATGTTTTTGCAATGGCTGGTACGGTTGTTCCTTTCCATGTTTAGGGCTTCCTTCAGGGTCTCTTGTAAGGCAGGCCTGGTGGTGACAAAATCTCTAAGCATTTGCTTATCTGTAAAGGATTTTATTTCTCCTTCACTGATGAAACTTAGTTTGGCTGGATATGAAATTCTGGGTTGAAAATTCTTTTCTTTAAGAACGTTGAATATTGGCCCCCACTCTCTTCTGGCTTGTAGAGTTTCTGCCGAGAGATCTGCTGTTAGTCTGATGGGGCCCTTTGTGGGTAACCCGACCTTTCTCCTGGCTGCCCTTAAGATTTTTTCCTTCATTTCAACTTTGGTGAATCTGGCAATTATGTGTCTTGGAGTTGCTCTTCTGGAGGAGTATCTTTGTGGCGTTCTCTGTATTTCCTGAATTTGAATGTTGGCCTGCCCTACTAGGTTGGGGAAGTTCTCCTGGATGATATCCTGAAGAGTGTTTTCCAACTTGGTTCCATTTTCCCCCTCACTTTCAGGCACCCCAATCAGACGTAGATTTGGTCTTTTTACATAATCCCATACTTCTTGCAGGCTTTGTTCATTTCTTTTTCTTCTTTTTTCTTTTGGTTTCTCTTCTCGCTTCATTTCATTCATTTGATCCTCAATCGCTGATACTCTTTCTTCCAGTTGATCGAGTCGGTTACTGAAGCTTGTGCATTTGTCACGTATTTCTCGTGTCATGGTTTTCATCTCTGTCATTTCGTTTATGATCTTCTCTGCATTATTAGTCTAGCTGTCAATTCTTCCACTTTTTTTTCAAGATTTTTAGTTTCTTTGCGCTGGGTACGTAATTCCTCCTTTAGCTCTGAGAAGTTTGATGGACTGAAGCCTTCTTCTCTCATCGTCAAAGTCATTCTCTGACCAGCTTTGATCCGTTGCTGGCGATGGGCTGCGCTCCTTTGCAGGGGGAGATGCGCTCTTATTTTTTGAATTTCCAGCTTTTCTGCCTTGCTTTTTCCCCATCTTTGTGGTTTTATCTGTCTCTGGTCTTTGATGATGGTGACGTACTGATGGGGTTTTGGTATAGTTGTCCTTCCTGTTTGATAGTTTTCCGTCTGACAGTCAGAAGGACTGTCTGTTGGTCTGTTGGAGATTGCTTGAGGTCCACTCCAGACCCTGTTTGCCTGGGTATCAGCGGCAGAGGTTGCCAAAGATAGAATATTGCTGAGCAGCGAGTGTACCTGTCTGATTCTTCCTTTGGAAGTTCCTCTCAGGGTGACTCCACCCTGTGAGGTGTGGGGTGTCAGACTGCCCCTAGTGGGGGATGTCTCCCAGCTAGGCTACTCGGGGGTCAGGGACCCACCTGAGCAGGCAGTCTGTCCGTTCTCGGATCTCAACCTCCGCCTTGGGAGATCCACGGCTCTCCCCAAAGCTGTCAGACAGAGTCGTTCGCCTCTGCACCAACCCCGCTGCTTTCCCTGTTGGACCTCAGCTGTGGGCTGTCCCCAGAGGTGGAGTCTACAGAGACAGGCAGGTTTCCTTGAGCTGCTGTGAGCTCCACCCAGTTCGAGCTTCCCAGTGGCTTTGTTTACCTACTTAAGTCTCAGCAATGGCGGGCGCCCCTCCCCCAGCCTCGCTGCTACCTTGCGGATAGATGCGGCAGACTGCTGTGTTAGCAGTGAGGGAGGCTCCGTGGGCGTGGGACCCTCCCGGCCAGGTGTGGGATATATTCTCCTGTGTGCCTGTTTCCTTAAAGCGCAGTATTGGGGTGGGAGTTACGCGATTTTCCAGGTGTTATGTGTCTCAGTTCCCCTGGCTAGGAAAACGGATTTCCTTCCCCCTTGCGCTTCCAGGTGAGGCGATGCCTCGCCCTGCTTCAGCTCACGCTGGTCAGGCTGCAGCAGCTGACCAGCACCGATTGTCCGGCACTCCCTAGAGAGATGACCCCAGTACCTCAGTTGAAAATGCAGAAATCACCGGTCTTCTGTGTTACTCGCACTGGGAGTTGGAGACTGGAGCTGTTCCTATTCGGCCATCTTGCTCCGCCCCTCCTCGAGGTGTTCCATTTCAATCTTTATCTAATCTTGAGATCATTTCTGTATGTGGTGAAAAATAAGGGTCTATACGTAGGGTTATCTATCCATCCCAGCATCACCTGTTAAATAGAGTGTTCTTTCCCTAGTGTTTATTTTGTGTTCAAGATCAGATAGGTTTAGGTGTGTGGTTTGTTTGCTGGGCTCTCTATTATATTCTGTTGGTCTATGGGTCTGTTTTTTGTTTGTTTTTACCAGTACCATGCTCTTTTGGTTACTGTAGGCTTTTAATATAATGTGAAGTTGGGTAATGTGATGTTTCCAGCTTTGTTCTTTTTGCTTAGGATTGCTTTGGCTATTTGGCCTCTTTTTTGGTTCCATATTAATTTAAATTATTTTTTGGAATTCTGTGAAAAGTGACATGACTATTTTGGTAGGAAAAGCATTGAATCTGCATATTGTTTTGGGCAGCATGGCCATTTTGACAATATTGATTCTTCCAATCCATAAGCATGGAATGTTTGTTCCATTTGTATGCATCATGTATGATTTCTTTCCACAGTGTTTTGTAGTTTCCCATGTAGATACCTTTCTATTTCTTGGTTAGATATATTCCTACATATTTTATTTCTTTTTGTAACTATTGTAAATGGAATTGTGCTCTCGACATGTTCAACATGCATGAATGCTGTTGGTGTAAAGAAATGGTTTTATTTCGTGTACATTCATTTTGCACCCTGAAACTTTACTGAAGTTCTAGAAGCTTTTTGGTTGGTGTTTTAGGGATTTTTAGGTTTATAGCCATATCATCAGTTAAAATAGATTAATAGATTATTTGACTTTTTTTTCCTTCATGTTTGGAAGTCTTTTCTTTTTTCTTTTTTCTTCTTCTTCTTTTTTTTAATCCTGCCTAATTGCTTGGGGTAGGACATCTAGTACTATGTTGAAGAGATTGCTGAATGTGGACATTCTTGTCTTTTCTCTGGTCTTAAAGGGAATGCTTTCAGCTTTTGCCCATTCAGTATGCTGTTGGCTGTGTGTTTTACGAAGATGGCTTTTATTATTTTGAGGTGTGTTCTTTTGATGCCTAGTTTGTTGAGGGTTTTTGTTAGGAGGGAATATTGGATTTTATTGAAAGCTTTTTCTGCATGTATTGAGATGATTATATGTTTTTTGTTTCTAATTTGGCTAATGTGGTGAATCACTTTTACTGATTTGCGTATATGAAACTAACATTCCTTCCCAGGAATAAAGCCTACATAATTGTAGTAAATTAACTTTTTGATGTGCTGCTGGATTTAGTTTGCTAGTGTTACGTTGAGAATTTTTGCATCTATGTTCATCAGAAATATTAACCTGTAGTTTTATCTTTTTGTTGTGTCTTTGCCAGATTTTGGTATCAGGTTAATGCTGGCTTTATAGAATGAGTTTTGGAGAATTCTATCCTGCTCTGTTTTTTGGAATAGTTTCAGTAGAATTGGTACCAGCTTTTTTTTTTTTTTTTTTTTTTTTGTACATTGGATATCATTGGCTGTGGATCCATCTGGTCCAGGGCTTTTTTATTGTTAGCTATTTTATAACTGATTCCATTTCAAAACTCCATATTGATCTGCTCAGGGTTTTAACTTTTTCCTATTTCAATCTTGGGAAGTTGTGTGCTTCCAGGAATTTATTCATTTTGTCTAGGTTTTCTAATTTTTGTGCAAAGAGGTCTTCATCAGGATCTCTCAGTATTTTTGTATTTCTGTGAGATAAGATGGAAAGTCATGTTTGTCATTTCTGATTGTGCTCATTTGGATCTCCTCTCTTTTTTCTTTGTTTAGCTAGTGGTCTATCAATCTTTTTTATCCTTTGAAAAAAAACAACTTTTAGTTTTGTTGATTCTTTGTGTAGATTTTGGATCTTAATTTCATTCAGTTCTGCCCTGATTTAAGTTGTTTCTTATTTTCTGCTAGCTTTGGGAGGGGTAATTTTTTTTCCTCCTGGCTCCTCTAGATTGATGTTAGGTTAGTAATTTGAGTTATTTTAAACTTTTTGATGTAGTGTTTAGCACTAGAAACAGAATAGAGAGCCCAGCAAACAAACCACACACCTAAAACTATCTGATCTTAACACTGTTTTTCTTAACACTGCTTTTGTTACATTCTGAAGATATTGGTATTTTGTGTCTCTGTTTATGGTAAATAATTTTTTTAATTTTTGCACTAATTTTTTTATTCAAAGTCACTCAGCAGCAAATTATTTAATTTTCACATAACTGTGAAGTTTTGAAAAATCTTCTTGATATTGATTTCTGTTTTTATTCCACCATTATCTGACAATATGGTTGATATTATTTCAAATCTTGTAGATCTATTGTGACTTGCTTTATGGCCAAGCATATGGTCAATCTTAGCGTATGTTTCTTGTACAGATGAGAAACGTATATTCTGTGGTTGATGAGTGGAGTATTCTCTAGATATCTATTAGGTCCAAAGGGTCAAATGTGGAATTTGAGTTCAGAATTTCTTTTGTAGTGTTCTGCTTTGAGGATCTCTCTAACACTCTCTACAGGATTTTGAATACTCCTATTATTATTGTATTGCTGTCTAAGTTCACTTGTAGGTCTGTAAGTACTGTTTTAATGAATCTGGGTGCTCTAATGTTGGGTGGGTGTATATGAGGATAATTATCCTTTATTATTATTACTGTTATTGGTTTAACATGTTTTATCTGATATAAAAATAAAAGACTGTTCTTTTTTTCTGTTTGTGTGATATATATCGTTTTTCTTCCATTTGCTTTGATAATATGGATGCTGTCATATGTGAGATGGTTCTCTTGAAGAGCAGAGCAGATGGTTGGCTTTTGCTTGGTTTTGTTTTATTTTATTTTATTTTTTTTGATAGTGTATCTCTCTGTCACCCTTGTGGAGAACAGTGGCATAATCTTGGCTCACTGCAGCCTCTGTGTCCTGGGTTCAAGCAGTTCTTCTGCCTCAGCCTCTTAAGTAGCTAAAAGTACACATGCACATCCCCATGCCTGGCTAAATTTCTGTGTGTTTTTTGTAGAGATAGGGTTTCACCATGTTGGCCAGCCTGGTCTCAAACTCCTGACCTCAAGAGATCCACTAACCTTGCTCTCCCAAAGTGCTGAGGTCACAGGTGTAAGCCACCATGCACAGCTGGATCTTGCTCCTTTATTCAACTTGCCACGATGTCCCTTTTAAGCGGGGAGTTTAGGCTATCCACATCCAAGGTTCATATTGATATACGAAGCTTCCATCCTGTCATGATGTTTTTAGCTGGTTTCTTTGTAGTCTTGATTGTATGGTTACTGAATAGGGTCTGTCGCTATGTATTTATATGTGTTGTTGTAGTAACAGGTATTGTTCTTTCATTTGCATGCTTAGAATTCCTATTAAGATCTCTTGTAAAGCTGGTCTCCTGGTAATGAATTCCTTTGGTGCTTGCTTGTACGGAAAGTTTTATTTCTCTTCCACTTATAAAGCTCAGTTTGGTGAGATGTGAAATTATTGTCCAGATTTTCTCTTTTTTAACAATGCTGGAAATTGACCCTCAATGTACCCTGTCTTTTATGGTGTGTGCTGATAAGTCCACTTTAGCCTAATAGAATTATTTTGTATGTAAATAAACCTTTTTATTAGCGCCCTTTGAGATTTTTTTTCAGCATTTACTTAAACAGTCTTCGACTATATGCCACAGTGATGTTTGTTTTATTATAGTATCTCAAAAATGTTCTCTGAATATATTTCATCTGGATTTCTAACTCTCTAGCAAGATTAGGATAATTATCTTGAATAATTTTCCCAATATGTTTTCCAGGTTGTTTAATTTTCTTTTTCTCTCTCAAGAATGTCAATAGTTCATAGGTTTTGTCACATTACATAATCCCATATTTCTTGAAGGCTTTGTTTATTTTTAAAAATTCTTTATGATTTTTTTGTGACTTCATTAGCTCAAAAGACCAGTCTTCAAAAAGTGAAATTCTTTCTTCTGCTTGGTGCAATCTATTAATAAAGTTTTTGATTGTATTTTGAAATTTCTAAAGTGCATTTTTCAATTTCAGAAGCTCTGATTAATGTCTTCTTAAGATGTTTATGTCTTCCTTTATTTGCCAAATTGCTCTCGAAGTAACCTTGTGTTGATTTTCAGCCTTGTCTTGGATCTCCTTGAGCTTCCTTGCAATCTATGTTTTGAGTTCTTTATCTGCCATTTTTTAGTTTTCATTTTGTTTAGGGCACACTGCTGAGAAGCCTGTGTAATCTTCTGGTGGTTGATGTGGTTTGGCTGTGTCCCCACCCAAATATAATCTTGAATTGTAGTTCCCATTATCTTCATGTATCATGGGAGGTACCTGGTGGGAGGTAATTTAATCATGGGGAAAGTTACCCTCATGCTGTCCTCATGAGAGTGAATACGGCTCAAGAGATCTGATAGTTTTATAAAGGGGAGTTTCCCTGCACACATGCTCTTGCCTGCCACCATGTAAGACGTGCCTTTGCTCCTCCTTTGTTTTCTGCCATGATTGTGAGGCCTCCCAAGTCATGTGGAATTGTGAGTCCATCAAACCTCTTTTTCCTTATAAATTACCTAATCTTCAGTATTACTTCATAGCAGGATGAAAATGGACTACTATGGTGGTTTTACTACATTCAGGTTTTTCTTGGTGCCAGAATTTTTGCTCTGGTTTCTTCTCATTTGAAAACACTGGCACTTCTAATTTTTGCATTTATTTTCATGTAAATAGAATGTTTTTCTTTCTTTCTTCATAATATTTTTTTTCTTTTTCTTTCCCTCCTTCACTAGGGGGTGTGACTGTAAAGAACATTGTGCAGGCTCTTTTGACTTTACTTCTATAGCCATATGTGATTGTTTCAGCAGATTTTATATTGAACGGTGCAGTTTCCCCTATAAGCCAGTAAATTGCACTTACAGGTAAGAGCTGGCTGTGACTAAAGTGGCTGAGTATAAACTTGATCCTTGTTTACTGGCAGAAGCTCTCTGTTGCCTGTGGTAATGGGCTAATTCATGGAGTGCACAATGATGTCAGCTCCTTGCTCAGCCCTGTAGGGGTGGACTAAGATTGATGGGCTGGATTATGAAGCCCTTTTACAGGTTCCCCAATGACAGGCACAAGCTCCAGCGCTGAAGGGGGATCTAGAGAGTGACCACCTAGTGCCCAGAGGTGTGCCTAGGCATGGAGCTAGGAAACCTCATCAGCCCCAAGTTCTCTGCATGTTGAGGGGGCAACCTAAACTCCTAATCAAGGAGAGTGGGTGCTCCAGATGCTTGAGGTCTGCCTGAGAATGGAGAGTAGAAGGCCCCTTTGAACCACAATCGTAGCACAGGAAGAATAGGGCAGTGTAGGCTGCTAATCCAGGTGATCTGGTACTCCAGATGCCTGGAGATATAGCTGAACATGGATGACAGTGGGCTTGATTTCTCCATGTGGCTTTTCTCCTGCACTGGAAAGGTACTCAGGCTACTGATCCTGGCAGGCAGGTGCTTCAAATGCTTAGAGATATGCCTGGCTGTGAGGCCGAGAGCACCCTGTTACACTACAATTTATTCACAGGAATCTTGGGGCAGCTGACACTGCAGATTCAGGTCAATGGGTGCTCCAAATGCCTGGAGATATGCCTGTGCATGTAGCAGAGAGTCCCCCAACCCCACCATACGATGTATGCATAGGAAGGGTGGGGTGGTTCAGGCTGCTGATCTATAAAAGCAGTTGCTCTGAATGCCTGAAACCTTTCCTGGGTCGGGAGCAGAGATGATCCCACTGCATTATGATCTCAGAGGAGCAGACTGGGGTATCCAGCAATGACACACACAGAGTTGTTTCAGGTCACCATACTGGCTCTGGCTATAAGCCTCATTGTCCAGGAGAAACCACAGCTGCAGCAGTTCTCCTACTGCCCAAGACCTGGAAACAGGGAGAGCACAATTCCAGTGCCTAGTTCTGGGGCATTTTTCACACTCACCACTCAGTTCTGACTGTGGAGGTCTCTACCATACTCCAGAGAAAGCCTTCCAATCTCTGACTTGAGACTAAAATGGCCACATGTTCATTATTCCAGGTTTCCACAAAATGACTGACTTTTTATAAGCCCAGATTAAAAATAGCATCCTGTTCTGGGTCCGGGGTCTGGGAAAATGCACGCAGCTTCTCCCAATGCCTTTCCCTCTCAGCATTTTTAAGCCTTTCCCCACATTAGCCCCAGGGCTTAGGAGAAACAAAGTGTTCTCCTTTGGCCTGAGTTTCACCGATCCTGAGTGAAAAGATTAGTCACAGAGTGACTCTCTTTCCCTCTCATGTACTGGGGCTTCACTCACTTTTATCAGCTGGATGCTGTCACTTTCAGCTAGATGGGCTGCTTACCCACTGTATCCTCCAAAAGAATTTTGGTGTTCTTTACTTTTCCAGTGGATTCCCATTTTTTTTCTTGAGTTAAAGCTCACAGATTTCCCAATCTTCTTCTTGAGGTGAAGCTCACGGAGCTGATCTTTGTGCACTATTTTGCTATCTCCATGGCTAAGGCATGCTAAAAGTCTGTAATGTGCCATTTTGGGGGAAAATGTGCATGGCCATTTTGACATAAGGTATTTTAAAAAATTAATACACTGGGGCCCAGCAATTTCAATTTATGCAATTCTTATATCCTGGTGAAAAATCAGAGAATACACAAAGAGATATATATAAAAATGTTTCATTGAGAATTGTTTGAACTATTATAAATACAAATAAAATCTAAGTCAACAAAAGTATGGCAAAAAAACCTGAGGTATAAGAAAATGGGACTGGAGACTTTAGTCTACAGTTCAGACACATTGAGGGGACTTTTGGACATTTTACATGTGCCAGTCTACTCTCTGCATAGACAGTTATGATTGGCCAATTGTAATAAAGGATGATTCAGCACAACATTGTGGTTTTTATTGAACTGAGAAACTTACATATATTACAATCAGAGGAGGATAATTAAAGCACATTATGTTCCTCAAATATCTTCTATTGCATGGTCTCTGGATAGAAATAAATTATTCATGCTTGTTATGTTTCTAATTAGTAATAGAAAAATGTTTAGGTATTACCACTGCTGATGAACTACAGTTTACTCAGCATTTTTCATCTTCAGTGTTTTCATCTCTGCTTGCAATGCCTCTTCTTTTCTATCAGTCCAGCTCCCTGTTCTTTCAGAGTCATTATACCTCACATCACTAAATATCTTTTCCAGGAAGCTAATGTCATGCTACCTGGATAGAACATGTACTCCTTTTCTGAGTTACCTAAGAATATTTTGTATAAAATATGCTCACCTATTTATTTATTAAAAATTAAAACTGAGACATCTAAGAAACCTAAAGACACTTATATTATTGTAGAGATGAAGGCCATGTGAAAATTTTATATAATTTGCTTGATTAAAAACATCCTGAGAGAGTCTAAGATAGTTACTTGCAGCGTAAGACATTGCTTGAAACACCCAGAGCTCTAATTTCTTTTTGTAAACCTTGTTCTCTTAGAGAAAATAAGTTTTTATTCCGGGTTCTCCTCTTTTTTAGTTTTCCATAGTAATCTGCAAAGAAAAAAATGTGATGCATTTTTAAAAGACACACTCCAAAAGTCCTAAAAAGAAATTGGTAAAATTCTTGGTTGACAGGGTTGTTTTTTTTTTGTTTTGTTTTGTTTTCAATCAGCACTTTAAATATGCCATCCTACTGCCTTCTGACCACCATGGTTTCTGACAATACATGGAGTGTTAACCTTTTTGAAGACTCCTTGTGTGTGATGAGTTATTTCTTGCTGCTGTCAAGATTTTCTCTTTGGTCTTGGCTTTTGCCAATTTGACTATTATATGATTTACAATGTCTTTCAGTGTATATTATTTTGTGTTTATCAGTTTATAAATTACATGGAGTCCTTAGAGCTTATTGAATGCATAGATTTATGTTTTATTCCAAATTTGGGATGTTTTCAGTCATTATTTCATCAATATTTTTCAGGTTATTCTTCGGTATTTTCAAATACTTTTCAGGTAGCCCAGGTCAGATAGGACAAATACAATAATTTCAATATAAGGTCTGTCCTCTTTCTGGAACCAAAGACCAAGTTCTCACACTAAAAATGCAGACCCCTATATTTAACACTACCGCTGAGCCAGAGAAAAAAAATGCACGTAAAAATACCACAAAACTTTCCTGACCTTTTAAAGTAGTCATTTTCTTAATTCAGTATTCCCTCGCTTGTTGTAAATGTTTGATTGTTTTCTGGAATTCTGGCAAAGTTGGTTCTAGAGATTCTGCTTGTCTTTTGATGATTCTGTTGAAGAATGGGAGCTTGAACCTGTCTACTCTGTCAATTCACTGACATTACACTGTTTGCCTTTTATTGATTTTTGAGCAAATTCTGTAAAGTTTGTATTTTCTGTCATGTGTAACCATTCAGTTAGCTTAATGACTAGATAAGGATTGGACAGATATATATTTTTTAAATGCTTAAAACTGACAAGTCCCCTAGTCTGTGCTGACAGCCTCTGTCTGTATGTTGAGTCATGCTTTAAGCAATAAGTCAGGAGATAGAAAACTTTGCCTTTGTCTTTACTTCCAGTTTGTTCAGAACCAGCTTGTTCAGCCCAAGGTAAGAGTTTAGAACTTTCTGAAGTCTTTCCTCAGCTGGAGCACAGATTTCCAAATGTTTTGGACTAATGCCTTCAGGCAAAAGGCTTTCTGCACTGAATGAGCTCCAAGTAAAATCAAGTAATGAAAACCTTGCAAGTTGGGTGTTTCAGGAAACCAGAATACAGGTCAAATAATGACATGTCTCTGGGAATAGGCTTTGGAGGAACTCCAACTTCATTCTTTCCCCTTTGTTGTTGGTAGGATAATGGTTTTCATTGTGAGTGTAAGTTGCTGATTCTCAGATATTGTAGAATTGCAAAAATAGAAATAGGAATGGGACACATCAAAATGCTTTGTAAGTTCACTGTTCTTACTGAGATTCAGCATTTTGAAAAAATAAATGCTTCTCAGTTTGCTGCAACAATTTTGTTAATTTCAGAATTCTTAAAAAGTTTATTCTCCCAATTTTGGAATTTTTCATGTTTCTTTTATAGAGGAGGGAATTTTCAGAGGCCCTTATTTCACCATTTTGACTGGGATCAATTTTATCAATATTTGCTGGTTTTTATACTTGAAATGGCTACAGGAAATATATAATCTGAACTGTTAATAGTAAGCTCCTCACATTTTTGGTAACCATAGTGTTAGGCCATTTTGTGTTGCTATATAATAATTTATGAGGCTGGGAAATTTATATTTAAAAATAAGTTAATTTGGCTCATCGTTCTGCAGGCTGCCCAAGAAGCAGAGTGTCAGCATCTGCTCCTGATGGGGGTCTTGGAAGTCTGCAATCATGGTGGAAGGAAAAGGGAGAACTAGCATGGCGAAAGTGTGAGCAGTAGAGAGATAAGGAGTTTCCAGAATCCTTTAAACAACTGGCTCACATGAACTGATAGAGTGAGAACTCGTTTATTACCACAAGGACAGCACCAAGTTATTCCTGAGGGATCTGCCCCTGTGACACAAATGCCTGACACCAGGCCACATCTTCAACATTGGGGATAATAGTTTGACATAAGATTTGGAGGGGACAAATATCCTAACCATATCATTCTACCCCTTTTCATCCACCCCAGATCTCATATTCTTCTCACAGTGCAAAATACAGTAATCCCTTCCCAATAGTTTACCAAAGTCTTAATTTGTTCCAGTATTAACTCAAAAGTCCAAAGTCTACTTTGAGTCTCAAGTCAAGCTTCTACTACTTATGAGTCTGTGAGATAAAACACAAGTTATTTATATCCAAGAGACAATGGTGGCACAAGCATTGGGGAAATATTCCATTTCCAAAAGGGAGAAACTGGCCAAAAGAAGGGGCAACAGGCTCCACAATATGTTAAACCCAGCAGGATAGACATTAAACTTTAAAGCTTCAGCAAAATTTGTGACTCCAGATTCTGCATTCTGGGCACACTCATATAACAGATGCAATCCCAAGCCTTGGGCACCCTACCTCTGTAGTTTTGCAGGATGCAGCCCCTGGGACTACTCTCGCAGGTTGGAGTTAAGTGCTTGCAGCTTTTCCAGGCTCAGGGTATAAGTTGTTGGCTCTACCATTCTAGGATCTAGATGGTGGTGGTCACTTTCTTATAGTCCCATTAGGCAGTGACCCAATGGGGATTCTTTGTGAGGATTCCAATCCACATTTTCCTTCTATACTGACCTAATAGAGACTCTCATCTTGAGTTCCACTCCTGCTGCTGTCTGTGCTTCTTCCTGTGCACCCAGGCTTTCCAATACATCCTTTGAAATCTAAGTGAAAGCTACAAGCTTCCTTTACTCTTGCATACTGTATGCCTTCAGGTTTAACACTACATGGAAACCACCAACGCTTGAATTTGTGCTTTCTGGAGTGGTGGCCTGAGCTGTATCTGGGACTCTTTGAGCCACAGATAGAGCTGAAGTAGCCTGGATGCACCAAGTAGTGTACTGAGGCTGTACAGGGCAGTGGGTGTTGGGCTTGGTGCCTGAAATTATTCTTTAATTCTAGGCCTATTGGCCTATGATGGGATGAGCTGTCCAGAAGCTTTCTAAAATGTCTTCAAGGTCTTTTATCCATAGTCTTGTCTATTAGCACTTTTCTCCATTTTAGTCATACAAATCTCTCTAGAAAGTTATTGCTTCACAGCCCACTTGTATTCCTCTCTTAAAAATGTTCTTTTTTTCCTCAACTACATAACCAGGCTGTAAATTTTCCAAACTTTGATGGTTTCTTTTTAATTTTCCAAGTTTTATGTTTCCATTTTAAATATAAACTTCAACTTTAAGTCATTTATTTGCTCTTGTGTCTGACTATAGGATGTTAGAAACAGCCAGACCACATCTTGAATACTTTACTGCTTAGAAATTTCTTTCCTAAAATGCCTTAGATTATCATTCTTAAGTTCCAACTTCCATTTATCCTTAGGACATGAACACAATACAGCCGTTTATTATTTTTGTTGCTAAGGCATGCCATGGCTGACCTTTACTTTGGTTCACAATTACCTCCTCATCTCCATCTGAGACCTCATCAATCTGGACTTCACTGTTCATATATTTATTAACATTTTTAATCACAACCCCTTAACCAGTCTCTAAGAAGCTCCAAAATTCCCTCATCTCCGTGACTTCTTCTGAATCCTCCAACCTCTTCTGAACTCTGCCTGTTACCCAGTTCCAAAACCACTTTTACATTTTAAAGTTCATTTATAACAACACAATACGTCTAAGTACCAATTTTCTTTTTTATTTTTTTTTGTTTTTTGAGGCGGAGTCTCGCTCTGTCTCCCAGACTGGAGTGCAGTGGCGCAATCTCGGCTCACTGCAAGCTCCGCCTCCCGGTTCACGCCATTCTCCTGCCTCAGCCTCCCGAGTAGCTGGGACTACATGCGCCCGCCACCTTGCCCGCTAGTTTTTTGTGTTTTTAGTAGAGACGGGGTTTCACCATGCTAGCCAGATGGTCTTGATCTCTGACCTCGTGATCCGCCCGTCTCGGCCTCCCAAGTGCTGGGATTAGAGGCTTGAGCCACCGCGCCCGGCCCCATTTTCTATGTTAGTATGTTTGTATTGCTACAAAGAAATACCTGAGGCTGGGTAATTTATTTACAAAAGAAGTTTATTTGGCTCACAGCTCTGCAGGCTGTCCAAGAAGAATAGTGCCTGCATCTGCTTCTGGAAAAGGCTTCAGAGAGCATACAATCAAAGTCAATTTGCAGATGGCATGTCACATGTTTAACAGTAAGCATGAGGGAGGAAAGATCCAGAATCCTTTAAATGACCAGCTCTGAAGTGAACATATACACTCATTACCATGAGCACAGCACCAAGCCATTCACGAGAAATCCAGCCCCATGATTCAAACACTTCTCACCAGGTCCCATCTCCAACACGGGGGTTACATTTTTTTTTTTTTTAATTATACTTTAAGTTCTAGGGTACATGTGCATGACGTTTATATCATGTATAACTCCCCAATGCAATCCCTCCCCCCTCCCCCCTCCCCATGATAGGCCCCAGTGTGTGATGTTCCCCTTCCCGAGTCCAAGTGATCTCATTGTTCAGTTCCCACCTATGAGTGAGAACATGCGGTGTTTGGTTTTCTGTTCTTGTGATAGTTTGCTAAGAATGATGGTTTCCAGCTGCATCCATGTCCCTACAAAGGACGCAAACTCATCCTTTTTTATGGCTGCATAGTATTCCATGGTGTATATGTGCCACATTTTCTTAATCCAGTCTGTCACAGATGGACATTTGGGTTGATTCCAAGTCTTTGCTATTGTGAATAGTGCCGCAATAAACATACGTGTGCATGTGTCTTTGTAGTAGAGTAATTTATAATCCTTTGGGTATATACCCAGTAGTGGGATGGCTGGGTCATATGGTACATCTAGTTCTAGATCCTTGAGGAATCGCCATACTGTTTTCCATAATGGTTGAACTAGTTTACAATCCCACAACAGTGTAAAAGTGTTCCTATTTCTCCACATCCTCTCCAACACCTGTTGTTTCCTGACTTCTTAATGATTGCCATTCTAACTGGTGTGAGATGGTATCTCATTGTGGTTTTGATTTGCATTTCTCTGATGGCCAGTGATGATGAGCATTTTTTCATGTGTCTGTTGGCTGTATGGATGTCTTCTTTTGAGAAATGTCTGTTCATATCCTTTCCCCACTTTTTGATGGGGTTGTTTGTTTTTTCTTGTATATTTGTTTGAGTTCTTTGTAGATTCTGGATATTAGCCCTTTGTCAGATGAGTAGGTTGCAAAAATTTTCTCCCATTCTGTAGGTTGCCTGTTCACTCTGATGGTAGTTTCTTTAGCTGTGCAAAAGCTCTTTAGTTTAATTAGATCCCATGTGTCAATTTTTGCTTTTGCTGCCGTTGCTTTTGGTGTTTTAGACATGAAGTCCTTGCCCATGCCTATGTCCTGAATGGTACTACCTAGATTTTCTTCTAGGGTTTTTATGGTATTAGGTCTAACATTTAAGTCTCTAATCCATCTTGAATTAATTTTCGTATAAGGGGTAAGGAAAGGATCCAGTTTCAGCTTTCTACTTATGGCTAGCCAATTTTCCCAGCACCATTTATTAAATAGGGAATCCTTTCCCCATTTCTTGTTTCTCTCAGGTTTGTCAAAGATCAGATGGCTGTAGATGTGTGGTATTATTTCTGAGGACTCTGTTCTGTTCCATTGGTCTATATCTCTGTTTTGGTACCAGTACCATGCTGTTTTGGTTACTGTAGCCTTGTAGTATAGTTTGAAGTCAGGTAGCGTGACGCCTCCAGCTTTGTCCTTTTGACTTAGGATTGTCTTGGCAATGCGGGCTCTTTTTTGGTTCCATATGAACTTTAAAGCCGTTTTTTCCAATTCTGTGAAGAAACTCATTGGTAGCTTGATGGGGATGGCATTGAATCTATAAATCACCTGGGCAGTATGGCCATTTTCACGATATTGATTCTTCCTATCCATGAGCATGGTATGTTCTTCCATTTGTTTGTGTCCTCTTTGATTTCACTGAGCAGTGGTTTGTAGTTCTCCTTGAAGAGGTCCTTTACATCCCTTGTAAGCTGGATTCCTAGGTATTTTATTCTCTTTGAAGCAATTGTGAATGGAAGTTCATTCCTGATTTGGCTCTCTGCTTGTCTGTTACTGGTGTATAAGAATGCTTGTGATTTTTGCACATTAATTTTGTATCCTGAGACTTTGCTGAAGTTGCTTATCAGCTTAAGGAGATTTTGGGCTGAGACGATGGGGTTTTCTAAATATACAATCATGTCATCTGCAAACAGGGACAATTTGACTTCTTCTTTTCCTAACTGGATACCCTTGATTTCTTTCTCTTGCCTGATTGCCCTAGCCAGAACTTCCAACACTATGTTGAATAGGAGTGGTGAGAGAGGGCATCCCTGTCTTGTGCCAGTTTTCAAAGGGAATTTTTCCAGTTTTTGCCCATTCAGTATGATATTAGCTGTGGGTTTGTCATAAATAGCTCTTATTATTTTGAGGTAATTCCATCAATACCGAATTTATTGAGCGTTTTTAGCATAAAGGGCTGTTGAATTTTGTCAAAAGCCTTTTCTGCATCTATTGAGATAATCATGTGGTTCTTGTCTTTGGTTCTGTTTATATGCTGGATTACGTTTATTGATTTGCGAATGTTGAACCAGCCTTGCATCCCAGGGATGAAGCCCACTTGATCATGGTGGATAAGCTTTTTGATGTGCTGCTGAATCCGGTTTGCCAGTATTTTATTGAGAATTTTTGCATCGATGTTCATCAGGGATATTGGTCTAAAATTCTCTTTTTTTGTTGTGTCTCTGCCAGGCTTTGGTATCAGGATGATGTTGGCCTCAAAAAAGAGTTAGGGAGGATTCCCTCTTTTTCTATTGATTGAAATAGTTTCAGAAGGAATGGTACCAGCTCCTCCTTGTACCTCTGGTAGAATTCAGCTGTGAATCCATCTGGTCCTGGACTTTTTTTGGTGGGTAGGCTATTAATTGTTGCCTCAATTTCAGAGCCTGCTATTGGTCTATTCAGGGATTCAACTTCTTCCTGGTTTAGTCTTGGGAGAGTGTAAGTGTCCAGGAAATTATCCATTTCTTCTAGATTTTCTAGTTGATTTGCGTAGAGGCATTTATAGTATTCTCTGATGGTTGTTTGTATTTCTGTGGGGTCGGTGGTGATATCCCCTTTATCATTTTTTATTGCATCTATTTGATTCCTCTCTCTTTTCTTCTTTATTAGTCTTGCTAGCGGTCTGTCAATTTTGTTGATCTTTTCAAAAAACCAACTCCTGGATTCATTGATTTTTTGGAGGGTTTTTTGTGTCTCTATCTCCTTCAGTTCTGCTCTGATCTTAGTTATTTCTTGCCTTCTGCTAGCTTTTGAATGTGTTTGCTCTTGCCTCTCTAGTTCTTTTAATTGTGATGTTAGAGTGTCAATTTTAGATCTCTCCTGCTTTCTCTTGTGGGCATTTAGTGCTATAAATTTCCCTCTACACACTGCTTTAAATGTGTCCCAGAGATTCTGGTATGTTGTATCTTTGTTCTCATTGGTTTCAAAGAACATCTTTATTTCTGCTTTCATTTCGTTATGTACCCAGTAGTCATTCAGGAGCAGGTTGTTCAGTTTCCATGTAGTTGAGCGGTTTTGATTGAGTTTCTTAGTCCTGAGTTCTAGTTTGATTGCACTGTGGTCTGAGAGACAGTTTGTTATAATTTCTGTTCTTGTACATTTGCTGAGGAGTGCTTTACTTCCAATTATGTGGTCAATTTTGGAATAAGTGCGATGTGGTGCTGAGAAGAATGTATATTCTGTTGATTTGGGGTGGAGAGTTCTATAGATGTCTATTAGGTCCGCTTGGTGCAGAGATGAGTTCAATTCCTGGATATCCTTGTTAACTTTCTGTCTCGTTGATCTGTCTAATGTTGACAGTGGAGTGTTGAAGTCTCCCATTATTATTGTATGGGAGTCTAAGTCTCTTTGTAGGTCTCTAAGGACTTGCTTTATGAATCTGGGTGCTCCTGTATTGGGTGCATATATATTTAGGAGAGTTAGCTCTTCCTGTTGAATTGATCCCTTTACCATGATGTAATGGCCTTCTTTGTCTCTTTTGATCTTTGATGGTTTAAAGTCTGTTTTATCAGAGACTAGGATTGCAACCCCTGCTTTTTTTTGTTCTCCATTTGCTTGGTAGATCTTCCTCCATCCCTTTATTTTGAGCCTATGTATGTCTCTGCATGTGAGATGGGTCTCCTGAATACAGCAGACTGATGGGTCTTGACTCTTTATCCAGTTTGCCAGTCTGTGTCTTTTAATTGGAGCATTTAGTCCATTGACATTTAAGGTTAATATTGTTATGTGTGAACTTGATCCTGTCATTATGATATTAACTGGTTATTTTGCTCGTTAGTTGATGCAGTTTCTTCCTAGCCTCGATGGTCTTTACATTTTGGCATGTTTTTGCAATGGCTGGTACCGGTTGTTCCTTTCCATGTTTAGGGCTTCCTTCAGGGTCTCTTGTAAGGCAGGCCTGGTGGTGACAAAATCTCTAAGCATTTGCTTATCTGTAAAGGATTTTATTTCTCCTTCACTGATGAAGCTTAGTTTGGCTGGATATGAAATTCTGGGTTGAAAATTCTTTTCTTTAAGAACGTTGAATATTGGCCCCCACTCTCTTCTGGCTTGTAGAGTTTCTGCCGAGAGGTCTGCTGTTATTCTGATGGGCTTCCCTTTGTGGGTAACCCGACCTTTCTCTCTGGCTGCCTTAAGATTTTTTCCTTCATTTCAACTTTGGTGAATCTGGCAATTATGTGTCTTGGAGTTGCTCTTCTGGAGGAGTATCTTTGTGGCGTTCTCTGTATTTCCTGAATTTGAATGTTGGCCTGCCCTACTAGGTTGGGGAAGTTCTCCTGGATGATATCCTGAAGAGTGTTTTCCAACTTGGTTCCATTTTCCCCCTCACTTTCAGGCACCCCAATCAGACGTAGATTTGGTCTTTTTACATAATCCCATACTTCTTGCAGGCTTTGTTCATTTCTTTTTCTTCTTTTTTCTTTTGGTTTCTCTTCTCGCTTCATTTCATTCATTTGATCCTCAATCGCTGATACTCTTTCTTCCAGTTGATCGAGTCGGTTACTGAAGCTTGTGCATTTTTCACGTATTTCTCGTGTCATGGTTTTCATCTCTGTCATTTCGTTTATGATCTTCTCTGCATTAATTAGTCTAGCTGTCAATTCTTCCACTTTTTTTTCAAGATTTTTAGTTTCTTTGCGCTGGGTACGTAATTCCTCCTTTAGCTCTGAGAAGTTTGATGGACTGAAGCCTTCTTCTCTCATCTCGTCAAAGTCATTCTCTGACCAGCTTTGATCCGTTGCTGGCGATGGGCTGCGCTCCTTTGCAGGGGGAGATGCGCTCTTATTTTTTGAATTTCCAGCTTTTCTGCCCTGCTTTTTCCCCATCTTTGTGGTTTTATCTGTCTCTGGTCTTTGATGATGGTGACGTACTGATGGGGTTTTGGTATAGGTGTCCTTCCTGTTTGATAGTTTTCCGTCTGACAGTCAGAAGGACTGTCTGTTGGTCTGTTGGAGATTGCTTGAGGTCCACTCCAGACCCTGTTTGCCTGGGTATCAGCAGCAGAGGTTGCCGAAGATAGAATATTGCTGAACAGCGAGTGTACCTGTCTGATTCTTTCTTTGGAAGTTTCCTCTCAGGGGTGACTCCACCCTGTGAGGTGTGGGGTGTCAGACTGCCCCTAGTGGTGGATGTCTCCCAGCTAGGCTACTCAGGGGTCAGGGACCCACCTGAGCAGGCAGTCTGTCCGTTCTCAGATCTCAACCTCCGCGTTAGGAGATCCACGGCTCTCCCCAAAGCTGTCAGACAGAGTCGTTTGCGTCTGCACCGGCCCCGGCTCTTTCCCCTATTGGACTGCAGCTGTGCCCTGTCCGCAGAGGTAGAGTCTACAGAGACAGGCAGGCTTCCTTGAGCTGCTGTGAGCTCCACCCGTTCGAGCTTCCCAGCGGCTTTGTTTACCTACTTAAGCCTCAGCAATGGCGGGCGCCCCTCCCCCAGCCTCGCTGCTGCCTTGCGGATAGATCGCCGCAGACGGCTGTGTTAGCAGTGAGGGAGGCTCCGTGGGCGTGGGACCCTCCCGGCCAGGTGTGGGATATATTCTCCTGGTGTGCCTGTTTCCTTAAAGCGCAGTATTGGGGTGGGAGTTACCCGATTTTCCAGGTGTTGTGTGTCTCAGTTCCCCTGGCTAGGAAAAGGGATTCCTTCCCCCTTGCGCTTCCAGGTGAGGCGATGCCTCGCCCTGCTTCAGCTCACGCTGGTCAGGCTGCAGCAGCTGACCAGCACCGATTGTCCGGCACTCCCTAGAGAGATGACCCCAGTACCTCAGTTGAAAATGCAGAAATCACCGGTCTTCTGTGTCGCTCGCACTGGGAGTTGGAGACTGGAGCTGTTCCTATTCCTGGGGGTTACATTTCAACATGAGATTTTGAGGATGCAAATATCCAAACCATATCATTAATCACCAACAAAAACCTTTGTTTTTTTCTTTTCCATGTGGGTGCAATATCTTTTAAAGCCACTTTTTTAGCTACCACCCTGTGCTGTTATTGACTGTGTCATGGATATGCACAAGTAGGCATCCAGCCCTATGGCAGTCAGCCTTCATGCCCAAGCTGACACCACTGCTGTGCAAATGCACACATGATGCCAGTGGCTCAGGCACCCATTCTGTACCACCCCTGCTGCTAGCCTGAATGTGCACATGAAGGACACGAGGCTCACACCCACCAGTGCCTCTCATGCTGACACTGCCACAGATGTCCGTGACCATAATCCCCTGCCATGCCATCAATGCTACTGCTGCAAATGCCTGCACAGAGACTGTCCCACCATGCCCATCACTGCCCCAACCCAGCTTATGAGCATGCAGCCCACCACACTGCTACTGCTACTGGAATATATGAATGAGCATGGATCCATCAGCTACTACCTGAGGGAACATTTTGGCTGGAACTGTCCATCAGAGTATTGTGTCCAGTGGGAACTGGGAATGCCTTGGCCCCTCCGGTACTGCAGGTTGCTAAATTCAAGGGGCCAAAGAACATCCAGGGGCCTGATAACAGCCCCACAGAGTTAAAGTATGCAGCCCAAGAATGCAGAGGTAAGCCATGACCCTGTAAAATATTCCATAAATAAAGCCAGTTCACTTAATTCCACTCCTTTACACCACAATTAAACACCAAATGGCATCAAAGAGATAAAAGCCAAAAAAAAAAAAAAAAAAAAACTCATACGAAGGAACACAACAACAAAGACTGAATAAACATCAGCCCACAAAAATTAGAAAGAATCAGTGCAAGAACTAAGGCAATTAAAAAAACCAGAGTGTTTTCTTACCACCAAATGATCACACAAATTCCCCAGAAATGTTCCTTAACCTTACTGAAATAGGTGAAATTACAGAAGTAGAATTTAGAATATGTAAAGGAATTAAGGTCACCAAGACTCAAGAGAAAGTAGAAACCCAGTTCAAAGATTCTAAGTAATACAATAAAATGATACAGAAAGAGAAAGACAAAAGGGCCATTTTTAAAAGAACAATACTGATCTGCTGGAGTTGAAAAACTAACTTTAAGAATTTCAGGGGGGCAGAGCAAGATGGCCGAATAGGAACAGCTCCAGTCTCCAACTCCCAGCGCCAGCGACACAGAAGACCAGTGATTTCTGCATTTTCAACTGAGGTACTGGGGTCATCTCACTAGGGAGTGCCGGACAATTGGTGCTGGTCAGCTGCTGCAGCCTAACCAGCGAGAGCTGAAGCAGGGCGAGGCATCGCCTCACCTGGAAGCGCAAGGGGGAAGGGAATCCCTTTTCCTAGCCAGGGGAACTGAGACACACAACACCTGGAAAATTGGGTAACTCCCACCCAATTATCGCGCTATAAGCAAACGGGCACACCAGGAGAATACATCCCTCACCTGGCCGGGAGGGTCCCACGCCCACAGAGCCCCCCTCATTGCTAACACAGCAGTCTGCGGCAATCTAACCACAAGGGAGCAGCGAGGGTGGGGGACGGGCGCCTGCCATTGCTGAGGCTTAAATAGGTAAACAAAGACGTTGGGAAGCTTGTACTGGGTGGAGCTCACAGCAGCTCAAGGAAACCTGCCTGTCTCTATAGACTCCACCTCTGGGGACAGGGCTCAGCTAAAAAAAACAACAGGGGAAGCAGCAGAGGCTGAGCAGACGAGAACGACTCTGTCTGACAGCTTTGAAGAGAGCAGTGGATCTCCCAACATGGACGTTGAGATCTGAGAACGGACAGATTGCCTGCTCAAATGGGTCCCTGACCCCTGAGTAGCCTAACTGGGAGACATTCCCCACTAGGGGCAGTCTGACACCCCACACCTCACAGGGTGGAGTACACCCCTGAGAGGAAGCTTCCAAAGGAAGAATCAGACAGGTACACTTGCTGTTCAGCAATATTCTATCTCCTGCAAACTCTGCTGCTGATACCCAGGAAAACAGGGTCTGGAGTGGCCCTCAAGCAATCTCCAACAGACCTATAGCTGAGGGTCCTGACTGTCAGAAGGAAAACTATCAAACAGGAAGGACACCTATACCAAAACCCCATCATTACGTCACCATCATTAAAGACCAGAGACAGATAAAACCAAAAAGATGGAGAAAAAGCAGGGCAGAAAGCTGGAAATTCAAAAAATAAGAGTGCATCTTCCCCTAAAAAGGAGCGCAGCCCATCGCCAGCAACCGATCAAACCTGCTCAGAGAATGACTTTGACGAGATGAGAGAAGAAGGCTTCAGTCCATCAAACTTCTCAGAGCTAAAGGAGGAATTACGTACCAGCGCGAAGAAGAAACTAAAAATCTTGAAAAAAAAGTGGAAGAATTGACAGCTAGACTAATTAATGCAGAGAAGGTCATAAACGAAATGACAGAGATGAAAACCATGACAAGAGAAATATGTGACAAATCCACAAGCTTAAGTAACTGACTCGACCAACTGGAAGAAAGAGTATCAGCGATTGAGGATCAAATGAATGAGATGAAGCGAGAAGAGAAACCAAAAAAAAAAGAAGGAAAAGAAATGAACAAAGCCTGCAAGAAGTATGGGATGATGTAAAAAGACCAAATCTACGTCTGATTGGGGTGCCTGAAAGTGAGGGGGAAAATGGAACCAAGTTGGAAAACACTCTTCAGGATATCATCAGGAGAACTTCCCCAACTAGTAGGGCAGGCCAACATTCAAATTCAGGAAATACAGAGAACGCCACAAAGATACTCCTCCAGAAGAGCAACTCCAAGACACATAATTGCCAGATTCACCAAAGTTGAAATGAAGGAAAAAATCTTAAGGGCAGCCAGAGAGAAAGGTCGGGTTACCACAAAGGGAAGCCCATCAGACTAACAGCAGACCTCTCGGCAGAAACTCTACAAGCCAGAAGAGAGTGGGGGCCAATATTCAACGTTCTTAAAGAAAAGAATTTTCAACCCAGAATTTCATATCCAGCCAAACTAAGTTTCATCAGTGAAGGAGAAATAAAATCCTTTACAGATAAGCAAATGCTTAGAGATTTTGTCACCACCAGGCCTGCCTTACAAGAGACCCTGAAGGATGCCCTAAACATGGAAAGGAGCAACCGGTACCAGCCATTGCAAAAACATGCCAAATGTAAAGACCATCGAGGCTAGAAGAAACTGCATCAACTAACGAGCAAAATAACCAGTTAATATTAATGACACAATCACGTTCACACATAACAATATTACCTTAAATGTAAACGGACTAAATGCTCCAATTAAAAGACACAGACTGGCAACTAGATAAGAGTCAAGACTCATCAGTCTGCTGTATTCAGGAGACCCATCTCACATGCAGAGACATACATAGGCTCAAAATAAAGGGATGGAGGAAGATCTACCAAGCAAATAGAGAACAAAAAAAAAGCAGGGGTGGCAATCCTAGTCTCTGATAAAACAGACTTTAAACCATCAAAGATCAAAAGAGACAAAGAAGGCCATTACATAATGGTAAAGGGATCAATTCAACAGAAGAGCTAACTCTCCTAAATATCTATGCACCCAATACAGGAGCACCCAGATTCATAAAGCAAGTCCTTAGAGACTTACAAAGAGACTTAGACTCCCATACAATAATAATGGGAGACTTCAACAATCCACTGTCAATATTAGACAGATCAACGAGACAGAAAGTTAACAAGGATATCCAGGAATTGAACTCATCTCTGTACCAAGCGGACCTAATAGACATCTATAGAACTCTACACCACAAATCAACAGAATATACATTTTTCTCAGCACCACAACGCACTTATTCCAAAATTGACCACATAATTGGAAGTAAAGCACTCCTCAGCAAATGGAAAAGAACAGAAATTTTAACAAACTGTCTCTCAGACCACAGTGCAATCAAACTAGAACTCAGGACTAAGAAACTCAATCAAAACTGCTCAACTACATGGAAACTGAACAACCTGCTCCTGAATGACTACTGGGTACATGACGAAATGAAGGCAGAAATAAAGATGTTCTTTGAAACCAATGAGAACCAAGATACAACATACCAGAATCTCTGGGACACATTTAAAGCAGTGTGTAGAGGGAAATTATAGCACTAAATGCCCACAAGAGAAGCAGGAAAGGTCTAAAATTGACACTCTAACATCACAATTAAAAGAACTAGAGAGGCAAGAGCAAACACATTCAAAAGCTAGCAGAAGGCAAGAAATAACTAAGATCAGAGCAGAACTGAAGGAGATAGAGTCACAAAAAACCCTCCAAAAATCAATGAATCCAGGAGTTGGATTTTTGAAAAGATCAACAAAATTGACAGACCGCTAGCAAGACTAATAAAAGGAAAAGAGAGAGGAATCAAGTAGATGCAATAAAAATGATAAAGGGGATATCACCACCGACCCCACAGAAATACAAACTACCATCAGATAATACTATAAACACCTCTACGCAAATCAACTAGAAAATCTAGAAGAAATGGATAATTTCCTGGACACTTACACTCTCCCAACACTAAACCAGGAAGAAGTTGAATCCCTGAATAGACCAATAGCAGGCTCTGAAATTGGGACAACAATTAATGGCCTACCCACCAAAAAAAGTCCAGGACCAGATGTATTCACAGCTGAATTCTACCAGAGGTACAAGGAGGAGCTGGTACCATTCCTTCTGAAACTATTCCAATCAATAGAAAAAGAGGGAATCCTCCCTAACTCATTTTATGAGGCCAACATCATCCTGATACCAAAGCCTGGCAGAGACACAACAAAAAAAGAGAATTTTAGACCAATATCCCTGATGAACATCGATGCAAAAATCCTCAATAAAATACTGGCAAACCGGATTCAGCAGCACATGAAAAAGCTTATCCACCATGATCAAGTGGGCTTCATCCCTGGGATGCAAGGCTGGTTCAGCATTCACAAATCAATAAACGTAATCAGCATATAAACAGAACCAAAGACAAGAACCACATGATTATCTCAATAGATGCAGAAAAGGCTTTTGACAAAATTCAACAGCCCTTTATGCTAAAAACGCTCAATAAATTCGATATTGATGGAACGTACCTCAAAATAATAAGAGCTATTTATGACAAACCCACAGCTAATATCATACTGAATGGGTAAAAAACTGGAAAAATTCCCTTTGAAAACTGGCACAAGACAGGGATGCCCTCTCTCACCACTCCTATTCAACATAGTGTTGGATGTTCTCGCTAGGGCAATCAGGCAAGAGAAAGAAATCAAGGGTATCCAGTTAGGAAAAGAAGAAGTCAAATTGTCCCTGTTTGCAGATGACATGATTGTATATTTAGAAAACCCCATCATCTCAGCCCTAAAGCTCCTGAAGCTGATAAGCAACTTCAGCAAAGTCTCAGGATACAAAATTAATGTGCAAAAATCACAAGCATTCTTATACACCAGTAACAGACAAACAGAGAGCCAAATCATGAATGAAATTCCATTCACAATTGCTTCAAAGAGAATAAAATACCTAGGAATCCAACTTACAAGGGATGTCAAGGACCTCTTCAAGGAGAACTACAAACCACTGCTCAGTGAAATCAAAGAGGACACAAACAAATGGAAGAACATACCATGCTCATGGATAGGAAGAATCAATATTGTGAAAATGGCCATACTGCCCAAGGTGATTTATAGATTCAATGCCATCCCCATCAAGCTACCAATGAGTTTCTTCACAGAATTGGAAAAAAACGGCTTTAAAGTTCATAAGGAACCAAAAAAGAGCTCGCATTGCCAAGACAATCCTAAGTCAAAAGGACAAAGCTGGAGGCGTCACGCTACCTGACTTCAAACTATACTACAAGGCTACAGTAACCAAAACAGCATGGTACTGGTACCAAAACAGAGCTATATACCAATGGAACAGAACAGAGTCCTCAGAATAATACCACACGTCTACAGCCATCTGACCTTTGACAAACCTGAGAAAGAAGAAGAAATGGGGAAAGGATCCCTATTTAATAATGGTGCTGGGAAAACTGGCTGGCCATAAGTAGAAAGCTGAAACTGGATCCTTTCCTTACCCCTTATACGAAGATTAATTCAAGATGGATTAGAGACTTAAATGTTAGAACTAATACCATAGAAACCCTAGAAGAAAATCTAGGTAGTACCATTCAGGACATAGGCATGGGCAAGGACTTCATGTCTAAAACACCAAAGGCAATGGCAGCAAAAGCCAAAATTGACAAATGGGATCTAATTAAACTAAAGAGCTTCTGCACAGCCAAAGGAACTACCATCAGAGTGAACATACAATCTACAGAATGGGAGAAAAGTTTTGCAATCTACTCATCCGACAAAGGGCTAATATCCAGAATCTACAAAGTCCTCAAACAAATATACAAGAAAAAAACAAACAACCCCTTCAAAAAGTGGGAAAGGATATGAACAGACATTTCTCAAAAGAAGACATTCATACAGCCAACAGACACATGAAAAAATGTTCATCATCACTCGCCATCAGAGAAATGCAAATCAAAACCACAATGAGATACCATCTCACACCAGTTAGAATGGCAATCGTTAAAAATCAGGAAACAACAGGTGCTGGAGAGGATGTGGAGAAATAGGAACACTTTTACACTGTTGGTGGGATTGTAAACTAGTTCAACCATTATGGAAAACAGTATGGCAATTCCTCAAGGATCCAGAACTAGATGTACCATATGACCCAGCCATCCCACTACTGGGTATATACCCAAAGGATTATAAATTATTCTACACTACAAAGACACATGCACACGTATGTTTATTGCGGCACTATTCACAATAGCAAAGACTTGGAATCAACCCACATGTCCATCTGTGACAGACTGGATTAAGAAAATGTGGCACATATACACCATGGAATACTATGCAGCCATAAAAAAGGATGAGTTTGCATCCTTTGTAGGGACATGGATGCAGCTGGAAACCATCATTCTTAGCAAAGTATCACAAGAAGAGAAAACCAAACACTGCATGTTCTCACTCATAGGTGGGAACTGAACAATGAGATCACTTGGACTCGGGAAGGGGAACATCACACACTGGGGCCTATCATGGGGAGGGGGGAGGGGGGAGGGATTGCACTGGGGAGCTATACATGATATAAATGATGAATTGATGGGGCCTGACCAGTTGATGGGTGCAGCACACCAACATGGCACAAGTATACATATGTAACAAACCTGCACGTTATGCACATGTACTCTAGAACTTAAAGTATAATAAAAAAAAAAAAAAGAATTTCAAAATACAAACACAAGTAATAACAGCAGAATTGCCAGCTAACATGATGACAAGAACAAATCTGCACGTATCAATACTATCCTTAAGTGTAAATAGCTAAAATTATCCAATTAAAAGAAACAGAGTGGCAATTTAGAAAAAGAAGCAAGACCCAATGGTATGCTGTTTTCAAGAGATCTATCTCACCTGCAATGACACCCATAGCCTCAAAGTAAAGGGATGGAGAAAAATCTTCCAACCAAGTGGAAAACAGAAAAATGCAGCTGTGGTCCTTCTTATTTCAGAAAAAAAAAAAAAAAAAGGACTTTAAAACGATGAAGATCAAGGAAAACAAAGAAACACATTACATAAAAATAAAAGACTTGATTACTGGACAAGATGGCTGACTAGGAACAGCTCTGGTCTGAAGCTCCCAGTGAGATCAATGCAGAAAGCAGGTGATTTCTGCATTTCCAACTGAGGTACCTAGATCATCTCATTGGGACTGGTTAGACAGGAGGGGCAGCCCACGGAAGGCGAGCAGAAGCAGGGTGGGGTATCCACTCACCTGGGAAGAGGAAAGGATCGGAAAATTCTTTCCCATAGCCAAGGGAAGCCATCAGGGAACCCTGAAAAAATGATTCATTCTGCCCCAGATGCTACGGGTTTTCCATGGTCTTCTTAAGCCACAGACCAGGAGATTCCCTTGGGTGCCTACTTGACCAGGGCCCTGGGTTTCAAGCACAAAACTGGGTCACTGTTTGGGCAGAAACCTAGCTAGCTGAAGGAGATTTTCTTTATATAACCCAGTGGCACCAGGAATGCCGGCAATACAAAACCATTCACTCTCCTGGAAAGGGAGCTGAAGCCAGGGAGCCAAGTGGTGTAGCTCAGGGGATCCCATGCCTATGGAGCCCTTCAAGCTAAGATCCACTGGCTTGGAATCCTTGCTGCTAACACAGCAGTCTGAAGTTGACCTGGGATGCTCAAGCTTGATGAGGGGAGGGGCGTCCGCCATTACTGAGGACTGAGTAGGCAGTTTTCCCCTCACAATATAAACAAAGCCACCCAGAAGATCAAATAAGATGGAGCCCACCACAGCTCTGCAAAGCCACTGTGGCCACACTACCTCTCCAGATTCCTCCTCTATCAGCAGGGCATCTCTGAAAGAAAGGCAGCAACCCCAGTCAGGGACTTATAGATAAAACTCCCATCTCCCTGGAACAGAGCACCTGTGGGAAGAGGTGGCTGTGGGCACAGCTTCAGCAGACTTAAATGTTCTTGCCTGCTGGTTCTGAAGAGAGCAGTGGATCTCCCAGTACAGCCTTCAAGCTCTGCTAAGGGACAGACTGACTTCTCAAGTTGGTCCCTGACTCCCATGCCTCCTGAGTGGGAGACATCGCCCAGCAGGGGTCGACAGACACCTCGTACAGAAGAGCACCAGCTGCCATCTGGTAGGTGACCCTCTGGGACTAAGCATCCAGAGGAAGTGACAGGCAGAAATCTTTGCTGTTCTACAGTCTCTGCTGGTGATACCCAGGCAAACAGGGTCTGGAGTGGACCTCCAGCAAACTGCAGCACAGCAGCAGCAGAGGGGCCTGACTGTTAAAAGGAAAACTAGCAAACAGAAAACAATAGCGTTAACATCAACAAAAAGGACATCCACACATAAATCACTTCTGAAGATCTCCAACATCAAAGACCAATGGTAGATAAATCCACGAGAACATGAAAAATCATAGCAGAGAGGCTGAAAATTCCAAAAACCAGAATACCTCTTCTTCTCCAAAGGATCACAACTCCTCACCAGCAAGGGAACAAAACTGGATGGAGAATGAGTTTGACAAATTGACAGAAGTAGGTTTCAGAGGTGGGTAATAATCAACTCCTCTGACCTAAAGGAGTATGTTCTAATCCAATGCAAGGAAGCTAAGAACCTTGAAAAAAGATTAGAGGAATTGCTAACTAGAATAACCAGTTTAGAGAAGAAAATAAATGACCTGATAGAGCTGAAAAACACAGCATGAGAACTTCATGAAGCATAATTGAAAGTAAAATACTCCTCAGCAAATGCAAAAGAACAGAAATCATAACAGTCTCTCAGACCACAGTGCAATCAAATTAGAACTCAGAATTAAGAAACTCACTCAAAACTGTACAACAACATGCAAACCAAACAACCTGCCGCTGAATGACTACTGGGTAAATAACGAAATTAAGGCATAAATAAACAAATTCTTTGAAACCAATAGAACAAACACGCAGTGTACCAGAAAATCTGGGACACAGCCAAAGCAGTGAAAAATTTATAGCACTAAAAGCCCACAGGAGAAAGTGGGAAAGATCTAAAATCGATACCCTAATATCACAATTAAAAGAACTAGAGAAACAAGATAAAACAAATTCAAAAGCTAGCAGAAGACAAAAAATAACTAAGATCAGAGCAGAACAGAAGAAGACAGAGACCATGAAAAAATCTTCAAAAAATCAATGAATCCAGGGCTGGATTTTGAAAAGATTAACAAAATATATATACCGCTAGCCAGACTAATAAAGAAGAAAAGAGAGAAGCATCAAATAGACACAATAAAAATTGAAAAAGGAGTGATCACCACTGATCCTACAGAAATGCAAACCACCATCAGAGGATACTATAAACACCATTAGGCAAATAAACTAGAAAATCTAGAAGAAATGGATAAATTCCTGGACACATACACCCTCCAAAGACTAAACCAGAAAGAAGGCAAATCCCTGAATACACCAATAACAAGTTCTGAAATTGAGGCAGTAATTAATAGCTTATGAACCAAAAAACACCCAGGACCAGATAGATTCACAGGTGAATTCTACCAGAGGTAAAAAGAGGTGCTGGTACCATTTTTTTCTGAAAACTCTTCCAAAAAAATAGAAAAAGAGGGACTCCTCCCTAAATTATTTGATGAGACCAGCATCATCCTGATACCAAAAGCTGGAAGAGACACACACACACAATTTCAAGCCAATATTCCTGATGAACATCGATGCGAAAATTCTCAGTAAAACACTGGCAAATTGAATTCAGCAGCACATCAAAACGCTTATCCACCATGATCAAGTCGGCTTCATCCCTGGGATGCAAGGCTGTTTAAACATATGTAAATCAATAGATGTAATCCATTGCATAAACAGAACCAATGACAAAATCCACATGATTATATCAATAGATGCAGAAAACACCTTCAACATTCCTTCACACTAAAAACTCTCAATAAACTAGGTACTGATGGAACATAACTCAAAATAGTAAGAGCTATTTATGACAAACCTACAGCCAATATCATACTGAATGGGCAAACCTGGAAGTATTGATGGAACGTATCACAAAATAAAACTAGGTATTAATGGAACATATCTCAAAATAATAAGAGCTACTTATGACAGACTCACAGCCAATATCGTACTGAATGAGCAAAAGCTGGAAGCATTTTCTTGAAAAACTGACACAAGACAAGCATGCCCTCTCTCATCACTTCTATTCAACATAGTATTGAAAATTCTGGCCAGGGCAATCAGACCAGACAAAGAAATAAAGTGTATTCACATAGGCAGAGAGGAAGTCAAATTGTCTCTCTTTGCAAATGACATGATTGTATATTTAGAAAACCCCATCGTCTCAGCCCAAAATCTCCTTAAGCTGATAAGCAACTTCAGCAATCTCAGGATACAAAATCAATGTGCAAAAATCACAAGCATTCCTATACACCAATAATAGACAAAGGGCCAAATCATGAGTGAACTCCCATTCACAATTGCTACAAAGAGAATAAAATACCTAGGTATACAACTTACAAGGGATGTGAACGACCTCTTCAAGGAGAGCTACAAACTACTGCTCAAGGAAACAAGAGAGGACACAAACAAATGGAAGAACATTCCATGCTCATTGATAGAATCAATATTGTGAAAATAGCCATAATGTGCAAAGTAATTTGTAGATTTAATGCTATCCCCATCAAGCTACCATTGACCTTCTTCACAGAATTAGAAAAAAAAGCTATTTTAAATTTCATATGGAGCAAAAAAAGAGCCTGTATAGCCAAGGCAATCCTAAGCAAAAGGTACAAAACTGGAGGCATCATGCTACCTGACTTCAAACTATACTACAAGGCTACAGTAACCAAAACAGCATGGCACTAGTACCAAAACAGATGTACAGACCAATTGAACAAAACAGAGGCCTCAGAAATAACGTCACACATCTACAACTATCTGATCTTTGACAAACCTGACAAAAACAAGCAACGGGTAAAGGATTTCCTATTTAATAAACGGTGTTGGAAAAACTGGCTAGCCATAGGCAGAAAACTAAAACTGGACCCATTTCTTGAACCTTATACAAAAATTAACTCAAGATTGATTAAAGATTTAAACATAAGACCTAAAACCATAAAAACCAAGAAGAAAACCTAGGCAATACCATTCAGGACATAGGCATGGGCAAAGACTTCATGATTAAAACAGCAAAAGCAATGGCAACAAAAGCCAAAATGACAAAGGAATCTAATTAAACTGAAGAGCTCCTGTACGGAGAAATAAACTATCATCAGATTGAACAGGCAATCTACAGAATGTGAGTATAATTTTTCAATCTATCCATCTTACAAAGGGATAATATCCAGAATCTACAAGAAACTTAAACAAATTTACAAAAAAAACCCCATCCAAAAGTGGGCAAATGATATGAACAGACACTTCTCAAAAGAAGATATTTATGCAGCCAAAAACATGTGAAAAAAAGCTCATCATCACTCTACATTAGATAAACACAAATCAAAACCACAATGAGATACCATCTCATGCCAGTTAGAATGGTGATCATTAAAAAGTTGGAAAACTCCAGATGCTGGAGAGGATATGGAGAAGCAGGAATGCTCTTACACTGTTGGTGGAAGTGTAAATTAGTTCCACCACTGTGGAAGACAGTGTGGCAATTATTCAATTTTCTAGATCCAGAAATACCATTTGACCCAATAATCGCATTACTGAGTATATACTCAAAGGATTATAAATCATTCTACTATAAAGACACATGGACACGTATGTTTATTGCAACACTATTCACAATAGCAAAGACTTGGAATCAAGCCAAATGCCCTTTAATGATAGACTGGATAAAGAAAATGTGGCTCATATACATCATGGAATACTATGCAGCCATAAAAAATGATGAGTTCATGTCCTTTACAGGGACATGGATGAAGCTGGAAACCATAATTCTCAGTAAACTAACACAAGAAAAGAAAACAAAACTCCGCATGTTCTCCCTCATAAGTGGGAGCTGAACAATGAAAACACATGGGCACAGGGAGGAGAACATCACATGCAAAGGCCTGTTGGGGGGTGGTGGTCTAGGGGAGGGATAGCACTAGAAGAAATAACTAATATAGATGATGGGTTGATGGGTGCAGCAAACCACCGTGACACGTGTATACCTATGTAACAAACCTGTACATTCTGCATATGTATCCCAGAACTTAAAGTATAATAAAAAATAATAATAATCAACAAATAATAAAAGACTAAATTCAACAAGATCTAATTATCCTAAAAATACTTGTACCCAAACGAAAGCATCCAGACTCATAAAGCAAATTTTAGACACCTATGAAGAGACTTAGATAACTACACAATAATAGATGAAGACTTCAACATCTTTCAACACATTACTGACAGTATTAGATCATCAAGGCAGATAACTAAAGAAGATATTCAGGACCTTAACTGGACACTTGACTAAATGGACATAATGGACGTCTACAGAACTTTCCATCTCCAAGTAAGAGAATATATAGTCATCTCATCTGCACATGGCACATACTCTCAATCCTCTGGAAATTAAAAAAAAAACTTAAACCAGTCATGGTCACACACAGACCACAGTGCAATAAAAACATGAATGAATAAAAAGAGAATCACTTAAAAACAAAATTACATGTAAATTAAGTAACTTGCTTCTGAATGACTTTTGGGTAAACAATAAAATCCTGAAATCATTTGAAACTGAGAACAAATATACAAAATACCAGAGTCTCTGGTATACAGCTAAAACAGTATTAAGAGAGAAGTTTATAGCTGTAAATGCACACATGAAAAAGCTAGAAAGATCTCAACAACCTAAAATCATAACTAGAGGACCTAGAGTAACAATGACACACCAACCACAAAACTAGCAGAAGATGGAAAAGAAACAAAATTGAAACTGAACTGAAGAGAATTGAGATGCAAAAAATAAATAAAAAAGATTTTTAAAAATCCAGGAGTTGGACCTTTGAAAAAATTGATTGCAGACCACCAGCTAGATGAATAAAGAAAAAAGAGAGAAAAGATCCAAATAAATACAATTAGAAATGACAAAGGGACATTACAACTGACCCCACAAAAATACAACAACCACAACGAAACCCTCAGGGACTACTACAGACACCTCTATGCACACAAGCTAGAATAGCTAGAAGAAATAGTTACATTTCTGGACACATACAACCTTCGAAGACTGAATCAGGGAAAGTGTATCCTTGAACAGACCAATAATGAGTTACAAAATTCAATCAGTAATAAAAAGCCTACCAACAAGAAAAAGCAAAGGACCAAATGGATTTACAGCCAAATTCTACCAGAAGTCTAATGCAAGCAATTTCTCAAAGAACTCAAGGCAAAATTACCATTTGACCCAGCAGTCCCATTACAGGGTATATATCCAAATGAATAGAAACCATTTTACCATTAAGACACAAGTACACGTATGTTTATTGCAGCACTATCCACAATATTGAAGTCATGGAATCAACCTAAATGCTCATTAATGGTAGACTGGATTTTAAAATGTGGTACATATTCATTATGGAATACTACACAGTCACAATAAAGAATGAGATCATGTCCTTTGCAGCAACATTGTTGGAGTTGGATGCCTTTATCCTATGCGAACATAGAGGAAGAGAAAACCACGTTTTCACTTATTAGTGGGAAATAAACATTGATTACATGTGGACACAAAGAAGGCAACAACAGAAACTAGGACCTACTTGAAGGTGGAAGAAGGGAGGAAGGTGAGGATAAAAAGAAAATCTACCTTTTGGGTATTATGCTTACTACCTGTGTGGCAAAATAATATGTACACCAAACCCCCATGACATACAATTTACCTATATAACAATCCTGCACATTTACCCCTGAATGTAAAATAAAACCTACAATATAAGTGAATAAAAAGTCAAAGCTTGTTATGCTGTATATAAAAAATAAAAAGATTCAACAATGTAAAAACATTTTTACCACCATTCAAAGCCATATTAGTAAAATTATACTCACATTAACTACCAACTCATTTTTATTTTGCTAACAAAAATTAAATTCAAATTTCCTGTGATGATGTGAATGTATTTCTTGTGAATCTGAACTATTGCATACCAAGTATTCATTGAAAAGAGTGATGAAGTTCTAATTGAAGAACATGATTTCATTGTAAGAGTAGTCACTCTAGACTCCAAAACATAGGACAACAGTTAGAAAGAAAGAGGCATAAAAACACAGATTTTGATTTGGGGTAGTTCCTTGGAATGGAGATAGTGAGTTCTTGCCCATCTCTACTTGTATTGTTTTGCTCTGTATACTAAGATGGGCTTCCTAAACAAGAACTCCCGTTGCTCACCTTAACTAGAAATATCTACAGTGTCTAATCCCTGACTACTATCAGGATGTGATCCGAGAAATAAGAGATAGTGACATCAAATATGTTAAAACAAATTTGGGGGTTACTATAATTGGTGGTATTTTGAATGTGTTTCAAGCCACGTATCTTTTGCTTGGGAATTAGTAGTCCTTGCCTTGCCCACATATACCCCTATGCGTCTAATTTTTCCTACTTCACACTTAATTGCACATAATAATTTTCAAAACTAAAGTAGAAAAGAGAGAAAGGTAGTGTGCTATATAAGCTCACACTCTCCTTTTTTCCACTCTCTCTTCAGTTGAAAATACTACAGTAACTTTGTTCTATGAGTGGAAACAGGAGGGGCATATGAAGCCACCTAGACCAGGAATCGGAGTTTGTACGTTAACTGCTTGCACGACCCTGCCAACTCTTTTGTTTTCTCAGAGACCAAGAAAAGCTTTTGTTTTGCTTTGTTGAAAGCAGGAAAATTAAAGATGTATTCTTTATGGTTAATTCTCTATTAGATATAATGTTTTATACACTTTACCTTCTCAAACGAGTTTGTTGTTATTCAAATACCCTACAGTCTTATTTTTGTGTGCTTTTGATATGTCCATTTCTAAAAGAGATGCATTAAAGACTCTACTATGGAGAAATAGAAACGCTTTTGTTGGGAGTGTAAATAAGTTCAACCATTGTGGAAGACAGTGTAACAATTCCTCAAGGATCTAGAACCAGAAATACCATTTGACCCAGCAATCCCATTACTGGGTATATACCCAAAGGATTATAAATCATTCTACTATAAAGACACATGCACATGTGTGTTTATTGCAGCAAAATTCACAATAGCAAAGAATTGGAACCAACCCAAATGCCCATCAATGATAGACTGGATTAAGAAATGGCACATATATGCCATGGAATGCTATGCAGTCATAAAAAAGGATGAGTTCATGTCCTTTGCAGGAACATGGATGAAGTTGGAAACCATCATTCTCAGCAAACTAACACAGTAACAGAAAACCAAACACCGCATGTTCTCACTCATAAGTGGGTGTTGAACGAGAAAACATGGACAGATGGAGAGGAACGTTACACATCATGGTCTGTGTGGGGGTGGTGGTCTAGAGGAGGGATAGCATTAGGAGAAATACCTAATGTAGATGATGGGCGGATGGGTGCAGCAAACCACCATAGCACGTGTGTACCTATGTAGCAAGCCTGCACGTTGTGCACATGTATCCCAGAACTTAAAGTATCATTTAAAAAATAAATAAATACTCCGCTATGATTGTAAATTTGCCAGTTCCACCTAACAATTCTTGCAGTTTTTTAATTTATTTTGAAATCATATTGTTGGGTGGGTAGAAGATGGTAACTACTACCATATCTCCCTTCTAGACAATATAAAGGGTATCTATTTGGTTTTAAAAGAGATTTAGGGGATACAATTATAGTTTTTATTTACATGGATATATGGCATAGTGGTAAGGTCTGGACTTTTGGTGTAGTTATCACCCAGATTGTGTACATTGTACCCAATAAGCAATTTATCATTTCTCACCCACACCCGTTTTTCCACCTTTTCAAATTTCCAATGTCTATTATTCCACTCAATATGTCCATGTGTACAAATTATTTACCTTCCACTTACGTGTAAGAACATACTGCAGTTGACTTTCTGTTTCTGAGTTATTTCACTTAATGTCATGGTCCCCAGTACTACTCATGTTACTGCAAAATAGATTATTTCATTATTTTTTATAGTTAAGTAGTGCTCCATGCCATATATATATATATATCATATTTTTTATCTAACATTTTGTTGACAGACACTTAGGGTTTTTCCATGTCCTTGATATTTTGAATAGTGTTGTGATAAACACATTAATCTAGCTATCTTTTTTATTTCTTTTCCTTTGGGTAAATACCAAGTAGTGGGATTTGTGGATCAAATGATAGTTGTGATTTTAGTTCTTTGAGAAATATCTTTTCTGTTTTCCAAAGAGATTGTACTAATATAAATTCACACTAACAGTGTATAAGGGTCTCCTTTTCTCCATATCCTTGCCAAAATCTGTTATATATTGACTTTTCAGTAATAACCATTATAACTAGTGTAAAAACCATTACTGTGGTTTTAATTTGCATTTCCCTGAAAATTAGTAATGTGGAGCATTTTTTCATATGCTTCTTGGCCATTTATATGTCTTTTTCAAAATGTCTGTTAGTGTCTTTTACCTACTTTTTAATGGGGCTTTTTGTTGTTGTTGAGTTGTTTGAGTTCCTCATAGATTCTGGATATCAGCTCTTCATCAGATGCATAGTTTAAAAATATTTTCTCCCATCCTGCAGATTATCTCTTCACTCTGTTGATTATTTCTCTTGTTAGGCAAAAGCTTTTTAGTTTCATTGTCTAATTTTTCTATTTTTTGTTGCGTGTGCTTTTGAGATCTTAGTCATGAATGTTTTGTCTGAGCCAATGTCCAGAAGAAATTTTTCCAGGTTTTTTTTTAGTATTATTACAGTTTCATGTCTTATATTTAAGTCTTTAATCAATCTTGAGTCAATTTTTGTATATGGTGAGGAATAGTGGTCCAGTTTTAGTCTTCTACACATGGCAATTCAATTTTTCCAGCACCAATTATTGAATAGGGTGTTCCCAGTGCATGTTTTTGTTGACTTTGTCAAACATCAGTTGGTTGTAGGTATGTCACTTTATTTCTTCATTATCCTGTTTTTTAAATATATATATTTTTATACCAGTATCATGGTGTTTTGGTTACTACAACATTGCAGTATAATTTGATGTCAGGTAATGTGGTCTTCCAGTTTTATTCTTTTTGCTTAGGATTGTTTTGGCTATTCAGGCTCTTTGTTGTTGTTGCTCATGTGAATTTTAGGATCATTTTTCAAATCATGTTAAAATGATGTTGGTATTCTGAGAGGAATTTTATTGAAACTGTAGATTGCTTTGAGCAATATGGTAACTTTAGTGATATATATATTTTTTCCAATCTATGAACATGGGATGTATTCCATTTGTTTGTATCTTCTGCAATTTCTTTAAGCAGAGTTTGATAGTTTTTGGCAGAGATCTTTTACTTCCTTTGTTAAATATATTCCTAGGTATCTTAGTTTTTGTATCCATTGTAAATGGTATTAACTTATTAATTGGTTCTTGTATTGATCATTATTGTTGCATAGAAATGCTGCTGATTTTTGAACACAGATTTTGATTGCTGAAACTTTGCTGAATTCAGTGATCAAACCTAGGAGTCTTTCAGTCATGTCTTTAGGGTATTCTAGGTATACAATTATATCACTGTTAAACAGGAATAATTTTACTTCCTTCTTTTCAATTGGATATTTGAATACATTTTATTTCTGTCTTTTGCCTGATTGCTTTGTCTAAGGCTTCCAATACTATATTGAATAGGAGTGGGGAAATTTGGCATTAGTGTTTTTTGGGTTTTTTTGTTTTTGTTTTTTTCAGTTCTTAAGAGGTATGCTTTCAACTTTTCCCCATTCAATATGATGTTGTCTCCAGGTTTTTTATATATGGCTTTTACTATTTTGAGGTATGTTCCTTCTGTGCCTAGTTTGTTGAGGGTTTTTATGATAAAGCAAGGTTGAACTTTATAAAATTATTTGTCTATACCTATTGACATGACCCTATCATTACTTGCTATTAATTTTGTTTTTGTGGTAAATCATATTTATTTATTTGCACATGTTAAACCATTCTTGTATTCCTTGAATAAAATCCACTTGATCATGGTGTATTACCTTTTTGATGTGCTATTGAATTTTGTTAGCTAGTATTTTGTAGAGAATTTTTGCATCTATGTTCATCATAAATATTGATCTGTAGTTTTCTTCTTTTTATTGTGTGCTCATCTGGCTTTGGTATCTAGATCATGGTGCTGTAATAGATGAGTAAGGAAGGATGCCATCCTTCCCAACTTTTTGGAATGATTTCAGAACGATTGGCATCAGTTCTTTGCATGTCTGGTATAATTTGGCTGTACATCCATCTTGCCTGGGATTTTTTTTGTTTGGAAATATTTTATTACTGGATAAATATCACCATCTGTTACTGATCTGTTCAAAATTTTCACTTTTTCTTAGTTCAATCTTGGAAAGTTGTACATTTTCAGAGATTTATCTCTTTCCTCTAGATTTTCTAGTTCATGAGTATAGATATGTTTATAGTAGTCTATGATGATCATTTCTATTTCTTGGTATTAGCTGTAATATCTCATTTTCATTTCTGATTATTCTTATTTTAAGCTTCTCTCTGTTTCTGTTTGCATAAAATATCATTCTCCACCCCTTTATTTTTATTCTGTAAGTGTCTTTACCAGTTAGGTGAGTTTCTTGCAAGCAGTGTATTGATAGTGCAATGTTTATTCCATTGTGCCAATCTATATATTTTAGGTGGAGGATTTAATCCATTTACATTTAAGGTTAGTATTAATAAGTAAAAGTTTGTTCTTAATGTTAATTTCATCTAGTTGCTTTGTAGATTATTTGTTTCTTTTTTCTCTCTCTGTAGTTTTGCGTACTTTTGTCATGTTGCCATTTGATATTTTTATTTTCCTCATTTTGTAATTGTTTTATAAAACCTATGTGTTTTATATGTTTGTGTGTTTTTATGATGAAGAATATCGAATTTTTGTTTTCATGTTTAGAATCTTTTGTGTGTTTCTTATAGGAATGATATAGTGTTGCAAATTTCCTATGTGTTAGCTTGTCTGTAAAAGACTTTATTTCTCCTTCATTTATAAAGTTTTTTTTTTTTTTAAAGCAAGATACAAAATATAAGGTTGGCAGGTTTTCTAAGCCCTTTGTTAAAAACATTTAAATCTTTTTTGTCTGGTAAGATTTCCGCTAATAAGTTCACTGTTAGTCTGATTGAGTTTCTTTTATAGGTGACTACACACTTTTATCTTGCTGTATTTAGGCTGTTTTTTTTTTTTTTTCTTTCTCACAATGATGTTAGACAGTCTGTTGGTTATATGTCGTGGTGACCTACTTTTTGTGATGTATTTTGCTGGAGTTTGTTGAGCCTTTTGTATCTGGATGTCTAAGTTCCTGTTAAATTATGAATGTTTTCCTCAGTTCTTAAACAGTTTTTTCAAATATTTTGCTTTTTTTTTCTCCTTTTCAGGAATACCCATGATTCACAGACTTGGATATTCTATGTAGTCTCTGACTCTTTGGAGGCTTTATTTACTAAACTCTTTTTAAAAATAATTTTGTCTGACTAAATTAATTCAGTAGACCTGTCTTCAAGTTCTGAGGTTCTTCTTTCTGCATGATCCACTGTATTTTGTATATTTCAACTGTATTTTGTAATTCTTTACATAAATTTTTGTTTCCAAAATTTCTATTTTGTTTTTTTAAATGTATATCTCTTTGGTAAATTTCTCGTTCACATCCTAAATTAATTTTCTGATCACTTTGTATTTGTTTTCATATTTTTCTTGGATTTCATTGAACTTCTTTAATATCAATATTTTGAATTCATTTTCTGGTATTTAAAACTGCATTTTGGTTATGATCCACTGCTACAGAGCTATTTTGATCCTTTGGGGCTCTCATTCAACCCTTTTATTTAATACTTCCAGAATTATTATGCTTATGCCTTCTCATTTGGAGAAATTGTAATTTTTTTTAATATACTTTCATTTGGTCAGGACTTTTTAATATTTTCTTTTGAAATGTAACTATAATATATGTTGAGTGGGTTTGTTTGGCTTTAGTTCTGAATGATCCCAGTAGCAAAGATGTGTGGTGGATTTCTCAAGTGCTGTTTTTACTAGTGGTATACTGGACATGTAAGCACACTCATGGCCTCCCGGAAAGCTGAAGTGGCAGAGGTCTGCAGAATCTCTTCTTGTTTCCAAGCTCTGTGCACTTACATGAGCAGATTTTGTATTAGATTGTGCAGCTTGACCCCATGGAACTAGGTGGCACTGGAAGGCAATAGCTAGCTGTGGTGGTAGCAGTAGGGTTTGTGCTTGCCTTTTTTTTTTTTTTTTCCCCAGAAAGAAGCTCTCTAATGCCTCAAGCAAATGGACTGTTCTGTAAAACACACAGTGGCCTGGCCTTTGTGCTCAGCTTCAGAAGGGGTCACAGCTGGGAAGAGCTGGGTTGGTCTGGCCTGCCCTCAGGTCTGCCAATGTCAGGCACAGACATGGGGGTGGCAGGGGACTTTCCTAGCCTTTCTGCTATTTCCTTGATTGTAAATAAACTTAGTGTGGTGGCTTTCTTAAATGTTAGTTGTAGTAGTAATTTACCAGGTGGATAAGTAGGCTCAAGTCTTCCTGAGTATCTGATGTGGTGTGGGCAATGATGATAGCAGAGGTCACAAAATGCCTGTTTCCTTTCTTATTATTGTGCAATTGTGTCAACAGATGTTGTAATGGGCTGTGTAGATGCTGTAACGGGCTGTGTGGTTAGCTGTGAGGTGGGGCTGGGCCAAGAAAGCCCAAATTCAAGCTTCCTCACATGAAGCACGAGCACTAGACCTGACAGGAGTCAGAAGATAGTTCTCAGGCTGCCGGTGCTATGCTCCAGGGAGGAGAGGTGCAACGCCAAAGAGCCCACACAGGGAAAGAAGGGCAGCTCATGCTCCATAACCTAGCAGGCAATAGTGAAATCTGACTCATTCCCATGCTATCAATCTGGTGGAGCTCCGTATTATGTCTTGCCACTGGCAGAAAGCTAAAACAGTTAACTAAGTTACAAGCAGTCTGTCCTCAGACTAGAGAACTGCCCCAGGCCACGAAACTCCTTGCCCAACACAAAATCCGTGGCTCCCAAACCACACCCCTTTCAGTCCGGTCCTGTGAAACGGGGTTGCCCAACTCCTGTGCCTGTGGCTCCATCTCATGCCACACTCACCTCTGAAGTCCAATTCTGGGGGTTCTTCCCCAACTCAAGACTAAATCTCAAATCTCAGTCCAGAGACTCCCCAAACCAATGATTGCTGCTTGTGCTGGCTGGGAGGTTCCCATGCAGCCCACTGTGAGTTAGAATCAGGAATGGTCGTGCTGTATTTGTGCTAGGTCTAGAAGCATGTGCAAAAGACTTCCCACTGCCACTCCTTCTCACAGTCTCCCCACTGCGATCCAGTACTGGGTAGGGTCAAAGAGCTCCCCTGTGGCCTGGATTACCTGGGTCTCCAGTGGAAGTGTATATCAGAGAGACATTTCCTACCCTTCCTGTGCATTGGTGATCCACTCCCAGTTTTCTGACAGACCCATGGCATGGTCCGCTGCCTGCCATGTTTTACAAAGTATCTGAAGTTTCTTTTGTTTTTATGTTGAGCTCCTGGTTTCTTCTTGGATAAAAGTCCACAATATGAATCTCTACACACAATTTTGCTATTTCCAAGTAAATGAGATGCACCAACAAAGCCCCTAATCTGTCATCTTGGGGAAAAAAAGCCATGTTTATCCACTTTTATCGTCTAATAATTTTACCATGAATTCTACTTTGTCTAAAATTCAGGTTGCTACATATGCCTCAAATATACATTACATCCTAATTTTTTTCCAATTTATGTCATTTTCTTTAGGTATATTTCTTATAAACAGTTACGTTTTGGGGTTTCTATTTTGTTTGTTTGCTTTGTCGAATCTGACAGTGTCTGGCTTCCAATGGAGAAATTTGTTTTATTTTATTTTTATCAAAGTAATATGTGTGTGTAACACACACACAAATAATAAAATTCCATTGTTCACAAGGGCTTATAATAAACTATCCTGAATGTCTGTTTTCTCCTTTATTCTTCAACATTTAAATATGTCTGTTTCTGTTCTTGGGGTAGTAACTTCCTTAGCTTTAAGTAATTTACTTATTTTGAAATTTCTTGGTTTATTTACTTTAGATGTCATTTATTTACTCTTTTATAAGAAAAGTGAGAATTTAAGTCACACTCACTCTTCGGTTTTATTTATATTATTTTAGTCCATCTTGTTCCATCTGTATTTAAAAGTATCTCTCATCTGCCCATTATGCATTTTGTTGAACAATATGAAACTCCTAATTTTAGTTTTAAAATGGTTGGATATCAGCAAATTCATATTGTTTCGCTTAATAAAAAGAAGCTAACAGCATTCCTATGTTTTCTTTCACTTTTCTTCACCAATTTCCTCCTATCACCTTCTGTCAGCTATATCTTTATTTTTATAGTTGTGTAATGCTCCAAAATCATAATAAAATATTCCTTGCTATGAGTATAGGTTGAAAAATGAATAAACAGCATGATTTACACTAGTATTAAAGAAAAATTGGGGCCGGGCACGATAGCTCACTCCTGTAATCCCAGCACTTTGGGAGGCCAAGGCAGGTGGATCACAAGGTCAGAAGTTTGAGACCAGCCTGGCCAATATGGTGAAACCCCATCTCTACTAAAAATACAAAAATTAGCTTGAAGTGGTGGCACACACCTGTAGTCCCAGCTGCTTGGGAGGCAGAGACAGGAGAATTGCTTGAACCCGGGAGGCGGAGTTTGCAGTGAGCCCAGATCATGCCACTGCACTCCAGCCTGGGTGACAGAGTGAGACTCCATTAAAAAAAAGAAAAAGGAAAAGAAAAATTGGAAGACAAATATGAGGAAATCTAGAACGGAGGGAAAGATTGTGACAATAAATACATGAGATATTGAGAAACAATTCAAGATGCACAACATCCAAATTACAGGAGTTCAAGACAGAAGAGAAGAATAAGGCAAATAAAACTATCAAGAAATTATATAAGGTTAAATAAGGTTTCTCACTGCTGAAATGGTTCAAATTGAAATGGCCCTTAGAGTGGTGACTGGAGTAAATAGGAAAGGACCCCACAACATGGTGCATCTCAACAAAATTTTAGAACAAGGATAATTAGAAACTGGTAAAAATAAAAACTCCAAAGTAGGGGACAGGGACAGATAACATGAGAGAAATGAAAATTAGAATGTCATCATATCTGTTATTAGTAAACAGCACAAGATTGTAGGAGACAAGTAGGTAGGAGAGAGTCTGAGAAGTAGAATTGTTGACACATAGCCTTTGAATATTTAAAACTTTTATAGATACTACCAAATTATTCTCCTAAAATGCTTAAACAATTTATACTCCTAAAACCAGTGCATAGCAATGTTCATTTCCCTTCATTCTCACTCACATTAAACAGTCATAAATTAAAAAACATTTTTTGCCATAACTTCAATATGACAGGTGATAATTGTTTTAATTTGAATTTGTATGATGAAATTTAGCTTTTAAAAAAGTATCGACAATTATGCTCTTTTTATATTTTTCTATAGAGTTTATATAGATTGTATTATTGTTTAAAATACTTGGTATTCTCTCAGTGGGGCTCCTCCCTAGAACAGGTTTATACTCTTGTCTCACAGACGTTAGACTTGGCTATGTGACTACCATGGTCAATGGAATGCATTTGGATGTGAAACATGGCACTTAGGAGAAAGGTTTAAAAACCTTTTATAATTCACCAACTTTTCTCTGCCACAAGATTAGTAATGTCCTAGATAGAGGCTGCTCTTTCAGCTAGAGTTTTAAAGTGAAGACAATAGACAGCAGGGCCACAGTTGATCTGATAGAGACATGTACCCTGAGAGTAAATAAATGTTTGTGGTTGCAAACTACAGGTATTTTTAGGCTTTTTTTTTCACTCTAGTAGAATTTAATATAAGCTAACCGATACAGGGTATCCACCAGTTATTTAATTAATTAGCAACATATATTTTATACTAGATATATTCACCATTGTTTGTTGTATATGTTACAATTTTCAGTGTTTTATATGAATTGAATCTTGTTTATTATATTTTGTAATTACTGTTATTCATTATGTGCTTTTAAGAAGTTTTACAATATCTATTTATTTGTCTATTTATTTATTTATTTATTTATTTTTATTTTTTTATTATACTTTTTTTTCTGCTTTCTTTCTTTCTTTTTTATTTTATTTTTTTATTATACTTTAAGTTCTACGGTACATGTACATAACGTTTATATCATGTATAACTCCCCAATGCAATCCCTCCCTCCTCCCCCTCCCCATGATAGGCCCCAGTGTGTGATGTTCCCCTTCCCGAGTCCAAGTGATCTCATTGTTCAGTTCCCACCTATGAGTGAGAACATGCGGTGTTTGGTTTTCTCTTCTTGTGATAGTTTGCTAAGAATGATGGTTTCCAGCTGCATCCATGTCCCTACAAAGGACGCAAACCATCCTTTTTGATGGCTGCATAGTATTCCATGGTGTATATGTGCCACATTTTCTTAATCTAGTCTGTCACAGATGGACATTTGGGTTGATTCCAAGTCTTTGCTATTGTGAATAGTGCCGCAATAAACATACGTGTGCGTGTGTCTTTGTAGTAGAATAATTTATAATCCTTTGGGTATATACCCAGTAGTGGGATGGCTGGGTCATATGGTACATCTAGTTCTAGATCCTTGAGGAATCGCCATACTGTTTTCCATAATGGTTGAACTAGTTTACAATCCCACCAACAGTGTAAAAGTGTTCCTATTTCTCCACATCCTCTCCAACATCTATGTTTCCTGACTTCTTAATGATTGCCATTCTAACTGGTGTGAGATGGGATCTCATTGTGGTTTTGATTTGCATCCTCTGATGGCCAGTGATGATGAGCATTTTTTCATGTGTCTGTTGGCTGTATGGATGTCTTCTTTTGAGAAATGTCTGTTCATATCCTTTCCCACTTTTGGATGGGGTTGTTTGTTTTTTTCTTGTAAAGTTGTTTGAGTTCTTTGTAGATTCTGGATATTAGCCCTTTGTCAGATGAGTAGGTTGCAAAAATTTTCTCCCATTCTGTAGGTTGCCTGTTCACTCTGATGGTAGTTTCTTTTGCTGTGCAAAAGCTCTTTAGTTTAATGATATCCCATTTGTCAATTTTTCCTTTTGCTGCCATTGCTTTTGGTGTTTTAGACATGAAGTCCTTGCTCATGCCTATGTCCTGAATGGTACTACCTAGATTTTCTTCTAGGGTTTTTATGGTATTAGGTCTAACATTTAAGTCTCTAATCCATCTTGAATTAATTTTCGTATAAGGAGTAAGGAAAGGATCCAGTTTCAGCTTTCTACTTATGGCTAGCCAATTTTCCAGCACCATTTATTAAATAGGAATCCTTTCCCCATTTCTTGTTTCTGTCAGGCTTGTCAAAGATCAGATGGCTGTAGATGTGTGGTATTATTTCTGAGGACTCTGTTCTGTTCCACTGGTCTATTTCTCTGTTGTGGTACCAGTACCATGCTGTTTTGGTTACTGTAGCCTTGTAGTATAGTTTGAAGTCAGGTAGCGTGACGCCTCCAGCTTTGTCCTTTTGACCTAGGAATGTCTTGGCAATGCGGGCTCTTTTTTGGTTCCATATGAACTTTAAAGCCGTTTTTTCAATTCTGTGAAGAAACTCATTGGTAGCTTGATGGGGATGGCATTGAATCGATAAATAACCTTGGGCAGTATGGCCATTTTCACGATATTGATTCTTCCTATCCATGAGCATGGTATGTTCTTCCATTTGTTTGTGTCCTCTTTTATTTCACTGTATGAGGCCAATATCATCCTGATACCAAGCTTGGCAGAGACACAACAAAAAAAAGAATTTTAAACCAATATCCCTGATGAACATCGATGCAAAAATCCGCAATAAAATACTGGCAACCCGTATCCAGCAGCACATGAAAAAGCTTATTCACCATGATCAAGTGCGCTTCATCCCTGGGATGCAAGGCTGGTTCAACATACGCAAATCAATATACATAATCCAGCATATAAACAGAACCAAAGACAAAAACCACATGATTATCTCAATAGACGCAGAAAAGGCCTTTGACAAAATTCAACAGCCCTTCATGCTAAAAACGCTCAATAAATTCGGTATTGATGGAACATATCTCAAAATAATAAGAGCTATTTATGACAAACCCACAGCCAATATCATCCTGAATGGGCAAAAACTGGAAGCATTCCCTTTGAAAACTGGCACAAGACAGGGATGCCCTCTCTCACCACTGCTATTCAACATAGTGTTGAAAGTTCTGGCTAGGGTAATCAGGCAAGAGAAAGAAATAAAGGGTATTCAGTTAGGAAAAGAAGAAGTCAAATTGTTCCTGTTTGCAGATGACATGATTGTATATTTAGAAAACCCCATTGTCTCAGCCCAAAATCTCCTTAAGCTGATAAGCAACTTCAGTAAAGTCTGAGGATACAAAATTATTGTGCAAAAATCACAAGCATTCTTATACACCAGTAACAGACAAGCAGAGAGCCAAATCAGGAATGAACTTCCATTCACAATTGCTTCAAAGAGAATAAAATACCTAGGAATCCAACTTACAAGGGATGTAAAGGACCTCTTCAAGGAGAACTACAATATTTATATAGTCAAACTTATCAATCATTTTTATTACAGTTTGTGGCTTTTACGCCATATTTAGAAAAAAACCTTTCCCCAAACCATGATTTTTAAATTCTTTATCAATATTTATTTTTAATACCTCTGGAGTTTTGTTTTGTACATTTAAAATATTTAACTATTTGATAAATTAATTTATTTCCAGTGGTCAGCTCATTGTTTCAATATCAATAAATTGTTAGTCTATCCTTACCTAATAATTTAAAATATTTCCTGTGTTATATATTAAATTATATAAACTTGGAACTGTTTTAAACCTGTTATATGGTTTGGCTCTTGTGTCCCCACCCAAATCTCATTTTGAATTGTAATCCCCATGTGTCAAGGGAGGTACCTGGTGGAAAGTAATTGTATCTATGGGGGCAGTTTTCCCCATGCTGTTCTCATGATAGCAAGGGAGTTCTCATGAGATCTGATGGTTTTAAAGTGTGGCACTTCCCTTTAGCTCACCGCCTCTCCTGCCACCTTGTGAAGAAGGTGCATGCTTCTGCTTAGCCTTCTGTAATAATTGTAAGTTTCCTGAGGCCTCCACAGTCATACAGTAGTGTGAGTCAAATAAAGCTACTTGATTTGAAAATTACCCAGTCTCAGGTAGTATCTGTATAACAGTGTGAAAACGAGCTAATACACTCTGTCCCAGTGTTCTGTCAGACTATTTCTGCACTTATATTAATTACCATGGATTTATGTCTCAATATTGGTAGGCATGTCATTCCACTGCTTAAAATACTCAGGCCTTCCCTCTTTATTATACCTTTTATGACTTGTCACAACCCCAGGTGAGAAATCGGAGCACATAGGGAAGTGAGTTTTGAATTCCCAGTGGTGCTATGGGAAGCACTAACATCATAATTGGGACCCATCTAACGTCATAATTGGAACCCATCTTTTACCTCCAGAGTACCCCAAAATGTATAGTGTATTGCAAAAGTGAATGAACCTAGGGACTTCCTGATTTAATCTAATTATGGGGAAAGGAGCAAGTGAAGCAGATGAATGCTCCAGTCCTAATCCCATAAACCAAATTGAACTTCCCATTTGTTATGACCCTGTAAACACACAAAATCAAGCAGAAAAAACTAGATTGTACTTCAGGCTACCGGTTTTGGTATTGCTTTATTCTTCAAACAAAATTACATGTACATTTTCAATACATTAAAAAAAGATACACTATTAAATGAGGAGTTTCCTGTGCCACTTTTGCTGAAACCCTAGCACTCCAGGAAATACAATTTCACAACTCAGAGTTCTGCAACCTCCCCCCCCCAGAGATCTTGATTCTAATCAGCTTGTTTAGCAAATCCCATCATCCCATCTCTTTGACATATGACCGTTTATTTTCTCTAGTGAGAATTCCCAGCCACTCAGAGATCTGCCTCCTTCCAATCTCTCAAATGGCTCAAGGCTGGACCAGCCATACCTATTTCATTAGTGACAACTAAGGGGTAAAACTGGTTCCCTTATGATCACTGATGAGTGACGTCAGCTAAAGCAGAAAACCAAGTAGTCTATGTATGAAACCTCCCAATTTTCTCTTCTACCCTTCTCTTGCTCTGTTTTTCTCTCTCTTGTTATGGAGCTTTTCTCAATATTTTTCTTTTGGTGGCAGTATTGCTCCACTGATAGAGCTATCTCTTTCTCCCGCCTTTTGTTTTTGATAAACACCTACAGTTGAAACAAGTATATTTCACTTAATAAGAGTGTTTTTCATCTGGGATTTGCATCTAAGGGAGATTTTCCAGAACTTACCAATAATAATACTCTGCCTAGGCTTTCTTGATTACACAGGAAAAGAAGATAAGACAGACTCCATGATCTATTTTCTGTTTCTTTTCTTCATGATTTTTTCTTTTTAATAACTTTTCAATAGCTGTAAAATATACACCAGTCATTATATAAAATTTGAAAAACAGAAAATGTTAAAGACAAAAATAAACATCATCATTTATCCCATAAGCAAGAGAGAGTAGTACTGTCAAAAGTTTAAAGCAGTCTCTCCAATGAGTTTTCTTTGTGCACACTTTGATATAATTGTGATCATATGATATACATAATTTAATTATCTGATTTTGTATTGTTTACATCTCATAAGCATGTTTACATATTCTTCTGAACTTTTTAAAAGATCTTATAATTGAAAACTTTTATTATATCATTTAATGCCTGTGGAACTATCTACCATATAGATGTATCATCAATTAATTGTGATTGCTTACAAAACATTGTTATTTTATTTTATTTTATTTTATTATTTTTTATTTTTTATTATACTTTAAGTTCTAGGGTACATGTGCATAACGTGCAGGTTGTTACATATGTATACTTGTGCCATGTTGGTGTGCTGCACCCATCAACTCGTCAGCAGTGATACCAATATAGATTGTGTATAAAACATTACCATTTCAAATAATATATAAATAATGTTTCTATAAACTAAGTAAACTGGATGCTTCCTTACTTGAATTTCAGGAAAAATGTATCCCTGAATAAAGAAAGACTGGTTGACACAAATATCCACCTAACTTGGAGAATGCCAATCTTTGAGGTATTTTATCATTTAGCCTCCAAAACTCATCTATTTAAGGAAGAGAAGAAATTCCTGTAGAAATTTTCCTGAGCACAAAATGTTTCAACATTTTTTTCTCTCAATTATGATCTATTCTGTAATAAACTAGCTGTAATTTATTGAAACTGATTTACCCAGTGCTGTGATAAAATTGTACCTTTCTAAAATGGTTCAAATCCATGGAATTGGCAACCTTGCACATATTTTTAAACAAAATTACTCTTCTCCTAGCCAAGAAAATCTATCCTTCAGAACAAAAGAATTTTTTATGATGAGGGCCATCTTAAATAATGAGATAAATGCATACATCATTTTATTTATCTTTACCCTATTGCAATTCACAAATATTGCTTTCAGATTTGTGTCAATCACGTACCAAGAAAATCTATCGTTGTCATTTTTACAACACAATGTATTCACTTACTGTTTCTTTGTTACAATTTGGTAATTCTCAAAATATTTCAAACTTTTTCATTATTATTGTGTCTGCTGTGGTAATCTGTAACGAGTGATCTTTGCTGTTACTGTTGTAATTGTTTTATTATTATTATCATACTGTAAGTTCTAAGGTACATGTGCACAACGTGCAGGTTTGTTACATATGTATACATCTGCCATGCTGGTGTGCTGCACCCATTAACGCGTCATTTACATTAGGTATATCTCCTAATGCTATCCCTCCCCCTTTCCCCCTTCCCAAAATAGGACCCAGTGTGTGATGATCCTCTTCTTGTGTCCAAGTGTTCTCATAGTTCAATTACCACCCGTGAGTGAGAACATGTGCTGTTTGGTTTTCTGTCCTTGCAATAGTTTGCTGAGAATGATGGTTTCTAGCTGCATCCATATCCCTACAAAGGACACGAACTCATCCTTTTTTCTGGCTGCATAGTATTCCATGGTGTATATGTGCCACATTTTCTTAATCAAGTCTGTCACAGATGGACATTTGGGTTGATTCCAAGTCTTTGCTATTGTGAATAGTGCCGCAATAAACATACGTGTGCATGTGTCTTTATAGCAGCATGATTTATAATCCTTTGGGTATATACCCAGTAATGGGATGGCTGGGTCATATGGTACTTCTAGTTCTAGATCCTTGAGGAATCTCCACACTGGCTTCCACAATGGTTGAACTAGTTTACAGGCCAAACAACAGTGCAAAACTGTTCCTATTTCTCTACATCCTCTCCAGCACGTATTGTTTCTTGACTTTTTAATGATCACCATTCTAACTGGTGTGAGATGGTATCTCATTGTGGTTTTGATTTGCATTTCTCTGATGGCCAGTGATGATGAGCATTTTTTCATGTGTCTATTGGCTGCATAAATATCTTCTTTTGAGAAGTGTCTGTTCATATCCTTTGCCCACGTTTTGATGGGGTTGTTTGTTTTTTTTCTTGTAAATTTGTTTGAGATCTTTGTAGGTTCTGGATATTAGCCCTTTGTCACACGAGTAGATTGCAAAAATTTTCTCCCATTCTGTAGGTTGCCTTTTCACTCTGATGGTAGTTTCTTTTGCTGTGCAGAAGCTCTTTAGTTTAATTAGATCCCATTTGTCAATTTTGGCTTTTGTTGCCATTGCTTTTGGTGCTATAGACACGAAGTCCTTGCCCATGTCTATATCCTGAATGGTATTGCCAAGGTTTTCTTGTAGGATTTTATGGTATTAGGTCTAACATTTAAGTCCCTAATCCATCTTGAGTTAATTTTTGTATAAGGTGTAAGGAAGGGATCCAGTTTCAGCTTTCTACTTATGGCTAGCCAATTTTCCCAGCACCATTTATTAAATAGGGAATCCTTTCCCCATTTCTTGTTTCTCTCAGGTTTGTCAAAGATCACATGGTTGTAGATGTGTGGTATTATTTCTGAGGGCTCTGTTCTGTTCCATTGGTCTATATCTCTGTTTTGGTAGCATTACCATGCTGTTTTGGTTACTGTAGCCTTGTAGTATAGTTTGAAGTCAGGTAGCATAATGCCTCCGGCTTTGTTGTTTTGTCTTAGGATTGTCTTGGCAATGCGGGCTCTTTTTCATTTCCATATGAATTTTAAAGTAGTTTTTTCCAATTCAGCAAAGAAAGTCATTGGTAGCTTAATGGGGATGGCATTGAATCTATAACTTACCTTGGGCACTATGGCCATTTTCACAAAATTGATTTTTCCTATCCATGAGCATGGAATATTCTTCCATTTGTCTGTGTCCTCTTCTATTTCCTTGACCAGTGGTTTGTAGTTTTTCTTGAAGAGGTCCTTCACATCCTTGTAAGTTGGATTCCTAGGTATTTCATTCTATTTGAAGCAATTGTGAATGAGAGTTCACTCATGATTTGGCTCTGTGTTTGTCTGTTATTGGTGTATAACAATGCTTGTCATTTTTGCACATTAATTTTGTATCCTGAGACTTTGCTGAAGTTGCTTACCAGCTTAAAGAGATTTTGGGCTGAGACGGTGAGGCTTTCTAAATAAACAATCATGTCATCTGCAATCAGGGAAAATTAGACTTCCTCTTTTCCTAATTGAATACACTTTGTTTCTTTCTCCTGCCAGATTGCCCTAGCCAGAACTTCCACCACTATGTTGAATAGGAGTGGTGAGTGAGGGCATCCCTGTCTTGTGCCAGTTTTCAAAGGGAATGCTTCCAGTTCTTGCCCATTCAGTATGATATTGTCTGTGGGTTTTTCCTTAATAACTCTTATTATTTTGAGATACATTCCGTCAATACCGAATTTATTGAGAGTTGTTTGCATGAAAGGCTGTTGAATTTTGTCAAAGGCCTTTTCTGCATCTATTGAGATAATCTTGTGGTTTTTCTCTTGGGTTCTGTTGATAGGCTGGATTACGTTTACTGATTCGTGTATGTTGAACCATCCTTGCATCCCAGGGATGAAGTCCACTTGATAATGTTGGATAAGCTTTTTGATGTGCTGCTGGATTGGTTTGCCAGTATTTTACTGAGGATTTTGGCATCAATGGTCATGAGGGATATTGGTCTAAAATTATCTTTTTTGTTGTGTCTCTGCCAAGCTTTGGAATCAGAATGATATAGACTTCATTAAATGAGTTAGGGAGGATTACCTCTTTTTGTATTGATTGGAATAGTTTCAGAAGGAATGGTACTGGCTCCTCCTTGCACCGCTGGTAGAATACAGCTGTTAATCCATCTGGTCCTGGGATTTTTTTGGTTGGTAGGCTACTAATTATTCCCTCAATTTCAGAGCCTGCTATTGGTCTATTCAGGGATTCAACTTCTTCCTGATTTAGTCTTGGGAGAGTGTATGTGTCCAGGAATTTATCAATTTCGTCTAGGTTTTCTAATTTATTTGCATAAAGGTGTTTATAGTATTCTCTGATGCTACTTTGCATTTATGTGGGGTCTGCGGTGATATCCCCTTTATCATTTTTTATTGTGTTTACTTCATTCTTCTCTCTTTTCTTCTTTATTAGTCTTGACAGCTGTCTATCAATTTTGTTGATGTTTTCAAAAAACCAGCTCCTGGATTCATTTATTTTTTGGAGGGTTTTTTGTGTCTCTATCTCCTTCAGTTTTGCTCTGATCTTAGTTATTTCTTGCCTTCTGCTAGCTTTTGAATGTGTTTGCTGTTGCTTCTCTAGTTCTTTTAATTACCATGTTAGGGTGTCAATTTTAGATCTTTCCTTCTTTCTGTTGTGGGCATTTAGTGCTATAAATTTCCTGCTACACACTCCCAGAGATTCTGGTATGTTGTCTCTTTGTTCTCATTGGTTTCAAAGAACATCTTTATTTTTGCCTTCATTTCTTTATGTACCCAGTAGTCATTCAGGAGCAGGTTGCTCATTTTTCATGTAGTTGAGCAGTTTTGAGCACTTTTCTTAATCCTGAGTTCTAGTTTGATGGCACTGTGGTCTGAGAGACAGTTTGTTAACATTTGCTGAGGAGTGCTTTACTTCCAACTATGTGGTGAATTTTGGAATAAGTGCAATGTGGTGCTGAAAAGAAAGTATATTCTGTTGATTGGAGATGGAGAGTTCTGTAGATGTCTATTAGTTCCACTTGGTGCAGAGATGAGTTCAATTCCTGGATATCCTTGTTAACTTTCTGTATCGTTGATCTGTCTAATGTTGACAGTGGGGTGTTGAAGTCTCCCATTATTATTGTATGGGAGTCTAAGTCTCTTTGTAAGTCTCTAAGGACTTGCTTTATAAATCTGGGTGCTCCTGTATTGAGTGCATATATATTTATGATAGTTAGATCTTCTTGTTGAATTGATGCCTTTACCATTATGTAATGGCCTTCTTTGTCTCTTATGATCTTTGATGGTTTAAAGTCTGTTTTGTCAGAGACTAGTATTGCAATCTCTGCCTTTTTATTTTCCATTTGCTTGGTAGATCTTCCTCCAACCCTTTATTTTGAGCCTATGTGTGTCTCTGCACGTGAGATGGGTCTCCTGAATACAGCACACTGATGGGTCTTGACTCTTTATCCAACTTGTCAATCTGTGTCTATTAATTGTAGCATTTAGTCCATTTACATTTAAGGTTAATATTGTTATGTGTGAATTTGATCCTGTCATTATGATGTTAGCTGGTTATTTTGTTTGTTAGTTGATGCAGTTTCTTCCTAGCCTCGATGGTCTTTTCATTTTGGCATATTTTTGCAATGGCTGGTACTGGTTGTTCCTTCCTATGTTTAGTGCTTCCTTCAGGAGCTCTTGTAGGGTAGGCCTGGTGGTGACATAATCTCTCAGCATTTGCTTGTCTGTAAAGGATTTTATTTCTCCTTCACTTATGAAACTTAATTTGGCTGGATATGAAATTCTGGGTTTAAAATTCTTTTCTTTAAAAATGTTGAATATTGGCCCCCACTCTTCTGGCTTGTAGAGTTTCTGCCGAGAGATTCACTGTTAGTCTGATCGTCTTCCCTTTGTGGGTAACCCGACCTTTCTCTCTGACTGCCCTTAACATTTTTTCCTTCATTTCAACTTTGGTGAATCTGACAATTGTGTGTCTTCTGGTTGCTCTTCTCGAAGAGTATCTTTGTGTCATTCTCTGTGTTTCCTGAATTTGAATGTTGGCCTTCCTTGCTACGTTGGGGTATTTCTCCTGGATAATATCCTGCAGAGTGTTTTCCAACTTGGTTCCATTCTCCCTGTCACTTTCAGGTACACCAATCAGAGGTAGATTTGGTCTTTTCACTTAGTCCCATATTTCTTGAAGGCTTTGTTAGTTTCTTTTTACTCATTTTTGTCTAAACTTCTCTCTTCATTTCATGAATTTGATTTTCAATCACTGATACCCTTTCTTCCAGTTGACTGGATCGGTTACTGAAGCTTGTGAATTTCTCACATGGTTCTCATGCCATGGTTTTCAGCTCTATCAGGTCATTTAAGGACTTCTTTACATTGGTTATTCTAGTTAGCATTTCTTCTAATCTTTTTTCAAGGTTTTAAAATTCTTTGCAATGTTTTCCAACTTCCTCCTTTAGCTCGGAAAAGTTTGATCCTCTGAAGCCTTCTTCTCTCAACTCATTAAAGTCATTCTCCCTCCAGCTTTGTTCCATTGCCGGTGAGGAGCTGCGTTCCTTTGGAGGGGAAAGACCCTCTGATTTTTAGAGTTTTCAGCTTTTCTGCTTTGTTTTTTCCCCATCTTTGTGGTTTTGTCTACCTTTGTTCTTTGATCATGGTGACGTACAGATGGGGTTTTGGTGTGGATGTCCTTTCTGTGTGTTAGTTTTCCTTCTAACCATTGTAACCCTCTGCTGCAGGTCTGTTGGAGTTTGCTGGAGGTCCACTACTGACCCTGTTTGCCTGGGTATCAGTAGTGGATGCTGCAGAAGAGTGAATGTTGCTGAAGAGCAAATATGCTGCATGATTGTTCCTCTGCAAGCTTTGTCTCTGAGTTGTACCCGGCCATGTGAGGTGTCAGTCTGCCCCTACTGGGGGATGTCTCCCAGTTAGGCTACTTGGGGGGTCAGAGACCCACTTGAGGAGGCAGTCTGTCCGTTCTCAGATCTCAAAGTCCATGCTGGAAGAACCACCACTCTCTTCAAAGCTATCAGACAGGGACATTTAAATCTGCAGAAGTTTCTGCTGCCTTTTGTTTGACTATGCCCTGTCCCCAGAGGTAGAGTCTACAGAGGAAGGCAGGCCTCCTTGAGCTGCGGTGGGCTCCACCCAATTCGAGCTTCCTGGCAGCTTTGTTTACCTACTCAAGCCTCAGCAATGACGGGCGCCCCTCCCCCAGCCTCACTGCCACCTTGCAGTTAGATCTCAGACTGCTGTGCTAGCAATGAGGGAGGCCCAGTGGGCATGGGACCCTCTGAGCCGGGTGCAAGATATAATCTCCTGGTGTGCCGTTTGCTAAGACCCTTGGTAAAGCACAGTATTAGGGTGGGAGTGACCCGATCTTCCAGGTGCTGTGTGTCATGGTTTCCCCTGGCTAGGAAAGGGAATTCCCTTACCCCCTGCACTTCCCAGGTGAGGATACGCCTCACCCTGCTTCAGCTCTTGCTCGGTTGGCTGCACCCACTGTCCTGCACCCACTGTCCAACGTGCCAGTGAGATGAACCTGGTACCTCAGTTGGAAATGCAGAAATCACCTGTCTTCTGTGTAACTCACATTGGGAGCTGTAGCCTGGAACTGCTCCTATTTGGCCATCTTGGAAAAGATCTGTAATTCTTTTTTCTTTTCTTTTCAGGCAGAGTCTTGCTCTGTCTTTCAGGCTGGAGTGTAGTTGTGTGATCTCAGTTGACTGCAACATCTTTCTGCTGAGCTCAAACAATTCTCCTGCTTCAACTTCCTGAGTAGCTGGGATTACAGGTGATCCACACCATGCTTGGGTAATTTTTGTATTGTTAGTAGAGATGAGGTTTCACCATGTTGGCTACACTGGTCCCAAAATCCTGACATCAGGTGATCTGCCTTCCTTGGCCTCCCAAATGCAGGAAGTACAGGTATGAGCCACTGCATCCAGACTGTTTTAGTTGTTTTGAGGTGCTATGAACCATGCTTATATTAGATGGTGAACTTAATACATTTTGTGTGTGTTCTGACTGCTCCACTGACCAGTCATTCCTCCATCTCTCTCTCTATTCCTCAGGCTTCTCCATTTGCTCAGACACAACAATATATAAATTAAATCAGTTAGTAACCCTAAAATGGCCTCTAAGTGTTCACATGAAAAAGTCATACCTTTATCACTTTAAATCAAAGCTAAAAATAATTACATTTACTAAGACTACTCAGTTTACTGAAAGTAACCACATCAAAAGGCGGGAAAAGCCAGAACTAGGGTTTTTGAGTCAGTTAACCAAGGTGTGAATACAGAAAAAAAGTCTTAAAATAAATTTAAAATGCTACTCCAGTGAACACAAGAATGATAAGAAAGCAAAACAGCCTTATTGATGGCATGAATTAAGTTTTACTGGTCTGGATAGAAGACCAAGCAAGTCACAACATTCCCTTAAAACAAAGCCTAATCCAGAGCAAGGCCCTAACTCTCTTCAACTCTATGAAGGTGGTGAGTGTTGAGAAAGCTTCAGAAGAAAACTTTGAAGCTAGCAGAGGTGGTTTATCAGATTTAAAGGAAGAGGCTATCTCCATAACATGAAAGTGAAAGGTGAAGCAACAAGTGCTGATGTGGAAGCTACAGCAAGGTATCCAGAATATCTAGCTAAGATCATTAAAGAAGGTGGATGCACTAAACAACCTTGCCAATATAAAGAAAACCACCTTCTATTGTCAGAAGATGCCAGGACATTCACAGCTAGAGACAACTCAATGCCAGGCTTCAAAGCAGTAACAAAACAGGCTGACTCTCTTGTTAGGGGCTAAAACAGTTGGAGATTTTAATTGAAGCCAATGGTAATTTACTATTCCAAAAATCCTAGGGCTCTTAAGAAATATAATAATTTTACTCTACAAATTAGAAAACCTAGATGAAATGAATACATTCCTGGATACATATACTCTAACAAGATTAAACCATAAAGAAATAGAAAATTGAACAGACCAATAATGAGTAATCCAATTGAAACAGTAGCAAAATATCTCCCAATAACAAGAAAAACTATACTCGAGACTGACTTTAATGTTATATTCTACCAAACTTTGAAAAATGAACTAACAGCAATTCTACTCAAACTATTTCAAAAACTTGAAGAGGAAGGAATTCTTTGTAACTCAATCTATAAGGCTGGTATTATCCTGATATTAAAATTAGACAGGAGCACAATAAAAAAAGAAAACTACAGGCTAATATCCCTGATGAAAATAAATGCAAAGATTGTCAACAAAATACTAGCAAATTGAATTCAACAACACATCAGAAAGATAATACACTGTGATCAAGTATGATTTATTCCAGGAATGCAAAGATGGTTCAACATATACAAGTTAATGTGATACATCACATCAACAAAATTAAGGACAAAAACTATAAGATGATCTCAATAGATACAAAAAAAGTATTTGATAATACTCAACAATGGAGAAAGGGGGAGCTAGATGGTGGGATGAAAAACTCCATCACTCATCCCCCTTGCTGGGATACAATTTTAACAACTATCTACACAGAAAAAAATAACCTTCCTAAGAGACAAAAATCACATGAGCCCTCAGAGTACCTGGTTTTGTCTTTGTATCACTGAAAAAGGCACTAAAGAGGTGGGAAAAAAAAGTATTGAATTGAAAATTCCACCTCTCTCTACCACACCCCATGCAGCAGTGGTATGGTGCAGAGATCATCACTGGATGCTGAAGGAGGGAGAACACAGCGAGTGTGAGGCATTGAACTAAGTCCTGTCTTGTTAGAGGAGAAAGCAAAACCAGACCAAACTTAGCTGACACCCACCCATGGAGAGAGCATTTAAACCAACCCTAGCTGAGGAGAATTACCAATCCCAGCAGACCAAACCTGAGTTTTCACAAACCTCATTACTATGGACTACAGTGCTCTGTGTCTCTAAATGAACTTGAAAGACAATCTAGGCTATAATGACTGCAACTCTTCGGCGAGTCATATTGCTGAACTGGGCCTAGAGAAAGTGGACTGGAGGGACACATAACCTAATGAGACATCAGTTGATGTGGTTAAGAGAGTGCTGGCATTATCCCTCCCCCAAATCCAGGGTGCACAGCTCACAGCTACAAAAGAGACCCCTTCCTTCCACTTGAGGAGAGGAAAGGGAAGAATGGGGAAATCCTTGCCTTGCATCTTGGATATCAGCTCAGCTGCAGCCAGATATGGTACTGATGAGAGAGTCCTGAGGCTCCTGTTTTAGTCCCTAGATCCCAGAAAACAATTCTAGGTAAACACTGGGCCAGAAGGAAGCACACTTCTTTGAAGGAAATAACCCAAGCCTAGCAGCATTCATCACCTGTTAACTGAAAATCCCTTGGTCTCTGAATAACCGGCAAAAATATACCCAGGTACTATGTCAATGGCCTTCAGTAAGCCTCTGTGACTTGCTGGCTTCAAGTGACACTCAATGATTACCAGCTGTGGTGGATACAGGGTGAAATTTCTGCTTGATAAAAGTACAGGAAAAAGTAAAGGGGACTTTGTCTTGCGACTTAGGCTCTAGCAAGACCACAAAGTGGTAGAGCAACAGGCAACATCTTTGGATCCCTGGTTTTAGAACTTGGTCCTTGGACAGCATTTCTGGACATGCCCTAGACCAGAGGGGAGCCCTCTGCCCTGCGAGTGAGTCTCAAGTCAGTCAGCATTTACAACAAACTGACTTAAAAGCCCTTGGGTATAAGGGAACATAAGCAGTAGTTTGGCAGTACTCTTCATGGCCTGGGGTGGTGGTGACTATGGGGTGAGGCATCTCTGCCTTTGGAAAGGGGAGGGAAGAGTGGGAGAGGTTGGGTCCTGTGATTTGACTGATAGGTCAGCCACAGTACAATAGAACACAAAGTGGATTTCTAGGGTTTTTTACTCTAGTCCCTGAATCTTGGATAAAAGCTCTGAACCCACCTGGAGCCTGGGGGACCTCACAACTCTGGAATGAAGAAGATAGGCCTGGCTGGTTTTGCCATTGGTTGATTCTAGAACCCCAGGGACTAGATAAAACACAGGCATTAGCAAGAAAGTGCTTACAGCAGGCCATGGGTGAGACCCAGTGCTGTTCTGGCTTCAGGTCTGACCCAGTACCATCATAGTGATTGTGGTCACAGGGAGGCTTTTGTCAATTCACCCTAGATTTAGGTGGCTCAGAACAGAGACAGAGATTTTTTTGTTTTGAGTAAAGTAAGAGAAGAAAACTAGAGTCCTGGTCTGGTAATCCAGAGAAATCTCCTAGAGTTTTTCTAAGACCATCAAGGTGATATCTCTGTGAGTCTGCAAGAACCACAATGTTATTCAGCTTGGCGTGCCCCCTAAAGCAGGTACAGTTTAGATCACAACAACCAAGTCCTTTGAAATATCTGGAAAACCTTCCCAAGAAGGATGAGTACAAGTAAGCCCAGACAGCGAAGACTACAATAAAGGCCTAACTCTTCAATGCCGGGATACTGATGAGCATCTACTAGCATCAACAACATCCAGGAAAACATGATCTCACCAAATGAATAAATAAAGAACCAGGGACTTATCCTGGAGAAACAGATATGTGATTTTTCAAACAGGAAATACAAATGGCTGTGTTCAGGAAAATCAAAGAAATTTAAGATACCACAAACAAGATATTTACAATTCTATCAGATAAATTTAACAAAGAGGTTGAAATAATTAAAGATAACCAAGCAGAAATTTCTGAGCTGGAAAATGCAAGTGACATACTGAAAAATACACCAAAGTCCTTAAATACCAGAATTGATAAAAGCAAGAGAAAAAATTAGGGAGTTGAACAATGAGAACACATGGACACAGAGAGGGGAACATCACACACGGGGACCTGTCAGGGGGTAGGGGGCTAGAGGAGGAATAGCATTAGAAGAAATACCTAATGTAGACGACAGGTTCATGGGTGCAAGAAACCACCAAGGCATGTGTATACCTATGTAACAAACCTGCACATTCTGCACATGTATCCCAGAACTTAAAGTATAATAAAAAAATACAATGAGCTTGGAAACAGGCTATTTAAGGATACATACAAAAAAAGAGTAAAAAAATAAAATACAGTAAAACATGACTACAGGATTTAGAATACAGTCTCAAAAGGGAAAATTTTGGGGGCTTAAAGTTAAAGGCCTTAAAATGGAGATAGAGAAAGACATAGGGGTAGAAAGTTTATTCAAAAGAATAATAACAGAGAACTTTCCAAACCTAGAGAAGGATATCAACACTCAAGGGAGAAAAAAAAAGGTTACAGAACACCAAGCAGGTTTAACCCAAGAAAGACTCACACAGCACTTTTAATAATCAATCTCTGAAAGGTCAAGGATAAAGAAAGAATTCTAAAAGCAGCAAAAGAAAAGAAACAAGGAACACACAATGGAGCTCCAATATATCTGGCAGCAGACTTTTCAGTGGGAACCTTACAGGCCAGGCAAGAATGACATGACACATTTAAAGTGCTGAAGGAAACAAAACTGTTATCTTAGAATGGTATATCTAGCAAATATATTATTCAAATGAGAAAGAGAAATAAAGACATTGCAAGACAAATAAAAACTGAAAAGCTTTGTTAACACCAGTCCTGTCCTACAAGAAATGACAGAGTCATTCAGTCAGAGGGAAAAGGACATTAATGAGCAATAAGAAATTACCTGAAGGTAGAAAACTCACTGGTAATGGTAGGTACACAGAAAAACACAGAATATCATAACACTGTAACTGTTATGTGTAAACTACTCTTATCCAAAATAGAAAGAAGAAAGAAAAGAATCAAAGTAATAACGACAACTTTTCAAGACATAGTAAATTAAGATATGACTAGAAACAAAAAAAAATAAAAATAAAAATTGAGGGTAGAAAGTTAAAGCATAGAGTTTTAATTATTATTTTTTGCTTGTTTGTTTATCCAAACAATTTCAAGTTGTTATCAGGTTAAAGTAATGGATTGTAAGGTAGTCTTTGCAATCCTATTGTAACCTCAAACCAAAAAGCATACAATGGAGATGCAAAACAATAAAAAACAAAAAAACAGGAAACTAAATCATATCATCAGGGAAAATCACATCTACTAAAAGAAGATAAGAATGAAAGAAAGAAGAAAGAGATGACCATAAAAAAAAGAAAACAAATTTAAAAAATGGCAGGAGTAAGTCCTTACTTAATAATAACATTGAATGTAAATGGGCTAGATGCTCGAATTGAAAGATATTGATTAGCCAGCCTTAAAAACAAGACCCATTGATCTGTTGCCTACAAAAAAGGGGACGGGGTGGGGAAACACATTTCACCTAGGAAGACGCACAGACTGAAAATAAATGAATGGAAGATATATTCCAAGCCAATGGAAACCAAAAAAGAGCAGAAGTTGCTTTATTTGTATCAGAGAAAATAGACGTTAAGACAAAAACTATAAGAAGAGACAGGAAGGTCAGTATATAATGATAAAGGGGTCAGTTCAGCAAAGGCATACAACAATTTTAATATATACGCACCTGACACTGGAGCTACAAGATATTAAATCAGATTTAATCTAAAGCTACCTCCTTGCATATTTAGGTTCAGCCTAAAAGTTTTTTTGTACAATGTGAACTATAACAAGTGGAAGTGTAAACAGACAGTAGTCTACACTTGTGCCAGTCAGCAAGTTTTGGCCAATCAATGTAGCAAACTGTTTGAACCTTGCTCAAATAAGGCAAAAGCCAAGCTGTAACCAGTGTAGCTGTTTCTGTACCTTGCTTCCGTTTTCTGTATGTTACTTTCCTTTTTCTATCCATAAGTCTTCTTCTACTGTGTGGCTGCACTATAGTCTCTGAGCCTACTGTGGCTCAGAAGGCTGACCAATTTGTGAAACATCCATTGCTCAATTAAACTCCTTTACATTTAACTCAACTGAAGTATTTCTTTTATCAGAGATATATAAAGGAAATACTATTAGAGATAAAGAGAGAGAGAGAAGCCCCAATACAATAATAGCTGGAGACTTCAACACCCCACTTTCAGCATTGGACACAACTTCCAGACAGAAAATCAACAAAGAAACATCCGACTCAGTCTCAACTATAAACCAAATGAACCTAATAGACATTTACAGAACATTTTATCCAATGGCTGCAAAATACACATTCTTTTTTTCAGCACATAAATTGTTCTCAAGAATAGACTACATATTAGATCACAAAACAAGTCTAAAAACATTCAAAAACTGAAATAATATCAATTATCTTCTCTTACTATGAGGAAATAAAACTAGATATTAATAACAAAAGACATTTTGGAAACTATACAAATACATGGAAATTAAACAATATGCTCCTAAATGACATGTGGATCAGTGATGAAATTAAGAAGGAAACGGAAAAATTTCTTGAAACATATGCTATTTAAAACACAAAACACCAAAACTTATGAGATACACCAAAAGCAGTACTAAGATGGAAGTTTATAGCTATAAGTGCCTTCGTGAAGAAAGGAGGAAAACATTCAAATAAACAATTTAACAATGCATCTTAAAGAACTAGAAATACAAGAGAAAATCAAAACCAAAATTAGTAGAAGAAAAGTAGTAATAAAGATCAGAGCTGAAAGAAATTAAATTGAAGTGAAGAAAACAATACAAAAGATCAATGAAATGAAAAGTTATTTTTTGGAAAGTTAAACAAAATTGACAAAACTTTACACAGACTGACTAATAAAAAATGAGACACAAATAAATAAAATCAGAAAAGAAAAAGGAGATATTACAACCGATACCACAGAAATTCAAAAAAATTGTTAGTAGCTACTGAGCAACTATATTCTAATAAACTGGACAATCTAGAAGAAATGGACAAATTCCTAGGCACATAAAACTTACCAAAGTTGAACCAGGAAGAAATTCAGAACCTTAACAATTCAATAACAAGTAATGAGATCGAAGCTATGATAAAGTTCCCCCAGTAAAGAAAAGCCCAGGACCTTAAACCTTCACTGTTGAATTCTACCAAACATTTAAAAAAGAACTATCACCAACCCTACTCAACCTCTTCCAAAAGAATAGAGGAAGAAGGAATACTTCCAAACTCATTCCATGAGGCCATTATTACCCATATTCCAAAGCCAGACAATGACACATCAAAAAAAGAAAACAGGCCAATATCTCTAATCAATATTTATGCAAAACTCCTCAACAAAATACTAGCAAATCGCGTCCAACAATACTTAGAAAGGTCATCCATTGTGACCAAGTTGGGAGTATCCATGGGATGCAATGGCGATTCAACATAGAAATAAAATAATGTGATATGTCATATCAAAAGAGTGAAGGATAAAAACCATATGATCATTTCAATTAATGCTGAAATAACATAACGTTTCTTCATGAGAAAAACCCTCAAAAAACTGGAGATAAAAGAAACATACCTCAGCATAACAAAAACCCTATACAACAGACCCAAAATTAATATCATACTGAATATGGAAAAAATGAAAGCCTTTCTAAAAAATCTGGAACACGACAAGGATGCCCACTGTCACCACTGTTATTCAGCATTGTACTGGAAGTCCTAGCTAGAGCAATTAGACAAGAGAAAGGTATAAAAGACATCCAAATTGGAAAAGACGAAATCAAATTATCTTTGTTTGCAAATGATATAGCTCATATTTGGAAAAACCTTAAGACTACAAAAAAAAATTAGAACCAATAAACAAATTCAGTAAAGTTGCAGGATACAAAATCACTATATAAAAATCAGTACTTCTATATGGGAACAATGAAGAACCTAAATAAGAGATTTTAAAAGTAATCCCAACTACAATAACTACACATAACATTAAATATCTAGCAATTAACTAAAGAAGTGAAAGACCTCTATAATAAAAACTGTAAAACATTGATGACAGAAATGGAAGAAAATACCAAATAAAGAAAAATATTCCATGTTCACTGACTGAAAGAATCAATATTTTTTTGTTTGCTCGTTTTGTTTTTTTTTATTTTTTAATACTGTAAATTCTGGGATACATGTGCAGAACATGGAGCTTTGTTACATAGGTATACATGTGCCATGGTGGTTTGCTGCACTCATCACCCATCATCTACATTAGGTATTTCTCCTAATGCTGTCCCTCCCCAGCCTCCCACTCTGCAAAAGGCCCCAGTGTGTCATGTTCCCCTCTCTGTGTCTATGTGTTCTCATTGTTCAACTCTCACTTATGAGTGAGAATATGCCGTCGATGTTTGGTTTTCTGTTCCTGTGTTACTTTGTTGAGAATGATGGTTTCCAGCTTCATCCATGTCCCCGAAAAAGACTTGAGCACATCCTTTATATGGCTACATAGTATTCCATGGTGTATACGTGCCACATTTTCTTTATCCACTCTATCATTGACAGGCATTTGGGTTTGTTCCAAGTCATTGCTATTGTGAACAGTGCTGCAACAAGCATATGGGCTCGTGTGTCTTTATAGAAGAATGATTTATAATCCTTTGGGTATATATCCAGTAATGGGATTGCTGGGTCAAATGTTATTTCTGATTCTAGATCCTTGAGGAATTGTCACACTGCCTTCCACAATTATTGAACTAATTTACACTCCCACCAACAGTGTAAAAGCATCCTCCTATTCCTCTACATCCTCTCCAGCCTCTGCTGTTTCCTGACAATTCTTATGGTTGCATAGTATTCCATGGTGTATATGTGCCACATTTTCTTTTTTATTATTATTATACTTTAAGTTCTAGTGTACATGTGTATAACGTGCAGGTTTGTTACATATGTATACTTGTGCCATGTTGGTGTGCTGCACCCATCAACTCGTCACCACCCATCAACTTGTCATTTACATCAGGTATAACTCCCAATGCAATCCCTCCCCCCTCCCCCTCCCCATAATAGGCCCCGGTGTGTGATGTTCCCCTTCCAGAGTCCAAGTGATCTCATTGTTCAATTCCCACCTATGAGTGAGAACATGCGGTGTTTGGTTTTCTCTTCTTGCGATAGTTTGCTGAGAATGATGGTTTCCAGCTGCATCCATGTCCCTACAAAGGACACGAACTCATCCTTTTTTATGGTTGCATGGTATTCCATGGTGTATATGTGCCACATTTTCTTAATCCAGTCTGTCACAGATGGACATTTGGGTTGATTCCAAGTCTTTGCTATTGTGAATAGTGCCGCAATAAACATATGTGTGCATGTGTCTTTATAGCAGCATGATTTATAATCCTTTGGGCATATCCCCAGTAATGAGATGGCTGGGTCATACGGTATTTCTAGTTCTAGATCCTTGAGGAATCGCCATACTGTTTTCCACAATAGTTGAACCAGTTTACGATCCCACCAACAGTGTAAAAGTGTTCCTATTTTTCCACATCCTCTCCACATCTGTTGTTTCCTGACTTTTTAATGATTGTCATTCTAACTGGTGTGAGATGGTATCTCATTGTTAAAATGTCCATTCTACCCAAAGCAACCTGCATATTCAGTGAAATCTTTATCAAAATACCAATGACATTCTTCACAGAAATAGAAAAAAAATTCTAAAACATATATGAAACCACAAAAGACCCGGAGTAGACAAAGTTGTCTTAATCAGAAAGAACAACACTGGATGAATCACACTACCTGATTTCAAATTATGCTACACAGCTCTAGTAGCCAAAATAGTATTGTACCGGCGTAAAAACAAACACATAGACCAATGGAAGAGAACAGAGAACCCAGAAATGCATCCACTCACGTACCGTGAACTCATTTTGAACAAAGGTGCAAGTAACATACACTACAGACAGTCTCTTCAATAAATGATGCTAGGGAAACTGGATATCCACATGCAAACAAAACTTTACCCCTCTCTTTCACTGTATACAAAAATGAAATCAAAATGACTTAAAGATTTAAATATAAGACTTCAAACTATGAAACTACTACAAGAAAACATTAGGAAAAACCTCCAGGACATTGGTCTGTACCAAGATTTCTTGAGCTGTACCTCACAAACACAAGCAACCAAGCAAAGATGGACAATGGGATCACATCAAGTTCATGAATTTCTGCACAGGAAAGAATAGAAACAACAAAGTAAAAAGACAACCCACTGAATGAAAAAAAAAAAGAAACGATTTGCAACTACCCATCTGGTAAGGGATTAATAACCAGAATATACAAAAAGCTCAAACAACTCAATGGAAAAGAGTTTAATAATCTAATTTTTAAAAAATGGGTGAGAAATTTAAGTATGTCTGAAAAGAAGACATACAAATGGAAACAAGCATATGAAAAGGCGCTCAATATCATTGATTGTCAGAGAAACACAAATCAAAACTACAATGATATATTGTCTTACCCCAGTTAAAATGGCTTATATCCAACAGAGAGGCAATAACAAGTGCTGGATAAGATGTGGAGAAAATAGAACGCTTGTACACTGTCAGTGGAAATGTGTATTAGTACAACCACTATGTAAAACAGTTTATAGACTCCTCAAAAAATTACAAATTGAAATACCATATGACTCAGCAATTCTGGTACTGGGTCACACCCAAAATAAAAGACATCAGTGTATCAAAGAGATATCTGCACTCCTATGTTTGTTGCAACACTATGTACAATAGCTAAGATTTGGAAGCAACTTAAGTGTCCATCAACAGGCAAATGGATAAAGAAAATGTGGCACACATACACAATGGAGTACTATTTAGCCATAAAATAGTGACATACAGTTATTTGCAACAATATGGATGAAACTGGAGATCATTATATTAAGTAAAATACACCAGACAGAGAAAGACAAACATCACATGTTCCCACTTAGTTATGGAATCTAAATTTTTAAAAAATGAATTAGTGGGCATAGAGAGTAGAAGAATGGTTACCAGAAACTGGCAAGGGTAGTGGAGGGGCTGAGGGAAAGTGAGGATGGTTAATAGGTACAAAGTTTTGTTAGAATGAATGAATAAGACTTACTGTTTGATAGCACAACCGAGTGACTATAGTAAATTATAATTTAATTGTACATTTTAAAATAACTTAAATATTACAATTGGATTGCTTGTAATTCAAAGGATAAATGATTGAGGTGATGGATACCCCATTCTCCACGATGTGCTTATTTCACATTGCATGCCTTTATCAAAACATCTTATGTACCCCATAAATATATACACCTACTGTGTACCCACAAAAATTAAAAATAATAAAAAACAAAACTGAACAATGCTTCGTGATAAAAACTATTGTTAAATTAGATGTAGAAAGAGCATGCCTCATCACAATAATGACCATATATGATAAACACACAGCAAACATCATAAAGACTGGGGAAAACCTGAATGTGTTTCCCCTAAGGACTGGACAACTATGCTCACGTTCACTAGTCTTATTCTACATAGTACTGGAACTCCTACTCAAAGCAATCAGGTAAAAGAAGTAAATACATGGCATTCAAACTGGGAAAGAGAAAGTCAAAAGGTTTCTCTCTGAAGATGACTTGATCTTATATATAGAAATACCTAAAGACTCCTCCCAAATTCCCTTAGAACTAATACACAAATTTGCTGAAGTGGCAGGATAGAGAAAAAACATACAAAAATCAGTAGTGTTTTTACATAACAATAATAAATCAGCTGAAAAGATTTCATGAAACCAGTCCCATTTACAACGGCTATAAAAATAATAAAACGCCTAGGAATAAGGTTAAACAAAAGGTGAAATATTTCTACAATAAAAATTTTAAAACATAGGTGAAAGAAATTGAAGAGGACACAAACAAATAGAAAGTCATTCTGAGAGGTGACAACGTGCTAGCAGATCTCACTCTCAGCACCTCCTCGGCCACAGCATCCACTCTGGTGGTGCTTGAGGAGCCCTTCAGCCCACCACGGCACAGTGGGAGCCCCTCACTGGGCTGGCTGAGGCCAGAGCCACCTCCCCTGCTTGCAGGAAGGTGTGGAGGGAGAGGCGTGGGCAGGAACCAGGGCTGTGCTCAGGGGCCAGTGTGAGTTCTGGTGGGCACAGGCACGGGTTTGGTGGGCCCCACACACGGAGCCGCCAGCCGGCGCTGCTGGCCCAGGGCAGTGAGGGGCTTAGCACCTGGGCCAGCAGCTGCTGAGGCTGCACCGGGTCCCCCAGCAGTGCCAGCCCGCCGGCACTGCACTCAAATTCTGGCAGGCCCTACCTGCCTCTCTGTGGGGCGGGGCAGGGCTTGGGGCCTGCAGCCTGCCATGTCTGAGCTCCCCCCTTTTGGTGGGCTTCCATGCAGCCTGAGCCTCCCCGATGGGCGCCGCACCCTGTTCCATGGCACCTGGCCTCATCCACAACCCAAGGACTGAGGAGTGCAGGCAGGGCTCGGGACTGGCGGGCAGCTCTGCCTGCAGCTCCCCCGTGCAGGATCCACTGTATGTGCACCAATCAGCACTCAGTCAAAATGGACCAATCAGCTCTCTGTAAAGTGGACCAATCAGCTTTCTGTAAAATGGACCAATCAGCAGGATGTGGGTGGGGCCAAATAAGGCAATAAAAGCAGGCTGCCCAAGCCAGCAGTGGCAACCCATTCGGTCCACTTCCACAGTGTGGAAGCTTTGTTCTTTCGCTCTTTGCAATAAATCTTGCTGCTGCTCACTCTTTGGGTCCACGCTGCCTTTATGAGCTGTAACACTCACCGTGAAGGTCTGCAGCTTCACTCCTGAAGCCAACGAGACCATGAACCCATCTGAACGTCTGAAGGAACAAACTCCAGACACACCATCTTTAAGAACTGTAACACTCACTGCGAGGGTCTGCTGCTTCATTCTTGAAGTCAGTGAGACCAAGAAGCTGCCAATTCCGGACACAATTCTATGTACATGAAGTAGAAGAATTAATATTATTAACATGGTCATACTACCCAAAGCAATCTACAGATTCAATGCAATCCCTATGAAATCACCAAGGAAAATTTTCACATAAATAGAAAAACCATTCTAAAATTTATCTGGAACCATGAAAGACCCCAAATAGCCAAAGCACCCTTAAGCAAAAAGAGAAAAAGCTAGATCTCACTTCATAATATGTTCCTACACAATAGTAAGCAAATAGCATGGTATTGATATAAATCAGACACAGAGATCAATGGAAAAGAATAGATAACCCAGAAATTAATCCACACATTTATGGCCAGCTCATTTTCAACAAAGGTGTCAAGAGCATACACTGGGGAAAGAATACCCTCTTCAATAAATGGTGCTGGGAAAACTGGATATTCACATGCACAATAATGCAACTAGATCATTATTCCTACCAAAATCAACTTAAAATAGATAAAAGACTAAAACATAAAACCCAAAACTGTAAAACTACTAAAAGAAACCATTGAAGAAAGGCTTCTTGATGTTAGTCTAGGCAAATATTTTATGGATAAGTTTTCAAAAGCACAGCCAACAAAAACAAAAATATGTAAATGATACTATATCAAAATAAAAACCTTCTGTACAGCAAAGAAAACAAACACAGTGAAGAGACAACCTGTAGAATGGGAGAAGATATTTGCAAACTATTCATCCAACAGAGACCTAATAGCCAAGCTATACAAAAATCTCAAACAACTGAACAGCTAAAACATATGATTAAACAATGGCCAAAATATCTGAATAGACATTTTTTCTTAAAAAATATAAACAAATGGCTAAATGTATGAAAAATGATCAACATCACTAATCATCAGGAAAATGCAAATCAAAACTACAATGACATATCATCTTATCCCACTTAGAATGGCTATTATCAAAAGGACAAAAAATAACAAATGCTGGGGGAGATGCATAGAAAAGAAAACTCATACACTGTGGGTGTATTAGACAATTTTGGGTTGCTATGAAAGCATACCTGAAGCTGAATAATTTATAAAGAAAATTATTTGGCTTATAGTTCTGCAGGTTGTACAAGCATGGAACCAGCATATGAAGCTTCTGGTGAGACCTCAGGGAGCTTTTAGTCATAGAGGAAGGTGAACAGGGAGCAAGCATGCCACACGGTGAGAAAAGGAGCAAGAGAAATGCCAGCCTTTTTTTTTCTTGAGATGGAGTCTCACTCTGTCGCCAGGCTGGGGTGCAGTGGCATGATCTCGGCTCACTGCAGTCTCCACCTCCCAGGTCCAAGCAATTCTCCTGCCTCAGCCTCCCAAGTAGTTGGGACTACAGGCATGCACCACCACGCCTGACTAATTTTTTAAAAAAAATTTTAGTAGAGATGGGGTTTCACCATGTTGGCCAGGATGGTCTCGATCTCCTGACCTCATGATCCGCCGGCCTGAGCCTCCCAAAGTGCTGAGACTACAGGCATGAGCCACCGCGCCCAGCCATGCCAGCCTCCTTTACACAACCAGCTGTCATGTGAACTGATAGATTAAGAACCCACTCATTAGCATGAGGACAGTACCAAGGCATTCATGAGGGATCCACCCCCAAGACAAAATCACCTCCTGCCAGACCGCATCTCCAACATTGGGGATCACATTTTAACCTGAGATTCGGGGGGATAAACATCCAAACTGTATCAGTGAGAATGTGACTTAATCCAGCTATTATGAAAAATAGTACAGAAGTTTTCAAAAAACTAAAGATATAAGTACCTTACAGCCCAGCAATTCCACTACTGGGTATTTATTCAACGGAAAGGAAATCAGTATATGTTTATTGCAGTTTATTCACAATAGGCAAGATATAGACTCAATATAAATATCTATCAAGTGATGAATCAGTAAAGAAAATATGGCATATATACACAATGAAATATTATTCACCATAAAAAGGATGAAATACTGTCATTCACAGCAGTATACATAAACCTGTAAGACATTATGTTAAATGGTAATTATAAATGCCCATCAATGAGGGACTAGATTAAAAAAAAGTGGTACATATACACCAAGGAATATTATGCAGCCAAAAAAGAACAAGATCAAGTCCTTTGCAGGGACATGGGTGGAACTGGAGGACATTATCCTCAGCAAACTAACACGGGAAGAGAAAACCAAATACTGCATGTTCTCACTTATAAGTGGAAACTAAATGGTGAGAACACATGGACATATATAGGAGACCAACACACACTGGAATCTTTTGGGTGTTGGAGGATGAGAGGAGGGAGATAATCAGAAAGAATAACTAATGGGTACTAGGCTTAATACCTAGGTAATGAAATAATCTGTAAAACAAACCCCCATGACACAAGTTTACCTGTGTAACCAACCTGCACTTGTATCCCTGAACTTAAAATAAAAGTTAAAAAAGGAATTATAGGAATTATAAATACCACTCATATTATAAGTTCCACTCATATGTGGAAGCTAAAAAGAATTGAGCTCATAGTAGAGAGTAAAATTGTTATTAGAGCCTAGAAATAATTGAGAAAGGAAATGATAGGGAGTGGTTGATTAACATATACAAAGTTACAGCTAAGCGGGAAGAATAAGTTGTAATGTTCTGTAGCACTGTAAGGTTAAATATAGTTAACCAAAATCTAGTGTATGTTTTCAAAAAGCTAGAAGAGAGTATTTTCAATGCTCAAAACAGAAAGAAAAGATAAATATTCAAGGTGATGGATATGCTAATTATCCTGATTTGATCCTTACACATTATATATTACACATGTATCAAAATATCACTTTAGATGTCAACTAAAAATAAAAGGAAAATATTGCATGACATTTTATTGCTTTGTTTGCTTTATTGCTTTGGTCTGGAACTGAACCCACAATTCTTAGAGGCATGTTTTTATTAGCTGCCAAGTGCCTGGCACCTGGGGCTGGCATAGCTAATCAGAAAATTCAATCCACTCTAGGTGAGCTAAGGGAGTGTGCTTGGGATTTCCCCCCACCCCGATTTAAAACCCTAAAAGTTGTCAAAAAATTACTAAACATTCTGCCTCCAACTCCACCTATTATAAGCATCCACTTGGTCTTCCATCACACTTCAATGTCCAAGTCATGAATTTCCAATCATTTAGCCATACCCAGATAATCATCTCAGACAGAGATGGAAAAATATGTGCCCAAAACACTTACATTAGCCTACACTTGGAGAAAATTATCCAAAACAAAACATATTTTGATCTCATGTAATTTACTGAATATTCTGCTGAAGTAAGAAATAGAATGGTTGTATGGGTACTCAAAGTACAGTTTCTACTGAATGTGTATCACTTTCATACAATTGTAAAGTATAAAAATCATAAATCAAATCATTGTAAGTCAGGGTCCATCTACATATTTTGGGAAAGTCTCTTCATTTCTTCCTATCATACTTGCCTGAAAAGTAGGCCTTCCTATCTTCCTTCCTATTATTCCTTCAAATAAGCTCACTGATTTCTTTGTGTTTTAGGTATATTGACCATTGACAAATAGATGAAAGAAACAAAAATAGCAAATATGGACATTAAGAAAAGTTTAAGATTCTGACAAAATTACAAATATGCAAGTTTAGTCCTCCTGAATGCTTTTCTATCAATGCCATTCAAAACTTCATCATACATTTATGTTTTTCCCTCAAATGTTCACCCCATCTCAAATACTCCTTTTCTTTCTAGATTATATAGACTTTTTTTTTTTCATGAAGATCCACCTTTCTAGACATTAAGTCTGAGGGGACAGTAAAATATAATGATTTAAAAGACAGGCTTACAGACTGATCTCAGTTCAAATTCCAGCTCGGTCATTTAATGTCTATGTGGATTTGTACAATACACTTCTCAATTTGTGTACCAGTAAAACACAGAGGGTAGACTATACTACTTTTACATTTTTTTACGTGTTAAATTTGGCAGTGTGAACTGGTACCATCAAGAAAGTCTGAAATGTCAGAAATGGTGAGTGAAATAGTCCACAAAAGCATAAAAAAAGTTTTAGAGAAAATAAAAAACTCTTCATTACACTACCCTTATCATTGGACCTCTACAACCTTCTTGATTTGCTTCTCCCATTATTTATTTCAAATGTTGTATTTATGAACAATATATAAATATAAGAATGCTGAAGATAATCAATATGAAAACTGAGAGCTAGCACAGTCCCTATCGTGGAAGGAAATAACAGTGTTGCCACAGATGAAGGCTGAAAAGAGTCTTCAATATTCAAAGTCTGGCTTCAGTTTCTCTAAGAGTTTATAAATTCTTTCTAGGCAAAGTTTTGAGTGAGTCCCAGGAAACAGGCTAATCGAAGTGAGGATATATGCCAGAGCAGTAATGTGGGTCTGGTAGTGGACTTCTGACAAATGTGATGGAGGGGTGAGCTAATCTATATTTTTTCAGTCTAAAACCAACATGATCAATCTACCTCTCTCAGGAGCAGATCAAAGCAAAACACTTTACTTGGGATGCATTAGTCAGGGTAGGCCAGTGACTGCAATAAACAACATTTTGATAGTTTATCACAATAAAATTTTATTTTAAACACATCACAGTACAATGTGTGGAGGCAGGGTGAGCATTCTCTACCACCATCCTTAGTTGATTCACAGAGCATAAAAGGGAAAATAGGAACTTCATCAACATATGATCTAGGAAAACCAAGTACCTCAGAAGAATCTGAGCCAGACCCACCAATGAATTTTGTCTTCAGATTATAAAAATAAATAATATCATCGCAGCAGGAATATTGTTAATGTCTGTTCTGAACTACACTGTGCCAGTCTAAATCGGTTGCCTTCAATACTCAGTGCAAAGCAAAGATCTCCCTTTACCATTATCATGGGAATTCCTTTGACTCTTTCATGTATTGGATTCTAGTTTCCTGTATCCTATGCCTTTCTATTTTATTATTTACTACACAATTTTGGTACAGCACATCTTCCAGTTTCTACGTGAGAAATGGTACACAGTAGGTGAAGTTTTTGAAACTTCATATATTAGTTTGCTAGGGATGCCATAACAAAGTACCACAAACTGAGTGGCTTAAACAACATACATTTATTGTCTCACAGTTATAGAGGCTAGAAGTTCAAAATCAAGGTGTTGGCAGTTTTTTCCTTCTGAGGGTTGTGATGGAGAAACCGTTTGATAGCTGGCTTCTATATTCTGGTGGGTTGCTTAAAATCATTTGCATTCTTTGGCTTGTAGACACTCCACTCCAATCTACTTTTATCTTTGCATGGCGGTCTCAATATGTGTGTGTCTATATAAATTTCCCCTTTTAATAAGAATACTAGTCGTATTAGATTAAGAGTCCACCCTACCTCAGTATGACCTCATTTTAACTAACTACAGGTGCAACAAACCTACTTGCAAATAAGGTCATGTCCTAAGGTACTGGGATTTAGGACTTCAAGAGGTGAATTTTAGGGAGACACAATTCAATGCATAACAAGTCAGATGTATAAAAATATTTTCAATCCAACCTAAAATTTGACTGGTCATAAAAATTCAATGTCAGAAATAAATTTTCTTCAAATTTGGCAAATATTGCCTCATTGTTGTCTGGCTTGCTTGCACAATAAGCTTCTTGTTTATTGAGAAATCTAGTCATTCTAATTAGTGATTGTTTAATATATGACCTGTTTATAACTTTCTGGAAGATTTTATATATTTTCTTTGCTGTAAGCACTCTGAAGCCTTACGAGATTATTACTTGGTGTGGATCTATTTTTATCCATTTTCCTAGGCACTCTGTAGGCTTTCTCAGTCTAGAAACTTACACCTTTTAGTCCTGAGGTTTTTAAGTTTTCGATGACTGAATCATTTTTCTGCTTTCACTTTACAGGTGTTTTTCCTCTGTAACTCCTATTATATGAATGTTATATCTTCTGAATTTTCTTTAATTTTGCTCATCTTTTCTCTCCTGTATCTTGTTTTCTGTGGTTTTGTTCCATTTCCTGGGAGATTTCTTCAACCATCTTCAAAAATTTGTATCAAGTTTTTAAATTTTTACTTGTTTTTAATTTCCAAGAGTCTTTTTTGTTCTCTGAATATTCTGTTTGTATAACATCCGGTTCTTATCTGCTCATAGTTCTCCCTACATAATCTCTATTTGCTTCAAATTGCATTTTCCATTAGTCTTCTTGGTTGTCCTATAATTTTTAGTTGACTGCTTTTACCTTCAAGCTAAGAATCTCTGAGTTCACACTAAGAATTTATTAATTTTGATTTGCATTTCTCTGATGGCCAGTGATGATGAGCATTTTTTCATGTGTCTGTTGGCTTTATGAATGTCTTCTTTTGAGAAATGTCTGTTCATATCCTTTGCCCACTTTTGGATGGGGTTCTTTGTTTTTTTCTTGTAAATTTGTTTGAGTTCTTTGTAGATTCGGGATCACACAAGTTAGAATGGCAATCATTAAAAAGTCAGGAAACAACAGGTGCTGGAGAGGATGTGGAGAAATAGGAACACTTTTACACTGTTGGTGGCTCTGTAAACTAGTTGAACCATTATGGAAAACAGTATGGCGATTCCTCAAGGATCTAGAACTAGATGTACCATATGACCCAGCCATCCCACTACTGGGTATAAACCCAAAGGATTATAAATCATGCTGCTATAAAGACACATGCACACATATGTTTATTGTGGCGCTATTCACAATAGCAAAGACTTGGAATCAACCCAAATGTCCATCTGGGACAGACTGGATTAAGAAAATGTGGCACATATACACCATGGAATATTATGCAGCCATGAAAAAGGATGAGCTTGAGTCCTTTGTAGGCACATGGATGCAGCTGGAAACCATCATTCGTAGCAAACTATCACAAGAACAGAAAACCAAGCACCGCATGTTCTCACTCATAGGTGGGAACTGAACAATGAGATCACTTGGACTCGGGAAGGGGAATATCACACATCGGGGCCTATCATGGGGAGGGGGCGGGGGGAGGGATTGCATTGGGAGTTATACCTGAGATAAATGATGAATTGATGGGTGCTGACGAGTTGATGGGTGCAGCACACCAACATGGCACAAGTATACATATGTAACAAACCTGCACGTTATGCACATGTACCCTAGAACTTAAAGTATAATAATAAAAGAAAGAATTTATTAATTTTGTATCCTGAGACTTTGCTGAAGTTTCTTATCAGCTTAAGGAGATTTTGAGCTGAGACAATGGGGTTTTCTAAATATACAATCATGTCATCTGCAAACAGGGGCAATTTGACTTCTTCTTTTCCTAACTGAATACTCTTATTTCTTTCTCTTGCCTGATTGCCCTAGCCAGAACTTTCAACACTATGTTGAATAGGAGTGGTGAGAGTGGGCATCCCTGTCTTGTGCCAGTTTTTAAAGGAAATTTTATGAGTTTTTGCCCATTCAGTATGATATTGGCTGTGGGTTTGTCATAAATAGCTCTTATTATTTTGACATACGTGTAAAAATCACAAGCATTCTTATACAGCAGTAACAGACAAACAGAGAGTCAAATCAGGAATGAACTTCCATTCACAATTGCTTCAAAGAGAATAAAATACCTAGGAATCCAACTTACAAGGGATGTAAAGGACCTCTTCAAGGAGAACTACAAACCACTGCTCAGTGAAATCAAAGAGGACACTAACGAATGGAAGAACATACCATGCTCATGGATAGGAAGAATCAATATCGTGAAAATGTCCATACTGCTCAAGGTTATTTATAGATTCAATGCCATCTCCATCAAGCTACCAATGAGTTTCTTCACAGAACTGGAAAAAACGGCTTTAAAGTTCATATGGAACCAAAAAAGATCCTGCATTGCCAAGACAATCCTAAGTCAAAAGGACAAAGCTGGAGGCATCACGATACCTGACTTCAAACTATACTACAAGGCTACAGTAACCAAAACAGCATGGTACTGGTACCACAACAGAGATATAGACCAATGGAACAGAACAGAGTCCTCAGAAATAATACCACACATCTACAGCCATCTGATCTTTGACAGACCTGAGGAAAACAAGAAATGGGGAAAGGATTCCCTGTTTAATAAATGAAGCTGGGAAAACTGGCTAGCCACAAGTAGAAAGCTGAAACTGGATCCTTTCCTTACCTCTTATACGAAAATTAATTCAAGATGGATTAGAGACTTAAATGTTAGACCTAATACCATTAAAACCCTAGAAGAAAACCTAGGGAGTACCATTCAGGACATAGGCATGGGCAAGGACTTCATGTCTAAAACACCAAAAGCAATGGCAACAAAAGCCAAATTTGACAAATGGGATCTCATTAAACTAAAGGGCTTCTGCACAGCAAAAGAAACTACCATCAGAGTGAACAGGCAATCTATAGAATGGGAGAAAATTTTTGCAATCTGCTCATCAGACAAAGGGCTAATATCCAGAACCTACAAATAACTCAAATAAATTTACAAGAAAAAAACAAACAACCCCATCAAAAAGTGGGCAAAGGATATGAACAGACATTTCTCAAAAGAAGACATTCATACAGCCAACAGACACATGAAAAAATGCTCATCATCACTGGCCATCAGAGAAATGCAATCAAAACCACAATGAGATCCCATCTCACACCAGTTAGAATGGCAATCATTCAGAAGTCAGGAAACAACAGGTGCTGGAGAGGATGTGGAGAAATAGGAACACTTTTACACTGTTGGTGGGATTGTAAACTAGTTCACCATTATGGAAAACAGTATGGCAATTCCTCAAGGATCTAGAACTAGAAGTACCATATGACCCAGCCATCCCATTACTGGGTATATACCCAAAGGATTATAAATCATGCTGCTATAAAGATACATTCACATGTATTTTTTTTTATTATTATACTTAAGTTCTAGGGTACATGTGCATGACGTTTATATCATGTATAACTCCCCAATGCAATCCCTCCCTCCTCCTCCCTCCCCATGATAGGCCCCAGTGTGTGATGTTCCCCTTCCCGAGTCCAAGTGATCTCATTGTTCAGTTCCCACTTATGAGTGAGAACACGCGGTGTTTGGTTTTCTGTTCTTGTGATAGTTTGCTAAGAATGATGGTTTCCAGCTGCATCCATGTCCCTACAAAGGATGCAAACTCATCCTTTTTTATGGCTGCATAGTATTCCATGGTGTATATGTCCCACATTTTCTTAATCCAGTCTGTCACAGATGGACATTTGGGTTGATTCCAAGTCTTTCTATTGTGAATAGTGCCGCAATAAACATATGTGTGCATGTGTCTTTGTAGTAGAGTAATTTATAATCCTTTGGGTATATACCCAGTAGTGGGGTGGCTGGGTCATATGGTACATCTAGTTCTAGATCCTTGAGGTATCACCATACTGTTTTCCATAATGGTTGAACTAGTTTACAATCCCACCAACAGTGTAAAAGTGTTCCTATTTCTCCACATCCTCCCCAGCACCTGTTGTTTCCTGACTTCTTAATGATTGCCATTCTAACTGGTGTGAGATGGGATCTCATTTTGGTTTTGATTTGCATTTCTCTGATGGCGAGTGATGATGAGCATTTTTTCACGTGTCTGTTGGCTGTATGGATGTCTTCTTTTGAGAAATGTCTGTTCATATCCTTTGCCCACTTTTTGATGGGGTTGTTTGTTTTTTTCTTGTATATTTGTTTGAGTTCTTTGTAGATTCTGGATATTAGCCCTTTGTCAGATAAGTAGGTTGCAAAAATTTCTCCCATTCTGTAGGTTGCCTGTTCACTCTGATGGTAGTTTCTTTAGCTGTGCAAAAGCTCTTTAGTTTAATTAGATCCCATGTGTCAATTTTGGCTTTTGCTGCCGTTGCTTTTGGTGTTTTAGACATGAAGTCCTTGCCCATGCCCATGTCCTGAATGGTACTACCTAGATATTCTTCTAGAGTTTTTATGGTATTAGGTCTAACATTTAAGTCTCTAATCCATCTTGAATTAATTTTCGTATAAGGAGTAAGGAAAGGATCCAGTTTCAGCTTTCTACTTATGGCTAGCCAATTTTCCCAGTACCATTTATTAAATAAGGAATCATTTCCCCATTTCTTGTTTCTCTCAGGTTTGTCAAAGATCAGATGGCTGTAGATGTGTGGTATTATTTCTGAGGACTCTGTTCTGTTTCATTGGTCTATATCTCTGTTGTGGTACCAGTACCATGCTGTTTTGGTTACTGTAGCCTTGTAGTATAGTTTGAAGTCAGGTATCGTGACGCCTCCAGCTTTGTCCTTTTGACTTAGGATTGTCTTGGCAATGCGGGCTCTTTTTTGGTTCCATATGAACTTTAAAGCCGTTTTTTCCAGTTCTGTGAAGTAACTCATTGGTAGCTTGATGGGGATGGCATTGAATCTATAAATAACCTTGGGCAGTATGGCCATTTTCACGATATTGATTCTTCCTATCCATGAGCACGGTAAGTTTTTCCATTTGTTTGTGTCCTCTTTGATTTCACTGAGCAGTGGTTTGTAGTTCTCCTTGAAGAGGTCCTTTACATCCCTTGTAAGCTGGATTCCTAGGTGTTTTATTCTCTTTGAAGCAATTGTGAATGGAAGTTCATTCCTGATTTGGCTCTCTGCTTGTCTGTTACTGGTGTATAAGAATGCTTGTGATTTTTGCACATTAATTTTGTATCCTGAGACTTTGCTGAAGTTGCTTATCAGCTTAGGGAGATTTTGGGCTGAGACAATGGGGTTTTCTAAATATACAATCATGGCATCTGCAAACAGGGACAATTTGACTTCTTCTTTTCCTAACTGGATACCCTTGATTTCTTTCTCTGGCCTGATTGCCCTGGCCAGAACTTCCAACACTATGTTGAAGAGGAGTGGTGAGAGAGGGCATCCCTGTCTTGTGCCAGTTTTCAAAGGGAATTTTTCCAGTTTTTGCCCATTTAGTATGATATTAGCTGTGGGTTTGTCATAAATAGCTCTTATTATTTTGAGGTACGTTCCATCAATACCAAATTTATTGAGCGTTTTTAGCATAAAGGGCTGTTGAATTTTGTCAAAAGCCTTTTCTGCATCTATTGAGATAATCATGTGGTTCTTGTCTTTGGTCCTGTTTATATGCTGGATTACGTTTATTGATTTGCGAATGTTGAACCAGCCTTGCATCCCAGGGATGAAGCCCACTTGATCATGGTGGATAAGCTTTTTGATGTGCTGCTGAATCCGGTTTGCCAGTATCTTATTGAGGATTTTTGCATCGATGTTCATCAGGGATATTGGTCTAAAGTTCTCTTTTTTTGTTGTGTCTCTGCCAGGCTTTGGTATCAGGATGATGTTGGCCTCATAAAAAGAGTTAGGGAGGATTCCCTCTTTTTCTATTGATTGGAATAGTTTCAGAAGGAATGGTACCAGCTCCTCCTTGTACCTCTGGTAGAATTCAGCTCTGAATCCATCCGGTCCTGGACTTTTTTTGGTTGGTAGGTATTAATTGTTGCCTCAATTTCAGAGCCTACTATTCGTCTATTCAGGGATTCAACTTCTTCCTGGTTTAGTCTTGGAAGAGTGTAAGTGTCCAGGAAATGATCCATTTCTTCTAGATTTTCTAGTTGATTTGTGTAGAGGCATTTATAGTATTCTCTGATGGTTGTTTGTATTTCTGTGGGGTCGGTGGTGATATCCCCTTTATCATTTTTTATTGCGTCTATTTGATTCCTCTCTCTTTTCTTCTTTATTAGTCTGCTAGCGGTCTGTCAATCTTGTTGATCTTTTCAAAAAAGCAACTCCTGGATTCATTGATTTTTTGAGGGTTTTTTGTGTCTCTATCTCCTTCAGTTCTGCTCTGATCTTAGTTATTTCTTGCCTTCTGCTAGCTTTTGAATGTGTTTGCTCTTGCCTCTCTAGTTCTTTTAATTGTGATGTTAGAGTGTCTATTTTAGATCTCTCCTGCTTTCTCTTGTGGGCATTTAGTGCTATAAATTTCCCTCTACACACTGCTTAAATGTGTCCCAGAGATTCTGGTATGTTGTATCTTTGTTCTCATTGGTTTCAAAGAACATCTTTATTTCTGCTTTCATTTCGTTCTGTACCCAGTAGTCATTCAGGAGCAGGTTGTTCAGTTTCCATGTAGTTGAGCGGTTTTGATTGAGTTTCTTAGTCCTGAGTTCTAGTTTGATTGCACTGTGATCTGAGATACAGTTTGTTATCATTTCTGTTCTTGTACATTTGCTGAGGAGTGTTTTACTTCCAATTATGTGGTCAATTTTGGAATAAGTGCGATGTGGTGCTGAGAAGAATGTATATTCTGTTGATTTGGGGTGGAGAGTTCTATAGATGTCTATTAGGTCTGCTTGGTGCAGAGCTGAGTTCAATTCCTGGATATCCTTGTTAACTTTCTGTCTCGTTGATCTGTCTAATGTTGACAGTGGAGTGTTGAAGTCTCCCATTATTATTGTATGGGAGTCTAAGTCTCTTTGTAGGTCTCTAAGGACTTGCTTTATGAATCTGGGGCTCCTGTATGGGTGCATAGATATTTAGGGAGTTAGCTCTTCCTGTTGAATTGATCCCTTTACCATTATGTAATGGCCTTCTTTGTCTCTTTTGATCTTTGATGGTTTAAAGTCTGTTTTATCAGAGACTAGGATTGCAACCCCTGCTTTTTTTTTGTTCTCCATTTGCTTGGTAGATCTTCTCCATCCCTTTATTTTGAGCCTATGTATGTCTCTGCATGTGAGATGGGTCTCCTGAATACAGCAGACTGATGGGTCTTGACTCTTTATCCAGTTTGCCAGTCTGTGTCTTTTAATTGGAGCATTTAGTCCATTGACATTTAAGGTAATATTGTTATGTGTGAACTTGATCCTGCCATTATGATATTAACTGGTTATTTTGCTCATAGTTGATGCAGTTTCTTCCTAGCCTCGATGGTCTTTACATTTTGGCATGTTTTTGCAATGGCTGGTACCGGTTGTTCCTTTCCATGTTTAGGGCTTCCTTCAGGGTCTCTTGTAAGGCAGGCCTGGTGGTGACAAAATCTCTAAGCATTTGCTTCTCTGTAAAGGATTTTATTTCTCCTTCACTGATGAAACTTAGTTTGGCTGGATATGAAATTCTGGGTTGAAAATTCTTTTCTTTAAGAACGTTGAATATTGGCCCCCACTCTCTTCTGGCTTGTAGAGTTTCTGCCGAGAGGTCTGCTGTTATCTGATGGGCTTCCCTTTGTGGGTAACCCGACCTTTCTCTCTGGCTGCCCTTAAGATTTTTTCCTTCATTTCAACTTGGTGAATCTGGCAATTATGTGTCTTGGAGTTGCTCTTCTGGAGGAGTATCTTTGTGGCGTTCTCTGTATTTCCTGAATTTGAATGTTGGCCTGCCCTACTAGGTTGGGGAGGTTCTCCTGGATGATATCCTGAAGAGTGTTTTCCAAGTTGGTTCCATTTTCCCCCTCACTTTCAGGCACCCCAATCAGACATAGATTTGGTCTTTTTACATAATTCCATACTTCTTGCAGGCTTTGTTCATTTCTTTTTCTTCTTTTTTCTTTTGGTTTCTCTTCTCGCTTCATTTCATTCATTTGATCCTCAATCGCTGATACTCTTTCTTCCAGTTGATCGAGTCGGTTACTGAAGCTTGTGCATTTGTCACGTATTTCTCGTGTCATGGTTTTCATCTCTGTCATTTCGTTTATGATCTTCTCTGCATTAATTAGTCTAGCTGTCAATTCTTCCACTTTTTTTCAAGATTTTTAGTTTCTTTGCGCTGGGTACGTAATTCCTCCTTTAGCTCTGAGAGGTTGATGGACTGAAGCCTTCTTCTCTCATCTCGTCAAAGTCATTCTCTGACCAGCTTTGATCCATTGCTGGCGATGGGCTGCGCTCCTTTGCAGGGGGAGATGCGCTCTTATTTTTTGAATTTCCAGCTTTTCTGCCCTGCTTCTCCCATCTTTGTGGTTTTATCTGTCTCTGGTCTTTGATGATGGTGACGTACTGATGGGGTTTTGGTATAGGTGTCCTTCCTGTTTGATAGTTTTCCGTCTGACAGTCAATAGTACTGTCTGTTGGTCTGTGGAGATTGCTTGAGGTCCACTCCAGACCCTGTTTGCCTGGGTATCAGCAGCAGAGGTTGCCGAAGATAGAATATTGCTGAACAGCGAGTGTACCTGTCTGATTCTTTCTTTGGAAGTTTCCTCTCAGGGGTGGCTCCACCCTGTGAGGTGTGGGGTGTCAGACTGCCCCTAGTGGGGGATGTCTCCAGCTAGGCTACTCAGGGGTCAGGGACCCACCTGAGCAGGCAGTCTGTCCGTTCTCAGATCTCAACCTCCGCGTTAGGAGATCCACAGCTCTCCCCAAAGCTGTCAGAGGGAGTCGTTCGCGTCTGCACCGGCCTCCGCTCTTTCCCCTATTGGACTGCAGCTGTGCGCTGTCCACAGAGGTAGAGTCTACAGAGACAGGCAGACTTCCTTGAGCTGCTGTGAGCTCCACCCCGTTCGAGCTTCCCAGTGGCTTTGTTTACCTACTTAAGCCTTAGCAATGGCGGGCGCCCCTCCCCCAGCCTCGCTGCTGCCTTGCGGATAGATCGCCGCAGACGCCTGTGTTAGCAGTGAGGGAGGCTCCGTGGGCGTGGGACCCTCCGGCCAGGTGTGGGATATATTCTCCTGATGTGCCTGTTTCCTTAAAGCGCAGTATTGGGGTGGGAGTTACCCGATTTTCCAGGTGTTGTGTGTCTCAGTTCCCCTGGCTAGGAAAAGGGATTCCCTTCCCCCTTGCGCTTCCAGGTGAGGCGATGCCTCACCCTGCTTCAGCTCACGCTGGTCAGGCTGCAGCAGCTGACCAGCACCGATTGTCCGGCACTCCCTAGAGAGATGACCCCAGTACCTCAGTTGAAAATGCAGAAATCACCGGTCTTCTGTGTTGCTCGCGCTGAGAGTTGGAGACTGGAGCTCTTCCTATTCGGCCATCTTGCTCCGCCCCCCACATGTATGTTTATTGCGCCACTATTCACAATAGCAAAGACTTGGAATCAACCCAAATGTCCATCAGTGACAGACTGGATTAAGAAAATGTTGCACATATACACCATGGAATACTATGTAGCCATAAAAAAGGATGAGTTTGAGTCCTTTGTAGGGACATGGATGCAGCTGGAAACCATCATTCTCAGCAAACTATCACAAGAACAGAAAACCACATACCACATGTTCTCACTCATAGGTGGGAACTGAACAATGAGATCACTTGGACTCTGAAGCGGAACATCACACACTGGAGCCTATCACGGGGAGGGGGTAGGAGGGAGGGATTGCATTGGGAGTTATACCTGTTGTAAATGAAGAGTTGATGGGTGCTGACAAGTTGATGGTTGCTGACGAGTTGACGGGTGCAGCACACCAACATGGCACAAGTATACATATCTAACAAACCTGCCCATTATGCACATGTACCCTAGACCTTAAAGTATAATAAAAAATAAAAAAAATTAAAAAAATTTAAAAAAAAGAATTTATTGACTGTGGACTTCATTTTAAGCGTACTGTTAGTATGATTATATCTTTCCTTTAAAGATCGTCAGATAGCCCCCACATTACATTTCCAGCTTCCCAGCTGAAAGGAAAAGGCCTATCTGCTAGCTTTCTGGGAGCCCAGAAGAGGAAGAAGACCTGAAGGAGGTAGTCTCAGTTCACTACAACATTCCTGTCCTTAATGATGCCTGCTATCCTTCAGTCAAGTTACTTTTTGCTTTACCTTCTCCAGGAAATAAATGTTTAGATTTCTGCCAAGGAGGAAAAATAGGGTTGCCCAACAACATGGATCTGTGGGTACAGGAGGGAAGAATCTAGGATTCAAACCTGCTTGCTGAAAACACTTCAATCAATAATTTTTACTTCAACCTCCTTTATGGTAGATATTAGGGCCATATAACAATAATCCAGTTTTTCTCATTCTAAGCATATAGTAGGATTTCTCTTTTGCATTCCCTTTGGATGTTAAGTACACCATGTGACTTGTTTTGACTATTAAATGTGAACAGATGACAAGTGACATTTCTAGTCAGAAGGTTTAAAAGTGAGTATGTGATTTTCCATGTTATTTTTTCTCCACTGTGGTAGTCATAGAAGCATGTTTTAATACAGATCCATCATAAGCCTTACTCTCTATGTTTTACATTAGATAACCAGTATGAGCAATACTTACATATATTATTTTTGTTTTAAGCCTCAGATTCTGGGATTGTTTGTTACTACAGTATACCTGAGCCTATTGTAACTGACTACCTTTAATCTTTACTTTTGATTTAACTATTGTCATGTCACCGTTCCTGAGCTTTTTGAGGCTGATTAAGTATAAAATGTGTTCTCAGCTCTTCTCTATTTCTAATAGCCCTGTATTGTGTTTTCTTTGTCATATTTATTTGTTTGTTATGTATCCATCTGTACTCTGGTTGACAAAATTTAGTGACTTCTATCTCTACTTTTATTCCTCCTCTGCTTGTAGGTTTTTTCCTTCAAAAATATTACATTCCTCTAATATTATTGAGGTTCCAAGAGATAATGAAACTAGATGTGTGTGTGTTCAATCTTCTATCTTTACCCAGAAGTTTCACCTTACCCAACTTGCACACTCATTTCTCCCACACCCAACTCAAACTCCCTTTGTTCTATCGGAACTTGAAACACTAAGAATATGAAGAAAAATTGACAGACATGTTGCTTTTTGAACCCACACCCTTGCCTCCTTTGGACTTTTGCCATCTGCCACAATTTGAGCTGGAGAAAGCCACTCATGAGTGCCAAAGGCTACCACCCAAATCACTGTATACCTTTTGATTCAGACAAACAAACAAAATTGCACTCTTGTGAGTTAATATAATTATACCAACAATAATAATCCTGTATTTTTCTATGTTACTTTACAACTTACCAAACAGCTTTTTATTCATTATCATATTTGAAACTCAACAACTTTGTGATATTCTGATTCAAATATTAAATTTATACTTGAGGAGGGAGATAAGAATGAACAAACTGAAAAAAAGATTTACTTTTTGTGTTGTGGAAAATAGTGACAAAAATGCCAGGGTCTTCAAGATAACAATCAGATATTTGTTTAGTAGGCAGTGGCCAGGATCAGTCTTATAAATGATGGTCTATAAGTTTGTTTTGTTTGCTTATTCTCAAGAAAGACATATTCTATTAAGGGTCTGTGTTTAGCATGAAGGATCTAAGGCTTGAATGCACTTACCATACTCTAGTATCATTGAAATCCCCTCCCTAAAATACTTACCTTAGCTCTTGGGCCTGGCATCAGCCTACAAAAATAGAGCCAATCAAGTACTATGTGTCCTGTAGAGTTTTTGATTTCCTAGTGGCCACATTTCTGGCACACGCTTATGTTTTCCCTTAGATTCCTTAGGCTCTTTGTTAATACATATCGAGATTCTCCCAAGTTTTGGCTCCTCAGGAAGTTGGGCAGTAGTTTTTAAGATATGGAGAAGGTATGAGGTCAGGAGAAATATTTGGCAGCTTTGGGGATCTGTGTTTCCATTACAAAGGTATAACCTGAAAGACAAGAGTTGTAGAAAAGGCAGCTGAGGCTAACCTCTCTGAGGCCCTAAGGTGCTCTTGCCTGGGCTTCAGAAAATCTGAGTTCTAGACTATGCTCAACTACTAACACCCTGTGTGACCTTGGGCACACAACTTCTCCTCCCTGAGCCTCTTGGTTCTAAAAGCCCTTCCAGCTCAATTATTCTGTAATTCATGAAAACTTAATAGTACTCGAAATTGTCTTGCTCAGGTTGATAATGGTTTGAGCAAATAAATGAATAGGCTGAATAAAGTGCTACCTTCCCAGTGGACATAAAATGCTTTCCAAATTAAATGCATATCTCCTAAAGCAATTCTTAATTAGCAGAGCTGATGTGAGTGAGTCTTGTGGTGAGGCTGCACAGACAGGAATTCAGAATCTAGGGAAAAGGTGATAATAGGCCCAATCTGCTTCTTACCTGTCATAGCAAAGAAGGAGTGTGGTTCTACAAGCTAGGCATCACATTTTAAAGTAAGAAAAAGGGTTTAGAGAGGTTTCAGGGCTTTGACCAGGATGATGGGAGTACTCTGAATTATGCCACATAAGGGAGAGCAGACAGACATCGGGGTGAGTAGTCAGAAGACCTCCAGAAAAGTCTTGGCCCCTGTTCTTAGCATCTCAAGCGTTCTTGTGAGAAATAGGAGTGACTTAAAATCTGAACAAAAAGGTATACTGTGGTTGGTAGGTAGATGTAACACAGGGACATATTTCAAGTTAATAGAAAGATACTACTAAGTATTAGAAGCATAGGATGTCTCAAGAAGTAGTGTGTTTTTGTTGAAAGTTTATGTGGAAAGGCCGAAATGCCATCTTATAGAAATAATATCGATAGGGTCAGTGATCAGGTGAAGAGTTGGATTAAATTCTTTAAGTTCCTCCCAAATTCTGAGGGTAAATAATTCCATGTTAGTGGTCAAGCTAGTGGCAAGGAGATTCTAAACACAAGGTCTGAAATTCCAAGCAGGGGAACACTTATATTCCACCAATTATAAGATTGGTTCCTCACTGCACTGTCCACTGAATTAACATCTGATTGTTATCCTGAAGACCCAAGTACTTTTGTCATTGTTTCCAACAACTCAAAATGTACATCTTTTTTCAGTTTGTACATTCTTATTCTTATTGCTTCCTCAAGGGTAAATTGAGTATTTAAATCAGAATATCACAAAGTTGTTGAGTTTTACATACGATAGTGAAACAAAGCTGTTTGGTAAGTTGTAAAGTGCCACAGAAAAATACAGGATTAGCCGGGCGCAGTGGCTCATGCCTGTAATCCCAATACTTTGGGAGGCCGAGGTGGGTGGATCACGAGGTCAGAAGTTTGAGACCAGTCTGACCAACAGAGTGAAACCCCGTCTCTACTAAAAATACAAAAAATTAGCTGGGTGTGGTAGTGTGTGCCTGTAATCCCAGCCTCTGGGGAGGCTGAAGCAGAAGAATCGCATGAATCCAGGAGGCAGAGGTTCCAGTGAGCCAAGATCATGCCACTGCACTCCAGCCTGGGCGACAGAGCGAAACTTCGTCTCAAAAAAAAAAAGAGACTCCATCTCAGAAAAAATAAATACAGGATTATTGTTGTTGGTATTAATATATTCACTGGCCTGAGTACAATTTTGTTTGTTGGTTTTAGCTTTTGCTATTATTTCTTATTCATACATAATAGATGTACATATTTTTGGGTAAATGTGGCAATATATTAATATGATACCAAATCACAGTGACTGGGATATCCATTGATATAGTTTTGCTGTGTCCTCACCAAAATCTCATCTTGAATTCCCACATGTTGCAGAAGGGACTCGGTGGGAGGTAATCAAATCATGGTTGTGGGTCTTTCCCATGCTGTTCTCATGATAGTGAATAAGTCTCATGAGGTCTGATGGTTTCATAAAGAGAAGTTCTTTTGTGCAAGTTCTCTTCTCTTCTCTGCCTCCATGTAATATGTGTCTTCCACCTTACGCCATGATTGTGAGGCCTCCCCAGCCATGTGGAACTGTGAGTCCACTAAATCTCCTTCTTTTGTAAATTTCCCATTCTCAGGTATGTCTTTATCAGTAGTGTGAAAACTAATACATTCCTCAGCTTGAACATCTCTTTTCCTTATACTAGAAGCATTTAGATGATTCCCTTCTAGCCATTTTGAAATGTACAGCAGATCAGTGTTAACTAAAGTCATCCTAGTAATCAATCAAATGCTAAGTTTTATTTCTTCTATCTAACTGTATGTCTTGGTACAATTTGAGCTCTTATAGAGTTTAAATAAGGACAGATTCCCCAAGGTAGAAAAAAGCAGATGGTTTGCTGAGTGATTCTCTCTAGGGTTACTGGCTGATGATTTCCTTTATAATTTGCTTTTCCCAGTGGAGCCATGTGATGAGAAGCTGGAGATAGATGGCTGGAGGCTACAGAGAGTTGAGGGTAGAAGGATTTAGAGTAGAAATCTAACAGCTATAAAAGATATTGGGAAAGGAGGACTGAGTACAGCAGAACCAAGAATCAAACATATAAAAGCCAAGGTAAGACAGTGAGTGTCTTATGCAGAGGTTTACAGTATTTTTCTTAAAAAAAAAAAACTTGTAGAAATTAGTTGTTCTTTCGTACAAAAGTATTTAGGTGTGGCTACCTCAAGAAAGAGAGCACTGTTCAAAGCCTGGGGTCTCTGATGGAATACAAATGTCTCTACTTTGGCACATATATGACGGGTGTGGAGTTTTGTATCTGCAAATGTGTTGTCTAAAGAACCGGTATGATGGAAAAAGGAAATTGGATTCCTGGAATAAACTCAGGGACTGGCAAGAACAGATAATATTCCTCCTTACATTCCCAACTGTTTCTAGGAAACAAGATTTGTTTACCTCTTGAAGAACAGAAGAAAAAATGACATTTCTTTTGCTGGGCAGGATTAAAAATATATTTCTCTTGACCATCTCTTGATTTGGGCTTGTTAATTTATTAACTGTTTGCTGAAGTCAAGTTCCAGGTCACAGGGCTTTTGTAATGGGAGGAGGTATCATGAGTGAACAGTGGATATTAGCAGCACTGTGCCTAGTGACACGTTGGTTAAACTCCTTCTCAGTTACTATTCTTTCTTCTTTTTCTTTTTGCCTTCTGCTTCACTCTACTCTTTTCTCATTTCTTCTCCTCTTCATTTTACTTATCTTTTCTTTCCTATTTTTTCTTTCCTGGTTCTTGTTTATTATTCCTGTCTTCCATTCCTTCTTTTTTCTCTCCTCCCTATGCATTTCTTTTGCTTCTTTTTATCCCCAGCTGAGTCAGACTCCAGGAAGACGTGCATCCAGAAGACTTTTCCATTCCCAGCTTAGAAAAAAAAGACAGATACAAAGCCTTTATTAGCTCATCTCCTTAGTCTCCTAGGTAGTGAAAGATTGCTCCTCAAAATAGATTTTATTTTACTTTACTTTGATTCAATGTGAAATGACTCAAGCCAAGGGCCCTCTGGATCTTCCCTTGAGAAATATCATTTCGTATTGTATACAACTTGCTTTCAAATATTCCCATTCTTTGGTATAATATTTATTTTGTTTCAGTTCAGCACATTACTACTGGTTAGTTTATATAGGACAACCTTAAACCTTTCTGGATTTTTTTAGTATTTATTGCTTTCTAGAGATTAAAAACGCTTATCACACTCTCAGAGAAATTCTTTGGCCCCTAAAACATTCTGTTCCATGGCCACTACTCCATGAGGCAGTTATTACTGCCATTTAAAAATATGAAATCTGAGATCTGAATGGATTAAGACACTTCCATATGATCACAGAGTTACAACGTAGTGGGCCTGAGATTCAGAACTAGAACAGTTTGATTTCAAAATTAATGGTCTTTACACAACATCAAAACAGGGCTCAGCATAGCTTATGAGAAACTGCACAAAATACTTCTCTAGTTACTTGATCAACCTTTATGTCTAGCCCAAAGCTTATCTGAACAATTTGATGTTGGAGTACATGAGAGATAGTATGGTATATTAGAGGAGCTCCTGAAATACACACACAAACACACACACACAGATATATATATCTTTCCGTCGTTTTGGCTGAAGAGTTTAGAAGATTCTCATATGTATTCAGAGACTGGATTCAGCTCCATTTGTGAATTGTTTAAGTCACGTGACGTTGATGTCAGACATTGTATTAGAACTTTCATGAGTTATAGACCTTACTAAGAGTAATTTCCATTAGTCTGGTTACATTCCAATTATCATGGCGCCTTAGGAAGAAAAAAAGATAAACCAATTTTGAAAACTGGTGGCCATAATTTAATTTCATGACAACAAAATAAGTTGACATGGTAAATTTATGGTCTATCTGTACTTTACTTAATGGTATAATAATATATACCATGCCAGATAACTTATTTGAAACTTATTCCATAACCAAGAAATAGATGAACTTCTCTGGATTACTGCAATATGAATAATTTGATCATTTGGACTATCAATCATGGTATGCCCAATATAACAAAACCAATGTTATGAGACCAAAAATAAAAAATGGGAAACATCTTTTTTAAAAAATAATTATTTTAGTTTTAGGGGTACATGTGCAGGGTTGTTTTATAGATAAACTTGTAACAGTGTTTTCTTGTACAGATTACTACATCACTAAGTTAGTAAGCCTAGTGCCCAGTAGTTATTTTCTTTCTTCTCCTTTTCCTTCTTCCAACCTCCACCTTCAAGTAGACCCCAATGCCTGTTTTTCCCTCTTTTGTGTGTGTCTATGAGTTCTCATCATTTAGCTCCCAATTATACGTGGGAACATTTGGTATCTGGTTCTCTGTTTCTGTGTTAGTTTGCTAAGGATAATGGCCTCCAGCTCCATCTGTATTCCTGCAAAGACATAATCTCATTCTTTTTATAGTTGCATAGAATTCCATGGTGTATATGTAACACATTGTCTTTATCGAATCTGTCATGACATGAACTCATCCTTTTTTATGGCTGCATAGTATTCCATGGTGTATATGTGCCACATTTTCTTAATCCAGTCTGTCACAGATGGACATTTGGGTTGATTCCAAGTCTTTGCTATTGTGAATAGTGCCACAATAAACATACGTGTGCATGTGTCTTTATAAAGGATTTATAATCCTTTGGGTATATACCCAGTAGTGGAATGGCTGGGTCAAATGGTATTTCTAGTTCTAGATCCTTGAGGAATCTCCACATTATCTTCCTCAATGGTTGAACTAGTTTACAGTCCCACCAACAGTGTAAAAGTGTTCCTATTTCTCCACATCCTCTCCAGCACCTGTTGTTTCCTGACATTTTAATGATTGCCTTTCTAACTGGTGTGAGATGGCATCTCATTGTGGTTTTGATTTGCATTTCTCTGATGACTAGTGATGATGAACATTTTTTCGTGTGTCTGTTGGCTGCATAAATGTCTTCTTTTGAGAAATATCTGTTCATATCCTTTGCCCACTTTTTGATGGGGTTGTTTGCTTTTTTCTTGTATATTTGTTTGAGTTCTTTGTAGATTCTGGATATTAGCCCTTTGCCAGATGAGTAGATTGCAAAAATTTTCTCCCATTCTGTAGGTTGCCTGTTCACTCTGATGGTAGTTTCTTTTGCTGTGCAGAACCTTTTCGTTTAATGAGATCCCATTTGTCAATTTTGGCTATTGTTGCCATTGCTTTTGGTGTTTTAGGTATGAAGTCCTTGTCCATGCCTATGTCCTGAATTGTATTGCCTAAGATTTATTCTAGGGTTTTTATGGTATTAGGTCTAACATTTAAGTCTCTAATTCATGTTGAATTAAGTTTTGTATAAGGTGTAAGGAAGGGATCTAGTTTCAGCTTTCTACTTATGGCTAGCCAGTTTTCCCAGCACCATTTATTAAATAGGGAATCCTTTCCCCATTTCTTGTTTTTGTCAGGTTTGTCAAAGATCTGATGGTTGTAGATGCGTAGCATTAAGAAACTCAATCACCACACGTGTGTTTTTTTTTTAACTCTGTTCGTTTAATGTCCGTTTTGTGTGAAATTAGAATTGCAAACCCTGCTTTTTTTGGTTTTCCATTTTATTGGTGGATTTTCCTTCATCCCTTTATTTTAAGCCTATGGGTGTTATTACAGGTGAGATAGATCTCTTGCCAGTCCTATTCGACTGGCAAGATGGCAGTTCCACATGGAACTGTGAGTCCAGTAAACCTGTTTTTCTTCAAAAATTACCCAGTATCATTAGGACAGTGCCCCTAGGGATCAGACATCCTAGAAGAAGGAGCAGGTGCCCACCTTTACTGTTCTCCAGCCCCCTCAAGTGACATCTGCAGGTGCAGGAGTGAAGCAGATTAATAGTGCCCGAAGTGAACCACCAGCAAACCACAACAGCCCCACAGAAGAGGGACCTGACCATTAAAAATATACAAACAGAAAGAAACAGCAACAGCATCAACAGAAAAATTCTTCAACCAAAAAACACATTCAAGGGTCAACAGCCTCAAAGATTGAAACTAGACAAACTCAGAAAGATGAGAAAGAATCAAGAAAAGCTGTGGAAAACCCAAAAAGCCAGAGTGCCTCTTTTCTTCCAAAAGATCGCAATGCATCTCCAGCAAGGGTTCAAAACTGCACAGAAGATGAGATGGATGAATTGACAGAAATAGGCTTCAGAAGGTGGGTAATAACAAACTCCACTGAGATAAAAGAGCATTTTCTAACCCAATGCCAAGAAGCTGAAAATCTTGATAAATGAATAAAGGAGCTTGATGAAAGGTTGGAGGTTAGAGGAGCTGCCGACTAGAATAACCTGTTTACAGAAGAAAATAAATGACCTGAAGGAGCTGAAAAACACAGCACAAGAACTTTGTGAAGCATAAACAAGTATCAATAGCTGAATCAACCAAGTGGCAGAAAGGATATCAGAGTTTGAAGACCACCTTGTGGAAATAAGGCATGCAGACATGATTTGAGAAAAAGGAATAAAAAGGAACAAACAAAACCTCTGAGAAATATGGGACTATATAAAAAGACCAAATTTATGATTGATTGGAGTATCTGTAGGAGATGGGGAAAATGGAAACAAGGTGGAAAACACACCTCTGGATATTGTCCAGGAGAAATTCCCCAAGCCAGCGAGCCAGGCCAACATGCAAATTCAAGAATTAAAGAAAACACCACTAAGATACTCCACGAGAAGATCAACCCCAAGACACATAATCATCAGATTATCTAAGGTTGAAATGAAGAAAAATAATGTTAAGCGCAAGTAGGGAGAAAAGCCAGGTCACCTACAAAGAGAAGCCCATCGGACTAACAGTAGACCTCTCAGCAGAAACCCTATAAGCCAGAAGACAATGGGGGCCAATATTTAACATTCTTAAAACAAAGAATTTTCAATTCAGAATTTTATATCCAGCCAAACTAAACTTCATAAGGGAAGAAGAAATAAAGCCCCTTCCAGAAAAGCAAATGTTGAGAAATTTTGCCACCACCAGGCCTGTCTTGCAAGAGCTCCTGAAGGAAGCACTAAACATGGAAAGGGAAAAATGATGACAGCCACTGCAAAAACACACCAAAATGTAAAGACCAATGACACTATAAAGAAATTGCATCAACTACTGTTCAAAATAACCAAATAGCATGATGATTACAGGATAAAATTCACACATAACAATATTAACCTTAAAGGTAAATTGTCCAAATGCCCCAATTAAAAGACACAGACTGGAAAATGGATAAAGAGTTAAGACCCACTAGTGTGCTTACTCAGGAGACCAATCTCACTTGCAAACACACACATAGGCTCAAAATGAAGGGATGGAGGAAAATTTACCAAGCAAATGGAAAGCAAAAAGAAGCAGGGATTGCAATCCTAGTCTATGACAAAAGAGACTTTAAACCAACAAAGATAACAAAGAAGGACATTACATAATGGTAAAGGGATCAATCCAACAAGAAGAGCTAACTATTGTAAATGTATATACATCGAATACAGGGGCACCCAGATTCATTTTTGAAAAGTTCTTAGAGACCTACAAAGAGACTTAGATTCCCACACAACAGTAGTGGGAGACTTTAACACCCCACTGTCAGTATTAGACAGATCAATGAGATGGAAAATTAACAAGGATGTTCAGGATTTAAACTCAGCTCTGAATTAAGTGGACCTAATACACATCTAAAGAACTATCTACCCTAAATCAATAGAATATACATTCTTCTCATTGCCACATGTCACGTATTCTAAAATCAGCCACATAATGGAAAGTAAAACACTCCTCAGCAAATGCAAAGAACTGAAATTATAAGTCTCTCAAATCACCATGCAATCAAATTAAATCTGAAGATTAAGAACTCACCCAAAACCACAAAATTACATGGAAATTTAACAACCTGTTCCTGAACAATTACTGGGTAAATAATACAATTAAGGTAAAATCAAGAAGTTCTTTGAAATTAATGAGAACAAAAATATAACATACCAGAATCTCTGGGACACAGCTAAAGTAGTCTTATGAGGGAAATTTATAGCACTAAATGCCCACATCAGAAAGCTAGAAAGACTTCAAATCAGCACCCTAACATCACAATTAAAAGCTAGAAAAATATGAGAAAAAAATTCAACAGCTAGGAGAAGACAAGAAATAACTAAGATGAGAGCAGAACTGAAGGAGATAGAGACATGAAAAATCCTCCAAAATATTAACAAATCCAGGAGCTGTTTGTTTTTTGGGAAAAAAAAGCAAAATAGATAGACCACTAGCTAGACTTATAAAAGAGAAATGAGAAAAGAATCAAATGGACACAATAAAAAATGGTAAAGCGGATATCACCTGTGATCCCACAGAAATACAAATTACCATCAGAGAATACTATAACACCTCTATGGAAATAAACCAGAAAATCTAGAAAAAAATGGATAAATTCCTGGAAACATACACCCTCCTAAGACTAAACCAGGAAGAAGTCAAATATCTGAATAGACCAATAACAAGTTCTGAAATCGAGACAATAATTAATCAGCCACCAACCAAAAAAAGCCCAGGACCAGATGAATTCACAGAGAAATTCTACCAAAGGTACAAAGAGGAACTGGTATCATTCTTTCTGAAACGATTCCAAACAATTGAAAAGGAGTCCCATATAGTCCCATAACTCATTTTATAAGGCCAGCATCCTCCTGATACCAGAAACCTGACAGAGACACAACAGTAACAGGAAACTTTGGTCCCATTTTCCTGATGAAAATTGATGTGAAAATCCTCAATGAAATACTGGCAAATCAAATCCATCAGCACATCCAAAAGCATATCCACCATGTTCAAGTTGGTTTAATCCTTGGGAGGCAAGGCTAGTTCAACATATGCAAATCAATAAATGTAATCCACCACGTAAGCAGAAACATGAATGAAGCTGGAAGCCATCATCCTCAGCAAATTAATACAGTAACAGAAAACCAAAGACTGCATGTTCTCATTCATAAGTGGGAGCTGAACAATGAGATCACATGGAAACAGGGAGGGAAAAAGCACACACAGGGGCCATTCAGTGGGTGGCAGGCTGAAGGGAGGTCAAAAGCATTAAGACAAATAGCTAATGCATGCGGGGCTTAAAACCTTGGTGACAGGTTGATGGGTGCAACAAACCATAGTGGCACATGTATACCTATGTAACAAACCTACATGTTCTGCACTTGTATCCCAGAACTTAAAATAAAATAAAATAAAATAAAATGAATACCCAATCTTCAGTATGTCTTTATCAGCAACATAAAAATGGACCAATTCAGGCATGAAATCTGAAATCCCTGCTTGCTTTCTCAGCCAGGAGGCTGGTAGCCTGAGCAAGTTCTCAGCTCGGCTCCCACACCACCCAGAAACAAATTCAGTGCTGTTTGGGGTGACATGGTGGGAGTGAGACTGGTCTTTTGGGTTGCATGGGATCTGGGTGGGGCCTGTATCTTCTGGCTTTCTCCACTTCCCTGGTGATTTTCATGACACAGAAAAGGCAGCCATAATCTTCCTGGAAACATAACTCCATTGACCTTGGAACCACACTGCTATCTCCCACAGCAACTTCGGCAAGCCCTGACTAAGAATCTGAGCTCAGACATGCCTAATCCATCTTACCTGATGGTCTTTCTCTACCTACCTTGGTAGCTGAAGACAAAAGTCATAATCTCCTGGTAGTTCTTGGGCCCTATGCACTGCCTGATCCTCCCTATACTACGAAAGCTGATGCTCTCTTAAAAGTGCCACTTCCTGGAGGGAGGCCAACCAGCATAAAACTAGTTCAATAAACAATGGTAATACAATGAAGGACCCTCACAGAGTCCACGTCACTCCCCTGCCATGTCCAAGAAAGCAAGGGCTGCTATCCATGGCTGAAAAACTGGAAGAGAGTTCACATCACAGGACTCTGTGCAGACACTTCCCAGTACCAGCCCAGAAACTGGTAGCCCCACTAAGTGGCAACATTCAGAAGAGAAATAACAGTCACTACAGTTCAGTTCTCAGGGAGCCACATTAATATGAAAGGGGGGAGAGGACTACATGAAAGGGGAACACTGTGGGAAAAAAGAATCTGAACAGCAGCCCATGAGACACAGATCTTCCCTCCGACATAGTCTACACAAATGAGAAAGAACCAGAAAATCAATTTTGATAATATGACAAAACAGTATTCTTTAAAACACTCAAAAAATTACACTAGCTTACAAGTAATGTATCCAACCCAAGATTAAATCCCTTATTGATCAGCAAAAGAATTCAGAGGGTTGAGTATTAAGGTAATCAAGGAAACAACCAGAGAAAGGTGAAGTACAATTTAATGAAATAAAAAAAAAAACTGATACAAGATATGAGAGGAGAAATCTTCAGTGAAATAGATAGCATAAATAAAAAACAATCACAACTTCCAGAAATCAAGGACACACTTATGAAAATGCAAAATATCCTGGGAAGTCTGGGCAATAGAATTGAACAAGCAGCAGCAAGAACCTCAGGGCTCAAAGACAAGGCTTTCAAAATAACCCAATCCAACAAAGACAAAGAAAAAAAATTTTTTAAATAAACAAAGCTTGTGATTTTTGCACATTAATTTTGTATCCTGAGACTTTGCTGAAGTTGCTTATCAGCTTAAGGAGATTTTGGGCTGAGATGATGGGGTTTTCTAAATATACAATCATGTCATCTGCAAACAGGGACAGTTTGACTTCTTGTTTTCTTAACTCAATACCCCTGATTTCTTTCTCTTGCCTGATTGCCCTAGCCAGAACTTCCAACACTGTATTGAATAGGAGTGGTGAGAGAGGGCATCCCTGTCTTGTGCCAGTTTTCAAAGGGAATTTTTCCAGTTTTTGCCCATTCAGTATGATATTGGCTGTGGGTTCGTCATAAATAGCTCTTATTATTTTGAGGTACGTTCCATCAATACCGAATTTATTGATCGTCTTTAGCATGAAGAGCTGTTGAATTTTGTCAAAAGCCTTTTCTGCATCTATTGAGATAATCATGTGGTTCTTGTCTTTGGTTCTGTTTATATGCTGGATTACGTTTATTGATTTGCGAATGTTGAACCAGCCTTGCATCCCAGGGATGGAGCCCACTTGATCATGGTGGATAAGCTTTTTGATGTGCTGCTGAATCCGGTTTGCCAGTATTTTATTGAGGATTTTTGCATCGATGTTCATCAGGGATATTGGTCTAAAATTCTCTTTTTTTGTTGTGTCTCTGCCAGGCTTTGGTATCAGGATTATGTTGGTCTCATAAAAAGAGTTAGGGAGGATCCCCTCTTTTTCCATTGATTGGAATAGTTTCAGAAGGAATGGTATCAGCTCCTCCTTGTACCTTTGGTAGAATTCAGCTGTGAATCCATCTGGTCCTGGACTTTTTTTGGTGGGTAGGCTATTAATTGTTGCCTCAATTTCAGACCCTGCTATTGGTCTATTCAGGGATTCAACTTCTTCCTGGTTTAGTCTTGGAAGAGTGTAAGTGTCCAGGAAATTATCCATTTCTTCTAGATTTTCTAGTTGATTTGCGTAGAGGTGTTACAGTATTCTCTGATGGTAGTTTATATTTCTGTGGGGTCGGTGGTTATATCCCCTTTATCATTTTTTATTGCGTCTATTTGATTCTTCTCTCTTTTCTTCTTTATTAGTCTTGCTAGCGGTCTGTCAATTTTGTTGATCTTTTCAAGAAACCAGCTCCTGGATTCACTGATTTTTTGGAGGGTTTTTTGTGTCTCTATCTCCTTCAGTTCTGCTCTGATCTTAGTTATTTCTTGCCTTCTGCTAGCTTTTGAACGTGTTTGCTCTTGCTTCTCTAGTTCTTTTAATTGTGATGTTAGAGTGTCAATTTTAGATCTTTCCTGCTTTCTCTTGTGGGCATTTAGTGCTATAAATTTCCCTCTACACACTGCTTTAAATGTGTCCCAGAGATTCTGGTATGTTGTATCTTTGTTCTCATTGGTTTCAAAGAATATCATTATTGAGCGCGAGCGACACAGAAGACCGGTGATTTCTGCATTTTCAACTGAGGTACTGGGGTCATCTCTCTAGGGAGTGCCGGACAATCGGTGCGGGTCAGCTGCTGCAGCCTGACCAGCGTGAGCTGAAGCAGGGCGAGGCATCGCCTCACCTGGAAGCGCAAGGGGGAAGGAAATCCCTTTTCCTAGCCAGGGGAACTGAGACACACAACACCTGGAAAATCGGGTAACTCCCACCCCAATACTGCGCTTTAAGGAAACAGGCACACCCGGAGAATATATCCCACACCTGGCCGGGAGGGTCCCACGCCCACGGAGCCTCCCTCACTGCTAACACAGCCGTCTGCGGCGATCTATCCGCAAGGCAGCAGCGAGGCTGGGGGAGGGGCGCCCGCCATTGCTGAGGCTTAAGTAGGTAAACAAAGCCGCTGGGAAGCTCGAACTGGGTGGAGCTCACAGCAGCTCAAGGAAGCCTGCCTGTCTCTGTAGACTCTACCGCTGCGGACAGCGCACAGCTGCAGTCCATTAGGGGAAAGAGCGGGCCGCTGCAGACCCGAACGACTCTGTCTGACAGCTTTGGGGAGAGCCGTGGATCTCCTAACGCGGAGGTTGAGATCTGAGAACGGACAGACTGCCTGCTCAGGTGGGTCCCTGACCCCTGAGTAGCCTAGCTGGGAGACATCCCCCACTAGGGGCAGTCTGATACCCCACACCTCACAGGGTGGCGTCACCCCTGAGAGGAAACTTCCAAAGAAAGAATCAGACAGGTACACTCGCTGTTCAGCAATATTCTATCTTCGGCAACCTCTGCTGCTGATACCCAGGCAAACAGGGTCTGGAGTGGACCTCAAGCAATCTCTAACAGACCAACAGACAGTCCTTCTGACTGTCAGACGGAAAACTATCAAACAGGAAGGACACCTATACCAAAACCCCATCAGTACGTCACCATCATCAAAGTCCAGAGACAGATAAAACCACAAAGATGGGGAAGAAGCAGGGCAGAAAAGCTGGAAATTCAAAAAATAAGAGCGCATCTCCCCTGCAAAGGAGCGCAGCCCATCGCCAGCAACGGATCAAAGCTGGTCAGAGAATGACTTTGACGAGATGAGAGAAGAAGGCTTCAGTCCATCAAACCTCTCAGAGCTAAAGGAGGAATTACGTACCCAGCGCAAAGAAACTAAAAATCTTGAAAAAAAAGTGGAAGAATTGACAGCTAGACTAATTAATGCAGAGAAGATCATAAACGAAATGACAGAGATGAAAACCATGACACGAGAAATACGTGACAAATGCACAAGCTTCAGTAACCGACTCGATCAACTGGAAGAAAGAGTATCAGCGATTGAGGATCAAATGAATGAAATGAAGCGAGAAGAGAAACCAAAAGAAAAAAGAAGAAAAAGAAATGAACAAAGCCTGCAAGAAGTATGGGATTATGTAAAAAGACCAAATCTACGTCTGATTGGGGTGCCTGAAAGTGAGGGGAAAATGGAACCAAGTTGGAAAACACTCTTCAGGATATCATCCAGGAGAACTTCCCCAACCTAGTAGGGCAGGCCAACATTCAAATTCAGGAAATACAGAGAACACCACAAAGATACTCCTCCAGAAGAGCAACTCCAAGACACATAATTGCCAGATTCACCAAAGTTGAAATGAAGGAAAAAATCTTAAGGGCAGCCAGAGAGAAAGGTCGGGTTACCCACAAAGGGAAGCCCATCAGAATAACAGCAGACCTCTCGGCAGAAACTCTACAAGCCAGAAGAGAGTGGGGGCCAATATTCAACGTTCTTAAAGAAAAGAATTTTCAACCGAGAATTTCATATCCAGCCAAACTAAGCTTCATCAGTGAAGGAGAAATAAAATCCTTTACAGATAAGCAAATGCTTAGAGATTTTGTCACCACCAGGCCTGCCTTACAAGAGACCCTGAAGGAAGCCCTAAACATGGAAAGGAACACCGGTACCAGCCATTGCAAAAACATGCCAAAATGTAAAGACCATCGAGGCTAGGAAGAAACTGCATCAACTAACGAGCAAAATAACCAGTTAATATCATAATGACAGGATCAAGTTCACACATAACAATATTAACCTTAAATGTCAATGGACTAAATGCTCCAATTAAAAGACACAGACTGGCAAACTGGATCAAGAGTCAAGACCCATCAGTCTGCTGTATTCAGGAGACCCATCTCACATGCAGAGACATACATAGGCTCAAAATAAAGGGATGGAGGAAGATCTACCAAGCAAATGGAGAACAAAAAAAAGCAGGGGTTGCAATCCTAGTCTCTGATAAAACAGACTTTAAACCATCAAAGATCAAAAGAGACAAAGAAGGCCATTACATCATGGTAAAGGGATCAATTCAACAGGAAGAGCTAACTCTCCTAAATATATATGCACCCAATACAGGAGCACCCAGATTCATAAAGCAAGTCCTTAGAGACCTACAAAGAGACTTAGACTCCCATACAATAATAATGGGAGACTTCAACACTCCACTGTCAACATTAGACAGATCAACGAGACAGAAAGTTAACAAGGATATCCAGGAATTGAACTCATCTCTGCACCAAGCGGACCTAATAGACATCTATAGAACTCTCCACCCCAAATCAACAGAATATACATTCTTCTCAGCACCACATCGCACTTATTCCAAAATTGACCACATAATTGGAAGTAAAGCACTCCTCAGCAAATGTACAAGAACAGAAATTATAACAAACTGTCTCTCAGACCACAGTGCAATCAAACTAGAACTCAGGACTAAGAAACTCAATCAAAACGCTCAACTACATGGAAACTGAACAACCTGCTCCTGAATGACTACTGGGTACATAACGAAATGAAAGCAGAAATAAAGATGTTCTTTGAAACCAATGAGAACAAAGATACAACATACCAGAATCTCTGGGACACATTTAAAGCAGTGTGTAGAGGGAAATTTATAGCACTAAATGCCCACAAGAGAAAGCAGGAGAGATCTAAAATGGACACTCTAACATCACAATTAAAAGAACTAGAGAGGCAAGAGCAAACACATTCAAAAGCTAGCAGAAGGCAAGAAATAACTAAGATCAGAGCAGAACTGAAGGAGATAGAGACACAAAAAACCCTCCAAAAATCAATGAATCCAGGAGTTGGTTTTTTGAAAAGATCAACAAAATTGACAGACCGCTAGCTAGACTAATAAAGAAGAAAAGAGAGAGGAATCAAATAGACGCAATAAAAAATGATAAGGGGATATCACCACCGACCCCACAGAAATACAAACTACCATCAGAGAATACTATAAACACCTCTACGCAAATCAACTAGAAAATCTAGAAGAAATGGATAATTTCCTGGACACTTACACTCTCCCAAGACTAAACCAGGAAGAAGTTGAATCCCTGAATAGACCAATAGCAGGCTCTGAAATTGAGGCAACAATTAATAGCCTACCCACCAAAAAAGTCCAGGACCAGATGGATTCACAGCTGAATTCTACCAGAGGTACAAGGAGGAGCTGGTACCATTCCTTCTGAAACTATTTCAATCAATAGAAAAAGAGGGAATCCTCCCTAACTCTTTTTATGAGGCCAACATCATCCTGATACCAAAGCCTGGCAGAGACACAACAAAAAAGAGAATTTTAGACCAATATCCCTGATGAACATCGATGCAAAAATCCTCAATAAAATACTGGCAAACGGATTCAGCAGCACATCAAAAAGCTTATCCACCATGATCAAGTGGGCTTCATCCCTGGGATGCAAGGCTGGTTCAACATTCGCAAATCAATAAACGTAATCCAGCATATAAACAGAACCAAAGACAAGAACCACATGATTATCTCAATAGATGCAGAAAAGGCTTTTGACAAAATTCAACAGCCTTTATGCTAAAAACGCTCAATAAATTTGGTATTGATGGAACGTACCTCAAAATAATAAGAGCTATTTATGACAAACCCACAGCTAATATCATACTGAATGGGCAAAAACTGGAAAAATTCCCTTTGAAAACTGGCACAAGACAGGGATGCCCTCTCTCACCACTCCTATTCAACATAGTGTTGGAAGTTCTGGCTAGGGCAATCAGGCAAGAGAAAGAAATCAAGGGTATCCAGTTAGGAAAAGAAGAAGTCAAATTGTCCCTGTTTGCAGATGACATGATTGTATATTTAGAAAACCCCATCGTCTCAGCCCAAAATCTCCTTAAGCTGATAAGCAACTTCAGCAAAGTCTCAGGATACAAAATTAATGTGCAAAAATCACAAGCATTCTTATACACCAGTAACAGACAAGCAGAGAGCCAAATCAGGAATGAACTTCCATTCACAATTGCTTCAAAGAGAATAAAATACCTAGGAATCCAGCTTACAAGGGATGTAAGGACCTCTTCAAGGAGAACTACAAACCACTGCTCAGTGAAATCAAAGAGGACACAAACAAATGGAAGAACATACCATGCTCATGGATAGGAAGAATCAATATCGTGAAAATGGCCATACTGCCCAAGGTGATTTATAGATTCAATGCCATCCCCATCAAGCTACCAATGAGTTCTTCACAGAATTGGAAAAAACTGCTTTAAAGTTCATATGGAACCAAAAAAGAGCCCGCATTGCCAAGACAATCCTAAGTCAAAAGGACAAAGCTGGAGGCGTCACGCTACCTGACTTCAAACTATACTACAAGGCTACAGTAACCAAAACAGCATGGTACTGGTACCACAACAGAGATATAGACCAATGGAACAGAACAGAGTCCTCAGAAATAATACCACACATCTACAGCCATCTGATCTTTGACAAACCTGAGAGAAACAAGAAATGGGGAAAGGATTCCCTATTTAATAAATGGTGCTGGAAAATTGGCTAGCCATAAGTAGAAAGCTGAAACTGGATCCTTTCCTTACCCCTTATACGAAAATTAATTCAAGATGGATTAGAGACTTAAATGTTAGACCTAATACCATAAAAACCCTAGAAGAAAATCTAGGTAGTACCATTCAGGACATAGGCATGGGCAAGGACTTCATGTCTAAAACACCAAAAGCAACGGCAGCAAAAGCAAAAATTGACACATGGGATCTAATTAAACTAAAGAGTTTTGCACAGCTAAAGAAACTACCATCAGAGTGAACAGGCAACCTACAGAATGGGAGAAAATTTTTGCAACCTACTCATCTGACAAAGGGCTAATATCCAGAATCTACAAAGAACTCAAACAAATTTACAAGAAAAAAACAAACAACCCCATCAAAAAGTGGGGAAAGGATATGAACAGACATTTCTCAAAAGAAGACATCCATACAGCCAACAGACACATGAAAAATGCTCATCATCACTCGCCATCAGAGAATGCAAATCAAAACCACAATGAGATACCATCTCACACCAGTTAGAATGGCAATCATTAAGAAGTCAGGAAACAACAGGTGTTGGAGAGGATGTGGAGAAATAGGAACACTTTTACACTGTTGGTGGGATTGTAAACTAGTTCAACCATTATGGAAAACAGTATGGCGATTCCTCAAGGATCTAGAACTAGATGTACCATATGACCCAGCCATCCCACTACTGGGTATATACCCAAAGGATTATAAATTACTCTACTACAAAGACACATGCACACGTATGTTTATTGCGGCACTATTCACAATAGCAAAGACTTGGAATCAACCCAAATGTCCATCTGTGACAGACTGGATTAAGAAAATGTGGCACATATACACCATGGAATACTATGCAGCCATAAAAAAGGATGAGTTTGCATCCTTTGTAGGGACATGGATGCAGCTGGAAACCATCATTCTTAGCAAACTATCACAAGAAGAGAAACCAAACACCGCATGTTCTCACTCATAGGTGGGAACTGAACAATGAGATCACTTGGACTCGGGAAGGGGAACATCACACACTGGGGCCTATCATGGGGAGGGGGGAGGAGGGAGGGATTGCATTGGGGAGTTATACATGATATAAACGTCATGCACATGTATCCTAGAACTTAAAGTATAATAAAAAAAAAAAAAAAAACAAAGAATATCATTATTTCTGACTACATTTCGTTATGTACCCAGTAGTCATTCAGGAGCAGGTTGTTCAGTTTCCATGTAGTTGAGCGGTTTTGATTGAGTTTCTTAGTCCTGAGTTCTAGTTTGATTGCACTGTGGTCTGAGAGACAGTTTGTTATAATTTCTGTTCTTTTACATTTGCCAAGGAGTACTTTACTTCCAATTATGTGGTCAATTTTGGAATAAGTGCAATGTGGTGCTGAGAAGAATGTATATTCTGTTGATTTGGGGTGAAGAGTTCTATAGATGTCTATTAGGTCCGCTTGGTGCAGAGATGAGTTCAATTCCTGGATATCCTTGTTAACTTTCTGTCTCGTTGATCTGTCTAATGTTGACAGTGGAGTGTTGAAGTCTCCCATTATTATTGTATGGGAGTCTAAGTCTCTTTGTAAGTCTCTAAGGACTTGCTTTATGAATCTGGGTGCTCCTGTAGTGGGTGCATATATATTTAGGACAGTTAGCTCTTCCTGTTGAATTGATCCCTTTACCATTATGTAATGGCGTTCTTTGTCTCTTTTGATCTTTGATGGTTTAAAATCATTTTATCAGAGACTAGGATTGCAACCCCTGCTTTTTTTGTTCTCCATTTGCTTGGTAGATCTTCCTCCATCCCTTTATTTTGAGCCTATGTATGTCTCTGCATGTGAGATGGGTCTCCTGAATACAGCAGACTGATGGGTCTTGACTCTTGATCCAGTTTGCCAGTCTGTGTCTTTTAATTGGAGCATTTAGTCCATTGACATTTAAGGTTAATATTGTTAGGTGTGAACTTGATCCTGTCATTATGATATTAACTGGTTATTTTGCTCGTTAGTTGATGCAGTTTCTTCCTAGCCTCGATGGTCCTTACATTTTGACATGTTTTTGCAATGGCTGGTACCGGTTGTTCCTTTCCATGTTTAGGGCTTCCTTCAGGGTCTCTTGTAAGGCAGGCCTGGTAGTGACAAAATCTCTAAGCATTTGCTTATCTGTAAAGGATTTTATTTCTCCTTCACTGATGAAACTTAGTTTGGCTGGATATGAAATTCTCGGTTGAAAATTCTTTTCTTTAAGAATGTTGAATATTGGCCCCCACTCTCTTCTGGCTTTTAGAGTTTCTGCCGAGAGATCTGCTGTTAGTCTGATGGGCTTCCCTTTGTGGGTAACCCGCCCTTTCTCTCTGGCTGCCCTTAAGATTTTTTCCTTCATTTCAACTTTGGTGAATCTGGCAATTATGTGTCTTGGAGTTGCTCTTCTGGAGGAGTATCTTTGTGGCGTTCTTCTCTGTATTTCCTGAATTTGAATGTTGGCCTGCCCTACTAGGTTGGGGAAGTTCTCCTGGATGATATCCTGAAGAGTGTTTTCCAAGTTGGTTCCATTTTCCCCCTCACTTTCAGGCACCCCAATCAGACATAGATTTGGTCTTTTTACATAATTCCATACTTCTTGCAGGCTTTGTTCATTTCTTTTTCTTCTTTTTTCTTTTGGTTTCTCTTCTCGCTTCATTTCATTCATTTGATCCTCAATCGCTGATACTCTTTCTTCCAGTTGATCGATTCGGTTACTGAAGCTTGTGCATTTGTCAGGTATTTCTCATGTCATGGTTTTCATCTCTGTCATTTCGTTTATGACCTTCTCTGCATTAATTATTCTAGCTGTCAATTCTTCCACTCTTTTTTCAAGATTTTTAGTTTCTTTGCACTGGGTACGTAATTCCTCCTTTAGCTCTGAGAAGTTTGATGGACTGAAGCCTTCTTCTCTCATCTCGTCAAAGTCATTCTCTGACCAGCTTAGATGTGTTGCTGGCGATGAGCTGCGCTCCTTTGCAGGGGGAGATGCGCTCTTATTTTTTGAATTTCCAGCTTTTCTGCCCTGTTTTTTCCCCATCATTGTGGTTTTATCTGCCTCTGGTCTTTGATGATGGTGACGTACTGATGGGGTTTTGGTATAGATGTCCTTCCTGTTTGATAGTTTTCCTTCTAACACTCAGGACCCTCAGCTGTAGGTCTGTTGGAGATTTCTTGAGGGCCACTCCAGACCCTGTTTGCCTGGGTATCAGCAGCAGAGTTTGCAGAAGATAGAATATTGCTGAACAGCGAGTGTACCTGTCTGATTCTTCCTTTGGAAGCTTCCTCTCAGGGGTGTACTCCACCCTGTGAGGTGTGGGGTGTCAGAGTGTCCCTAGTGGGGGATATCTCCCAGTTAGGCTACTCAGGGGTCAGGGACCCACTTGAGCAGGCAGTCTGTCCCTTCTCAATCTCAACCTCCATGTGAGGAGATCCACTGCTCTCTTCAAAGCTGTCAGACAGAGTCGTTTTCATCTGCAGAGGTTTCTGCTGCTTTTTTTGTTGTTGTTGTTTAGCTGTGCCCTGTCCTCAGAGGTGGAGTCTACAGAGACAGGCAGGTTTCCTTGAGCTGCTGTGAGCTCCACCCAGTTCGAGCTTCCCAGCGGCTTTGTTTACCTACTTAAGCCTCAGCAATGGCGGGCGCCCCTCCCCCAGCCTCGCTACTGCCTTGCGGTTAGAACGCAGACTGCTGTGCTAACAATGATGGAGGCTCCATGGGTGTGGGACCCTCCCGGCCAGATGTGGGTATAATCTCGTGGTGTGCCCGTTTGCTTAAAGCACAGTATTGGGGTGGGAGTTACCCAATTTTCCAGGTGTTGTGTGTCTCAGTTCCCCTGGCTAGGAAAAGGGACTCCCTTCCCCCTTGCACTTCCCAGGTGAGGCGATGCCTCACCCTGCTTCAGCTCTCACTGGTCGGGCTGCAGCAGCTGCCCAGCACCGATTGTCCGGCGCTCCCTAGTGAGATGACCCCAGTACCTCAGTTGAAAATGCAGAAATCCCTGGTCTTCTATGTCGCTTGCACTGGGAGTTAGAGACTTGAGCTATTCCTATTCGGCCATCTTGCTCCGCCCCCGCCCCTTGTAAAATTTTTATAATTTCAAGTCTTAGATTTAAGCTTTTCATCCATCTTGAGTTGATTTTTGTATAAGCTGAGGGATGAGAATCCAGTTTCATTCTTTTCTATGTGGCTTGTCAATTATCCAAGCATCATTTGTTGACGATGTATTTTCCTCACTTATGCTTTTATTTGCTTTGTGAAAAATCAATTGGCAGTAAGTATTTGGGTTTCTGGGTTCTCTATTCTGTTCCATTGCTCTATGTGCTTAATTTCATACCAGTACCACACTACTTCGGTGACTATGGCCTTATAGTATCATTAAAAGTTGAGTAATGTGATGCTTCTAAATTTGTTCTTTTTGCTTAGTCTTGCTTTGGCTATGTGGACTCATTTTTGTTCCACATGAATTTTAGGATTTTTTGTTGTTGTTGTTCTGTGAAGAATGATGGTGGTATTTTGATGGGAATTGCATTGAATATTTAGATTGCTTTTGGCCTATCATGGGGAGTGGGGAGGAGGGAGGGGGGAGGGATTGCATTGGGAGTTATACCTGATGTAAATGACGAATTGATGGGTGCTGACGAGTTGATGGGTGCAGCACACCAACATGGCACAAGTATACATATGTAACACACCTGCATGTTATGCTCATGTACCCTAGAACTTAAAGTTTAATAATAAAAAAAAAATTACAAGGTAACATCATAAAAATCTTTCTAGACATTGGCTTAGGCAAAGACTTCATGACCAAGACCTAAAAGCAAAGGTAACAAAACCAAAGATAAATAGATGTGACTTAAATAAGAAGCTCCTGCACAGCTAAGGAAATAATCAGCAGAGTAAATATACAGCCCACAGTGTTGGAGAAAATCATCGCAATCTATGCATCCTTCAGAGAACCAATATCCAGAATCTAAAAGAAGTTCAAACAAATTAGCAAGAAAAAAAAAAAAGAAAACAGTGACATCAAAAATGGGCTAAGGACATGAATAGACAATTCTAAAAGGAAGATGTTCAAATAGCCAACAAGCATATGAGCAAATGCTCAACATCATTAATGATCAAATAAATGCAAATCAAAACCACAATGTGTTACCATCTTACTCCTGCAAGAATGGCCATAATGAAAAAATTAAAAAAAATAATAGATCTTGGCAGGGATGTGGTAAAAAAGAAACACTTCTACACCATTGATCGGAATGTGAACTAGTACAACCACTGTGGAAAACAGTGTGGAAATATCTTGAGGAACTAAAGGTAGAATTATCATTTGATACAGCCAACCCATGACTGGGTGTCTACCCAGAGGAAAATAAGTCATTATACAAAAAAGATACTTGCACAAACATGTTTATAGCAGCATAATTTACAGCTGCAAAATTATGAAATCAGCCTAAATGCCCACTGATCAATTAGTGGATAGAGAAATTGTGGTATACATATACAATGGAATACTATTCAGCCACAAAAAGGAAAAAAAATGACATTCACAGCATCCTGGATGAAATTGGAGACAATGATTCTAAGTGAAGTAACTCAGGAATGGAAAACCAAAAATCCTATGTTCTCACTCATAAGTGGGAGCTAAGCTATGAGGATGAAAAGGCATAGGAATGATACAATGGACTTTGGGGACTCGGGGGAAAGGGTGGGAGGGGGTGAGGAAGAAAAGACTACAAATTTGGTACAGTATATACTGCTAGGTTAATGGATGCACTGAAATCTCAGAAATCACCACTAAGAGGTTACTCATGTAACCAAATCCCACCTGTTTCCCAAAAACCCATGGAAATAAAAATAAAATAAAATAAAAATGCAGTCTAATCACATTTTTGTAGAGCATCTGTGTGTGCTGGGGGTCCACTCCAGCTCCCAGTTGCTTTGGACTCTCCAAAGCACAAAGGCAAACACAGCAAAGGCAGGAAAATACCAAAGATCGTGGCCCACCCCTCCCCTTGGGAGCAGTGTTCCAGGGAGGTTTTTTTTTTTTTTTTTTTTTTTGGAGTAGATGATTTATTTGAAGGTGGTTCCAAAAATTAATTATGAAATATATCTCTTTAGATAAAACACATATGGTAACATCTTAACAGCTGTTGAGTCTGGTTGTCAGCGTATGAGTATTTATTTTACTCTTTTTTTCAATTATTCTGTATGCTTGAATATTTTTATGATAAAATGTCTTATAGGTAACAATAACCCTCTTCTAATAAAACCTGGTCAGATTACTTGAACCCTTGCATACTTTACTGTTGAGCATCATAAAAGAATTTAAAATGCTTTTTTTTTTTTTTGTATTCTTCATGTTTCTTTTTTTTTTTTTTAATACTTTTAAGTTCTAGGGTACATGTGCATAATGCGCAGGTTTGTTACATATGTATACTTATGCCATGTTGGTGTGCTGCACCCATCAACTCGTCAGCACCCATCAATTCATCATTTATATCATGTAAAACTCCCCAATGCAATCCCTCCCTCCTCCCCCCTCCCCATGATAGGCCCCAGTGTGTGATGTTCCCCTTCCCGAGTCCAAGTGATCTCATTGTTCAGTTCCCACCTATGAGTGAGAACATGCTGTGTTTGGTTTTCTCTTCTTGTGATAGTTTGCTAAGAATGATGGTTTCCAGCTGCATCCATGTCCCTACAAAGGACGCAAACTCATCCTTTTTGATGGCTGCATAGTATTCCATGGTGTATATGTGGCACATTTTCTTAATCCAGTCTGTCACAGATGGACATTTGGGTTGATTCCAAGTCTTTGCTATTGTGAATAGTGCCGCAATAAACATACGTGTGCATGTGTCTTTGTAGTAGAGTAATTTATAATCCTTTGGGTATATACCCAGTGGTGGGATGGCTGGGTCATATGGTACATCTAGCTCTAGAACCTTGAGGAATTGCCATACTGTTTTCCATAATGGTTGAACTAGTTTACAATCCCACCAACAGTGTAAAAGTGTTCCTATTTCTCCACATCCTCTCCAACACACCTACAGCCATCTGATCTTTGACAAACCTGAGAGAAACAAGAAATGGGGAAAGGATTCCCTATTTATAAATGGTGCTGGGAAAATTGGCTAGCCATAAGTAGAAAGCTGAAACTGGATCCTTTCCTTACCCCTTATACGAAGATTAATTCAAGATGGATTACAGACTTAAATGTTAGACCTAATACCATAAAAACCCTAGAAGAAAATCTAGGTAGTACCATTCAGGACATAGGCATGGGCAAGGACTTCATGTCTAAAACACCAAAAGCAACGGCAGCAAAAGCCAAAATTGACAAATGGGATCTAATTAAACTAAAGAGCTTTTGCACAGCTAAAGAAACTACCATCAGAGTGAACAGGCAACCTACAGAATGGGAGAAAATTTTTGCAACCTACTCATCTGACAAAGGGCTAATATCCAGAATCTACAAAGAACTCAAACAAATATACAAGAAAAAAACAAACAACCCCATCAAAAAGTGGGGAAAGGATATGAACAGACATTTCTCAAAAGAAGACATCCATACAGCCAACAGACACATGAAAAAATGCTCATCATCACTGGCCATCAGAGAAATGCAAATCAAAACCACAATGAGATACCATCTCACACCAGTTAGAATGGCAATCATTAAGAAGTCAGGAAACACCAGGGAGGTTTTAAAGTGCTTTTGGTTGGAAAACACCAGCAGGATTTACTGAACACTCTGGTTGAGAGACTCCACCCAGTGAAGAGAAATGGGATTCAAGATCTATGTGACTAAGCAGTCTGATCACTTCTCCTTAGAGCTGCTAGGCTGTGCTGGGGGAACGCTCCTCTTTACAGTTGCCTTGGATTCCCTGATGAGTCTTTCTTGCTGGAAGTACAGAAGAAGAATCATTAGACATATAGCAAAGTGGATGTATAATACTTTGAGGGTCTTTCTAATCACCAGGATAATCTACTGTCTTTTTATTTTATGTCTATTCTACCATTGGATCTTCAAAATTATATATTTTTAAAATTTTCTTACTGAAGCCTCACTTTGTGGCTCTGCAAAACAACAAAAGAGAACTCTTTATCCTTTCTAAGTGAAAAGAAATAAGAAGTTTCAATGCCTCTTTCCATTTTGTTATTCCTAAAGTAATATGAGAATTTTATGCTTACTCATAGAAAAGAAAATTATCTGAAATTTTTACCCATTCTTTCCTTTAAAACTAGTTGCCTACCATAATGTATATTTTTAAAGTGCAGGGGAGGCACAAAGAAGAAAATGAAGTGAAGATATAAGTCTAAGATTTAGAAGAAATTTCTCCTGGTTTCCTCAGACCATGCGAAATACAATCTGTGAATCAGAAAAGCTATGACAAATTGGAATGTCAGCCTTTTGTAACTTGATCTTTTAATACTTAATTTTTCCTTTAGTTGCTCCTTATACGTTTTCTTATTCTTCTTCTTTTTTTTTATTTGAGGTAGAGTCTCACTCTGTCACCCAGGCTGGAATGCAGTGGCATGATCTAGGCTCACTGCAACCTCTGCCTCCCAGGCTCAAATGATCCTCCCACCTCAGCCTCCCAAGTAGCTGGGACTACACCCCTGGCTAATTTTTGTATTTCTTTTAAAGAAGGGGTTTCATCATGTAGCCTATGCTGGTCTCAAACTCCTGGACTCAAGAGATCTGCCCACTTAGGCATCGTAAAGTGCTGAGATTTCAGGCATAAGCCACTGTCATTGGCCTACTTATTCTTTGTTTTTAGTAATGCTGTTTTGTTTTTGTTTTTGCTTTTGTTTTTGTTTTACAAATGCAGTGTTTTGCAGTTGATAAAGTTAATAAGGCATAGACATGTTTTGGTGTCCAAAATTAGTCTTAGTGGAATAGAGAAGTATCTTTCAATGTGATTTTTTTTCTTTTTTAATTTTACTTTAAGTTCTGGAATACATATGCAGTGTGAATTTTTAAATAAATATACAAGGGAGAAATTATTGCAAGCCATAGCCTACCATTTGGTGACTTATTTCCCAGAATTCTTCTCCATTCTAACTTTGGTAAATTTTGTTTCATATAACTAATGGGATTATTCCTTTAGCAAACTCACCCAAAACTGCAGCTGGACACCAAAAGATTAAACTATCTCCATTTTCAATGACAGATATTACTCCACACTTTATTTTCTTTTTTTTCTTTTTTTTTTATTATTATACTTTAAATTCTAGGGTACATGTGCATAACGTGCAGGTTTGTTACATATGTATACTTGTGCCATGTTGGTGTGCTGCACCCATCAACTTGTCAGCACCCATCAATTCATCATTTATATCAGGTATAACTCCCAATGCAATCCCTCCCCTCTCCCCCCTCCCCATGATAGGCCCCAATGTGTGATGTTCCCCTTCCCGAGTCCAAGTGATAATGACACACTGCTCAACAAATAAATGTATAAATTACCTTATGTTTGATACTGAAATAAGTTTTGCCTCCCAGGCTTACCATTATAGTTGATACTACTAACCATAAGAGAGAATATTGCTTCTCTTTAGTTAAAGTTCAGCCTGTAAAGAAGAGAAAAATTCAGAGAAAAAAGAATTTTATAAATTACTCTAAGACATAAATTATGGCTGGAAAGTTTTAGGACATGCTAACTTAGAGAGATCCACATTTTATTCTTCCCCACCCCCAGTACATATGAGACCATGAGTCCTCACATGTATGGGCAAGCTTAATTAAGTTTAGTTTGGCTAACATTTATACTTCTCAAAATGGAGTTAGTCTTATTAACACACAATATGTAACAATATCCAGAATCTTGGTCTACACGTATTCTACTCCTGAAAATTCTCACTTCTGTTCACTCTGACTGGGCTGAATACACAGGGAAGCAAGTGCTCAGTATTCCAGGTAAATGGGAAATGTGCCAGGTTGCAGATTCTGCCAAGAAGACACAGTCATAAAGTGCACATTAATCCCCAAATAGGCTAAACACCTAAGCAATTAGAACTATGGATCTTTCAATTTGTTTACTTGGTCAAAAGCTAAGATTTTGCTTATTGTGTTATTTAGCATTTTGAAGTATTCAGTGGTATTGTTTCATAAGCACTAGGCCCAAAGTGTTTGACAAACTTTTTTTGTATCTATAATGATAAACGTCCTATGATTTGCACTCAAACCACAATATGCAAAAATAATTTGTTCATATAAACATGTAATGTTAGAGCTGTATTATGAACTTTTCAGGCCCATGTTTTTCACATAGCCTGTTGTGTTTCTTAGCAGCATCTCTTCAAAAAGTCTATACATGATGCCTACTTCTTCCCCAAATGAAAACAAAACAAATAATCAGGGATTAAGGGAGCATACATTTGAATTGTCCAATAACTTTAGTTTTCATTGTCTTCCTTACAGACATTGATCAACTGCAAATAGCTGCCACAAAGTGGCCTAAGGGATGAACAAAGGATTTGGGAAAAACACAATTGAGTGCTCTAAACCACATTTGACTTGGTGACCCTTGGGAAAGTTACTTAACTACTTTGAGCTTTAATTATATTAACAGTAATATAGAAGAATAAAATTAATTTTATAGAGAGGTTGGGAGGATTGAATGAAGTAATTTGTAGAAATTTTGTAGCACAAGATAGATGGTTAATATTAGTGGTTCTTCAAAAACTTGAATGAACCTTAAGGATGCTATTCTAAGTGAAATAAGGCAGTCACAAAAAAAAAAAAAAAAAAACAAATACTGAATGATTTCACTCACATGAGTTTCTAAAATAGTCAAATTTACAAAAAGAGAGAGTAGTCATTGCCATTGTTGAAGGAAGGAAAAGGGGAGTTATTGTTTAATGAATGTGGAGATTCAGTTCTGCAACATAAAAAAGACATAGAAACATATGGCACCACCGTGTGAATATAGTTAACACTTCTTAGCTGTAAACAAAAAATATATAGTTAAGATGATAAAATTTAACTTGGAGCCAACATGGCCAACTAGATACACACAGGAAGAGCTTCTTCCACCAAGAGACCAGACGATCAAGAAGATTGGCATACTCTGAACAGATCTTCAGAAAGAAGACATTGAGAGTGGGTGAAGAGAGGACACAGATCTCAGGCTGAAGGGAGAAAGCTGGAAATGCTGCATGGGCTTGCCCCAAACCATAACTCATTCTTAGCTCCAAGCAGCTCCTAAAGAGTGGGGAGTGAAAGAGGCATGGAGTGGCCCACTCTCACTGTGAACCTCAAAATTTCTAGCTGCAGGAGACCCCACAATCCCTATGGACATCTGAGCTGGCAGGGAGAACTGTCCAGAGAGATGGCAGAGACAGAACTCCAGCCTGCAAAGAGCCAAGAAAGTTTGATGCGGAAACAGCTGCAGTGGAGAAAGGCCATGGGCATCCATCACTCAAGGCTCATCATACACTTCTAGGTGGCTTTTGCCTTTTTTTGCTGCCAGACCTGGACACAGCAGCATTGTCTTTCCCATAGAACAAGGCCAATCTGATCTGAGTGTCTCCTATCTGCTGTTATAGGTTCCCTTCCAGGCTGCATCCACTTTCAGTGCAGACTCAGCTGCCCAGTCAAAGCACTTGTAAGTGGCCACCACCATAGCTGTTTTGCTGGCAGAGTCCACCTAACAGCATCTGTGGGCAGGCCACCACCAATGCACACTGAACAACAGCCCTGCCTCACTGGCACACACTTGCTCACGGCCTCCCGCTGCCTTCACTGGAATACACTAGCGCACAAAGTCCCCCGCTAATTCACCAGCGAGTGTTCACCCACAGCATCCCACTGCAGCTTCACTGGCATGTGCACACATGCTGACCCCACCACCATCTCACCCCACTACTGGCAAGCATGCATAGGCAAGAACCACCATGTACAACAGTCCTAGCTAAGTGCATTTGCCAGAAATTCCCTTATGAATGTTGTTACCAATGGACTGGGAATACTTTAGCCCCTCCAGTGAAGCAAGTGCTTAACCTCCAGTGGACAGAGAAAAAAGCTCTGCATGCCCCAGGGCTGGAGCATGCAGCCCAGATGTGCTGAGCTGAGCCTTGGACCCATACAATCTTCCAGGAACAAACCAATTAACTAAACCAAATGGATAATACACTCAAACCATCAAGGGCATCAAACAATTGAAAAACCAAAAAGCAGAAGCAGAGCTAGATGACCATCAACTGTCCACCCTGCAATGACACTAATTGAACAGCTGTCGACAAAAAAAAAAAAAAAAAAATTACATTCATAGGAACCAAAAATCAGGTGAGCCCTCATAGTACCTGGATTTAACTTCATATTACTGAAAGAGATACTGGAGAGACAGAAAAAAGTCTTGAATCAATGAAGCTAGCCCTCTCACACCCCCTGGCAGCAGCAGCATAGTGCAAGAGCTTCTCCAGGCTCTAGGGGAAAGAGAGCCAGTAATTGTGAATCACTAAACTCAGTGCTGTCCTTCTGGAGTGGAAAGAAAAACCAGACCAAACTCAGCTGATGCCTGCCCACAGCAGGAGAACTAAAACCAACCCTAGCCAGAGGAAAATTGTAATCCCATCAGTTGGAACTTGAGTTCCTGAAAACCTCACCACCAATGGCTAAAGTGCCCCAGGTCTCTATGTAAACTTGAAAAGTAGTCTAGGCCATAATAAATGCAGCTCTAGGTGAGTTCTAGTGGTGAGCTGGGCCCAGAGACAGTGGAATTTGGAAGATATACAATCTACTGAGACACAAGTTGGGGGTGGGAAAAGTAGTGCTGGCATCACCCCTCTCCTAACCACAGGTTGCACAGCTCATGACTCCTAAAAATATACCTTCCTTCCACTTGAGGAGAAGAGAAGAAAAAGTGGGAAGGACTTTGTCTTGCATCTTGGATACCAGCTCAGTCACAGCAGGATAAGGTACGTCAGAGTTGTGAGGTCCCCTATCCAGGCTCTAACTTCCAGACAGCATTTCTAGGCACACTCTGGGCCAGAAGTAAACCTGCTTGCCTTGAGAGAAAGGATCCAGTCCTGGCAGCATTCATCACCAGCAGCTGAAGAGCCCTTAGGCCTTGAATAATCAGTAGTGATACCCAGGTACTATGTTGAGGGACTTGGGTGAGCCCTTAAGACTTGTGAGCTTCAGGTGAAACTCAACACATTACCAGCTGTGGTGGCTATGTTACAAATCATTTTCTGCTTGAGAAAAGCAGAGAGTAAAGTAAAGAGGACTTTGTCTTGCACCTTAGGCACCAGCATTGCCATCCAGGGCATGAGTAGACTGCCAACAGGTTCTTGGAGTCCCTGATTCCAGGACCTGACTCTTGGATGACATTTCTGGACCCACCCTGGGCCACAGAGGAGCCTATTTCTCTGAAGAATGAGTCCCAGGCATGTCAGTATTCACCAAAAGCTGACTTAAGAATTCTTGTGCCTTAAGGGAACATCAGTGATAGTCTGGCAGTACTCCCCATAGTCTACAGTGGCAGTGAATACAAGGTGAGGCTATTCTGTCTTTGGAGAAAGGAGGGAAGAGTGGAAAGGTTTGCATCTTGTGGTTTGATTGCCACCTTAGTCATAGTACAATAGAACACCGTGTAGATTTAAGGTTTTTCACTCTAGTCCCTGACTCCCAAACAGCACCTCTGGATGAACCCAGGCTGGGGGAACTTGTCAACCTGAGGGGAATGACATAAGTCTGGAAGAAATTGCCAATTTTCAATTGTAGAGCCTCAGCACTTTGAGTGATCATAAGCGGTAGCCAGGGAGTGGGTACCATCGGTCTTGGGTAAGACCCAGTCCTGTGCTGGCTTCATGTCTGACTCAGTACAGTTCTAGTAGTGGTGGCCACAGGGTTACTTGTGTCACTCCATCCCTAGCTTTAGGTGGCTCAGAACAGAGAGAGATTCAATTTGTTTGGGAGAAAGTGAAAGAAAAGAACAAGAGTTCCTACTTGGTAATCAAGATAATTTTACCAGATCTTGTCTAAGACCATCAAGGTGGTAGTTCTATGAGTTCTCAAGAACCACAGCATTACTCTGCTTGGGATGCTCCTTAAAGCAGATACAGCTCATACCACAACATCCAAGTCATTTCAAATATCTGAAAGTCTTCCCAAGAAGGATGGGCACAAACAAGCCCAAACGGTGAAGACTACAATAAATACCTAGTTCTTCAATGCCCAGACACCAAAGAACATCTACCAACATCCACACTACCCAGAAAAATGTGATCTCAAGAAATGAACTAAAAAAGTACAAGAAGCCAATCCTGGAAAAACAGAGATATGTGACCATTTAGACAGAGAATTCAAAATAGCTGTGATGGCCAGATGGAAAAAAACAGTCAAGATAACACAGAGAAGGAATTCAAAATTATATCAGATAAATTTAACAAAAAGGTTGAAATAATTAAACAGAATCAAGCAGCAATTCTAAAGTTAAAAATGCAATTGACATACTGAAGAAAGTGTCAGAGTCTTTTAACAGTAGAAATACTGAGCATGAAGTCAGGCCATTTGAAAATTCATAGTCAGAGGAGACAAAAGAAAAAAGTTTTAAAAATAAAGTACACCTACAGGATCTGGAAAATAGCCTCAAGAAAGCAAATCTAAGGGTTGTTGGCATTAAAGAGAATATACAGAGAAAGGGAAGGGCTACAATGTTTATTCAAAAAGATAATGACAAAGAATTTCCCAAACCTAGAGAAAAATACCACAATCCAAGTACAAGAAGGTTATAGAACAACAAGTAGATTTAACCCAAAGAAGACTGACTCTAGGCATTTCATAATTAAACTCCAAAAGACTAATTATAAATAAAGAATTATAAAATCAGCCAGAAAAACAACAAACCAACAACATACACTGGGGCTGAAATATGCCTGGCACTGGTTCAACACTCGCAAATCAATAAACGTAATCCAGCATATAAACAGAACCAAAGACAAGAACCACATGATTATCTCAATAGATGCAGAAAAGGCTTTTGACAAAATTCAACAGCCCTTTATGCTAAAAACGCTCAATAAATTCGGTATTGATGGAACGTACCTCAAAATAATAGGAGCTATTTATGACAAACCCACAGCTAATATCATACTGAATGGACAAAAACTGGAAAAATTTCCTTTGAAAACTGGTACAAGACAAGGATGCCCTCTCTCACCACTCCTATTCAACATAGTGTTGGAAGTTCTGGCTAGGGCAATCAGGCAAGAGAAAGAAATCAAGGGTATCCAGTTAGGAAAAGAAGAAGTCAAATTGTCCCTGTTTGCAGATGACATGATTGTATATTTAGAAAACCCATCATCTCAGCCCAAAATCTCCTTAAGCTGATAAGCAACTTCAGCAAAGTCTCAGGATACAAAATTAATGTGCAAAAATCACAAGCATTCTTATACACCAGTAACAGACAAGCAGAGAGCCAATCAGGAATCAACTTCCATTCACAATTGCTTCAAAGAGAATAAAATACCTAGGAATCCAGCTTACAAGGGATGTAAAGGACCTCTTCAAGGAGAACTGCAAACCACTGCTCAGTGAAATCAAAGAGGACACAAACAAATGGAAGAACATACCATGCTCATCGATAGGAAGAATCAATATCGTGAAAATGGCCATACTGCCCAAGGTTATTTATAGATTCAATGCCATCCCCATCAAGCTACCAATGACTTTCTTCACAGAATTGGAAAAAAACGGCTTTAAAGTTCATATGGAACCAAAAAAGAGGCCGCATTGTCAAGACAATCCTAAGTCAAAAGGACAAAGCTGGAGGCGTCACGCTACCTGACTTCAAACTATACTACAAGGCTGCAGTAACCAAAACAGCATGGTACTGGTACCACAACAGAGATATAGATCAATGGAACAGAGCAGAGTCCTCAGAAATAATACCACACATCTACAGCCATCTGATCTTTGACAACCTGAGAGAAACAAGAAATGGGAAAGGATTCCCTATTTAATAAATGGTGCTGGGAAAATTGGCTAACCATAAGTAGAAAGCTGAAACTGGATCCTTTCCTTACCCCTTATACGAAGATTAATTCAAGATGGATTACAGACTTAAATGTTAGACCTAATACCATAAAACCCTAGAAGAAAATCTAGGTAGTACCATTCAGGACATAGGCATGGGCAAGGACTTCATGTCTAAAACACCAAAAGCAATGGCAGCAAAAGCCAAAATCGACAAATGGGATCTAATTAAACTAAAGAGCTTCTGCACAGCAAAAGAAACTACCATCAGAGTGAACAGGCAACCTACAGAATGGGAGAAAATTTTTGCAACCTACTTATCTGACAAAGGCCTAATATCCAGAATCTACAAAGAACTCAAACAAATATACAAGAAAAAAACAACAACCCCATCAAAATTGGGCAAAGGATATGAACAGACATTTCTCAAAAGAAGACATTCATACAGCCAACAGACACATGAAAAAATGCTCATCATCACTGGCCATCAGAGAAATGCAAATCAAAACCACAATGAGATACCATCTCACACCAGTTAGAATGGCAATCATTAAGAAGTCAGGAAACAACAGGTGCTGGAGAGGATGTGGAGAAATAGGAACACTTTTACACTGTTGGTGGGATTGTAAACTAGTTCAACCATTATGGAAAACAGTATGGCAATTCCTCAAGGATCTAGAACTAAATGTACCATATGACCCAGCCATCCCACTACTGGGTATATACCCAAAGGATTATAAATCATGCTGCTAAAAGACACATGCACACGTATGTTTATTGCGGCACTATTCACAATAGCAAAGACTTGGAATCAACCCAAATGTCCATCTGTGACAGACTGGATTAAGAAATGTGGCACATATACACCATGGAATACTATGCAGCCATCAAAAAGGATGAGTTTGCGTCCTTTGTAGGGACATGGATGCAGCTGGAAACCGTCATTCTTTTTTTTTTTTTTTTTTTTTTTTTTTGAGATGGAGTCTCGCTCTGTCACCCAGGCTGGAGTCCAGTGGCCAGACCTCAGCTCACTGCAAGCTCCGCCTCCCGGGTTTACGCCATTCTCCTGCCTCAGCCTCCCGAGTGGCTGGGACTACAGGCGCCTGCCACCTCGCCCGGGTAGTTTTTTGTATTTTTTTAGTAGAGACGGGGTTTCACCGTGTTAGCCAGGATGGTCTCGATCTCCTGACCTCGTGATCCACCCGTCTCGGCCTCCCAAAGTGCTGGGATTACAGGCTTGAGCCACCGCACCCGTCCTGGAAACCATCATTCTTAGCAAACTGTCACAAGAACAGAAAACCAAACACCGCATGTTCTCACTCATAGGTGGGAACTGAACAATGAGATCACTTGGACTCGGGAAGGGGAACATCACACACTGGGGCCTATCATGGGGAGGGGGGAGGAGGGAGGGATTGCATTGGGGAGTTATACATGATATAAATGATGACTTGATGGGTGCTGACGAGTTGATGGGTGCAGCACACCAACATGGCATAAGTATACATATGTAACAAACCTGCACGTATGCACATGTACCCTAGAACTTAAAGTATAATAAAAAATAAAAAAATAAAAAAATAAAAAAAAAAAGAAATATGCCTGGCAGCGGCTTTTCAATGGAAACCATACAGGCGAAGAGAAAGTGACATATTTAAATATGTCAAGAGGCATGACATTTTTGAAGTGCTAAAAACAAAAACAAAAACAAAACAAAAAAAAACACGATGTTTAACCTAGAATAGTGTGTCAGGTGAAAATATCCTTTAAACATTAAGCAGAAATAAAGTCTTTACCAGACAAACAAAAGCTGAGGGATTTCAACACCAGAGCTGTCCTACAAAAAAATGCTAAATGGAGTACTTCAATCAGAAATAAAAAGACATTAATGAGCAACTAGTGATCACATGAAGGTGCAAAAATCCCTCGTAATGTAGTAAGTACAAAAACAAACAAACAAACAAAAAGAAGGCTGGGTGCGGTGACTCACACCTGTAATCGCAGCACTTTGGGAGGCCAAGGTGGGCAGATCACAAGGTCAGGAGTTTGAGACCAACTTAGGCAACATGGTGAAACCCTGTCTCTACTAAAAAAATTCAAAAATTAGCTGGACATGTTTACCTGTGCCTATAATCCTAACTACTCAGGAGGCTGAAGCAGAAGAATTCCTTGAGTCCGGAAGGAGGAGGTTGCAGTGAGCTGAGATGGCGCCACTGCACTCCAGCCTGGGCGACAGAGCAAGACTTAGAAACAAACAAACAAACAAACAAAAAAACACTGAATATCATAACACTGTAACTGTGGTATGTAAACTTCTCTTATCTGAATTAGAAAGACTAAATAATAAACCAATCAGAAATGGATTAAGACGGTGGATAGGAAGCTAGACTATCTTGCAGCTCCTGCTCGGATGGACACAGCAGTGTGTGGAGACTCACATAGTGAACTTTTGCTCCAAGAACTACTGCAGAAACATAGCTGAAAGCTGAAAGGATCCACAGACCCTTTGAAGAAACTGTGTCACTGCTGCAGGCTATCAGAGACACTGAAAAACTGTGAGTCTGCTTGCTTTCTCAATGGGGAGGCTCACAGTCTGGGGAAAGTTCTCAGCCTTGGTCACCAGCTGCCTGGAAATAGACTCGGTGCTGTTGGGGTTGGGGAGTGATGGGAGTGAGATCAGCCTTTAGGACTGTGGGCTACATAGGAGCAAGATGAGACCTCTGATTGCTGGCTTTCCCCCACTTTCATGGAGACCAATATGACTTAGCAGAGGCAGCCATAATCCCCCTGGGAATATAAACTCCATTGGGCTGGGAACCACACCCCCAACCGTCACAGCAACCCCACCCAAGGAGAGGCTCAGCTCAGTAAAGCTTATTCCTGCCCCAACCTCATGTTCTTTCTCTACCTGCCCTGGCAGCCAAAGACAAATATCATAATCTCTTGGGAGTTCTATGGCCATGCCCACCACCTAAGAAACCTGAATACTTAACCAGGTGACCCTAGTGCAAGTTTGCTTCCTACCAATGGTACCACAGCTGATGCATTTTAACAGTGCCACCTCCTGGCTGAAGGCCAAACAACAAAAAACAAGCCCACTAAACAAGAACACAACCAAGAACCTTCACAGAGTCTACTTCACTCCACTGCTATCTCCACCAGAGCAGGTGCTGATATACATGGCTGCAAGACCTGAAGACAGATCACATCACAGGAATCTTTGCAGACACTCTCCAGTTTCAGCCTAGATCCTGGTAGCTCCACTGGGTGGCTATACCTGGAAGAGCAAAAACAATCACTACCGTTTGGCTCTCAGGAATCCACATTCTTAGGGGAACGAGGAGAACACCACATCAAGAGAGCACACAGTGGGACAAAAGAATCAGAAGAGCAGCCCTTCAATCCCAGATCTTCCCTCTGACAGTCTATACAAATGAGAAGAAACCAGAAAAACAAGTCTGGTAATATGACAAAACTTGGTTCCTTAACACCCCAAAAAGATTATACCAGCTCACCACCAATGCACCCAAATAAATACAAAATCTCTGAATTGCCATAAAAAGAATAAGAAGGTCGATCATTAAGCTAATTAAGAAGGCATCAGAGAAAGGTGAAGCCAAACCTCAAGAAATGAAAAACATGATAAATGATACAAAAGGAAAATTATTCAGTGAAATAGGTAGCATAAATAAAAAACAACCACAACTTTTGGAAATCAAGGACACATTTTGATAAATGCAAAATGCACTGGAAACTCTCAGCAATGGAATCAGAAAAATTAGAAGAAAGAACTTCAGAGTTTGAGGACAGGCTTTTGAATTAATCCAATCCATCAAAGACAAAGAAAATATAATTAAAAAGAAAATAAACAGAGTCTCCAAGAAGTTTGGGACTATATTAAACATCCAAACCTAAGAATAATTGGTGTTTTTAAGAAAGAAGAGAAATCCAAAAGTCTGGAGAACATATTTCAGGGAATAATTGAAGAAAACTTCCCTAGCCTTGCTAGAGATCTAGACATCAAAATACAAGAAGTTCAAAGAACACCTGGGAAATTCATTGCAAAAAGATTATTGCCTAGGCATATAGTAATCATGTTATCTAAAGTCAAAATGATGGAAAGAATAGTAAGAGCTGTGAGACAAAAGCATCTGGTAACCTATGGAGGAAAACCTATCAGACTAACAGCAGATTTCTCAGCAGAAACCCTACAAGCTAGAAGGGATTGTGCCCATCTTAACAAAACAAATACCAGGCAATAATTTTGTATCCAGCAAATCTAAGCTTCATAAATGCAGGAAAGATACAGTCTTTGCAGACAAACAAATGCTGAGAGAATTCACCACTACCAAGCCAGCAGGCAGTGCAAGAACTGCTAAAAGGAGCTCTAAATCTTGAAACAAATAATAAAAAATAAACATAAATAGAACTTATTTAAGGTGTAAATCTCACAGTAGCTGTATAACAATAACACACACACCAAAAATGAAAACAAAAAAACAAAGATTTTAGGCAACAAATAGAATGATGAATAAAATACTACCTCACATCTCAATACTAACATTGAATGTAAATAGCCTAAATACTCCACTTGAAAGATACAGAATGGCAGAATGGATAAGAAGTCACAACCAAGATTCTGCTATCTTCAAGAGACTCACCTAACACATAAGGACTCAAACAAACTTAAGGCAAAGGGGTGAAAAAAGATATTCCACGCAAATGGACACCAAAAGCAAGCAGGATTAGCTATTTTTACATCAGACAAAACAAGCTTTAAAGAAACAACAGTTAAAAAGGCAAAGATGAACATGATATAATGATGAAATGACTAGTCCAAAAGGAAGATATCACAATTTTAAATATATATGCACCTATCACAGGAGCTCCAAAAATTAATATAACAATTACTACTAGACCTAAGAAGTAAGATAGCAGGCAGCACAATAACAGAGGGGGACTTTAATACTTCACTGACAGCACTAGACAGGTCAACAAGACAGAAAATCAACAAAGTTACAATGAACTTAAACTATACCATACAAAAAATGACTTAACAAGTATTTACAGAACATTCTACCCAACAACTGCAGAATATACATTGTATTCAAAGCACATGGAACATTCTCCAAGATAGGCCATATGATAGACCACAAAACATTCTCAGTAAATTTAAGAAAATCAAAATCATATCAAGTACTCTCTCAGACCACAGTGCAATAAAATTAGGAATCAATTCCAAAAAGAACCCTCATAGCCATGCCAATATATGGAAATTTTAAAACCTGTGCTTGAAAAATCATTAGTTCAAAAATGCGGCACTATTCACAATAGCAAAGACTTGGAATCAACCCAAATGTCCATCTGTGACAGACTGGATTAAGAAAATGTGGCACATATACACCATGGAATACTATGCAGCCATAAAAAAGGATGAGTTTGCGTCCTTTGTAGGGACATGGATGCAGCTGGAAACCATCATTCTTAGCAAACTATCACAAGAAGAGAAAACCAAACACCGCATGTTCTCACTCATAGGTGGGAACTGAACAATGAGATCACTTGGACTCGGGAAGGGGAACATCACACACTGGGGCCTATCATGGGGAGGGGGGAGGAGGGAGGGATTGCATTGGGGAGTTATACATGATATAAACGTCATGCACATGTACCCTAGAACTTAAAGTATAATAAAAAAAATGAAATTAAGATAAAAATATGAAAAATTCTTTGAAATGAATGATAATAGTGACACAACCAATCAAAACATCTGGGATACAGTAGAAACAGCACTAAGAGGAAAGCTTATAGCATTAAATGCCGACATCAACATGAATGAGCACAAATAGACAATATAAGGTCACACCTCATGGACCTGGAGAAATAAGAACAAAGCCAACCTCAGCAGAAGAAAGAAAATAATCAAGATCAGAGCAGAACTAAATGAAATTGAAAAGAAAATACAAAATATAAATAAAACAAAAATCTGGTTCTTTGGAAAAACAAATAAGTTTGATAAATGACTAGCAAGATTAACCAAGAAAAAAAGAGAGCAGATGCAAATAACCTCAATTAGAAATAAAACAAGTGATATTACAACTGAGACCACAGAAATACAAAAGAGCATTCAAGGCTACTATTGTCACCTATCTGTGCATAAACTAGAAAATCTAGAGGAGGTGGATAAATTCCTGGAAATATACAACTCTCTTATATTAAAAAAGGAAAACATAGCGTCTCTGAACAGACCAATAACAAGCAGCGAGATTGAAATGGTAATTTAAAAATTGCCAACAACAACAACAAAATATGCAGGACCAGATGGATTCACAGCTGAATTGTATAAGACGTTCAAAAAAGATTTGGTACCAATCCTATTGACACTATTCCAAAAGACAAAAAAGAGGGAATCCTCCATAAATCTTTCTATGAAGCCAGTATCACCCTAATACCAAAACCAGGGAAGAACATAAGAAAAAAAGAAAACTACAGAACAATATCCCTGATGAATGTAGATGCAAATATCCTCAAGAAAATACTAGCGAACTGAATCCAACAGCATATCAAAAAGATAATCCAGCATGATCAGGTAGATTTTATACCAGGGTTGCAGGGATGGTTTAACATACACAAGTAAATAAATGTGATACACCACATAAACAGAATTAAAAACAAAAATCAAATGATTCTCTCAATAGATGCAGAAAAATCATATGACAAAACTCAGTATCTTTTATGATTAAAACCCTCAGCAAAATCGGCATAGAAGAGACATACCTTAAGGTAATAAAAGCCATCTACAACAAAACCACAGCTAACATCATATTGAATGGAAAAAAGTTTAAAGCATTAACCCTGAGAACTGGAAAAAGGCAAGAATATCCACTTTTACCTCTTCTGTTCAATACAGTACTGAAAGTTCTAGCCATAGCAATCAGACAACAGAAATAAAGGGCATCCAAATCAGTAAAGAGGAAGCCAGACTGCCACTGTTTGCTGATGATATAATCATATATCTAGAAAATTCTAGATTCCACCCAAACACTCTTCAATTTGATTTAAAAATTCAGTAAAGTCTCAGGTTACAAAATCAGTGTACAGAAATCAGTAGTTCTGTTATACACCAACAGAGACCAAGCTGAGAATCAAATCAAGAACTCAACCACATTCACAATAGCTGCAAAGAAAATAAAATAATTAGACAATACGTAACCAAGGAGGTGAAAGACTTGTACAAGGAAAACTGCAAAACACTGCTGAAAAAAATCATAAATGACAAGAACAAATAAAAAAATTCTATGCTCATGGATAGGTAGAATCAATATTATGAAAATGATCATGCTGCCACAAGAAATCTACAATTCAATGCAATTCCCATCAAAATACCACCATCATTCTTCATGGAACTAGAAAAAAAAATCCTAAAATTCACATTGGACAAAAAGTGAGCCTGCATAGCCAAAGCAAGACTAAGTAAAAAGAACAAATTTAGAAGTATCACATTACTCGACTTCCAACTATACTATAAGGCCATAGTCACAAAAACAGCATGGTACTGGTATAAAAATAGCACATAGACCAATGGAACAGAATCGAAAATCCAGAAATAAACTCAAATACTTACAGTCAACTGATCTTTGACAAAGCAATCTGAAACATAAAGTGGGGAGATGGCACCCTATTCAACAAATGGTGCTGGGATAATTGACAAGCCACATAGAGAAGAAAGAACCTGGATCTTTATCTCTCACTTTATACAAAAATCAACTCAAAATGGATCAAAGACTTAAATCTAAGACCTGAAACCATAAAGATTATAAAAGATAACATCCAAGAAACCCTTCTACACATTGGCTTAGGCAAGAACTTTATGACCAAGAACCCAAAAGTAAATGCAACAAAACTAAAGATAAATAGATGTGACTTAAATAAACTAAAAAGCTCCTGCACAGCTAAAGAAATAACCACAGAGTAAACAGACAACCCACAGAGTGGGAGAAAATCTTTACAATCTATACATCTGACAAAGGATAATATCCAGAATCTACAAATAACTCAAACAAATTAACAATAAAAAACAAACAATCACATCAGAAAGTGAGCTAAGGACATGAATAGACAATTCACAAAAGAATTATACAAAGGGCCTACAAGCATATGGAAAAAAGCTCAGCATCACTAATTATGAGGGAAATGCAAGTCAAAATCACAATTCCATAGATACCACATCACTCCTGCAAAAATGGCCATAATGAAAATATAAAATAAAATAAAAAGATGTTGATGTAGATGCAGTGAAATGGGGACACATACACTGTTGGTGGGAATATAAACTAGTATAACCATCATGAAAATCTGTGTGGATATTCCTTAAAGAAATAAAAGTAGATCTACCTTTTGATTTAGTAATTCCAATACTGGGTATCTACCGAAAGGAAAAGAAATCATTATATGAAAAATATAATGGCACACACATGTTTGTAGCAGCACAATTTGCCATTGCAAAACTAAGAACCAGTCTGAATGCCCATCAATCAATGAATGGACAAAGAAAATGTTATATATTATATATACGAATATTACTGAGCCATAAAAAGAAATGAAATAATGGGCCGGGCGTGGTGGATCAAGCCTGTAATCCCAGCACTTTGGGAGGCCGAGACGGGCAGATCACGAGGTCAGGAGATCTAGACCATCCTGGCTAACACTGTGAAACCCCGTCTCTACTAAAAAATACAAAAAACTAGCCGGGCGAGGTGGCGGGCGCCTGTAGTCCCAGCTACTCGGGAGGCTGAGGCAGGAGAATGGCGTGAACCCGGGAGGCGGAGCTTGCAGTGAGCTGAGATCCGGCCACTGCACTCCAGCCCGGGCGACAGAGTGAGACTCTGTCCAAAAAAAAAAAGAAAGAAAGAAATAATGGCATTCACAGAAAACTGGTTAGAATTGGAGACAATTATTCTTAGTGAAATAATTCAGGAATGGAAAACCAAACATCTTATGTTCTCACTCATATGTGGGAGCTAAGCTATAAGAACGCAAAGGCATAAGAACAATACATTTAACATTGGAGACACAGGGGAAAGGGTGGGGGTGGTGAGGGATAAAAGACTACCCATTAGGCAAAGTGTACACTACTCAAGTAATGGGTATACCAAAATCTCAGAATTCACCACTTAAGAACTTATTCATGTAACCAAACACCACCGGCTCCCCAAAAATCTATGGAAATGAAAAATTAAAAATCAGAATAAAAATGAACAATCGAAAATAATAACTACAAAAATATCTCAAGGCATAGACAGTACAATAAGATATATCAATTGTAACAATAAAAAGTTTAAAGGTGAGAGAATAAGGTTAAGACATAGAGTTTTAATTAGATTTATTCTTGCTTGTTTATGCAAACACTGCTATCAGGTTAAAATAATGAATTATAAGATATTATCTACAAGTCTCACGGTAACCTCAAAATTTAAAAAATACAATGGAGACGCAAAAAAATTAAAAATCATAATTACATCACCAGAGAAAATTGCACTTACTAAAGGAAGACAAGAAATAGGGGAAGAAGGAAAAGATGAGAGCAAAACAAATATAAAATAACAAAATGGAAAAAGCTAGTCTTTATTTATCAATAATAACATGAAATGTAAATGGACTAAACTGTCCTAATAAAAGACATGGACTGGCTTGATGAGTTTTTACAAAAGGATCATTGATCTGTTGTCTAAAAGAAAAACACTTTCCATATAAAACACTGAAAATAATGGGATGGAAAATAGTATTTTATGACAGTGAAAATCATAAAAGACCAGGAGCAGCAATGCTTGTACCAAACAAAATAGATTTCAAGACAAAAACTAGAAGAAGAAACACAGAATGTCACTATATAATGATAATGAGGTCAATTAATAAGAGAATATAATACTTGTAAATATGTATGCACCCAACACTGAAGCATCCAAATACATAAAACAAATATTATTACAGAGCAGTTAGGTCCAGTATATTAACATCTGGATGCTTTGAAACTCCATTGTTAGCACCGGACAGAACTCTGAGGCAGAAAAATCAACAAAAAAGCGTTGAACTTATTCTGTAGTATAGAACAAATGGATCTAATAAATATATACAGAATATTTTATCCAAGAGTTAGAGAATATATATTGTTTTTCTTAACGCATTCGTTATTCTCAAGGATAGGCCAAATGTTAGGTCACAAAACAATTCTTAAAACATTCACAAAATTAAATAAATCTTAAAAATCCTCTATGACCACAATGTACAAAACCTAGAAATTAACAAGAGGAATTTTGGAAATTATACAAATACGTAAAAATTAAAGAATATGCTCCTGCATGACTAGTGAGTCAAAGAAGGGAACTGAAAAAATCCTTGAAACAAATAATAATGGAAACTCAACATACCAAAACCTATGGGATACAGCTAAAACAGTACTAAGAGGGAACTTTATAGCTAAAATTTATCTAAAATTGACTACATCAAAAAAAAAAATAGAAAGAAAAACATCAGATAAACAACCTAATGATGAATCTTAAAGACCTAGAAAATCAAGATCAAACAAAACCCAAAATAAGTAGAAGAAAACAGAATAAAGATCAGAGCATAAAAATAAAATTGAAATAAAGAAAACAATACGGAAGATCAATGAAACAAAAAGTTGGTTTTTGGAAAAGTTAAACAAAATTGACAAACTTTAAGCTGAATTGTCAAAGAAAAAAGAGAAGATACAAATAAAATTAGAAATGAAAAGAAGACATTACAACAGATGATACCACAGAAATTCAAAGGATCATTAGTAGCTACTATGAGAAACTGCATGACAGGTTTCTAGACACATACAATCTACCAAGATTGAACCATGAAGAAATCCAAAACCTAAACAGAAAAATAACAAGTAACAAAATTAAAGCTGTAATGAAAAGTCTCCCAGTAAAGGAAGGTCTAAGACCCTATGGCTTCATTGCCATATTCTACCAAACATTTAAAGAAAAAGTAACAGCAATCCAACTCAAATTATTCCAAAAAATAGAGGAGGAGGAAATACTACTAAACTCATTCTATGAGGCCAGTAGTAATCTGATACCAAGACCAGACAAAGACACATCAAAAAAAGAAAGTGACAGGACAATATCTGTGATGAATATAAATGCAAGCATTCTCAACAAATTACTAGCAAACTGAATCCAACAATATATTAGAAAGATCATTCATCATGACCAAGATGGATTTATCCCTGAGGTGCAAGGATGGCCCAAGATATATATATATCAATCAATGTCATATGTTCTATCCACAGAATGAAGGACGAAAACCATGTGATCATTTCAATTAATTCTGAAAAAGCATTTGATAAAATTTAACATCCCTTCATGAGAAAAACTCTCAAGTAACTGGGTGTAAAAGAAACACACCACAACATAATAAAAGCCATTCATAACAGACCCACAGCTAGTATTATACTTGATGTGAAAAAACTAAAAGCCTTTCTTCAAAGATCTGAAAGACCAAGAGAGAACTCGCCATCAGAGAAATGCAAATCAAAACCACAATGAGATACCATCTCACACCAGTTAGAATGGTAATCATTAAAAAGTCAGGAAACAACAGGTGTTGGAGAAGATGTGGAGAAATAGGAACACTTTTACACTGTTGGTGGGATTGTAAACTAGTTCAACCATTATGGAAAACAGTATGGCGATTCCTCAAGGATCTAGAACTAGATGTACCATATGACCCAGCCATCCCACTACTGGGTATATACCCAAAGGATTATAAATCATGCTGCTATAAAGACACATGCACACGTATGTTTATTGCGGCACTATTCACAATAGCAAAGACTTGGAATCAACCCAAATGTCCATCTGTGACAGACTGGATTAAGAAAATGTGGCACATATACACCATGGAATACTATGCAGCCATAAAAAAGGATGAGTTTGCGTCCTTTGTAGGGACATGGATGCAGCTGGAAACCATCATTCTTAGCAAACTATCACAAGAACAGAAAACCAAACACCACATGTTCTCACTCATAGGTGGGAACTGAACAATGAGATCACTTGGACTCGGGAAGGGGAACATCACACACCGGAGCCTATCATGGGGAGGGGGGAGGGGGGAGGGATTGCATTGGAAGTTATACCTGATATAAATGATGAATTGATGGGTGCTGACGAGTTGATGGGTGCAGTACACCAACATGGCACAAGTATACATATGTAACAAACCTGCACGTTATGCACATGTACCCTAGAACTTAAAATATAATAAAAAAAAAAAAGAGAGAACTCCCTAAAGCCAGAGAGCTGCCTGCCGGGGAACTGTTGATAGCAAACCCAACCACACCAACAGAAAAACCTCGTGCTCTAACACTGTACCTGAGGCCAGAGTTCACCACACCCAATGCCATAGAAGGGTTTCTCGGGTGTTATCTTTTATAATCTCTATGGTTTCAGATCTTAGATTTAAGTCTTTGATCCATCTTGAGTTGATTTTTGTATAAAGTGAGAGATGAAGATCCAGGTTCATTCTTCTCCATGTGGCTTGTCAATTATCCCAGCACCATTTGTTGAGTAGGGTGTCATTTCCCCACTTTATGTTTCAGATTGCTTTGCCAAAGATCAGTTGGCTGTAAGTATTTGAGTATATTTCTGGGTTTTCTATTCTGTTCCATTGGTCTATGTGCTTATTTTTATAACAGTATCATGCTGTTTTTGTGACTATGGCCTTATAGTATAATTGGAAGTCGAGTAATGTGATACCTCTAAATTTGTTCTTTTTACTTAGTCTTGCTTTGGCTATGCCTTGTAACTGCCTGTTGAAGCCATTGACCAAACCAGCATGTATCACTTGGGACCCAGAGACTTGTCCTACCATTGTCAATGCCATCATCCATGCCACATCAACTTCCCAGGGTTTCAAGAACCTGTGCACCTGCCCAGCTCACCACTACCATTACTGATATCTAAGCAAGAAACCTAGAGGCTCATGAATTGACCCACCTGGACCCGCTAACACCAGGGCCAGTATACACCCCTCTGGGCTCAAAGACAGGCATTCTAAGCCCACTTCTGCCACCACTGGGGCCCACAGACTGGCCCACCTGCCATCCCAGTCCACAGCAAAACATCACTTCAGCCTCCCCTAATAATCACAACATAAGCCACCAAGGAAATCACAGATGCCACTGATGTTTTCAGCCTAAGAAATCATACAGACAGTACACTACTGCAAGCCCTGAGAAGAAAAGCCAAAATGTCTTACCCAGCAAACACCATAGATATATCTTCATGGGAACTCTTCCTAAAAAAGCCAATTCAAAAAATTAGAAGAAGCAACTATTACACCAGATGTGCAGAAAACAATGTAAGGACATATAGTACATGAAAAGTTTCCAAGTCTAGGAAGACGTTTAGACATCCAGATACAGGAAACTCTGCAAACACTAAAAAGATAAATACAGAAAGATCTTCTCCATGACACAACAAGTCTTTTGACACTCTAAAGTCAAAGACAGAGCAAATCCTAGAAACAGCAAGAGAAAACCATCTAGTCACCTATAAAGACCCTTCACCACACTAACAGTGGACTTAGCAGCTATCTTACAAGCCAGGAGAGAATGAAATGATATATTCGAAGTGCTGGAAGAAAAACACAGCCACTTAAAGTACTAAATTCAGCAAAATTATTCTTCACGAATGAGGAATAAATAAAGTATTTCAAAGACAAGCAACTACTAAGGGAATTCATCAACACTAGACTGGTCCCACAAGGAAGGCTCAAAGGATTTGCAAATATGGAAGAGAGAGGACAACAGTTACCATCATGTAAGGACACAAAAGCTTAAAATTTACTGGCAAAGAAAATACACAAATAAGGAAGAGAAAAGATCTAAATGGTAACATTACACAAAGCTACCAAACCACAAGGACAAACAATAAGAGAAAAAGAAATGAATAAAAAATACACAGCCAGGTGGGAAGGCTCACACATGTAATCCCAGCATTTTGGGAGGCTGAGACGGGTGGATGACCTGAGGTTGGGAGTTCGAGACCAGCCTAACCAACATGGAGAAACCCTGTCTCTACTAAAAATACAAAATTAGCTAGGGGTGGTGGTGCATGCCTATAATCCCAGCTACTCGGGAGGCTGAGGCAAGAGAATTGCTTGAACCCAGAAGGTGGAGGTTGTGGTGAGCCCAGATTGCACCATTGGACTCCAGCCTGGGCAACAAGGGTGAAACTCCATCTCAAAAAAAAAAAAAAAACAAACAAAAAAAAGAAAGAAAAAATAATACACAAATTAGAAAACACACAGAAAGACAACAGGAAAAAAGCCTCATATATCAATAATAACCGTGACTGTAAATGGATTAATTCTCTACTTAAAAATCTAGATTGGCTAAAGAAATAAACAGCATTACCCAACTATTTACTGCCTACAAGAAACTCACCTCATATGTAGAGACACATATAGGCTGAAAGTAAAGAGATGGAATACGATATTTCATGCAAACAGAAACCAAAAGTTACCGGTGTTAGATTCATTTCAGATGAAATAGACTTTAAGTCAAAAACAGTAAGAAATTACAAAGAAGGTCATTATATAATGATAAAGTGATCACTCCTGAAAGATAATATACCAATTCTAAATCTATATGCACCCAACGCTGGAGCACCAGATTCATAAAACAAATATTACTAGATCTAGAGAGAAAGAGAGACACCAATACAATAACAAGGGGGAATTTCAACACCCCAATCTCAGCATTAGACAGATAATCTAGACAGAAAATTAACAAAGAAACATTGGATTCCAACTACACTTTAGACCAAATGAACCTAACAGATATTTACAAAACATGTTATCCAACAACTACAGAATACACATTCTTCTCATCAGCACATGGAACATTCTCCAGGATGGACTATATAATAGGCCACATTACAGTGTCATCAAATTTATAAAAATCAAAATTATACCAATTATTATCTCAGAACACAATGAAATAAAACTAGAAATCCATACAAAGAAGAACTCTGAAACTATAAAATAAATGAAAATTAAACGTGTTCCTTGGCCTAACAGTGTACCTCAAGGAAATAAAAAGCAATAACAAATGAAAACTAAGTGAAACCTTCTGGACATTGATTTAGGGAAAGAACTCAAAAAAATCCCCACAAATGGCTCCATTAAAAAGTGGACAAAAGATATGAATAAATGCTTCTCAAAATAAGACATATGAGCAACCTACAAGCATGAAAAAAAAAGAGCTCAACATCACTAATTATCACATAAACACAAACGAAAACCACCATGGTATACCATCTTACACCAGTCAGAATGACTATTACTAAAAAGTCAAAAAATAGCAGATGTTGGCCAGGATGTGAAACAAAAGGGAAATGTTATACCCTGTTGGTGAGAGTATAAATTAGTGCAGCCCTGGGAAAAGCAGTATGGAGATTTATTGAAGAACTTAAAACAGAACTACCATTACCACTACTGGCTATCTGTCCAAAAAAAAAAAAAAAAAAAAAAAAGATAAATTATCCTACCAAAAAGACATCTAGAATAGTATGTCTATTGCACCACTATTCACAATAGCAAAGCCATGGAATCAACATAGGTCCCAATCAACAGCAGATCGGATTTAAAAAGTGACACATATATACCATAGAATACTATACAGCCATAAAAGACAATGAAATTATGTCTTCCACAGCAACATGGATGCAGCTGGGGTCATCATCCTAAATGAATTAACACAGAAACAGAAAATCCAATACTACATGTTCTCGCTTATAATGGGATCTAAACAATGGGTACACATGGACGTAAAGATGGAAACAATAGACACAGGGGACTCTAAAAGGTGGAAGGAGGAAAGGACAAAGGTTGAAAAACTACTTTTTTCGTACTATTTCTATTATTTCCGTGATGGCTTCAACAGAAGACCAAACCTCAGTATTACAAAATAAATCCATGTAAGAAAACTCCACATGTACCTTGAATCTAAAATAAATAAAAGAAAAAAATGTTAATATAGTGCTGAGATTAGGAAACATCATAGTTATATTTAACTCATGTCTCCATTCTTTTCTAATAATAGCCAATTTCTAACCCTCAACAGTTTATAAATAGCTCTACATAAAATATGTAACTTTTAATTATTGAGAAAAAGTAGGCTGGGCACGGTGGCTCACACATGTAATCCTTGCACTTTGAGAGGCCAAGACGGGTGGATCACCTGAGATCAGGAGTTAGAGGCCAGCCTGGCCAATATGGTGCAACCCTCTCTCTATTAAAAATACAAAAAATTAGCCGGGCTTGGTGGCCGGCACCTGAAATCCCAGCTACTCGGGAGGCTGAGGCAGGAGAATTGCCTGAACCCGGGAGGAGGGAGTTGCAGTGAGCTGAGATTGCACCACTGCACTCCAGCCTGGGAAACAAGAGAGAAATTAGGTCTCAAAAATATATTTTTTAAAGAATAGAGTTTATTTATAATAAAAATGAAGTAAAATACAATAATTATTTTAAAAAGTAAGAACAAGCCAAATCCAAATTAGCAGTAGAAAATAAATAATAAAAATCAGAGCTTAATAAGATCAAAACTGAAAAACAATACCAAAACATCAACAAGACAAAATTTGATTTTTCTAAAAAATAACAAAATTTATCTACCACTAGCTAGACTAACAAAAAAGAAGAGAGAAGACCCAAATAAGCAAAATCAGAAATAAACAAAAAATTGCAACTAATAGCAAAGAAATACAGAGAATCATCCGAGACTATATGAACAACTATGTACTAACAAACTGAAAAACCTAGAGGAAATTGATAAATTTCTGGAAACATATAACCTACCAGGATTGAATCAGGAAGAAATAGAACACCTGAAGAGACCAATAATGATTACTGAGTATACCTCGTGAAGATCGATGCAAAAATCTTCAACAAAATAGTAGCAAGGTGAATTCAACAACAACTCAAAAACATAATGTAACATAATAAACTGGGACTTATACTAGGGATGCAAGGAAGTTTTGACATACACAAATAAAAAACATGATACATCGCATCAACAGAATGAAGACCAAAAACCATACAATCATCTCAACAGATGCAGAAAATTGATTGATAAAATTTAACACACCTTCATTATAAAAATTCAAAGCAAATTTGTCATAAAAGAAACATACTTCAAAACAATAAAAGCCATACATGACAAACACACAGCTAACATAATAATAAACGGGGAAAACCTGAAGGTCATTTCTTTAAAAACTAGAACAAGACAATGATTCCCACTTTCACTGCTCCTATTCAACATAGTACTAGTCCTAGTCAGAGTAATCAGACAAAAATAAATAAATAAATAAAAAGTATCCAAATTAGAAAGCAGGAAGTCAAATTTTTCCTCTTTGCAGATGACAAGATACTACATTAGGAAAACCCGAAGACTCCACACACACACAAAAAAACACCTTAGAATAGCTAAATGAATTCAGTAAAGTTACAGGATACAAAATCAATATTCAAAAATTAGTAGCATTTATATACACCAATAATGAATGGCCAAAATAAATTAAGACTCCAATTCCTTTTACAATTTATACCAAAAAATTAAAATACCAAGAAATCAATTTAACCAAGGAGGTTACAGGTCTCTACAAGGAAATCTACAAAACAGTGATGAAAGTAACTAAAGAGGACAAAGGAAATGGAATGGCATACCGTGGTCATGGATTGAAATAATTAATATTTAAATGACTATACTGCCCAAAGCTATCTACAGATTTAATGCAATCCCTATCAAAGTACCAATGTAATTTTCAAAGACATAGAATAAATAATTCTACAATTCATATGAAACCAAGAAAGAGCCAGAATAACCAAAACAATCTTAAGCAAAAAGAATAAAGCTGAAGGCATCACACTATCTGACTTCAAAATACATTACCAGTATCTAGTGTGGTATAAAAATAAACCTACAGGCCAATAATACAGTACAAAGAATGCAGAAATAAATCCACATACCTAAGGCCAACTCATCTTTGACAAAGCCATCAGGAATATCTATTGGGAAAAGGTAACAGTCATCAATAAATGGTGTAGGAAAATTGGATAACTATATGCAGCAGAATGAAACTGGACTCATATCTATCACCACATACAAAAGTCAACTCAAGATGGATTAAAGACTTAAATGAGAGACATAAAATTATAAAATTTTGCAAAAATAAACAAGTGAGAAAACATCAAACTAAAAATTTCTACACAGCAAAGGAAAGAATCAAAAAAATGAAAGAGTGACATACAGAATAGGACAAAATATTTGCAAACTATAAAACCAAAATCAGTAATGAGTTAATATCCACAACAGGTAAGGGAAACATACAATTCAATACCAAAAAGCAAATAATAGTATTAAAAATAGGCAAAGGGCTTGTATAGACATTTCTCAAAAGAAGACATAAAAATTGTCAACAGGCATATGAAAAAATACTCAAAATCACTATTGATCACAGAACTACAAATCAATACACACTGAGATATCACCTCACACCTATTAGGAAGAGTATTATCAAAACATGAAAAGACAGCAAGTGTTGTCATGGATGTGAAGAAAAGATAACCTTTGTGCATTGTTGGTGGTAATGTAAACTATCAGATCCATCATGGAAAACAGTATGAACTTCTTCAAAAAATTAAAAATAGAACTACCATATGATCCATCAATCCCACATTCCACTTCTTGATGTATATCTAGAAGATATAAATTCAGTATCTCAAAGATATACCTGCCCTCCCGTGTTTATTGCAACATTATTCACAACAGTCAAAAGAAACAACTTAAGTATCCATGGATGGATGGATAAAAAAATGAATACACACACACACACACACACACACACACGCACAATGGAATATTATTCAACCCTAAAAGGGAAGGAAAACCTGCTACTTGCAACAACATGGATGAGCCCAGAAGACATTATGCTAAGTGAAATAAGCCAGATATAGAAAGACAAATACTGCATGATCTCACTTATATGAGAAACCTAAAAAGTTGAACTCAGAGAAACAGAGAATAGAATGGTGATAACCAAGGACTGGTTGGGTGGCAGTAATGGAGAGGTGTTGCTGGAGAACGAACTTTCATTTATAGGTTTATAAGTTCTGGGGATCTAATGTACATTATAGTGACTATAGTTAACAATGTATTGTATACTTGAAATGTGCTAAGGGAATCTATCTTAAGTGCTCTCACCACAGAAACAAAAGTAAAATCAAACGATTACTTTGTGAGGTGATGGATATGTCTTGATTTTGGTAATTATTTCACATTGTGTACATATTACAGATAATAAGGTTATACAACTTAAATACATACAATTTTTATTTGTCAATTTCATCTCAGTAAAGCTGGAGGAAATAAGTCCTATGAAGTCAGCTTAAGTAATTGTCTTACATCTAAGAGTACAAGTTGAAAACTCATATATACAGAAATTAAGTAGGTATTATAGATGAATAAGGAAAGCCAGGAAGAGGGCAAATACCCAGTCTAAAGGGAGTGGCTACACTTAGTTCCAGCCAATTGCTACCATGTGGGAATAAAAGCCCATGTTTGTCAAATCTTCTGGTTTTCAAAAGAAAGAGATATTGATTTTTAAATATTAAGTTTACCAATTCAATAAAAATATTGGCTGAATTTCAAACACTGTGTAAGCCAAACAAAGCACATATTTAGCCTAAATCAGACACTTAGTTTGTGTTCACTATAGACAATGCCCAGTATCTGAGAGGTAAGCAAGAGGTCACTGCTTATCAGTGTAGCTGCTAAGAACAAAATGAGTGGTACAGATTATCATGTCAGAGGAGGCTGCCACAGTGAGCCAGTGATAGTGTTGAATATTAGAAAAAAAATGTATTGGAGATGTAGTGTAGTCTGAGTCTTGAAGTCTAAGAAACATGTTGAGAAAAGAAATAAACTTTTACTTGAGGAATGCAAGTTCCTTTAATTATCAGGCCCAGAGAGACATTAAAATGAGACCTCAATCATGCTCTATTTCCCATTTTGAGCTAAGAGTTTATACTTCAAATTGTTTGTTATTGCCTCAAGCAGCTATAAATTAACCTAATAATGTCACAGCAGACACTATAACATACATCCTGCAGCTTAACAATGTATAGCCAATGACTAATCAATATTATCTCTGTAAACCAAAAAGAATTTATGACAAGCAGCTTTGTCTCAGCTCACTCCCTGTCCCCCTTTATTTCTGGTTTAAAAAATCCACTTGTAACTGTTGTTAATTGGAGTGTATATTCAGGGCAACATGAATCTATGCTTCTAGGTTACAATCCTCAAGCTTGGCCCAAATAAACTTTCTACTTACATTAATTTTTTTTCAGCTTCTTCCTTTTGGTTGACAATGTAGACAAATGGAGAGAAGAGGAATAAGAGAAATTCAGGTCTGGCTGTGAATATAACATAACTAGAAATTTGAAGGTAGGCGTGAACATCACATGTTTTGACAATGGGTAGAAAAACTTACTCCAGTGGATGATTTATTATTGGAAATAGAGATCACTTTATAAAAACTGGGACACAATTGTGAGTAACTTTGGATTCCAAAATTATTCAGAATATGTTAACAAATAAACTCAATCTAGGACCAATGTTACCAAATAAACTCTCCCTTTAGCCTCTAGCTGAAATCATTGCCAGTTTCAGTTTTCCAAGACTTTTTATGATATCTATACAGGCAACCTTCTATACGTAAATCACTTTGTTAAGTATTTTGGAAAATATAAAAAATAAACACTATGTAGTGTGTGGTTTATGGAGACAATTATGAGGCTTCTGTCTTGTGCATATGGATGTGAAGAAACTACCAATTAAAAAGAACTATTGCCATAGTGAGTTTTGTTTTACTCCCTCCCTCACCAACCTCCACCTCCCCACCTCACCCCTCTCCCATCACTTTTCCCCTTTCCTCCTATATAATCAACAGGCTCAGCTTTTCCAGTGATACTTGTGTTTGTGCTCTGAAATGATGTGAATACATATTTTGATTAACACTGTTTCCTTAGAGGAAAGAACACTTGAGTTACAAGTACATTGCAGTTCAAACGTTTAAAATCACTCCTAAGTGCCATAAGTGGGACTTACATCAATGTTTCTGCTTGGCTTTTTCACAGAAGAAATGGTATCTGCTGAAAACAAAGGCAAACAAAATTCTTTTGGAAGAGAAATGAGTAAGGAATCATCTCCATTAAACAAAATGATAGAGCTGTTGCTGTTCAATTAAAGTCTTTATAATGAATCATAAAAATGCAAGATGTAAAGTGTGTCTGTGTGATTGAGCTCCAATTCTTAATGATAAATTGAGTTGATTTCTCCCCCAGTGAGTTTGGAGTGTTTGGATTTTATCTTTTCTTTATTCTGTCTTAATCATTAATTATAATTTCCAAAATAATATGAGTCACTGCTTCACAGCTTGGAAGCAAAGGCAGCATTCTGTTTTGGGGAAATGTCTTTATAGCAACTAACTTCTATTTATGTCTCTCTTCTGCCATATTTAGAAGTCACCACATTTCTCATAAAGTCTACTATGTGGCCTTGGATAGCAAACAAAATGTTACCACCTTTCTTTTAACTCTGGACACCTAATCTAGGATAAGCTCAAATTGTCCACAGGTAGTACCTCGAGGTAACCAGTGAAACATCCAGGGAGCTCTTCAAGGATAGGCATTACTTACTTCCTTTGCAACATTGTTGAAGTTGACTTTAAGGTCTTCAGGCTGAACCTGTTGATTTATCTTAGTTTATGTCTTCTTCTGTGGCAGTTTCAGTAGTCTGGTTTTATTAGCCTCAAATGAAAGTAACCTTTCCCTGCTTTCCACTTCATGGGACAAAAATGGCTGTGGTGTGTTGGAAGAGGAAAAATAAAAATAAAGGACATCAGTTATTCAAATCAGCTGTGGTTCTGGATTTCTGTCTCAGGGTATAATCACTTTTTTGCTTAGCTTTTCTTATAGAAACAGGGAGGTAAAGGAAAAAGAAACATTTGATCCTCAGCTATGGATTAAAAGAAACAGAAAATAAAGACACCACTAAATTGGTAAGGTACCTTCTCTAGATACCTATGTGGTTGGAAGTGAACGACATTGCAAATATGCCAGTGCTCTCATGGAAATGTAATATGTAATTTGAATTCCCAAAAGCAGCTACTAGAAGTATGAAAAAATTCAGGAAAGTACTCCAGAAAGCAAGTCATGTTAAGGAGAGATTGATTTAAAGTCTAGCTAATTCATGAAGCCATTCTATACAAAAGCAGAATAGGTAGCTATCTATGCTTATTTGAAGGCCACAGCTTCATATTTGCCTCCAAATATCTTTTTCCAGTATTACATCCTACCCTTTCTCATACCAGTCACAAATCCCCATACTTTAAATATTCTTCAGAGTCAGACAACAAAAGCCTGCTTCTAGTTAAAAATACAAAATGGATTTTTTTCCCCAAGATGGTGGATTTGAGGCTTTGTTAGCACATCTCATCCTCTTGGAAAGAGCAAAACAGTGTGTAGAAACTTTCACACTGTGAACTTTTTTTTTTTTAAGTTCTGGGATACATGGCAGAACGTGCAGGTTTGTTGCATAGGTATATATGTGCCATTGTGGTTTGCTGTACCTCTCAACCCATCATCTAGGTTTTAAGACCTGCATGCATTAGGTATTTGTCCTAATGCTCTCCCTCCCCTTGGCCCCTACCTGCTGACAGGCCCTGGTGTGTGATGTTAATTTTTTTTTTTTTTGAGACGGAGTTTTGCTCTTGTCACCCAGGCTGGAGTGCAATGGCATGATCTTAGCTCACTGCACCCTCCGCCTCCTGTGTTCAAGTGATTCTCCTGCCTCAGCCTCCCAAGTAGCTGGGATTACAGGTTTGCACCACCATGCCCAGCTAATTTTTGTATTTTTAGTAGGGACGAGGTTTCACCATGTTGGTCAGGCTTGTCTCGACCTCCTGACCTCAGGTGGTCCACCCACCTCGGCCTCCCAAAGTGCTTGGATTACAGGCATGAGCCACAGCACCCAGCCCTCACACTGTGAACCTTTATCCAAGAAACAACATGGGAGCTCAACAGAAAAAGTGGAAGAAAGCTTGGATACTTTGAAAGAAACTGTGGACAGTTGCCTGACCCATGGGTCCAGCAGAAAACTGCAAGTCTTGGTTGGGCACAGCATTTTGGGAGGCCAAGGTGGGTAGGATTGCTAGAGCTCAGTGGTTTGAGACCAGTCTGGGCAACATAGCAAGACCCCTGATCTTTACTAAGAAAACAAAACAAAACAAAAACAAGCATGGTGGTACATGCTTGTAGTCCCAACTATTCAGGAGGCTGAGGTGGAAGGATCACTCGAGCCCAGGAGTCAAAGCTATGGTGAGCCGAGATTGAAGTTGCAGTGTGCCATGATCATGCCACTGCACTCCACCTAGGAGACAGAGTAAAACCCCACTTAAGAAAGAAAGAAGAGAAAGAAACAGAGAAAGAGAGGAAAGGAAAGGAACAGAAAGGAGAGGAGACAAGAGAAAAGGGAGAGGGAGCGGGGGGGAGAAGGAGTGGGAGAGGGAAGGGGAGAGGGAGAGAGAGAAAGAAAGAGAGAGGAGGGAGGGAGAGAGGAGAAGGAATAAAAAAGAAGGAAGGAAGGCAGGAAGGAAGGAAGGAAGGAAAGAAGGAAAGGGAAACTGTAAGTCTTCACGGAGCAAAAGGTAAGAGATACTACCTTCATGATACACATTCCCACTGGGGAACTGGGCAATCCAGGTCACAGGAGTGTTCCTTGACCTCACCCAGCACTGGATCTTACTTAGTGAGAGAGGGGCGTCTTCAGTAAAAAGTATCATTTTGCAGAAAAAAATGTAGCAGTTTTGCATAACACCCATGCCCTAGTGTCTACAGAAAAGAAAAAGCCATCTCTGATCCTAATTCACAGGGTACCTTGGGGAAATATGCCATCTAACTCAGGCAGTAGTCACATGCTGGGAGAGGCTGTCAACTGAGATTTGCAATGTAATCTACAGTGAGAATAAACCCCCAAGGACAAATCAAGTGTCAATAAATTTTAGAAAATTGAAATCATATCAAGTATATTCTCAGACCACAGTAGAATAAAAGTAGAAATAATTTCTAACAGGAACTCTCAAAACTGTACAAACACATGGAAATTAAACAACCTGCTTCTAAATGATCTTTGGATTCAATGATGAAATTAAGATGGAAAGCAAAATTTTGTAGAAATGAAAGAAAATAGAGACTCAACATACAAAAACCTCTGTGATGCAGAAAAAGAAGTTCTAAGAGGGAAGATTCTAACATTAAATGTTTATGTAAGAAAGTTAGAAGATCACAAATTAATGTCCTAATACTGCACCTCTAGAAACTAGAACAAGAAAAAACCCAACCAAATGCCAGCAAAAGAAGAGAGAAAACAAAGATCAAAGTAGATCTAAGTTAAAATGAGACAAAAATACAATACAAAAGATTAATTAAATGAGAAGTTGGTTCTTTCAAAAGATAAACAAAATTGATAGCCCTCTAGCTATAATAAACAAGAAAAGAAGATAGAAGATTCAAATAAGCACAGTGAGAAATGAAAAAGGAAACATTGCAACTGATACCACAGAAATACAGAAGGTAATCAAAAACTGCTATGAACATGTCTATGCTCACAAACTAGAAAACATAGAGAAAATGAGTAAATTCCTAAAAACATACAAGCTACCAAAATTAAACGAGGAAGAAACAGAAATCCTCAACTGATCAGTAACAGGTAGTGAGAGTGAGTTAGTAATTAAAAACATATTTCCCCACCTGCCAAAAAAAGCGCAGGACCAGATGAAATTGAAGCTGAATTCTTCAAGATACACAACATAAAACTGGTACATATTCTCTCGAAAATGTTCCAAAATTAGAGGAGGACAAAATCCTTTGTAGCTCAATCTACAAAGCCAGTATTATTCTGATAACAAAGCCAGGCAAGGAAACAACAAAAAAAGAAAACTACAAACCAATATATCTGAAGAACATTGATGCAAAACTTCTCAACAAAATAGTAGCAAATTGAATCCAACAGCACATCAAAAAGATAATACATCACTATCAAGTGGGTTTTATTTCAGAAATGCAAGGATAGTACAACATATATAAATCAATACATGTGATTCACCACATAAACAGAATTAAAAAACAGAAACCATATGATCCTTTCGATAGATGCAGAAAAAGCATTTGATAAAATTCAGTATTTTTTGTAATAAAAACATTCAACAAACTGGGCATAGAAGGAATATACCTCAAAATAAGAAAACCATACATGGCAAATTCAGTCAACATAATACCAAATGGGGAAAGTTGAAATATTTCCCCTAAAAACTGAAACAAGACAAGAATGCCTACTTCCACCACTCCTATTCAACATAGTATGGAATTTCTAGCCAGAGCAATCAGGCAAGAGAAAGAAAAAAATCAAAATTTGGAAAGAGAAAGTCTTTCCTTTCTCTTTGTTTGCTGATTATATGATCTTTTACCTAGAAAACCCTAAAGATTCTGCCAAAAGATTCCTAGTTTAATAAATGACTTCAATAAAGTTTGAGAATACAATATCTATGTACTTCAATAAAGTTTGAGAGTACAATATCTATGTACAAAAATCAGTAGCATTTCTATTCATCAATTGGGAGAAGCTGAGTACCCAATAAAAAACTCAATCCAATTTACGATAACTACATAAATATAAAACAGCTAGGAATACATTTAACCAAGGTGATAAAGGCTCTCTACAAGGCAAACTACAAAACACTGATGAAATAAACTGTAGAAGACAAAGATAAGTGGTGAAATTTCCCATGCTCATGGGTTGGAAGAATCAGTATCATTAAAATGAATACATGGCACAAAGAAATCTACAGACAATGCAGTGTGTATCAATATATATTATTTTACACAGTTAGAAAAACAATACAAAAATTAAAATATAGCCAGAAAATAAAAGAGTCCAAACAGCCATCCTAAGCACAAATAACACAACTGGAAGAATTACATTACCTGACTTCAAATTATACCACAAGACTATAGGAACCAAAACAACATGGTACTGAAATAAATATAGACACATACATAAATAAAACAGAATAGAGAACCCAGAAATTAAGCCACATACCTGCAACCAACTGATTTTTATGAAGTTGACAATAAAACATACACTGGGGCAAGGACACTCTATTCTTTAAATAGTGCTGTGAAAATCAGATAGCCATATCCAGAAGAACGACACTAAGCTCATATGTTTCACTATGTATAAAAATTAACTCAAGATGGATAAAGATTTAAATTATAATACCTGTAACTATAAAAACTTTATTTAAAAAAACTTTGGAAAAAGTTCTCTCGACATTAGCCTTGGCAGAGTTTATAAGTAAGACTTCAAAAGCAAATGCAACAAAAACAAAAATAGGCTAATGGGACTCAGTGAAACTAAAAAGCTTCTGCATAGCAAAAGATACAGAGTGAAGAGACATGCAAAATGGGAGAAAATATTTGCAAACTATGCATTTGACAAAGGAGTAAGATTACGATCCAGACATAAACAACTGAAGAGGTAAAAGCAAATAATTCCATTAAAAAGTGGTCAAAAGCCAATATCCCTGATGAACATCGATGCAAAAAACCACAATAAAATACTGGCAAACCGGATTCAGCAGCACATCAAAAAGCTTATCCACCATGATCAAGTGGGCTTCATCCCTGGGATGCAAGGCTGGTTCAACATTCGCAAATCAATAAACGTAATCCAGCATATAAACAGAACCAAAGACAAGAACCACATGATCATCTCAATAGATGCAGAAAAGGCTTTTGACAAAATTCAACAGCCCTTCATGCTAAAAACGCTCAAGAAATTCGGTATTGATGGAACGTACCTCAAAATAATAAGAGCTATTTATGACAAACCCACAGCCAATATCATACTGAATGGGCAAAAACTGGAAAAATTCCCTTTGAAAACTGGCACAAGACAGGGATGCCCTCTCTCACCACTCTTATTCAACACAGTTTTGGAAGTTCTGGCTAGGGCAATCAGGAAAGAGAAAGAAATCAAGGGTATTCAGTTAGGAAAAGAAGAAGTCAAATTGTCCCTGTTTGCAGATGACATGATTGTATATTTAGAAAACCCCATCGTCTCAGCCCAAAATCTCCTTAAGCTGATAAGCAACTTCAGCAAACTCTCAGGATACAAAATTAATGTGGAAAAATCACAAGCATTCTTATACACCAGTAACAGACAAGCAGAGAGCCAAATCAGGAATGAACTTCCATTCACAATTGCTTCAAAGAGAATAAAATACCTAGGAATCCAACTTACAAGGGATGTCAAGGACCTCTTCAAGGAGAACTACAAACCACTGCTCAGTGAAATCAAAGAGGACACTAACGAATGGAAGAACATACCATGCTCATGGATAGGAAGAATCAATATCGTGAAAATGGCCATACTGCCAAGGTTATTTATCGATTCAATGCCATCCCCATCAAGCTAATGAGTTTCTTCACAGAATTGGAAAAAACGGCTTTAAAGTTCATATGGAACAAAAAAAGAGCCTGCATTGCCAAGACAATCCTAAGTCAAAAGAACAAAGCTGGAGGCATCACACTACCTGACTTCAAACTATACTACAAGGATTGTAACCAAAACAGCATGGTACTGGTACCACAACAGAGATATAGACCAATGGAACAGAACAGAGCTCAGAAAGAATACCACACATCTATAGCCATCTGATCTTTGACAAACCTGAGAGAAACAAGAAATGGGGAAAGGATTCCCTATTTAATAAATGGTGCTGGGAAAATTGGCTAGCCATAAGTAGAAAGCTGAAACTGGATCCTTTCCTTACCCCTTATACAAAATTAATTCAAGATGGATTAGAGACTTAAATGTTAGAACTAATACCATAAAAACCCTAGAAGAAAATCTAGGTAGTACCATTCAGGACATAGGCATGGGCAAGGACTTCATGTCTAAAACACCAAAAGCAATGGTAGCAAAAGCCAAAATTGACCAATGGGATATGATTAAACTAAAGAGCTTCTGCACAGCTAAAGAAACTACCATCACAGTGAAAAGGCAACCTAGAGAATGGGAGAAAATTTTTGCAACCTAGTCATCTGACAAAGGGCTAATATCCAGAATCTACAAAGAACTCAAACAACTTTACAAGAAAAAAACAAACAACCCCATCAAAAAGTGGGCAAAGGATATGAACAGACATTTCTCAAAAGAAGACATTCATACAGCCAACAGACACAGGAAAAAATGCTCATCATCACTCGCCATCAGAGAAATGCAAATCAAAACCACAATGAGATACCATCTCACACCAGTTAGAAAGGCAATCATTAAAAAGTCAGGAAACAACAGGTGCTGGAGAGGATGTGGAGAAATAGGAACACTCTTACACTGTTGGTGGGATTGTAAACTAGTTCAACCATTATGGAAAACAGTATGGCAATTCCTCAAGGATCTAGAACTAGATGTACCATATGACCCAGCCATCCCACTACTGGGTATATACCCAAAGGATTATAAATCATGCTGCTATAAAGACACATGCACACGTATGTTTATTGCGGCACTATTCACAATAGCAAAGACTTGGAATCAATTCAAATGTCCATCTGTGACAGACTGGATTAAGAAAATGTGGCACATATACACCATGGAATACTATGCAACCATAAAAAAGGATGAGTTTGCATCCTTCATAGGGACATGGATGCAGCTGGAAACCATCATTCTTAGCAAACTATCACAAGAAGAGAAAACCAAACACCGCATGTTCTCACTCATAGGTGGGAACTGAACAATGAGATCACTTGGACTCGAGAAGGGGAACATCACACATCGGGGCCTATCATGGGGAGGGGGGAGGGGGGAGGGATTGCATTGGGAGTTATACCTGATATAAATGACGAATTGATGGGTGCTGACGAGTTGATGGGTGCAGCACACCAACATGGCACAAGTGTACATATGTAACAAACCTTCACGTTATGCACATGTACCCTAGAACTTAAAGTATAATAAAAAATAAATAAACAAATAAATAAAGTGGTCAAAAGACATTAATAGACAGTTTTCACAAGAAGATGTACAAATGGTAAACAAGCATGTTAAAAAAGTTTGACATCACTAATCATCAGAAAATGCAAATTAAGACCACAATGAAATATCATCTTATACCAGTTACAATGGCTACTATTAAATGTCAATAAAAAGACGTTGGCAAAAAATAGAGAAAAGTGAGTAATTATACACTGTTGCTTGGAATGTATATTAGTAGAATCCCCATGGAGAAAGTATAATTTCTCATAGAGCTAAATTAATTTCTCATAGAGCTAAAAAAAACCTACCACTCAACCCAGAAATCCCATTGCTGGATATCTACCCAAAAGAAAGGAAATCATTATATCAAAAAGATACCTGTTTATAATAGCACTATTCACAAAAGCAAAGATATGGAGTCATCCTAAGTGTCCACCATCAACAGATGATTGGATAAAGAAAATGTCACACACACACAGCACACACCACACACACACACACACACACACACACACACACAATACTACTCAGCCAAAAAAAAGAACAAAAACATGTCATTTGAAGCAACATGGATGGAACTTGGAACTGCAGGCCATTATATTAAGTGAAATAATTCAGAAACAGATAGTCAAATACCACTTTATCACTTATAAGAGGGAGCTAAATAATGTATACATATGGACACAGAAAGTGGAATAATATACACTGGAGATTCTGAGAGATGGAAGGGTGGAAGAATTTTGAGAGATGAGAATTACTAATGGGTAAAATATACAATATTCAGGTGATAATTACACTAAAAGCACAGATCAGGAGACACGAAAACTAAATAAATCTATAAAATAAATAAAACTGCAACTGTAGCTGGATAAAGGAAACCTCTAGCCCTCTTTTATAAGCTCACTGTGAGTATAAGTTTTTTTAACCAGTTGATAACCCTGAAAATTCTGTCTCCTGAACTAGAAAGTATAAAATGACTAACAGCACAATAGGGACCATGGGGTGCTTGGGAATTCATTATTATTACTATTATTATTATTATCATTATTATACCTTAAGTTCTAGGGTACATGTGCACAATGTGCAGGTTTGTTACATGGTTATACATGTGCCATGTTGGTTTGCTGCATCCATCAACTCATCATTTACATTAGGTATTTCTCCTAATGCTATCCCTCCCCCAGCCCTCCACTCCCCAACACTCCCTGGTGTGTGATGTTCCCCTCTCTGTGTCCATGTGTTCTCATTGTTCAACTCTCAATTATGAGTGAGAACATGTGGTGTTTAGTTTACTGTCCTTGTGACAGTTTGCTGAGAATGATGGTTTCTAGCTTCATTTATGTCCCTGCAAAAGACATGAACTCATCCTTTTTTATGGTTCCATAGTATTCCATGGTGTATATGTGCTACATTTTCTTTATCCATTCTATTATTGATGGACGCTTGGATGGGTTCCAAGTCTTGGCTATTGTGAATAGTGTCACAGTAAACATTCATGTGCATGTGTCTTTATAGTAGCATGATTTATACTCCTTTGGGTATATACCAAGTAATGGGATTGCTGGGTCAAATTGTATTTCTAGTTCTAAATCCATGAGGAATCGCCACACTGTCTTCCATAATGGTTGAACTAATTTATGCTCCAAAAACAGCGTAAAAGCATTGCTGTTTCTCCGTATCCTCTCCAGCATCTGTTGTTTCCTGACTTTTTAATGATTGTCATTCTAACTGGCATGAGATGATATCTCATTGTGGTTTTGATTTGCATTTTTCTGAGGCCAGTGATGATGAGCATTTTTTCATATGTGTGTTGGCTGCATAAATGTCTTCTTTTGAGAAGTGTCTGTTCATATCCTTTGCCCACTTTTTGATGAGGTTGTTTTTTTCTTGTAAATTGAAGTTCTATTAGCCCTTTGTCAGATGGATAGATTTCAAAAATTTTCTCCGCTTCTGTAGGTTGCCTGTTCACCCTGATGATAGTTTCTTTTGCCGTGCAGAAGCTCTTTAGTTTAATTAGATCCCACTTGTCCGTTTTGACTTTTGCTTGTGGTGTTTTAGTCATGAAGTCTTTGCCCATGCCTATGTCCAGAATAGTATTGCCTAGGTTTTCTTCTAGAGTTTTTAAGTCTTTAGGTCTTACATTTAAGTCTTTAATTCATCTTGAATTAACTTTTTTGTAAGGTGTAAGTAAGGGATTCAATTTCAGCTTTCTACATATGGCTAGCCAATTTTCCCAGCACCATTTATTAAATAGGGGATCCTTTCCCCGTTGCTTGTTTTTGTTAGGTTTGTCAAAGATCAGACGGTTGTAGATGTGTAGTGTTATTTCTGAGGCCTCTGTTCTGTTCCATTGGTCTATATATATGTTTTGGTTCCAGTACCATGCTGTTTTTGTTACTGTAACCTTGCAGTATAGTTTGAAGTCAGGTAGCGTGATGCCTCCAGATTTGTTCTTTTTGCTTAGGATTGTCTTGGCAATGTGGGCTCCTTTCTGGTTTAATATGAAATTTAAAGTAGTTTTCTCTGGTTCTGTGAAGAAAGTCAATGGAAGCTTGATGGGGTAGCACTGAATCTATAAATTACTTTGGGCAATATGGCCATTTTCACTATATTGATTCTTCCTATCCATGAGCACGGAATGTTCTTTCATTTCTTTGTGTTCTCTTTTATTTCATTGAACAGTGGTTGTAATTCTCCTTGAAGACGTCCTTCACATCCCGTGTAACTTGGATTTTATAGGTATTTTATTCTCTTAGGAGCAATTGTGAATGGGAGTTCACTCATGATTTGGCTCTGTGTTTGTCTGTTCTTGGTGTATAGGAACGACTGTGATTTTTGCACATAGATTTTGTATTCTGAGACTTTGTTGAAGTTGCATACTAGCTTAAGGAGATTTTGAGCTGAGATGATGGAGTTTTCTAAATATACAATCATGTCATCTGCAAACAGAGACAATTAGACTTCCTCTTTTCCTATTTGAAAAGCATTCATTGCTTTCTCTTGACTCATTGCCCTGGCCAATAGTATGTTGAATAGCAGCAGTAAGAGAGGGCATTCTTGTCTTGTGCCAGTTTTCAAAGGGAATGCTTCCAGTTTTTGCCTATTTAGTATGATATCAGCTGTGGTTTTGCTCTAAGTAGTTCTTATTGTTTTGAGATATGTTCCATCAATACCTAGCTCATTGAGAGTTTTTAACATGAAAGGCTGTTGAATTTTGTCACAAACCTTTTCTGCATCTAATGAGATAATAATGGTTTTTGTCATTGGTTCTGTTTATGTGATGGATTGTTTATTGATTTGCATATGTTGAACCAGCCTTGCATCCCAGAGATAAAGCTGACTTGTTTGTGGTGGATGACGTTTTTGATGTGCTGCTGGATTCTGTTTGCCAGTATTTTATGGAGGATTTTCGCATTGATCTTCATCATGTATATTGGCCTAAAATTCTATTTTTTATGTGTCTCTGACAGGATTTGGTACCAGGATGATGCTGGCCTAATAAAATGAGTTAGGGAGGACTCCCTCTGTTTCTATTGACTGAAATACTTTCAGAAGAAATGGTGCAAGCTCCTCTTTGTACCTCTGGTAGAATTAGACTGTGAATCTATCTGCTCCTGAACTTTTTTTGGTTGGTAAGCTATTAATTATTGCCTCAATTTCAGAACTGTTATTGGTCTACTCAGGGATTCAACTTCTTCCTGGTTTAGTCTTGGGAGGGTATATGTGTCCAGGAATTTATCCATTTCTTCTAGCTTTTCTAGTTTATTTGTGTAGAGGTGTTTATACTATTCTCTGATGGTAGTTTGTATTTCTGTGGGATCGGTGGTGATATCCCCTTTATCATTTTTTATTCCGTCTATTTGATTCTTCTCTCTTTTCCTCTTTTTTAGTCTGGCTAGTGGTCTATTTATTTGTTGATTGTTCCAAAAACCCAGTTTCTGGATTCATTGATTTTTTGAAGGGTTTTTTGTTTCTCTATCTCCTTCAGTTCTGTTCTGATCTTAGTTATTTTTTGTCTTCTGCTAGCTTTTGAATTTGTTTGCTCTTGCTTCTCTAGTTCTTTTAATTGTGATGTTATGGTGCTGATTTTAGATCTTTCCTGCTTTCTCTTGTGGCCATTTAGTGCTATAAATTTCCCTCTACACAATGTTTTAAATGTGTCCCAGAGATTCTGATACATTGTGTCTTTCTTCTCATTGGTTTCAAAGAACATCTTCATTTCTGTGTTCATTTTGTTATTTACCCAGTAGTCATTCAGGAGCAGGTTGTTCCATTTCCACGTAGTTGTACGGTGTTGAGTGAGTTTCTTAATCCTGTGTTCTAATTTGATTGCACTGTAGTCCGAGAGACAGTTTTTGTGATTTCTGTTCTTTTGCATTTTCTGAGGAATGTTTTTCTTCAAATTATGTGGTCAATTTTAGAATAAGTGTAATGTGGGGTGTTATTAATTAAATTAATAACAATTAAAAGTGGGGTGTTAAAGTCTCCCACTATTATTGCATAGGTCTCTAAGAACTAGCTTTATTAATCTGGGTTCTTTTGTATTGAGTGCATATATATTTAGGATAGTTAACTCTTCTTGTTGAATGATCCCTTTACCATTATGTATTGCCCTTTTTATAAATCTTTGTTGGTTTAATGTCTGTTTTATTAGAGAACAGGATTGAAACTCCTGCTTTTTTTTTTTTTTTTTGGTTTCCATTTGTTTGGTAGATCTCCCTCCCTCTCTTTATTTTGAGCCTGTGTGTGTCTTTGCATGTGAGATGGTTCTCCTGGATACAGCACACCGATGGGTCTTGACTCGTTGTCCAACTTGCCAGTCTGTGTCTTTTAATTGGGGCATTTATCCCATTTAAGGTTAATATTGTTATGTGTGAATTTGATTCTCTCATTATGTTGTTAGTTGATTATTTCACCCACTAATTGATGCAGTTTTTTCATAACATCTATGGTCTTTACAGTTTGGCATGTTTTTGCAGTGGCTGGTACTGGTTGTTTCTTTCCATGTTTAGTGCTTCCTTCAGGAGTTCTTGTAAGGCAGGTGTGTTGGTGACAAAATCTCTCAGCATTTGCTTGTCAATAAAGGATTTTATTTCTCCTTCACTTATGAAGCTTAGTTTGGATGGATATGAAATTCTGGGTTGAAAATTCTTTTCTTTAAGATTGTTGAGTATTGGCCTTACTCTCTTCTGGCTTGTAGGGTTTCTGCCAAGATATCTGCTATTAGCCTTATGGGCTTCCCTTTGTGGTTAGCCCGACCTTTCCCTCTGGCTGTTCTTAACATTTTTTCCTTCATTCCAACCTTGGTGAATCTGACAAATATGTGTCTTGGGTTGATCATCTTGAGGAGTATCTTTGTGGTGTTCTCCGTATTTCCTCTGAATTTGAATGTGGCCTGCCTTGCTATGTTGGGGAATTTCTCCTACATCATATCCTGGAGAGTGTTTTCCAACTTGGTTCCATTCTCCCCATCACTTTCAAGTATACCAGTCAAACATAGATTTGGTCTTTTCATGCAGTTCCATATTTCTTGTAGGCTTTGTTCATTCTTTTTACTCTTTTTTCCTCTAATCTTGTCTTCTCACTTTATTTCATTAATTTGATATTCAATCACTGATATCCTTTCTTCTGCTTGATCAAATCAGCTATTGAAACTTCTGTATGCCTCATGAATTTCTCATACTGTGGTTGTCAGCTCTATCAGGTCATTTAAGGTCTTCCCTACACCTACTATTCTAGTTAGCCATTCATCTAACCTTTTTTCAAGGTTTTTAGCTTCCTTGCAATGGGTTAGAACATGCGCCTTTAGTGTGGAGAAGTTTGCTATTACCAACTTTCTGAAGCCTACTTCTGTCAACTTGTCAAACTCATTCTCCATCCAGTTTTGTTCTCTTGCTGGCAAGGAGTTGTGTTCCTTTGGAGGGGAAGAAGCATTCTTGCTTTTAGAATTTTCAGCCTTTCTGCTCTGGTTTCTCCCCATCTTTGTGGTTTTATCTATCTTTGGTCTTTAATGTTGGTGACCTACAGATGGGGTTTTGGTGTGGATGTCATTTTTGTTGATGTTGATGCTTTCTGCCTGTCAGGTTTTCTTGTAACATACCAACTCCTCAGCTGCAGGTCTGTTGGAGTTCCCTGGAGGTTCACTCCAGACCCTGTTTGCCTTGGTATCACCAGTGCAGGCTGCAGAATAGCAAATATTGCTGTCTGACCCTTCCTCTGGAAGCTTTATCTCAGAGGGGCACCCGCCTGTATAAGGTGTTTGTCAGCCTCTACTGGGAGGAGGTGTCTCCCAGTCAGACTATACATGGGTCAGGAGGCAGTCTTGAGGAGGCAGTCTGTCCCTTACTGGAGCTCAAACCCTATTCTGAGAGAACCACTGCTCTCTTCAGAGCTGTCAGGCAGGGACGTTTAAATCTGCAGAAGTTGTCTGCTGCCTTTTGTTCAGATATGCCCTGCCCCCAGAGATGGAATCTAAGGAGGTAGTAGGCCTTGCTGAGCTGTGGTGGTCTCTGCCCAGTTCTAGTTTCCCTGCCACTTTGTTTACACTGTGAGCATAGAACTGCCTATTCAAGCTTTAGCACTGGTGGACACCCCTCCACCCACCAAACTTTAGCATCCAAGGTCAATCTCAGACTACTGCACTAGCAGTGAGCAAGACTCTGTGGGTATGGGACCCACCAAGCCAGGCACAGGAGGGAATCTCCTGGTCTGCCAGTTGCGAAGACTGTGGGAAAAGTGCAGTATTTTGTCAGGAGTGTACTGTTCCTCCAAGTACAGTCACTCACTGCTTCCCTTGGCTAAAAAAGGGAAATCCCCCCACCCCTTGCACTTCCCAGGTGGAGTGACACCCCGCCCTGCTTCTGCTCACCCTCCATGGGCTGCACCCACTGTCCAACCAGTCTCTGAAATGAACCAGGCACCTCAGTTGGAAATGCAGAAATCACCCGCCTTCTGTGTTGGTCTCGCTGGGAGCTGTAGACTGGGGCTGTTCCTATTCAGCCATCTTGGAAGCAACCTGTTTGGGAATTCTTAATTCTAAAAAGCAGGATCAGCAGAAGCTGGGGAGGATGGTACATAAATAATAAGATGCTTGACATAAGGAGATCCCCAAAAGAGTATGAACCACCACAAAGGCCAGAACATCAAAAAAGCAAGAGAACCCAATAGATAAAGTCACCTACTTCAACACTTCTGTTATAACACTGCAGGTCAAGTACCTTTTTAAAGGTCAAAGTAGAGTCACATTCAACTTACAACTTTAGATATCACTCATTTTTTTCACTGCCTCCTCTTTTTCACAGCCTTTTGTAGACTCTAAGCACCCAGAGATTTCATTTTTACTGCAGAGAGACTAAACATACTTACAAAAAAATGACCAGACTACATATAAAGTTAGAACTGATTCACAATCTGTAGCAATCTGCCTAGGAAACCAGTCCATTTTCTACAGTGACCAACACAGGAAGCCAACTGTATATGTCAAACTTGTGGAAAGTCTGACTACCGTTTTTCCTAAGAGGTCCAGAAAGCCAAACAATAACAACTGAAATAGTTGTTCCCAAATGGCCTGGGAATGATTGATAACTTATAGCCTCCCTAATCTTGGAGAAGTTTTAAATTTAGGGCCTGTTTTCAACTTAGGACCAAAAAGAGAAAGTCAAATATGCATCTCTAGCAGATCACCTAGGATGCTCCACTTCCAGTTAACCTGCCTACAGCTTCTCCATGTCAACAGCCACTAACAAGGGCATATCTGCAGCCTTCCATTTTTTCATTATAAAACTTTTACACTTCTCTGCTTGCCTTTGAGTCTCTGCCAAAATGCAAGTGATGATAGGTCACTCCCTTTCTATAGCAAGTTCTGAATAAACAGACTTTTCTTGTTCTCATGCCATTGGTCTTTATTTATTTCCACACTGCTCTGGAGATCTTGACTCCAACAGCCAGAATGATCTTCTCAAAGCATAAAGATAATCACATCACTTTCATTATCCCATACCTACTTAAAATACACAAATGGCTTCCCATGACATTTTTTCTTTGTTTGTTTGTTTGTTTTTAGATGGAGTCTGGTTCTGTCACCCAGGCTGGAGTGCAGTGGCACAATCTTGGCTCACTGCAACCTCTGTCTCCCAGGCTCAAGTGATTCTCCTGCGTCAGCTTCCTGAGTCACTGGAAATACAGGTGGGCACCACCACACCTGGCTAATTTTTGGATTTTTAGTAGTGATGGGGATTTGCCATGTTGGCTAGGCTGATCTAAAACTCTTGACCTCAAACGATCTGCCCACCTTGGCCTCCCAAACTGCTGGCATTACAGGTGTGAACCACCACACCCAACCCTGTGACATTTTTAATAAACTTCATTTTTAGAACAGTTTGATTTCCAAAAATAAGTGAAGATAACACAGAGTTTCCATACGTTCAGCACCTAATTTCTCCCAATATGAACTTCTTATAGTAGTAAAAGAATGCCTCATTTTTTTCATTCACTTTATTGCCCTTTGCAAATATTTTGTTTTTTAAAATTGAAAATTTGTGGCAACCTTGCATCAAGCAAGCCTTCCAGCACAATTTTTCCAAGAGCATGTGATCACTTCATGTCTTCATGTGACATTTTGGAGATTCTCACAACATTTCAAACTTTTTTCACTAATATATTTGCTATGGTGATTTGTGATTAGTGATATTTGATGTTACTATTGTAATTGTTTGGGGTGCCACAAACCACATGAGATTGTGAACTTAATGAATGTTGTGTGTGTTCTGACTGCTCCATCAAGAAGCTGTTTCCATTTTTGTACCTCTCTTAAGGCCTCCATATTCCTAAAGACCTTGAGACACAATATTTAAATTAGGCCTAGTCATAATCCTATGACAGTCTCCAAGAGTTTCAGTGAAAGGAAGAGTCACAAAACTTTTATTTAAAATCAAAAGCTAGAAAGGATTAAGCTTACTAAGGAAGGCATGTTGAAACTCAAGATAGGTTGAAAGCTAGGCCTCTTGCACCAGATAATTAGCCAAACTGAAAATACAAAAGAAATGTTCTTGAAGGAAATTTAAAGTGCTACTTCAGTGAGCACATGAATGAATAGAAACTAAATAGTTTCATTGCTGATATGAAGAGAGTTTTAGTTGTCTGGATAGAAGATCAAATCAATCATGACCTTCCCTTAACAAAAGTCTCTTCCCTTAAACACAGAGCAAGACCCTAGCTCTCTTCAAATCTGTGAAAGCTTAGAGACGTGAGTATGCTACAGAAGAAAACTTTGAAACCAGCAGGCATTGGTTCATGAAATTTAAGGGAAGAAGTCATTTTTATAACACAAAAGTCCAAGGTAGAGCAGCAAGTACTGACGTAGAACATGAAGCAAGTTATCCAGAAGATCTAGCTGAAATCATTGATGAAGATGGATACACTAGAAAACAAACTTTCAATGTAAACAAAACAGCCTTCTGTTGGAGGAAGTGGCCATCTAGGACTTTTATAGCTAGAGAAACATCAATGCTTGGCTTCAAAGTTTCAAATAATGGGCTGACTCTTGTTAGGGATTATTCAGATGGTGACTTTAGGTTAAAACCAATGCTCATTCACCATTCAAAAAATCATATGGCCCTTAAGAATTATGCTAAATCTATTCAGCCCGTGCTTCTTAAATGCAAAAACAAGGCCTGGATGACAGCAAACTGTTTACAGCATGGTTTACTAATATTACAAGCCCACTGTAGAGACCTGTTGCTCAGAAAAAAAAGTATTCATTTCAAAACATTACTGGTCATTGACAATGTACCTAGTCACCCAGGTGCTCTGATGGAATACAATGAGATTAATGTTGTTTCTATCCCTACTAGGACATCATCTATTCTTCAGCCCATAATCAGGAGCAATTTTTGTTTTCAAGTTTTCTTATATAAGAAATACATTTTATAAGGCAATAGCTGCCATAGATAATGATTTTTTTTCTCATAAATCTGGGCAAAGTAAATTAAAAACCTTCTTAAAAAATTGAACATTATAAATGTTATTAAGAATATTTGTGATGCCAGGGAGGGGGGGAGTAAAAATATCAATATTAACAGGAGTTTGGAAGAAGTTGATTCCAACATTCAGAGTTGACTTTGAGAGCTTTAAATTTTTAGTGGAAGAAATAACTGCAGATGTAGTAGAAATAGCAAGAGGAGTCAAATCAGAAATAGAGCCTGAACATCCAAATACGAAAAGAAGTCTAAATATCTCTCTTCACTGACGATAAAATTCTGTACTTAGAAAACCTGAAAGACTCTTCCAAAAGACTACTATAACTGATATGTGATTTTAGCAAGGTTTCAGGATACAAAATCGATCTACAGGAACCAGTAGTATTTACACACACCAATAATGCCCAGGCTGAGAGTCAAATAAAGAATACAATCCCAGTTACAATAGCCATAAAGAAAATGAAAAACCTAGGAATACAGCCACCTAAGGAGATGAAAATTCTCTACAAAAGAACTATGAAACTCTGCTGAAAGAAATCACAGACAACACAAGTAAGTGGAAAAACATTCGATGATCATGGATTGGAAAAATAAATATTAAAATGGCCATACTGCCCAAAGCAATGTACAGATTAAATGCTATTTCTATTAAACTACCATGTCATTCTTCACAGAATTACAAATACATCTACTCTACAATTCATATGGAACCAAAAAATAGACCAAATAGTCAAAGCAATCATAAGAAAAAAGAAAAAATCGGAGGCATCACACTATCTGACTTAAACTATACTGTAAGGCTAGAGTAACCAAAACAGCATGGTACTCCTCAAAAAAGACACATAAACCAATAGAACAGAATAGAAAGCTCCATAATAAAACCATACATATACAATATCTGATCTTTGACAAGGCTGACAAAAGCAAGCAATGGGGAAAGGGCTGTCTATTCGATAGGTGGTGCTAGGATGACTGGCTAGCCATAGGCAGAAGAATGAAACTAAAGCCTTACCTTTCACTTTATAGAAAAATTAACTCAAGATGAATTATAAATTTAAATGTAAGACCTCAAGCTATAAAAATCCCAGAAGTCAACCTAGAGAATTCCCTTCTTGACATGAACCTTGACAAAGAATATTTGGCTAAGTCCCCAGAAACAATTGCAACAGAAACAAACATTGACAAGTGGATCCTAATTAAACTAAAGACCTTCTGCACAGCAAAAGAAACTAACAACAGACTAAACAGAAAACCTGCAGAATGAGAGAAAATATTCAAAAAGTATGCATCCAACAATGGTTTAATATGAAAAATCTACACAAAATGTAAACAAATCAACAAGCAAAAATCTCCATTAAAATGGGCAAAGGATATGAATAGACACTTCTCAAAAGAAGATATACATGAGACCAACAAGCATATGATAAAGAAAGGTCAACAATACTATTAGAGAAATTTAAATAAAAACCACAACCACAATGAGATACAGTCTCACACCAGTCATAATGACTGATACTAAAAAGTTAAAAAACATAAATGTTGGTGAGGCTATGGAGTAAAGGAAATGCTTGTACACTTTTGGTGAGAATGTAAATTAGTACAGCTACCCATGAAGCAGTTTGGAAATTTTTCGAAAAACTTAAAACAGATCTTTCAACTGATTCAGCAATCCCATTATTGCATACATATACCTAAAGACAAAAATTATTGGGCGGAGCAACATGGCCGAATAGGAACAGCTCCAGTCTCCAACTCCCAGCGCGAGCGACACAGAAGACCGGTGATTTCTGTATTTTCAACTGAGGTACTGGGGTCATCTCCCTAGGGAGTGCTGGACAATCGGTGCTGGTCAGCTGCTGCAGCCCAACCAGTGAGAGCTGAAGCAGGGCGAGGCATCACCTCATCTGAGAAGCGCAAGGGGGAAGGGAATCCCTTTTCATAGCCAGGGGAACTGAGACATAAAACACCTGGAAAATCGGGTAACTCCCACCCCAATATGGAGGTTTAGGCAAACGGGCACACCAGGAGAGTATACCCCACACCTGGCTGGGAGGGTCCTGTGCCCACCGGGCCTCCCTCATAGCTAGCACAGCACTCTGCGATCTAACCACAAGGCAGCAGCGAGGCTGGGGGAGGGGCACCCACAATTGCTGAGGCTTAAGTAGGAAAACAAAGCCGCTGGGAAGCTCGAACTGGGTGGAGCTCACAGCAACTCAAGGAAACCTGCCTGTCTCTGCAGACTCCACCCCTGGAGACAGGGAACAGCTAAACAGCAACAACAAAAAAACAGCAGAACCTCTGCAGAGGCAAACGACTCTGTCTGACAGCTTTGAAGAGAGCAGTGGATCTCCCAACATGAAGATTGAGATCTGAGAAGGGACAGACTGCCTGCTCAAGTGGGTCCCTGACCCCTGAGTAGCCTAGCTGGGAGACATCCCCCACTAGGGGCAGCCTGAGACCCCACACCTCACAGGGTGGAGTACACCCCTGAGAGGAAGCTTCCAAAGGAAGAATCAGACAGGTACACTCACTGTTCAGCAATATTCTATCTTCTGCAAACTCTGCTGCTGATACCAGGCAAACAGGGTCTGGAGTGGACCTCAAGCAATCTCCAACAGACCTACAGCTGAGGGTCCTAACTGTTAGAAGGAAGACTATCAAACAGGAAGAACACCTAGACCAAAACCCCATCTCAACATCACCATAATCAAAGACCAGAGGCAGATAAAACCACAAAGATGGGGAAAAAGCAGGGTAGAAAAGCTGGAAATTCAAAAAATGAGAGCGCATCTCCCCCTGCAAAGGAGCGCAGCCCGTCGCCACCAACGGATCAAAGCTGGTCAGAGAATGACTTTGACGACATGAGAGAAGAAGCCTTCAGTCCATAAAACTTCTCAGAGCTAAAGGAAGAATTACGTACCCAGTGCAAAGAAACTAAAAATCTTGAAAAAAGAGTAGAAGAATTGATAGCTAGAATAATTAATGCAGAGAAGGTCATAAACGAACTGACAGAGATGAAAACCATGACACGAGAAATACGTGACAAATGCACAAGCTTCAGTAACCGATGCAATCAACTGGAAGAAAGAGTATCAGTGATTGAGGATCAAATGAACGAAATGAAACGACAAGAGAAACCAAAAGAAAAAGGAAGAAAAAGAAATGAACAAAGCCTGCAAGAAGTATGGGATGATGTAAAAAGACCAAATCTACGTCTGAGTGGGGTGCCTGAAAGTGAGGGGAAAATGGAACCAAGTTGGAAAACACTCTTCAGGATATCATCCAGGAGAATTTCCCAACCTAGTAGGGCAGGCCAACATTCAAATTCAGGAAATACAGAGAAGAACGCCACAAAGATACTCCTTCAGAAGAGCAACTCCAAGACACATAATTGCCAGATTCACCAAAGTTGAAATAAAGGAAAAAATCTTAAGGGCAGCCAGAGAGAAAGGGCGGGTTACCCACAAAGGGAAGCCCATCAGACTAACAGCAGATCTCGGCAGAAACTCTACAAGCCAGAAGAGAGTGGGGGCCAATATTCAACGTTCTTAAAGAAAAGAATTTTCAACCCAGAATTTCATATCCAGCCAAACTAAGTTTCATCAGTGAAGGAGAAATAAATCCTTTACAGATAAGCAAATGCTTAGAGATTTTGTCACCACCAGGCCTGTCTTACAAGAGACTCTGAAGAAAGCCCTAAACATGGAAAGGAAGAACCGGTACCAGCCATTGCAAAAACATGTCAAAATGTAAAGACCATCGAGGCTAGGAAGAAACTGCATCAACTAACGAGCAAAATAACCAGTTAATATCATAATGACAGGATCAAGTTCACACATAACAATATTAACCTTAAATGTCAATGGACTAAATGCTCCAATTAAAAGACACAGACTGGCAAACTGGATAAAGAGTCAAGACCCATCAGTCTGCTGTATTCAGGAGACCCATCTCACATGCAGAGACATACATAGGCTCAAAATAAAGGGATGGAGGAAGATCTACCAAGCAAATGGAGAACAAAAAAAAGCAGGGGTTGCAATACTAGTCTCTGATAAAACAGACTTTAAACCATCAAAGATCAAAAGAGACAAAGAAGGCCATTACATAATGGTAAAGGGATCAATTCAACAGGAAGAGCTAACTCTCCTAAATATCTATGCACCCACTACAGGAGCACCCAGATTCATAAAGCAAGTCCTTAGAGACTTACAAAGAGACTTAGACTCCCATGCAATAATAAGGGAGACTTCAACACTCCACTGTCAACATTAGACAGATCAACGAGACAGAAAGTTAACAAGGATATCCAGGAATTGAACTCATCTCTGCATCAAGTGGACCTAACAGACATCTATAGAACTCTCCACCCCAAATCAACAGAATATACATTCTTCTCAGCACCACATCGCACTTATTCCAAAATGACCACATAATTGGAGTAAAGCAATCCTCAGAAAATGTAAAAGAACAGAAATTATAACAAACTGTCTCTCAGACCACAGTGCAATCAAACTAGAACTCAGGACTAAGAAACTCAATCAACACCGCTGAACTACATGGAAACTGAACAACCTGCCCCTGAACGACTAATGGGTACATAACGAAATGAAGGAAGAAAGAAAGATGTTTTTTGAAACCAATGAGAACAAAGATACAACATACCAGATTCTCTGGGACACATTTAAAGCTGTGTGTAGCGGGAAATTTACAGCACTAAATGCCCACAAGAGAAAGCCGGAAAATTCTAAAATGGACACTCTAATATCACAATTAAAGGAACTAAAGTGACAAGAGCAAACACATTCAAAAGCTAGCAAAAGGCAAGAAATCACTAAGATCAGAGCAGAACTGAAGGAGGTAGAGACACAAAAAATCAATGAATCCAGGAGTTGGTTTTTTGAAAAGATCAACAAAATTGAGAGACCGCTAGCAAGACTAATAAAGAAGAAAAGAGAGAAGAATCAAATAGACGCAATAAAAATGATAAAGGGGATCACCCCCGACCCCACAGAAATACAAACTACCATCAGATAATACTATAAACACTCTACACAAATCAACTAGAAAATCTAGAAGAAATGGATAATTTCCTGGACACTTACACTCTCCCAACACTAAACCAGAAGAAGTTGAATCCCTGAATAGACCAATAGCAGGCTCTGAAATTGAGGCAATAATTAATAGCCTACCCACCAAAAAAGCCCAGGACCAGATGGATTCACAGCTGAATTCTACCAGAGGTACAAGGAGGAGCTGGTACCATTCCTTCTGAAACTATTCCAATCAATAGAAAAAGAGGGAATCCTCCCTAACTCATTTTATGAGGCCAAATCATCCTGATACCAAAGCCTGGCAGAGACACAACAAAAAAAGAGAATTTTAGACCACTATCCCTGATGAACATCGATGCAAAAATTCTCAATAAAATACTGGCAAACGGATTCAGCAGCACATCAAAAAGCTTATCCACCATGATCAAGTGGGCTTCATCAGTGGGATGCAAGGCTGGTTCAACATTCGCAAATCAATAAATGTAATCCATCATATAAACAGAAACAAAGACAAGAACCAGATGATTATCTCAATAGATGCAGAAAAGGCTTTGGACAAAATTCAACAGCCCTTCATGCTAAAAACGCTCAATAAATTCGGTATTGATGGAATGTAGCTCAAAATAATAAAAGCTATTGATGACAAACCCACAGCTAATATCATACTGAATGGGCAAAAACTGGAAAAATTCCCTTTGAAAACTGGCACAAGACAGGGATGCCCTCTCTCATCACTCCTATTCAACATAGTGTTGGAAGTTCTGGCTAGGGCAATCAGGAAAGAGAAAGAAATGAGGGTATTAGAAGTTAGGAAAAGAGAAGTAAATTGTCCCTGTTTGCAGATGACATGATTGTATATTTAGAAAACACCATTGTCTCAGCCCAAAATCTCTTAAGCTGATAAGAAACTTCAGCAAAGTCTCAGGATACAAATTAATGTGCAAAATCACAAGCATTCTTATACACAGTAACAGACAAGCAGAGAGCCAAATCAGGAATGAGCTTCCATCCACAATTGCTTCAAAGAGAATGAAATACCTAGGAATCCAACTTACAAGGGATGTAAAGGACCTCTTCAAGGAGAACTACAAACCACTGCTCAGTGAAATAAAACAGGAAACAAACAAATGGAGGAACATACCATGCTCATGGATAGGAAGAATCAATATCGTGAAAATGGCCATACTGCCCAAAATAATTTACAGATTCCATGCAATCCCCATCAAGCTACCAATGAGTTTCTTCACAGAATTGAAAAAAAACTGCTTTAAAGTTCATATGGAACCAAAAAGAGCCCGCATTGTCAAGACAATCCTAGGTCAAAAGGACAAAGCTGGAGGCGTCATGCTACCTGACTTCAAACTATACTACAAGGCTACAGTAACAAAACAGCATGGTACTGGCACCAAAACAGAGATATCGACCAATGGAACAGAACAGAGTCCTCAGAAATAATACCACACATCTACAGCCTTCTGATCTTTGACAAACCTGAGAGAAACAAGAAATGGGGAAAGGATTCCCTATTTAATAAATGGTGCTGGGAAATTGACTAGCATAAGTAGAAAGCTGAAACTGGATCCTTTCTTACCCCTTATACGAAGATAATTCAAGATGGATTAGAGACTTAAATGTTAGACCTAATACCATAAAAACCCTAGAAGAAAATCTAGGTAGTACCATTCAGGACATAGGCATGGGCAAGGACTTCATGTCTAAAACACCAAAAGCAATGGCAGCAAAAGCCAAAATTGACAAATGGGATCTCATTAAACTAAAGAGCTTCTGCACAGCAAAAGAAACTACCATCAGAGTGAACAGGCAGCCTACAGAATGGGAGAAAATTTTTTCAATCTACTCACCTGACAAAGGGCTAACACCAAGAATCTACAAAGAACTCAAACAAATATACAAGAAAGAAACAAACAACCCCATCAAAATGTGGGCAAAGGATATGAACAGACATTTCTCAAAAGAAGACATTCATACAGCCAACAGACACATGAAAAAATGCTCATCATCACTCGCCATCAGAGATATGCAAATCAAAACCACAATGAGATACCATCTCACACCAGTTAGAATGGCAATCATTAAAAAGTCAGGAAACAACAGGTGCTGGAGAGGATGTGGAGAAATAGGAACACTTTTACACTGTTGGTGGGATTGTAAACTAGTTCAGCCATTATGGAAAACAGTATGGCAATTCCTCAAGGATCTAGAACTAGAAGTACCATATGACCCCAGCCATCTCATTACTGGGTATCTACCCAAAGGATTTTAAATCATGCTGCTATAAAGACACATGCACACGTATGTTTATTGCAGCAATATTCACAGTAGCAAAGACTTGGAATCAACCCAAATGTCCATCGGTGACAGACTGGATTAAGAAAATGTGACACATATACACGATGAAATACTATGCAACCATAAAAAAAGATGAGTTTGCGTCCTTTGTACGGACACGGATGCAGCTGGAAACCATCATTCTTAGCAAACTATCACAAGAAGAGAAAAGCAAACACTGCATGTTCTCACTCATAGGTGGGAACTGAACAATGAGATCACTTGGACTGGGAAAGGGAACATCACAAACTGGGGCCTGTCATGGGTAGGGGGGAGGGAGGAGGGATTGCATTGGGAGTATACCTGAGATAAATGATGAATTGATGGGTGCTGACGAGTTGATGGGTGCAGCACACCAAATGGCACAAGTATACATATGTAACACAACTGCACGTTATGCACATGTACCCTAGAACTTAAAGTATAATAAAAAATTAAAAATAATAAATAAATAAACAAGAAAAAAATTTTTCTACCATAAAGACACACCTATGCATATATTCGTAGCAGCCGTATTCACAAAAGCAAAGACATAAAATCAACCTAAATGCCCATTAATGGCATATTGGATAAAGAAAATGTGGTTCATATTACCCTAAGTGAATTGATGAAGGAAGAGAAAACCAAATACCACATGTTCTCCTTTATAAGTGGTAGATAAACATTGAGTACACATGAACACAAGAAGATAACAATAGACACTAGCTACTTCTTGAAGGTGCAAGGTGGGAAGAGAGTGAGGGTCAAAATACTGCCTATCAGGTACTATGCTCATTACCTGGGTGATAAAATAATATTTATACCCAACACCAGTGGCACACAATTTACCCATGTAGCAAACATGTGCATGTACTCCTTGAACCTAAAATAAAAGTTGGAATAAAAATGTAAAGAAAATAGTAATTTGAACGCAAAACTTTGAAGATTCCCTCTTGAAGGCCTCTGAAAAATGTGTTTCATGGAACAATCTTTGGAAACTACTGGCTTCTTAATAATGGGAGCCTATTGTATGCTGCCTGGCATTTCCACGTTTTCCTCTATGTGCCCTCCTGTTTACTCACTGCAGGCATGCTCTCCATACAGGAATCCTGCTTTGCACCTCATGAACCCCCAAACATAGCACAAGCCTAGCACACAGCTCATGCTCAGCCAGTGGTTGCTGTTGTTGCTGTTGTTTCAGTGAAATTAAGTTAAACACTGTGGATTTGATCTGGCGAGTCCTCAACCTGTTCATGTATTGTTTGGAGAAAAGTAAAAAAGATATGCATGTTTATGTCATAGAGTTACAAAAACAGCTAAAACAAAAAATAGCAAAAGAGGAAGTCAATTTATTTTGCAAATGACATAATATTATATGAGAAGAAGAAGAAGAAGGGGGGCGGAGCAAGATGGCCGAATAGGAACAGCTCCAGTCTCCAACTCCCAGCGCGAGCGACACAGAAGACCGGTGATATCTGCATTTTCAACTGAGGTACTGTGGTCATCTCACTAGGGAGTGCCGGACAATCGGTGCTGGTCAGCTGCTGCAGCCTGATCAGCGAGAGCTGAAGCAGGGCGAGGCATCGCCTCACCTCAAAGTGCAAGGGCGAAGGGAATCCGTTTTCCTACCCAGGGGAACTGAGACACAAAACACCTGGAAAATCGGGTAACTCCCACCCCAATACTGTGCTTTAAGCAAACAGGCACACCAGGGGAATATATCCCACACCTGGCCAGGAGGCTCCCATGCCCACGGAGCCTCCCCAACTGCTAACACAGCAGTCTGCGGCAATCTATCCGCAAGGCCAGCGAGGCTGGGGGAGGGGCACCACCATTGCTGAGGCTTAAGTAGGTAAATAAAGCCATGGGAAGCTCGAACTGGGTGGAGCTCACAGCAGCTCAAGGAAGCCTGCTTGTCTCGGTAGACTCCACCTCTGGGGACACCACACAGCTGAAGACCAATAGCGGAAGCAGCGGGAGCCGGTGCAGACGCGAACAACTCTGTCTGACAGCTTTGGGGAGAGCCATGGATCTCCCAACGCGGAGGTTGAGATCTGAGAAGGGACAGACTGCCTGCTCAGGTGGATCCCTGACCCCTGAGTAGCCTAGCTGGGAGACATCCCCCACTAGGGGCAGTCTGACACCCAACACCTCACAGGGTGGAGTACACCCTGAGAGGAAACTTCCAAAGGAAAAATCAGACAGGTAACTCGCTGTTCAGCAATATTCTATCATTGGCAACCTCTGCTGCTGATACCCAGGCAAACAGGGTCTGGAGTGGACCTCAAGAAATCTCCACAGACCAATAGAGAGTCCTTCAGACTGTCAGAAGGAAAACTATCAAACAGGAAGGACACCTATACCAAAACCCCATCAGTACATCACCATCATCAAAGACCAGAGACAGATAAAACCACAAAGATGGGGAAAAAACAGGGCAGAAAGGCAGGAAATTCAAAAAATAAGAGCGCATCTCCCCTGCAAAGGAGCACAGCCGATCGCCAGCAACGGATCAAAGCTGGTCAGAGAATGACTTTGACGAGATGAGAGAAGAAGCCTTCAATCCATAAAACTTCTCAGAGCTAAAGGAGGAATTACGTACACAGTGCAAAGAAATTAAAAATCTTGAAAAAAGAGTGGAAAAATTGACAGTTAGACTAATTAATGCAGAGAAGATCATAAACGAAATGACAGAGATGAAAACCATGACCCGAGAAATATGTGACAAATGCACAAGCTTCAGTAACCGACTCGATCAACTGGAAGAAAGAGTATCAGCGATTGAGGATCAAATGAATGACATGAAGCGAGAAGAGAAACCAAAAGAAAAAAGAAGAAAAAGAAATGAACAAAGCCTGCAAGAAGTATGGGATGATGTAAAAAGACCAAATCTACGTCTGATTGGGGTGCCTGAAAGTGAGGGGGAAAATGGAACCAAGTTGGAAAACACTCTTCAGGATATCATCCAGGAGAACTTCCCCAACCTAGTAGGGCAGGCCAACATTCAAATTCAGGAAATACAGAGAACGCCACAAAGATACTCCTCCAGAAGAGCAACTCCAAGACACATAATTGCCAGATTCACCAAAGTTGAAATGAAGGAAAAAATCTTAAGGACAGCCAGAGAGAAAGGTGGTTACCCACAAGGGAAGCCCATCAGACTAACAGCAGACCTCTCGGCAGAAACTCTACAAGCCAGAAGAGAGTGGGGGCCAATATTCAACGTTCTTAAAAGAATTTTAAACCCAGAATTTCATATCCAGCCAAACTAAGTTTCATCAGTGAAGGAGAAATAAAATCCTTTACAGATAAGCAAATGCTTAGAGATTTTGTCACCACCAGGCCTGCCTTACAAGAGACCCTGAAGGAAGCCCTAAACATGGAAAGGAACAACCGGTACCAGCCATTGCAAAAACATGCCAAAGTGTAAAGACCATCGAGGCTAGGAAGAAACTGCATCAACTAACGAGCAAAATAACCAGTTAATATCATAATGACAGGATCAAGTTCACACATAACAATATTAACCTTAAATGTCAATGGACTAAATGCTCAATGAAAAGACACAGACTGGCAAACTGGATGAAGAGTCAAGACCCATCAGTCTGCTGTATTCAGGAGACCCATCTCACATGCAGAGACATACATAGGCTCAAAATAAAGGAATGGAGGAAGATCTACCAAGCAAATGGAGAACAAAAAAAAGCAGGGGTTGCAATCCTAGTCTCTGATAAAACAGACTTTAAACCATCAAAGATCAAAAGAGACAAAGAAGGCCATTACATAATGGTAAAGAGATCAATTCAACAGGAAGAGCTAACTCTCCTAAATATCTATGCACCCACTACAGGAGCACCCAGATTCATAAAGCAAGTCCTTAGAGATTTACAAAGAGACTTAGACTCCCATACAATAATAATGGGAGACTTCAACACTCCACTGTCAACATTAGACAGATCAAGGAGACAGAAAGTTAACAAGGATATCCAGGAATGAACTCATCTCTGCACTAAGCGGACCTAATAGACATCTATAGAACTCTCCACCCCAAATCACAGAATATACATTCTTCTCAGCACCACATCGCACTTATTCCAAAATTGACCACATAATTGGAGTAAAGCGATCCTCAGCAAATATAAAAGAACAGAAATTATAACAAACTGTCTCTCAGACCACAGTGCAATCAAACTAGAACTCAGGACTAAGAAACTCAATCAACATCGTTGAACTACATGGAAACTGAACAACCTGCTCCTGAATGACTGCTGGGTACATAATGAGATGAAAGCAGAAAAAAAGATGTTCTTTGAAACCAATGAGAACAAAGATACAACATAACAGAATCTCTGGGACACATTGAAAGCAGTGTGTAGAGGGAAATTTATAGCACTAAATGCCCACAAGAGAAAGCTGGAAAGATCTAAAATGACACTCTAACATCACAATTAAAGGAACTAGAGAGGCAAGAGCAAACACATTCAAAAGCTAGCAGAAGGCAAGAAATAACTAAGATCAGAGCAGAACTGAAGGAGATAGAGACACACAAAACCCTCCAAAAAATCAATGATCCAGGAGTTGTTTTTTGAAAAGATCAACAAAATTGACAGACCACTAGCAAGACTAATAAAGAAGAAAAGAGAGAGGAATCAAATAGATGCAATAAAATAGATAAGGGGATATCACCACTGACCCCACAGAAATACAAACAACCATCAGAGAATACTATAAATGCCTCTATGCAAATCAACTAGAAAATCTAAAAGAAATGCAAAATTTCCTGGACACTTACACTCTCCCAAGACTCAACCAGGAAGAAGTTGAATCCCTGAATAGACCAATAGCAGGCTCTGAAATTGAGGCAACAATTAATAGCTTACCCACCAAAAAAGTCCAGGACCAGATGGATTCACTGCTGAATTCTACCAGAGGTACAAGGAGGAACTGGTACCAGTCCTTCTGAAACTATTCCAATCAATAGAAAAAGAGGGAATCCTCCCTAACTCATTTTATGAGGCCACATCATCCTGATACCAAAGCCTGGCAGAGACACAACAAAAAAGAGAATTTTAGACCAATATCCCTGATGAACATCGATGCAAAAATTCTCAATAAAATACTCGCAAACTGGATTCAGCAGCATATCAAAAAGCTTATCCACCATGATCAAGTGGGCTTCATCCCTGGGATGCAAGACTGGTTCAGCATTCGCAAATCAATAAACGTAATCCAGCATATAAACAGAACCAAAGACTAGAACCACATGATTATCTCAATAGATGCAGAAAAGGCTTTTGACAAAATTCAACAGCCCTTCATGCTAAAAACACTCAATAATTCGGTATTGATGGAACGTACCTCAAAATAATAAGAGCTATTTATGACAAACCCACAGCTAATATCATACTGAATGGGCAAAAACTGGAAACATTCCCTTTGAAAACTGGCACAAGACAGGGATGCCCTCTCTCACCACTCCTATTCAACATAGTGTTGGAAGTTCTGGCTAGGTCAATCAGGCAGGAGAAAGAAATCAAGTGTGTCCAGTTAGGAAAAGAAGAAGTCAAATTGTCCCTGTTTGCAGATGACATGATTGTATATTTAGAAAACCCCATTGTCTCAGCCCAAAATCTCCTTAAGCTGATAAGCTACTTCAGCAAAGTCTCAGGATACAAAATTAATGTGCAAAAATCACAAGCATTCTTATACACCAGTAACAGACAAGCAGAGAGCCAAATCAGGATGAACTTCCATTCACAATTGCTTCAAAGAGAATAAAATACCTAGGAATCCAGCTTACAAGGGATGGAAAGGACCTCTTCAAGGAGAACTACAAACCACTGCTCAGTGAAATCAAAGAGGACACAAAAAATGGAAGAACATACCATGCTCATGGATAGGAAGAATCAATATCGTGAAAATGGCCATACTGCCCAAGGTTATTTATAGATTCATTGCCATTCCCATCAAGCTACCAATGACTTTTCTCACAGAATTGGAAAAAACTGCTTTAAATTTCATATGGAACCAAAAAAGAGCCCGCATTGTCAAGACAATCCTAGGTCAAAAGGACAAAGCTGGAGGCATCACGCTACCTGACTTCAAACTATACTACAAGGCTACAGTAACCAAAACAGCATGGTACTGGTACCAAAACAGAGATATAGACCAATGGAACAGAACAGATTCCTCAGAAATAATACCACACATCTACAGCCATCTGATCTTTGACAAACCTGAGAGAAACAAGAAATGGGGAAAGGATTCCCTATTCAATAAATGGTGCTGGGAAAATTGGCTAGCCATAAGTAGAAAGCTGAAACTGGATCCTTTCCTTACCCCTTATACGAAATTAATTCAAGATGGATTAGAGACTTAAATGTTAGACCTAATACCATAAAACCCTAGAAGAAAATCTAGGTAGTACCATTCAGGACATAGGCATGGGCAATGGACTTCATGTCTAAAACACCAAAAGCAACAGCAGCAAAAGCCAAAATTGACAAATGGGATCTAATTAAACTAAAGAGCTTTTGGACAGCAAAAGAAACTACCATCAGAGTGAACAGGCAACCTACAGAATGGGAGAAAATTTTTGCAACCTATTCATCTGACAAAGGGCTAATATCCAGAATCTACAAAGAACTCAAACAAATATACAAGAAAAAAACAAACAACCCCATCAAAAAGTGGGCAAAGGATATGAACAGACATTTCTCAAAAGAAGACATTCATACAGCCAACAGACACATGAAAAAATGCTCATCATCACTGGCCATCAGAGAAATGCAAATCAAAACCACAATGAGATACCATCTCACACCAGTCAGAATGGCAATCGTTAAGAAGTCAGGTACACAAGTTGTTGGAGGATGTGGAGAAATAGAACACTTTTACACTGTTGGTGGGATTGTAAACTAGTTCAACCATTATGGAAAAGTATGGCGATTCCTCAAGGATCTAGAACTAGATGTACCATATGACCCAGCCATCCCTACTGGGTATATACCCAAAGGATTATAAATTATTCTACTACAAAGACACATGCACACGTATGTTTATGTGTCACTATTCACAATAGCAAAGACTTGGAATCACCCAAATGTCCATCTGTGACAGACTGGATTAAGAAAATGTGGCACATTACACCATGGAATACTATGCAGCATCAAAAAGGATGAGTTTGCGTCCTTTGTAGGGACATGGATGCAGCTGGAAACCATCATTCTTAGCAAACTATCAAAGAACAGAAAACCAAACACGCATGTTCTCACTCATAGGTGGGAACTGAACAATGAGATCACTCGGACTCGGGAAGGGGAACATCACACACTGGGGCCTCATGGGGAGGGGGGAGGAGGGAGGGATTGCATTGGGAGGTATACATGATATAAATGATGAATTGATGGGTGCTGACGAGTAGATGTGTGTAGCACACCAACATGGCATAAGTGTACATATGTAACAAACCTGCACGTTATGCACATGTACTCTAGAACTTAAAGTATAATAAAAAAAAAAGAAAGAAGAAGAAGAAGAAGAGAAGAAGAAGAAGAAGAAGAAGAAGAACCCTACAGACTTCACAAAAAATTCTAAGAACTGTCAATGAATTCAGTAAACTTTCAGGGCACTAATCAACATACAAAAATCAATTGTATTTCTATGCTGCAATAATGAACTAGCTGAAAAATAAATCAAGAAAGCAATCCCATTTACAATAACTATGAAAAAAAACCCTAGGAATAAATTTAACTAAGGAGGTGAAAGACCATGCAGAGAAAACTGCTGGAATAAATTGAAAAGGACCCAAATAAATAGAAAGACATCCCATGTTTATGAATCAAAAGCATTAATATTGTTAAAATAGCCATATTACCCAAAGCAGTCTACAGATTCAATGCAATGTCTATCAAAATGCCAATGACGTTCTTCATAGAAATAGAAAAACAATCCTAAAATTTGTATGGAACCACAAAAGACCCCAAATAGCTACAACAAATCTGAGCAAAAAGAATGAAGCTGGAGGTATCACACTATCTGACTTCAAAAATGTACAATGAAGCTATAGTAACCAAAACAGCATACTACTAGCATACAAACAGACACATAGACCAATGGAACAGAATAGAGATCCCAGAAATTAGTCCATACATTTACAGCCAACTGATTTTTGAAAAAGATGCCAAGAACATACATTGGGGAAAAAAACATCCTTTTCAATAAACGTTTTAGGAAAACTGGGTATCTATATGCAAAAGAATAAAACTAGGTCCATATCTCTCACCATATACAAAAATCAACTCAAAATGGATTAAATATTGAAGCATAAGACCAGAAATGATAAAACTACTGTAAGAAAACATTGGCGAAAAGTTGCAGGACATTAGTCTGGACAACGATTTTATGGCTAAAACTTCAAAAGCACACATAGTAAAAACAAAAATGAACAAATGGGACTATACTAGACTTAAAAGCTTCTCTTTAGGAAAGGAAACATTTAAACAGAGTGAAGAAATAACCTCTTGAATGGGAGAAAATATTGGCAAACTATTCATCTGACAAGGCACTAATATTCAGAATATAGAAGGAACTCAAATAACTCAAAGGCAAAACAATTAGAAAATAAACCCATTAAAGGGCCAGGGGTGGCGGCTCATGCCTGTAATCCAGCACTTTGGGAGGCTGAGACGGGTAGATCATGAGGTCAGGAGATCGAGACCATCCTGGCTAACACGGTGAAACCCCGTCTCTACTAAAAATACAGAAAAATTACCCGGGTGTGGTGGCGGGTCCTGTAGTCCCAGCTACTCGGGAGGCTGATGCAGGAGAATGGCATGAATCCGGGAGGTGGAGCTTGCAGTGAGCTGAGATCGCGCCACTGCAGTAGAGCCTGGGCGAGAGAGTGAGACTCCGTTTCAAAAAAAAAAAAAAAAAAAGGAAAGAAAGAAAGAAAATAAACCCATTAAAAAGTGGGCAAATTGGTTGGGCATGTTGGCTTGTGCCTGTGATTCCAGCATTTTGGGAGGCTGAGGTGGGCAGATCACTTGAGGCCAGGAGTTCAAGATCAGCCTGGGCAACATGGTGAATCCCCACCTCTACAAAAAATTCAAAAATGAGCCAGGTGTGATCACAAATGCCTGTAATCCCAGCTACTCTGAGAGGCTGAGGCACAAGAATCGCTTGAACTTGGGAGGCGGATGTTGTAGTGAGCTGAGATCATACCACCTCACTCCAGCCTGGGTGACAGAGTGATACTCTATCTCAAAAAATATATATATAGAAAATTATTTTTTAAAAAGGTGGGCAAAGGATCTGAATAGACGTTTCTTTTTGTTTTGTTTTGTTGTTGTTGTTGTTGTTGTTGTTGTTTAGAGATGGAGTTTCACTCTATTGCCGAGGCCGGAGTGCAGTGGGGCAATCTCAGCTCACTGTAACCTCTGCCTCCCCGGTTCAAGTGATTCTCCTGCCTCAGCCTCCCGAGTAGCTGGAACTTCAGGCGCCTGCCACCATGCCTGGATAATTTTCTTCTTTCTTTTTTTTCTTTCTTTCTTTCTTTCTTTCTTTCTTTTTTTTTTTTTTTTTGTATTTTTGGTAGACACGGGGCTTCACCGTGTTAGCCAGGATGGTTTCGATCTCCTGACCTCGTCATCCACCCTCCTCGACCTCCCAAAGTGCTGGGATTATAGGCGTGAGCTATCGCACCTAGCCCCTGAATAGACATTTCTCCATAGAAAACATACAAATGGACGACAGGTATTTGAAAAAAACGGCCAACTTCACTAGTCATCAGATAAATGAAAATTAAAACAACAATGAGATTATCATCTCATTCCATTTAGAATGGCTATTATCAAAAAGACAATAAATAACAAGTGCTAGTGAGAATGTAGAATAAAAGAAGCCATGCTTACTCATGGTGGGAATTTAAATTATCATATCCACTATGAAAAACAGTATGGAGCTTCCTCAACAAACTAAAATTATAACTGCCGTATGGTCAAGCATTCTACTACTGGGTATTTATTTTAAAGAAATCAATATACCAAAGGCATACATACCATCACTGTCATGTGTATTGCAATTCTATTCACAATAGTCAAAATATGAACTCAACGTAAGTGTCTCTCAATGAATGAATGGATAAAGAATATGTTGAATATACCCACATTGGAATACAATAAAAAATGAAATTGCATCATTTGCAGCCATTTGGATGGAACCGGATGTTCTCACTTAAGTGGGAGCTTAAAAAGTTTGTTTCATGGAGATAAAGAGTAGAATGAAAGTTACCGAGTCTGGGAAGCATAGGCGTGGGGACGGGGGCATGAAGAGAAGTTGGTTAATAGGTACAAACACACAGTTAGATAGAAAGAGTAAATTCTAGTGTTCGATAGCACAGTAGGGTAACTATACTTAGCAATAATTTATTGTGTATTTCAAAATAGCTAGAAGAAAAAATTTGGAATATTCCCAACACAAAGAATAATAAATGTTTGAGGTGATGGATATCTTAATTAATTTGATTTGATCATTATACATTGTATGTATGTATCAAAATATCACATTTACCCAATGGATATGTAAAATTATTATGTATCAATTTTTTAAAAATCTAAAAGTTAAAATTAAAAACAATAAAAAGTTTTGTCTCTTATTGATTATCTCCAAGGATGGGAATCGCACTTTTTGTTGACATTGTCCATTTGAGTATTGGAATTTCTCATCTATGAGTAAGATATCCAAACTTTGAGTAGGAGAGAGTCAAATACAAAAAAAAAAAAAAGTATACAACAGACTAACATTGATTCAGTAGCTAATGGTTTTATATTTGTTCAGTATGAATCCTTCTAATTAATATTACCAGAACTAAATTTCTCCATTTAATCTACAAAGATAATAATGTTTTTATAGGGAACAGTAGGACTTTTTAAAATATTCTATCACTCTCTAATATAAGCTATTTCTGCCAGCCAGGGCAAATTGGTTTATCCCTACTCCAACTTGAAATTAAACTTTTTAAAGAATATTTAAATGTATTTATTTTTAACTTTAATTGACAGTTAAAGTGCCCCCAGGCCTTTTGAGCCTCTGGTAACTTTCACTCTACTCTCTACCTCCATGAGAGAAACTTTTTAAGCTCCAACATAGGTGAGAACATCCAGATTCATCCATGTGACTGGAAATGACACGATTTCATTTTTGTGTTTACTATGAACAGCATGATGTTCTAAAACATATATAAATTGTGGCATTGTTAAATCTAGCTAATTAACACATGAATTACCTCACATAGTTTCATTTTTGTGATGAGAATATTTCTCCACTCTCTTAGCATTTTTCAATACAATCTAGCATTATTAACTATAGTTACTGTGTTGTACAGTATATCTTTTGAATTTATTCCTCCTATTTACTGTAATTTTTTATCTTTTTACCAACATCTCCCCAACCTCCCAAAAATACCCAGCCTCTCTCCAAATCAGTTATTTTCACGTCAGTGCACTGAACCATCCTCCCCTTTAATAAAAAGAAGTATTTTTTTAATCTAAATCCACCTCTGCCCCACTCCAACTTTTGCACAAGTCAAAGTATATGATTTACCCTACATCTGACCCAGCTGTTCTAGTCTTAGCATTTACTCTATACCCTGGATACTGCAGTGAACAAGGCATAGGATAAGGTGCCTCCTTTTTGAGATAAATTAAGCACTGAAGTATACAAAAATCTGTGAGAATCTGGAAGAAAGAGAGAAGACTACAGACTAAAGTAACAAGAAAGATTTTGTAAAAGAAATACCATTCAACCTAGGCCTCAAAAGATGGCCCCGGAAAAATTTAGAAGTTGAAAATACCAGGATAAGCCACTTTAGTAGAAGGAACAGCTAGAACTATGGTATGGATATGTTTGGAAAAAGGAAAGGATGTATTGAGGAACTGCACCATTAGACTTCTATGACCAGAACAAAAACTTATGAAAAGAGCAGTGAAAGGTGAAGCTAGAGACATATGCAAGTACCAAATAATGGAGGACCTTGTAGACCACTCTAAGGAGCTGAGACTTTTCTTTGTAGATAATAGGGAGCCATTGAAAAAATGTAGCAAAATGACATGATCAGTTTAATTATTTAGCAAAGAGTAAGAAAACAAACAATAATTCTTTAGAACTGTCATTTGACATGGTAGAAAAAATTGTTTTGTCAGGGACCCTCATGGTTGCTACCACATTTTCAATATCTACTGACATCTTATAAAATGAGTATGTAATTCAGAGAAGAATCAATAAGAATCAGAAAAAACATAAGAATAACAAACTTACTGAAAACTTGTCATGTGCCAGACATAATCTATCAGTTATATTGCTAATATTCCCATTTATAGATAATAAAATTGGGTTTCTTAGAGTTTAAAAAATTTGCCCAGGGTCAGTTAAGTAGTAGAGCTTGGATTTGAACTTACACAGATTAACTGAGAGGCCTTCTAAAGCAATTTGCTCAACTCTCTTACTGTCAAATGATGAAACTGAAGATCAGGAGATCATGAACATCTTGCTCAATGTCACAGAATTTATTAGTAAAAGCGTCTGGGTAGAACATAGGCCTCCTGATTCCCAATTCAGTGTTCATTTTATTGTACTATGCTACTCTTCCAGTAAAGTGAAATCTGCCTCTCTCAATATTAGAACTGGAGTTTTTCAGGAAAGCCTATTCAAATGCAAAATCGCTAAAATCCAAATAACATAGCAAGTCAAAAATTTCACACTTAGGCCCCCTTTTCTGTGTGTGTTTTATGTCTGGCTGGAACAGCCTACAGAGATGCAGGTGAAAGACTCAAAGTTTGGTAATAAAAGAATATCTCCAGACAGAGATTTCCCATCATCAATCTCAGGTGAATTTCCTTCTTTCTTATCCCCTGAGAATAAGGCTGTTCCAAACATATGACTTTCATTCTCTGTAAAGTCCAAAGCAGCTGCTTGTTTGCTGTGGATTACGACTCCAGGTGTTAAACTCAATCAATTTCAAAGGACATTTTTAGGCCAGAATTTATGGAACAGTGTTTATTCCAGTTCAATCTCCTGTGTGACCATTGCAAAACACAACAATTTTTTGTTTTATAAATAGAAGATGAGGAATTATCTTAGCTCTTTCATCTTCTCTTGCTAAAGCATAGGTGAGTAGCTATCTATCTTTCTTCTACAGCTGTCACTCTCTTGACTATTCAAGATTTGAAGGTAACTGCAGCCTTAGAAGAGAGAAAACTTTATCTCAAGAGTTTCTCACTATGGCGATCCTTTTTAAACATTGATAAACACTGAATAATGGGCTGCTTGTGAAAAATTGAAATACTTTGGCTTCATCCCAATATTCTGAATTAGTCAATCAGGGATTGGAGTCAGAAATCATTGTTCATAAGTACAATCTGTGATTCTATTATGCATCCAAGTTTGAAAACTACTGGTCTATGGTTTGCATGTTGAAGAGTATGTTGCAGTAATTCTGAAGGTATTGTGATTAGAGTTGTGATAGACATTGATGCATATATGTTGGATTTGGGAATGTCTTCTCTAAATTCACTGTTAAATGTCTCATATTCTTTCACTTGACTTGATCTGCACTGGATTGCCCCTCATTGGCTCGGCCAGGACAATCAGTTGGGCTCAGCACAGGTAGGTGCAAGCAGTAGGTTGCCAATATCTCTAACTTGCCACTCATTTCCATCTGTACCAGGGATATATAAAGATTGATTCAGCATTAAAGAAAACTTGCCGACCCAGTTTTATACCTAAAGTAATCAAATCTTGCAGGAGAAAGATGAGAGAAGTCTGAAATATTGAGTTTTACCTGTTTCCTCTAAGGCTGTTATGCAGATAGATGCAAATATGTGTGTAAACATGACAGAATAGCACTTTCCATTAATTCAGAGTGAAGCTGAAAAGCCTCCAAGCTGGATTGTTTCTCATACTTTAATGTGCATATAATCATCTGGAGATCTAAGTCCCTATGCCAGAGCTTCTAAAAGATAATCTGCAATTTAACTAAGATCTCCAGGTCTGAACCAGTGGTTCTTTAAATGTGGTCCCAAGAACAACGTTAGCATCACCCAAGTACATATCAAAAACTCACTTTCTTGGGGGCCCACCTCAGACCTTATGAATGAAAAACTCTAGAGATAAAGCACAGAAATCTGTGTTTAAAAATCCATCCAGGCGATTCTGATGCCTACTCAAATGTGAGAACTGCTATAGGCCATTTCTCTGCCTTCAGACAATATTGGCTTCCACTCAGCCATAGAAGACTGGAGTAGAAGATGGGGAGGCTTTCAGAGATTCCACTATTCATTCAAGAAAGCTCTCCCTCTGTTTTTACTGAAAACCTTTATGCTGCTTTCTCTGCACCCAGAGTCCTCATTCTCATTGGCAACCTTTTTCAAATCTTCTTTGTTACAAGAAAACCTTCAGAGACTTGGCAAGGACTTCTTAAAATCCCCTATGGAGTGCCTATTTTCTGAGACTCAGTCTCTTAGTCATAACCATCTGTAAGGAACGTGGCTGTGGTGCAGCCATGCAGGCATAGGCTGAAGTAAACATCTTGCATGACTCAGCAGGATTGGAGTGCAGGTGCACAATTCCATGCATTATCTAATCAACAGCTATGTAGCCATAACATGGGAGGATCATCACCTGGCTCTAAGCCACTATTTTTTGTGAGGCATATAAATGCAACACTGACACTGAAAGGGCTGCTGAATAAAGCCATGTTTCATCTACCTGCTGTCTCTCAAGTGTTCTTCCAGCTAGCTGCCCCCTTCCCCCATCCACCCACTCCCCTCAGACCTCAGCTGGGGATCAAACCTGACATTTGGTATAGCCGTCAGGATGAGATGAGTGGGTTTTCAGCCCCGGAGGCTCCCGAATCAGCTATGTGGCTGCAGCATGGGCTGTGGTACCTGGTGGCAGAGGTGCTGCTTGGATGGGCCCCAGTGGGAACATGGGAGGCAATGGAAGGTTCTCCCAGGAGTATGGGAAAGGCACTGAAGCAGCTGGAAGCACACAGCACCAAGAAGAAATGCACCTCTGCTGGCAGAGTCAGATGGGCATTTCTGACTGTGCTTCAGGAAGTACATGCTCAGTTCCTGTGGGACACTGCACAGGTAAGGGACCTCCAGGCACAAGCTGCATGCCTGGGCACCCAAATGCACAGCTTGGAGCAAAACTTGGGGATGAAGGACCTCCAGGCACAAGCAGGGTACTTATAGGCCCAGATAAACAGCCCGGAACAGGAGTTAGAAACAGCTCTCAGTGCTACCTTGAGCCTATCCTCCTGACCAGACACTCCCATTGGGTCTGATGCCAAGGAGGAGGAGGTTCCTCTGCTGAGAGCTCACCCCACAATCCATCAGAAGGTAGAACATGAGCAGCCAATGGGACTCCAGGGGAGAGCCCAGGGACTGCCCCCACCCCCAACATGGTGTAACACACCTCTCATAGTGCTTATACCCCCACGGAGTTGCGGGAGTTAGGCAAGCAGTACCGACAGCATCTGGAGAAGCCCTTTCCTGCCTGGTTACTTTGCCTTTGGGATGAAGGAACTGATAGCATTTTCTGCTCCATGTCTGAGATGGAGAAGCTGGCTTCTATCATAACTCACCTCTTCCTTCATCAGCGGCTGCAGCTGTGCCAACAGTTAGCACAGAGGCAAGGTGACCACACTTGTATTGAGCGGCTGATGGCAACCATATGGAAGTGTGGAATGATGCTGGATAAATAGCAGAATCTGTGAGTAAATGGAAATCATATACTGAGTTGGTGCAGATATTCCAGGAGATGGATATGCAGCAGGCCATGTTTGATTTGAATACCCAGGGGTCAGATGATGAACGCTTTACCTCCCACATGAGGGATCTTGTGTTGGGCTCAGTGGCCCCCACCCAATGCTTTTGGCTCTCTGGCCACTGTCCCCACCCTGTATGTGGGGCACCACGTACATGAAGTGACTACATCTATGGCAGCCCTCAGGAAGGCAGAAAGCCATTGGTGGGACCAGGGAATCTGTACCATAAAGAAGGGGAAGGTGCCCCCTCCTCAGGTAACCATCCCTTGAGATAAAAGAGGATCCCAAGGTAACTTGCATGCAGATGTGGTTTGATTTAATTGCAGCTGGGGTTTCATGAAAGAACATTCACAGGCAATGCAACAGAATGCTGTTGGCTCCTTGGAGGCAATTGTCCCCGGAGCTACAATTCCAGAAAATGCTCAAGAAGGGGCAAAACAATGTTGTTCAACCTAATCCTGCCCAGATGCTTCAGCTCAAGGACTATTTGCAGATGGGCAGAAATATGGGGCCTTTCCTGTTTAATTAGGGAACTGGCTAGGTGCCCGGCTTTGGAGGATGCCAGCCAACCAGAGGCCACCTGTGAAACTGCGATCCACTGGTACCCCACTAATATACAGCAGGGTCCTTGTGCTGGTAGATACTGGTGCAGACTGCAGTCCGGTTTATAGGAATCTAGTTTATAGAGAAGCAATAAGTTCCCGGATTAGTCTCTGGGAAAAGCTGCATTAATTGATGGTTATGGGGGTCAGTCGGTGAAGGTGGAACCTGTGTCTCTGCATCTTGACCTTGGATGCTTGGCTCCCCACCTATACACTGTGTTTGTCTCTTCCATACCTAAATATATTCTGGGGGTGGATATTTGGCATGATCTGGACTAACACACCATGGCCAGAGAATTCAGACTCTGAGTTCATGTAATAAAGCCAGTGATGCATGAATATACACACCATCAACCCCAAGTTCTGCCACAATTCCAACAGGTTACCTCCACTCATCAATACATTTTGCCAGGGGGGCATACAGAGATAACTAAGACTATTAAGAAGTTAGAGGAGGTGCAAATAGTGTGTGGCACCCATAGCCCATACCATTTCCCAGTATGGCCAGTCAGAAAGCCTGATCGTACTTGGCACATGACAGTAGATTATCGGGAGCTGAATGAAGCAACACCCCTTTGCATGTAGCTGTACCTTCCATCATGGATTTGATGGAACACTTAACAACAGAACAGGGACAGTACCACTTTGTGGTGGACTTAGCTAATGCATTCTTCTCCAATCACATTGCCCCAGAGAGCCAGGAACAGTTCACCTTCACTTGGGAAGGATCACAATGGACTTTGACCATGCTGACACAGGGCTATGTGCATAACCCCACCATTTGTCATGGTTTTGTTGCCATGGACTTAGCCACCTGGAAGTGTCAAAAAGAGGTCAGTCTGTTTCATTATATTGATGATATTATGATTCTCTTGCAGATTTAGAAGTGGCAAGGCCTATCTTGCAGCAATAATTGGCAGCATGCGGTTGGACACCAATGAATCCAAGGTCCAAGGACCTGGATTGTCTGCCAAATTATTCAGAGTTATGTGGTCGGGTAAGACAAAGGCCCTACCAGAGGCCATCATTGATAAAATCCAGGCATACCCCTGACCCACCACGGTGAGGCAGCTGCAGACTTTTGTGGGCTTCTTGGGGTATTGATAGGCATTAGTGCCCCATTTGGCTCAAATGATAAAACCATTGTACCAGTTAACAAAACAAGGGGCTACCTGGAATTGGGTTGATGAGGCTGAAACAGCCTTTCCGGCCACCAAGCAGGCTATTGAGCAGGCATGGGCCTTACAAGTGATTGATCAGGGGCGCCCATTTGAATTTGATGTACATGTGACTACAGATGGTTTTGGCTGGGGCCTATGGCAGTGCATGGAACATTTTAGAATGCCAGTAGGCTTTTGTCCAACCTACAGAAGACAGCTAAGCTAAGGTAATAATTGTTAGAGAAGCAATTAGCTGCTGCATATGCTGTTCTTCAGGCCTGTGAGAACCTGACAGGATAACCTACAGTTGTCATGCAGATGACTTATCCATTAGAGGAGTGGGTAAGTTCATGGGTAACAACCCTCAGACAGGGAGAGTGCAGACATCCATTTTAGCAAAGCGGGGTGCCTACTTAGAGTAGCAGAGAACACTGAATACAACTCCCTTAGCAGCATATTTACAAGAAGTCTTGGGACCTGTAGCCCTAATGCAGGGTAAGGTCATGGGGCCTGAGGCACCCCTAGATGTTGAGCCATCATCATTTAAGGAAGGGTGCCCTCCCATTCCTGAAGGGTATGGTATACAGATGGGTCCAGTCAAGTTACTACTGCTGACTGGACTGCTATAACAGTCTAGCCTAGCACTCACACCATATAGTTTGATACCAGATGTGGACAAAGCAGCCAATGGGCTGAATTCAGAGTGGTGTGGATGGTGATTACCAAGGAGGAGTCACCTATGGTAATCTGTACTGATAGCTGGGCAGTCTATCGAGGGTTAACCTGGTAGTTGACTACCTGGAAGTTACAGAATTGGCTTGTAGGCCATTGGCCCATTTGGAGCCAAACCATGTGGCAAGACATCTGGGAAATGGGTCATCATGTGTCAGGCCATATGCCTTTGGCCACCCCCAGTAATGATGAGGCAGATTCCTTGACCAAAGTTCAATGGTTAGAGTTGGCACCTACATGAGATGTGGCTTTGTGGTTACACAGAAAACTGAGACATGGGGGGAGAGTAAACTGATGCAACAGGTCAGTGGGTGCTGAGGTTTGTCTTTGCCCTTGCAGGACATTTTGGAGGCCTACCAGAAGTGCCCAGCATGCACTCAGGCATACCCCAGATGTAGACAACTGCCCAGTGTAACACAACAAATGATGGTAGGGCAGATGCCCTTGACGAGATGGCAAATAGATTACATTGGGCCACTGCCAAATTTGCAGGGCTACACACATGCACTGATGGCTGTACACATGGCCACCAGCTTGTTCTTCACCTACCCTGCAGGGTGGCTGACCAGCAACACACTATTCAAACCTTGCAGCATGTATATGCCTTATACAGCCATTCCCTGGCCATTGAAAGTGATAGGGGAACACTTTTTACTGGACAGCAGGTGCAACAATTGGCACAGCAGATGGACATACAATAGGGGTTTCATGTTTCTTATAACCCACAAATCACTGGCATGATTGAGCAGCATAACGGATCCTGAAGAATGTGTTACATTTGCATGTTACTCCCCCATCTTTGCTGGGATGGAGTTCCAGGTTGGACTTGGTGCTTCAAATCTTGAATGAACAGCCACAAAAAGGCAGCCCAGTCCCAGTGGAGGCACTGTTACACCAGGCCACTGCCCTCATCCAGCACAGATACACACCAAGGATGACCTCCTCCTACCAGGTATGGGGACAAATCATCATCTGTTGTTGCCTGCCCCAATGCCCAAGAAGACAAGGGAACAGAAAACTTGGTGTTGACCATGGGCCCTCCAAGCTGCCTATTGCAGATGGTTGGTTATCATAGCCCCCTGGGGGGAGGGCCTGCAGTGTGACTTACTCCTTGGGTATTTACTGTGTGGCCTCCATGATTGACCATTCATAGGGGAACAGCCAGGAAAAGGACCCTCCCCTGGGGGACATAGGTACAGTCTGTGTGACCCAGCTCCCCTGTGACTTTAGCATGAGTACAAGACACAAAATAAACATGGAGAACTGATAAGATGTGGTGCCATCACCTAGAGAAGAAGCCATTGGTGACAGCATAGTTACCCAGAAATGAAAAGTGGGCTCGTATTTTGCCTGAGGGATGTGATTTACCCATGTTAGTACCTGTGCCTGCTTTGCCATTTTGGCCATAGGTTGACATGCTCCAACAGCATCATGGACGAGGCCCACACCTCTACTGAGGTGACCAATGTCTCCAACTGTTGGATCTGCACCTCCTTTCAGCAGCAGCTGCAGATGGCTTGCCCTGGCACATACATCCAGCTTCTGTGCAGAACTGGACATGGCTAGAGACTTGGGGTCCCACAGACAATGGATGGGATGCAACACGATGTGCTTTGGATAGGGGGTGTTGCAAAACCCATGGCAAGCCTACTTCCTGGCTGACTCATAGTGTCCATGATGGATGATGCTGGCTAATGGGAGAAAACATGGTGCCCCCATTGCAGGAACCACAATGTATAGAGCAACACTGGGGTAAAGTCAATGTCAGATGGTTGCCCACTGAGGCCTGTGCAAACAACACGTGTCACAACACCAAGGCTGTAGTGGAACAAGTAGTCTTACCAAGGCCGGTGTCCAGTGGACTTTGTGCCCTCTGGGAGTTTGTGGGTCTGTGGGGACATAGGGTGGTCATATCTGCCTGTCAATTGGACTAAATGTTGTACCTGGGGGTGGCCTTATGTGCTTCCCACATTGTCTAGTTGCTCTCATAACTGGGAGACATTGGATTCCTAGGTTTTGTGAGTGTGGCCGGGTCCCTGATGGTTCTACTCTTTAGCAATAACTATGCTTGGAGCAGGTGTAATCACTGTAGAAATGCAGGTTGCAGCCCTTGCAGAGCACACAGCTCAGGCCCTGAATTGCACCCATGTTATCCTCCTTTTGCTTACTGATGAGGTTGATCACATTAGGAAGGTGGTGCTGCAAAACTGGATGGCCTTAGACATAGTCACCACTGCCCAAGGTGGCACTGTGCCCTTGTAGGGACACAATATTGTACATTTATCCCTGACAACCACCAGAACATAACGAAAGCTTTACAGGGGGTGTCATGGTAAATTAAGGTGATTGAATGCTTTACTGATGACCCCTGAAGAGATGGTGGGCGTCCCTGGGCTCTGGCCTATGTTGGCCATAGTAGCATAGCATAATCATAGTAGCATAGCAGGAATATCAGTGGTATGTTGTTCCTCTCTGTATTGTCGCTGTGGCCTATGGGTTCAGGGTGCTGCCCTGTGGGCACGGGTCACCACTAAAAGTACCTCTTCAGCGTAGGGGATGTAGTGTAAGGAACATTGCTCTGCTGCAGCCAGGCAGGCATAGGCTGAGGTAAACATTCTGCATGACTCAGTGGGATTGGAGCTCAGTTGCACAATTCCATGCGTTATGTAATCACAGCTATGTAGCCATAACATAGGAGGCTCAACACCTGGCTCTAAGCCACTATTGTTTGTGAGGTGTATAGATGCAACATTGACACTGTGAAAGAGCTGCTGAGTAAAGCCATGTCTCATCTCCCTGCTGTCTCTCAAGTGTTCTTCCAGTGCCCTGACTCCTCCACCGACTCCCCTCAGACCTCAGCTGGGGCTTGAAGCTGACACTACTCAAAATAAAATTCCAAAATTTTCAGCATTGGAAAGTTACCATGAGTTTATAGTTTCATTAATGTGCTGATGTGTCCTTTATTTAAAGATATCTTTACTCATATTATCTCACTTCACCTTCTAAAGGAGTTCCTTTTATTATTCCCATTTTAATAAGAAACTGAAGTGTAGGAAGGTTAGTAACTTCCCTAAAGCCACCCACAGGATTATAAATCATGCTGCTATAAAGACACGTGCACATGTATGTTTATTGCGCCACTATTCGCAAGAGCAAAGACTTGGAGCCAACCCAAATGTCCATCAATGACAGACTGGATTAAGAAAACGTGGTACATATACACCATGGAATACTATGCAGCCATAAAAAAGGATGAGTTTGTGTCCTTTGTAGGGACATGGATGCAGCTGGAAACCATCAATCTCAGCAAACTATCACAACAACAGAAAACCAAACACCACATGTTCTCACTCATAGGTGGGAACTGAACAATGAGAACACTTGGACACAGGAAGGGGAACATCATACACTGGGGCTTGTTGTGGGGTGGGGGGAGAGGGGAGGGATAGCATTAGGAGATAAACCTAATGTAAATGAGGAGTTAATGGGTGCAGCACACCAACATGGCACATGTATACATATGCAACAAACCTGCACGTTGTCCACATGTACCCTAGAACTTAAAGTATAATAAAAAAAGAAAAAAAAAGCAGCAAAAATACTAAATAAATAAAAATAAAAATAAACTTCAGCCAGTACTAACCATGAAAAAAAAAAAAACAAAAAACAAAAAAAACTTCCCTAAAGCCACAAAGTTAGCAAGCAGCAGAGCCATGATTCAAATAGAAGTATAATTTCAAAGTCTATGCACTTAATCATAAAAGTATGCGTAGCCCCCTTTCCTAACAGAGCCTGCATGTTATGGTTTGGACAGTCGACTACTCCAAATCTCATGTTGAGTTTCAATTCCAAATGCTGGAGGTGGGGCCTAATGGAAGGTGTTTGAATCAGGTGGAGTGGATCCTTCAGGAATTACCTGGTGCCATTCTCATTATAATGAATGAATACTCACTCTATTAGCTCCCACAAGAACTGGTTGTTGAAAAGAGTCTGACACTCTCTACTCTCTCTCTCTTGCTTTCTCTATCATCATGTGATCTGCACATGCCAGCTCCCCTCTGCTTTCCACCATGACTGGAAGCAGCCTGAAATTCTCACCAGAAATAGATGCTAGTGCCATGCTTCTTGTACAGCCTGCAGAACTGTGAACCAAATGAACCTCTTTTTAAAAAAATAAATTCTCCACTTTTAGTTATTCCTTTATAGCAACATGAAAATAAACTAAGATACTATACTAGGGGCAAGAACACAAAAGGATAGGCCCTGGATAGTTAGACATTTTAGGCACAACAGGGAATATGTGTAGTGGCAAGGTTGGCTTGGGGGAAGGAGGTTAGCCACATTTTCAGAGTATGCGCTAGGAGGAAAAAGCACAAACATGTCCTAATAGAGTGTGCTCCACTCAAACCAGGAGAACATGTACAAATGGGACATTCAACAAGAGAGTCTGAGATAATTTACCAGAGACAAGTAAATTTCAAATCTAAACTGATGTTAGAGGACTAGGGATGGTGAAAGTAAAAAGCAGTTGGAAACTTGGAGACAACCAGAATTAATTCTGGAGATAGTGGAGAAAAAGCAAGGGGACAACAACAGGGCTTTTATGAGTCCCCATCATGTGTCCATGTCATCTCATCACACATTATATTTTACTGTTAAATGTAATATTATATATGTAAAATGGCCCTCCAATCAAACTGTAAACCTTTTGATGACAGCAATCATTACTCACACTTCTTCTGTGTTCCCTCATAATACCCAACACTCACAAATTCATTTATTCTTTTATTGATTTCTCAGGCCCTACACTATGTACTGGGGATAAAAACACAAACATGATTCTCAGTCTCATGAAAGTCACAGTTTAAAATAGATTCTGAACTGGAATTAATAAATGGGATCCAGGCATGGGGCTGTCCATAGACCTGAATAATAGGGGGTATGTGATCATGATGCATTTTTCTGTGGGAATCTATAGTTTTTATCAGGCCCTCCAATTGGATTTAGAGCTTATAAGCAAGGATGGGGGAGAACAGACATGTAGATAAATAATTCAATGTAACTCCTAAGCGTTTGAGTGGGAGCAGGTCATGGAAACATGGAAAGCTTCACAGAAGAGGTGATATTCGACCACTTCAGCCAAGCAGGTGGAAAAAGCATGCCAGGGATAGGGATAGGACATGCAGAGGTATAAAAGGATAAAAGAGCATACTGCCTTTGGGAAACAACAAATAGTTTGATATGGCAGGCACATGAGACCAGAGGCAGCATGCCAACCCCAGACTGACACTCTCCTGTATTCACTCCACTTCTGGAATATCCCCAACTGCTTATAGATTCATCCAGATTGTCCCTACACTGCAATAGCTGCTTAGAAGAGATGACTAGTATGCAGACGTTCCCCACAGAACCTGGCCCTTATCTCAGAATTTTAAAGTGAGAAGCAATAAAAGAAGGTTTGAAAAAGTAGCTTTATTCTCCTACTGCATTTGGATTCCTAGTTTTGGCACTTGGGGAAATCACTAGTGGTAAATGGAATGTCATCAGTTACTTCTCTATTTCTTTTTCACTTTATAGCTAAAAGACTTCTAAGGCCCAGAGCATAGGATGTGGAGCAGTGTGTCTGCTATCATGTAGACTTATCGAGTTGCTAACTTTTCAACTCATTCTGTATAGATGCTCTATACCTATGTCCAATATCCTAACCCATTACTGGCTACACTTGTTTCTTTTCTCCCAGAACTAGCATCTTTGGCACTGTTTTATTCCCCTGCATTTTCTCTTATTTCTCAGGCTGCTTCTGAACTTAAAAGATTTTTTTTCTTGTCTTCTTTTCTTTTTTTTTATTATTATACTTTAAGTTCTAGGGTACATGTGCATAACATGCAGGTGTGTTACATATGTATACTTGTGCCCTGTTGGTGTGCTGCACCCATCAACTCATCAGCACCCATCAACTCGTCATTTACATCAGGTATAACTCCCAATGCAATCCCTCTCCCCTCACCCCTCCCCATGATAGGCCCCGATGTGTGTTGTTCCCCTTCCCGAGTCCAAGTGATCTCATTGTTCAGTTCCCACCTATGAGTGAGAACATGCAGTGTTTGGTTTTCTGTTCTTGTGATAGTTTGCTAAGAATGATGGTTTCCAGCTGTATCCATGTCCCTACAAAGGACACAAACTCATCCTTTTTTATGGCTGCATAGTATTCCATGGTGTATATGTGCCACATTTTCTTAATCCAGTCTGTCACTGATGGACATTGGGGTTGATTCCAAGTCTTTACTATTGTGAATAGTGCCGCAATGAACATACGTGTGCATGTGTCTTTATAGCAGCATGATTTATGATCCTTTGGGTATATACCCAGTCCTGGGATGGCTGGGTCATATGGTACATCTAGTTCTAGATCCTTGAGGAATTGCCATACTGTTTTCCATAATGGTTGAACTAGTTTACAATCCCACCAACAGTGTAAAAGTGTTCCTATTTCTCCAAAAAAAAAAATAATAATAACAATAATGTTGCTATAAACATTAATGTCCAAGTTTTTGCCTCAACATCTGTTTTTAATTCTCTTATGTATATACCTAGGAGTGGAATTGGAGGCCATGTGTTCATTTTTAAATAAAGCTGATATTACCTGTGCAAAACTGATCAAAACAAATAGACAAACAAACCTGTTTTTATGGTATTACCAAATGGCTGCATATGAGCAAGGACCATCAGAGAATATGGACAAATAAAATACTTGAACCTTTAAAAAAAAAAAAGATTTTTTAAAAAATATTTTACACATTCTTTATCCATTATCCCCTTGATAGACATTTAGGATTGTTCCACTTTTTAACTCTTTTGAATAAAGTTGTTCTAAACATTCACACACAAGTCTTTGTGTGGACATGTGTTTTCATTTCTCTTGGGAACATGCATTAAAAATAGAATGGTGGAATTACATGGAAGGTCCATATTTAACTTCATAACAAACTCCCAATACTTTATTTAAAGTGGTTGAAACATTTTTCTTTCTCAGAGATGAGGTTTTGGTCCCACTATGTATCATTTTACACTCTTACAGAAATGAATAATATTTCTCGTAATTCCACATTTTCACTGACAACAGGTGGTGCCAGTCATTTTAGCCATTCTAGTAGATGGATATTGGTATATTATGTTTTAAATTTGCATTTGTCTAATAAAAATGATGGTCAATATGCCTATTGACCATTTATGTATCTTCTTTTGTGAAATGTCTGTTCAAGTGTTTTGCACACTTTGAGCAGGGAAAGAGGCTAGTCTATTTACTATTGAATTTTGGGAGTTCTTTAAAATTCTGGATACAAGTTTTTTTATCAGTTATATTTTGTTAGTTAAAATCCTCCAAAAAATAAATACCAAGATGGAATTAGAAGGTAAGAGAATGATTGGGGAATATGCCCTTGAATGATAAAAGAGAAGGGGCACAAGTAGGAAGAAAGGGCTTCAGACTATAATCAGGTCTGACATCTGACACAAGAAAAAGGAAAGGAAAGAGGATAGAAAGAGTCTCAGGCTGTAGCATGGTCTGAGAGAATCTCAACCAAGCTAATGGAAGCACTGGAACAAAGATTGTCCATTAAAGGAGTTCCACATTAGACATGAATATCCCAGCTCTGGTACCAGAACCATGCACAGTTATAGACTGGTAATATACTGGAGATAGTGTGGCCGTTACTTAAATGCTGAATTGGACCCAGAATGTGTAGCAGCTTTTGGTTTCCAGCTGACTACAATTGTCATAGCAGGTTCTATTTGAAGGAAGATCTGAGAGGAACATTCTCATGACTGTAAAAGTCCATCCTAATGTCACACTAATATTTTCCATCCATGTCCCTGAGAGCAGTTTCTTCCATGGCTCCTATAGGAATCTACTTCTAAGGGAAAGTTTAAAAAGGGGAAATGAGTGGGATGAATTATAACCTTCATTGCTACAGTTGGTCTTCAGGCAACAATTGATACACATCTCCATCTTTTACTCTCCATTGTAAAGTTCCCTCATTCTAATTTATCACTTGTGCACATCTTAGTGATCCACCTAATTCCTGACCTAAACCTTATTCCTGAAGAGCGTGAGTTCCTGAACATATTGTACACTCTCAGGATGGAATTACTGTACATGTCCAGCATAGTTACACTTGTACAAGAGAGTAACAAGAGGTTCAATGGAATACAAAGGTAGTTTCATATTAAAAAATAAATTAATGTAATTTGTGATATTAATAGAATAAGAAAGAAAACACATATTGTCATTTCAAGAGGTGTAAAAAAGCATACAAGGAAATTCGACACCCAATCATGATGAAAATGCAAAAATAATTATGAATGAAAGGGAATTTCATCAACCTGATAAAGGGTTATCTTTAAGAACATACTCAAACTATTCTGAAAAATAGAAGAGAGGGAAACACTTCCGAACTTAATCTATGAGGTCAGTATTACCCTAATACAAAAACCAGACAAAGACACACAAAAAAAACTACAGACAATAACTCTGATGAATGTTGGTGCAAAAATCCTCATAAAAAACTAACAAAAATACACTTAAGACTCTATCAAAAAACTATTCAAACTGATAAACAAATTCAGTGAAGTTTCAGGGTACAAACTCAATGTACAAAAATTCGTAGAACTTTTATATGCCAACAGTGAACAAACTGAAAAGGAAATTAAAAAGTAATCCCATTTACAATAGACACACATAAAATTAAATACCTAGGAATTATCTTAACCGAAGAAGTGAAAGAGCTCTATAATGGAAACTATAAAACAGTAATGAGAGAAATTGAATAGGACACCAAAAATTGGAAAATATTTCATGTCCATGGATTAGAAGAATCAATATTGTTAAAATGTCCATACTACCCAAAACAATCTACAGATTCAATGTAATTTCTATCAAAATACCAATGACATTCTTCACAAAAATAAAAACAAAAAGAATTCTCAAATTTATATGGAACCACAAAAGACCCCAAATAGCCAAAACCATTCTAAGCAAAAGGAGCAAAACTGGAAGAATCACATTACTTGACTTGAAATTATGTTACAGAGATATAGTAACCAAAACAATATGGTACCGACATGAAAACAGACAGACCAATGGAACAAGACAGAGAGCTCAGAAACAAATCCACACAACTACAGTGAACTCATTTTTTGACAAAGGTGCCACAGGCTCTTCAATAAACGGTGCTGGGAAAACTGGATATCCATATGCAGAAAAATAAAACCAGACCCCATCTCTCAAATCAAAATAGATAAAGACTTAAATCTAAGACTTCAAACCGTGAAACTTATACAAGAAAACATTGGGAAAAATCTCCAGAACATGGGTCCGGGCAAAGACGTCTTGAGCAATGCCCCACAAGCACAAGCAACCAAAGGAAACATGAACAAATGAGATCACTTCAAGTTCATAGCTTCTGCACAGGAAAGAATAGAAACAACAAAGTGAAGAAACAACCCACACAATTGGAAAAAAAATTTCCAAATGACCTGATAGGGGATTAATAACCAGAATGCTCAAGGAGCTCAAAGAACTCTAAAACAAACTAATAATCTGATCAAAATCTGAGCAAAAGATTAGAAAAACAAATGGCAAACAGGCATAATGAAAAGATGCTTAACATCATTGATTATCAGAGAAATGCAAATCAGAACTACAATGAAATATCATCTCCTCCCAGTTAAAATGGCTTATGTTCAACATATAGACAATAACAAATGCTGGCAAAGATGTGGAGAAAATGGAATTCTTGTACACTGTTGGTGGGAATGTAATTTAGTACAATCATTACAGATAACAGTTTGGAGGGTTTTTAAGAAACTTAAAATCGAGCTACCATATGATCCAGCAATCTCACTGCTGGGTATATATCAAAAGAAAACAAATCAGTGTATCAAAGAGATCTGCACTCCTATGTTTGTTGCAGCACTGTCTACAATAGCTAAGATTTCGAAGCAACCTAACTGTCAATCAACAGAGAATTGGATAAAGAAAATGTGGTACATATACACAGTGGAGCACTTTTTAGTCATTAAAAAAAGAATGAGGACAAGTCATTTGCAACATCACAGATGAAACTAGAGGTCATTATGTTAAGTGAAACAAGCCAGGCTCAAAAAGACAAACATCACATGTTCTCTCATATTTGTGGGAATTGAAAATCAAAACAATTGAACTCATGGAGATACAGAGTAGAAGGATGGTTACCAGAGACTAGGAAGGGTAGTGGGATACTGAGGGGGAGGTGGAGATGGTTAACGAGTATGAAAAGATAGTTAGAAAGAAGGAAGACCTACTATTTGATAGCACAACAGGGTGCCTAAAGTCAATAATACATTAAAGGTACTTTTTAGAATAACTTGAATAATTCGATTTGTTGAAACTCAATGGATAAATGCTTGAGGTGATGGCTACCCCACTCTTCCTGATGTGCTTATTTTACATTGCATGCCTGTATCAAAACATTTCATGTACCCCATAAACATATACACCTACTATTTACCCACAAAAATAAAAAAATAATTTAAAAGATAGTATTTGTAAGTCTCATGGTAACTTCAAAGCCAAGAACATGCAACAGATACACACAAACACACACACAAAAAAAAAAACAGAAAGCAAGAACTGAATTATATGCCAGACAAGATCACCTTCATTAAAAGGAAGAGAGAAAGGCAAGAAAGAAGAAAGAGAAAACCACAAACAAGCAGAAATCAAATAGCAAAATAGTAAAAGTGAGTTCTTACTTAGCAATAATATTAAATGTAAATGTACTAAACTTTTCTAACAAAAGACACAGAGTGGCTAAATGAATAAAATAGCAAGACTCAATGACCTGTTACATGCAAGAAACACACTTCACATATAAAGACACACATAGAATGAAAATAAATGGATGGAGAAAGATATTCCATGTCATTGGAAATCAAAAAGAAGTGCAGGAGTAACTATACTTAGACAAAATAGATTTCAACACAAAAACTATAAGAAGAGACAAAGACTGTCACTATGTAATAATAAAGGGGTCAATTCCACAAAAGGATATAACAATTTTAGATATATATGCATCCAATATTGGAGCACCCAGATATATGTAAGAAATATTATGACAGCTAAAGAAAGAGAGAGACTCCAATGCAATAGTGGCTAGAGACCTCAATACCCCACTTTCAGCACTGGATAGATCTTCCAGACAGAAAGTCAGGAAAGAACACTTAATCCACATTATAGGCTAAATGGACCTAATGGGTATTTACAGAACATTTCATTTGGCGCTACAGCATACATACTCTTTTACTCAACACATGGATTATTCTCAGTGATAGACTATATTTTAGACCACAAAGCAAGTCTTAAAACATTCAAAATAATTTAAAATAATATGAAACATTTTATTTGACAACAACGAAATAAAACAGAAATTTATAACAGGAATTTTGGAAACTATATGAATTCATGGAAATTAAACAATATGCTCCTGAATGACTAGTGGGTCAATGAAGAAATTAAAAAGGAAAGTGAAAAATTTTATTAAAAAGAAATAATGGAAACTCAACATACCAAAACCTATGGGATACGGTGAAAGCAGAACAAAAAGGGAATTTTATAGCTATAAGTGTCAACATCAAGAAAGAGAAAAAAAAGTTAAATAATTTATCATCTTAAAAAGCTAGAAAAGCAAAAGGAAACCAAATCCCAAATCAGTACAAGAAATTAAATGCTAAATTTCAGAGCAGAAATAAATCAAATGGAAACAAAGAAAACAAAACAAAATATTATAAAGCAAAAAGTTGACTTTTGAAAGGATAAAGAAAACTGACAAACTTTAAGCTAGACTAATAAAAAAAAGAGAGAACATCCAAAAATACAATCAGAGATGAAAAAGGAGAGGTTACAATTGATACTATAAAAATTTAAAGGATCATTAATGAACACTATAACCAACTATACATCAATAAATTGGAAAATCTAGAGGAAATAAACAAAATCCTAGACATACAACCTACCAAAATTGAACCAGGAAGAAATCCAAAATCTGAATAGACCAGCAGCAAGTAATGAGATCAAAGGTGCTATAAAAAGTCTCTCAGTAAAAGAAAGCCTAGGGTTCCATGGCTTTGCTGCTGAATTTTTACCAAATATTTAAGTGAAAACTAACACTAATCATATCCAAAATATTCTGAGAAATACAGGAGAAGAGCATACTTTGAAACTCATTCCATGAGGCCAGTATTACCTTGATACCAAAACCAGACCAAAACACATCAAAAATAGAAATCTACAGACCAATTTTCTAATCATTATTGATGCAAAAATCCTCAACAAAATAATAGTAAATCAAATTCAGCAATACATTTGAAAGGTCATTTTACCACGATCAAGTTGTATTTATCCTAAGAATGCAAGAATGGTTTGATATACACAAATCAACTAATGTAATACAAACAACATACCTCAACATAATAAAAGCCATGTACGACAGACCCACAACAAGTATCATACTGAATGGTGAAAAACTAAAAGCCTGTTCTATAAGATTTGGAACATGACAATGATTTCCACCACTGTTATTCAACATAGTACTGAATGTCGTAGCTTGAGCAACCAGAAAAGAGAAAGAAATAAAGTGCATCCAGATTCGAAAGGATGAAGTCAAATTATCCTTGTTTGCATCTGATATGATCTTACATTTGGAAAAACTTAAAGACTCCACCAAAAAACCTATTTGAACTGACAAATTCAGTAAAATTGCAGGATAAAAAACTAACATACAAAAATTGGTAGCATTTATATTTGCCATTTCTATATGCTAATACTGAACAATCTGAAAAAAGAAATAAAAAAGTAATCTCATTTACAATAGCCACAAATAAAATTAAATATCTAGGAATTGACCAAAAAAGTGAAAAATATCTATAATAAAACTGTAAAATATTGGCGAAAGAAATTGAGGAGGACAACAAAAAATGGAAAGATATTTCATATTTAGGAACTTGAGGATTCAATATTGTTAAAATACCCATACTACCCAAAGAAATCTAGAGTATAATGCAACCCCTATCAAAATAACAATGCCACCTTTCACAAAAATAGGAAAAAAAAATCCGCAAATTTGTATGGAACCACAAAAGACACTAATAGCCAAAGTTATCTTAAGCAAAAGAACAAAACTGGAGAAATCACATTACCTGATTTCAAATTCTTTTTTATTTGTTTGTTTATTTTTTTTATTTATTTTTTATTATTATACTTTAAGTTCTAGGGTACATTTGCACAACGTGCAGGTTTGTTACATATGTATACTTGTGCCATGTTGGTGTGCTGCACCCATCAACTCCTCAACACCCATCAACTCGTCATCATTTACATCAGGTATAACTACCAATGCAATCCCTCCACCCTCTCCCCTCCCCATAATAGGCCCTGGTGTGTGATGTTCCCCTTCCTGAGTCCCAGTGATCTCATTGTTCAGTTCCCACCTATGAATGAGAACATGTGGTGCTTGGTTTTCTGTTCTTGTGATAGTTTGCTGAGAATGATGGTTTCCAGCTGCATTCAGGTCCCTACAAAGGACACAAACTCATTCTTTTATAGCTGCATAGTATTCCATGGAGTATATGTGCCACATTTTCTTAATGCAGTCTGTCACTGATGGATATTTGGGTTGATTCCCAGTCTTTGCTATTGGGAATAGTGCCGCAATGAACATACATGTGCATGTGTCTTTATAGCAGCATGATTTATAATCCTTTGGGTAAATATCCAGTAATGGGATGGCTGGGTCATATGGTACTTCTAGTTCTAGATCCTTGAGGAATCGCCATACTGTTTTCCATAATGGTTGAACTGGTTTACAATCCCATGAACAGTGTAAAAGTGTTCCTATTTCTCCACATCCTCTCCAGCACCTGTTTTTCCTGACTTCTTAATGATTGCCATTCTAACTGGTATGAGATGGTATCTCATTGTGGTTTTGATTTGCGTTTCTCTGATTGCCAGGGATGATGAGCATTTTTTTATGTGTCTGTTGGCTCTATGGATGTCTTCTTTTGAGAAATGTCTGTTCATATCCTTTGCCCACTTTTTGATGGGTTTGTTTGTTTTTTCTTGTAATTTGTTTGCATTCTATGTAGGTTCAAGATATTAGCCCTTTGTCAGATGAGTAGATTTCAAAAATTTTCTCCCATTCTGTAGGATGCCTGTTCACTCTGATGGTAGTTTCTTTTGCTGTGCAGAAGCTCTTTAGTTTAATTAGATCCCATTGGTCAATTTTGGCTTTTGTTGCCATTGCTTTTGGTGTTTTAGACATGAAGTCCTAGCCCATGCCTATGTTCTGAATGGTATTGCCTAGGTTTTCTTCTAGGGTTTTTATGGTACTAGGTCTAATATTAAGTCTCTAATCCATCTTGAATTAATTTTCATATAAGGAGTAAGGAAAGGATCCAGTTTCAGTATTCTACTTATGGCTAGCCAATTTTCCCAGCACCATTTATTAAATAGGGAATCCTTTCCCCATTTCTTGTTTTTGTCAAGTTTGTCAAAGATCGGATGGCTGTAGATGTGTGGTATTATTTCTGAGGGCTCTGTTCTATTCCATTGGTCTATATCTCTGTTTTGGTACCAGTACCATGATATTTTGGCTACTGTAGCCTTGTAGTGTAGTTTGCCGTAGGTAGCGTGATGCCTCCAGCTTTGTTCTTTAGGCTTAGGAGTGTCTTGGCAATGCAGGCTCTTTTTTTTTTTTTTTTTTTGTTCCATATGAACTTTGAAGCAGTTTTTTCCAATTCTCTGAAGAAACTCATTGGTAGCTTGATGGGGATGGCATTGAATCTATAAATAACCTTGGGCAGTATGGCCATTTTCACGATATTGATTCTTCCTATCCATGAGCATGGTATGTTCTTCCATTTGTTTGTGTCCTTTTTTATTTCACTGAGCAGTGGTTTGTATTTCTCCTTGAAGAGGTCCCTGACATCCCTTGTAAGTTGGATTTCTAGGTATTTTATTCTCTTTGAAGCAATTGTGAATGGAAGTTCCTTCATGATTTGGCCCTCTGTCTGTTACTGGTGTATAAGAATGCTTGTGATTTTTACATATTAATTTTGTCTCCTGAGACTTTTCTGAATTTTCTTATCAGCTTAAGGAGATTTTGGGCTGAGATGATGGGGTTTTCTAAATATACAATCATGTCACCTGCAAACAGGGACAATTTGACTTCTTCTTTTCCTAACAGAATACCGTTTATTTATTTATCTTTGCTGATTGCCCTAGCCAGAACTTCCAACACTATATTGAATAGGAGTGGTGAGAGAGGCCACCCTGTCTTGTGCCAGTTTTAAAGGGATTTTTCCAGTTTTTGCCCATTCAGTATGATATTGGCTGTGGGTTTGTCATAAATAGCTCTTTTTATTTTGAGATATGTTCCATCAATACCTAGTTTATTGAGAGTTTTTAACATGATCAGCTGTTGAATTTTGTCAAAGGATTTTTCTGCATCTATTGAGATAATCATGTGGTTTTTGTCTTTGGTTCTGTTTATATGCTGGATTACATTTATTGATTTGCGTATGTTGAACCAGCTTTGCATCCAGGGATGAAACCCACTTGATCATGGTGGATAAGCTTTTTGATGTGCTCCTGGATTCGGTTTGCCAGTATTTTATTGAGGATTTTTGCATCGATGTTCATCAGGGATATTGGTCTAAAATTCTCTTTTTTTGTGTTGTGTATCTGCCAGGCTTTGGTATCAGGATGATGTTGGCCTCATAAAATGAGTTAGGGAGGATTCCCTCTTTTTCTATTGCTTGAAATAGTTTCAGAAAGAATGGTACCAACTCCTCCTTGTACCTCCGGTAGAATTCAGCTGTGAATCCATCTGGTCCTGGATTTTTTTTGGTTGGTAGGCTATTAATTATTGCCTCAATTTCAGAGCCTGCTATTGGTCTATTCAGGGATTCAACTTCTTCCTGGTTTAGTCTTGGAAGAGTGTAAGTGTCCAGGAAATTATCCTTTCTTCTAGATTTTCTAGTTATTTGCATAGAGGTGTCTATAGTATCTCTGACGGTAGTTTGTATTTCTGTAGGGTCAGTTGTGATATCCCCTTTATCATTTTTTATTGCATCTATTTGATTCTTCTCTCTTTTCTTCCTTATTAGTCTTGCTAGCGGTCTATCAATTTTGTTGATCATTTCAAAAAACCAACTCCTGGATATAGTGATTTTTTGGAGGGTTTTTTGTGTCTCTATCTCCTTCAGTTCTGCTCTGATCTTAATTATTTCTTGCCTTCTACTAACTTTTGAATGAGTTTGCTCTTGCTTCTCTAGTTCTTTTAATTGTGATGTTAGACTGTCCATTTTAGATCTTTCCAGCTTTCTCTTGTGGGCATTTAATGCTATAAATTTCCCTCTGCACACTGCTTTAAATGTGTCCCAGAGATTCTGGTATGTTGTATCTTTGTTCTCATTGGTTTTAAAGAACATCTTTATTTCTGTCTTCATTTCATTATGTACCCAGTAGTCATTCCGGAGCAGGTTGTTCAGTTTCCATGTAGTTGAGCAGTTTTGATTGAGTTTCTTAGTCCTGAGTTCTAGTTTGATTGCACTGTGGTCTGAGAGACGGTGTGTTATAATTTCTGTTCTTGTACATTTGCTGAGGAGTGCTTTACTTGCAACTATGTGGTCAATTTTGGAATAAGTGCGATGTGGTGCTGAGAAGAATGTATATTCTGTGGATTTGGGGTGGAGAGTTCTGTAGATGTCTATTAGGTCCACTTGGTGCAGAGTTGAGTTCAATTCTGGATCCTTGTTAACTTTCTGTCTCGTTGATCTGTCTAATGTTGACAGTGGAGTGTTGAAGTCTCCCATATTATTGTATGGGAGTCCAAGTCTCTTTGTAAGTCTCTAAGGACTTGCTTTATGAATCTGGGTGCTCCTGTATTGGTGCACATATATTTAGGATAGTTAGCTCTTCCTGTTGAATTGATCACTTTACCATTATGTAATGGCCTTCTTTGTCTCTTTTGTTCTTTGATGGTTTAAAGTCTGTTTTATCAGAGACCAGGATTATAACCCCTGCTTATTTTTGTTCTCCATTTGCTTGGTAGATCTTCCTCCATCCCTTTATTTTGAGCCTCTTTGTGTCTCTGCATGTGAGATGGGTCTCCTGAATACAGCAACCTGATGGGTCTTGACTCTTTATCCAATTTGCCAGTCTGTGTCTTTTAATTTGACCATTTAGTCCATTTACATTTAAGGTTAATATTGTTATGTGTGAACTTGATCCTGCCATTATGATATTAGCTGGTTATTTTGCTTGTTAGTTGATGAAGTTTCTTCCTAACATCGATGGTCTTTACATTTTGATATGTTTTTGCAATGCCTGGTAGTGGTTGTTCCTTTGCATGTTTAGGGCTTCCTTCAGGAGCTCTTGTAGGACAGGCCTGGTGGTCACAAAATCTATAAGCATTTGCTTATCTGTAAAGGATTTTGTTTCTCCTTCACTGATAAAACTTAGTTTGGCTGGATATGAAATTCTGGGTTTAAAATTATTTTCTTTAAGAATGTTGAGTATTGGCCCCCACTCTCTGGCTTGTAGAGTTTCTGTCGAGAGATCTGCTGTTAGTCTGATGGGCTCCTTTGTAGGTAACCCGACCTTTCTCTCTGGCTGCCCTTAACAGTTTTTTCATTTCAACTTTGGTGAATCTGACAATTATGTGTCTTGGAATTGCTCTTCTCGAGGAGTATCTTTGTTGTGTTCTCTGTATTTCTGGATTTGAATGTTGGCCTGCATTACTAGGTTGGGGAATTTCTCCTGGATGATATCCTGAAGAGTCTTTTCCAACTTGGTTCCATTTTCCCCCTCACTTTCAGGCACCCCAATCAGACATAGATTTAGTCTTTTCACATAATCCCATACTTCTTGAAGGCTTTGTTCGTTGTTTCATTGCTTTTTCCTCTTTTTTCTCTAGACTTCTCTTCTCGCTTCGTTTCATTCATTTGATCCTCAATCGCTGATACTCTTTCTTCCAGTTGATCAAGTCAGTTACTGAAGCTTGTGCATTTGTCACGTACTTCTCATGTCATGGTTTTTATCTCTGTCAGTTCGTTTATGGCCTTCTCTGCATTGATTATTCTAGCTATCCAATCTTCCATCCTCTTTCCAAGATTTTTAGTTTCTTTGTGGTGGGTACGTAATTCCTCCTTTAACTCTGAGAATTTTGATGGACTGAAACCTTCTTCTCTCAACTCGTCAAAGTCATTCTCCATCCAGCTTTGATCCGTTGCTGGTGATGAGCTGCGTTCCTTTGGAGGGGGAGATGCACTCTAATTTTTTGAATTTCCAAATTTTCCGCCCTGCTTTTTCCCCATCTTTGTGGTTTTATCTGCCTTTTGTCTTTGATGATGGTGACGTACCAATGGGGTTTTGGTGTGGGTGTCCTTCCTGTTTGTTAGTTTTCCTTCCAACAGTCAGGACCCTCAGTTGTAGGTCTGTTGGAGATTACTTGAGGTCCACTCCAGACCCTGTTTGCCTGGGTATCAGCAGCAGAGACTGCAGAAGATAGAATATTACTGAACAGCGAGTGTACCTGTCTGATTCTCACTTTGGAAGCTTTGTCTCAGGAGTGTACCCTGCCGTGTGAGGTGTGGGTTGTTGATCTGCACCCAATATGGGATTTCTCCCAGTTAGGCTTCTCAGGGGTCAGGGACCCACTTGAGCAGGCAGTCTGTCCATTCTTAGATCTCAACCTTCGTGCTGAGAGATCCACTGTTCTCTTCAAGGCTGTCAGACAGGGGCATTTACCTGTGCTGAGGTTTCTGCTGCTTTTTATTTAGCTGTGCCCTGCCCCCAGAGGTGGAGTCTACAGAGACAGGCAGGTTTCCTTGAGCTGCTGTGGGCTCCACCCAGTTCGAGCTTCCTAACGGCTTTGCTTACCTACTTAAGCCTCAGCAATGGTGGGCACCCCTCCCCCAGCCTGGCTGCTGCCTTGCAGTTAGATCACAGACTGCTTTTCTAGCAATCAGGGAAGCTCCTTGGGTGTGGGACCCTCCAGGCCAGGTGTGAGATATAATCTCCTGTTATGCCGTTTGCTAAGACCCTTGGTAAAGCACAGTATTGGGGTGGGAGTTACCCAATTTTCCAGGTGTGGTGTGTCTCAGTTCCCCTGGCTAGACAAAGGGATTCCCTTCCCCCTTGCGCTTCCCTGGTGAGGTGATGCCTCCCCTGCTTCAGCTCTCGCTGGCCGGGTTGCAGCAGCTGACCAGCAGCAATTGTCCAGCACTCCCTAGTGAGATGACCCCAGTACTTCAGTTGAAAATGCAGAAATCACCCGTCTTCTGTGTTGCTCGCACTGGGAGCTGGTGACTGGAGCTGTTCCTATTCAGCCATCTTGCTCCACCCCTCTCAAATTCTACTATAGACCTATAAAGCTACCTGATTTCAGGAATTACTGTTGAGTTGTAACCAAAGCAACATGGTACTGGCATAAAGACACATAACCAACGGAACTGAATAGATAATCCAGAAACAAATCCACACACCTATAGTGAAATCATTTCTGACAAAGGTGACAGAAACATAGACTGTGGAAAATATCTGCAATAAATTCTGCTATTAATCCATATGGTGAAGAATAAACCTAGACACCTGTCTCTTGCCATATATAAAATCAAACAAAATGGATTAAGCTTTAAATCTAAGATTTCAAACTTTTAAACTACTACAATGAAACATTGGAGAAAATCTTCAAGACACTGGTCTGGGCAAAAATTTCTTAAGTAATACCCCTCAAGCACAGGCAACCAAAGCAAAAATGGAAAAATGGGAGCACATTGAGTTATAAATTTTCTGCACAGCAAAGTAAACAATGAACAAAGTGAAGAAACAACCCACAGAATGAGAGAAAATATTTGCAAACTATCCATCTGACCAGGGATTAATAATCAGAATATATAAGGAGCTCAAACAACTCTATAGAAAAATAGTCTAATAATCCAGTTTTAAAATGAGCAAAAGATTAAATAGACATCTCTCAAAAGATCACATCGAAAACAGGCATATGAATAGATGTTCAATATCAATGATCATCAGTGAAATGCAAATGAAAACTACAATGAGATATCATCTCATCTCAGTTAAAATGGCTTATAAAGACATGCAATAACAGATGCTGGCAAAGATTTGGAGAAAATGGAATCCTCGTATATTGTTGGTGAGAGTGTAAGTTAGTACAACCACTATGGAGAACAGTTTGGAAGTTCCTCAAAAAAACAAAAACTAGAGCTATCATATCATCCAGCATTCATCCTACTGCTGGGTATATACCCAAAGAAAAGGGAATCAGTTTATTGAAAAGATGTTTGTGCCCCCATGTTTGTTGCAGCACTGTTGAAATAGCCAAAATTTGGAAGCAACCTAAGTGTCCATCAACAGATGAATGGAAAAAGAAAGTGTTGTACATATACACAATGAATTGCCATTCAATCATAAAGAAGAATGAGATCCTGTCATTTGCCACAACATGGATGGAATTGGAGGTCATTATGTTATGTGAAATAAGCCAGGCACAGAAAGAGAACTATCACGTGTTCTTACTTATTTGTGATACCTAAAGTTCAAAACAATTGAAATCATGGAGACAGAAAATAAAAGGATGGTTACTAGAAACTGGGATGGATAGTTACAGTAAGAAAAGAATCATGACTTCTAAGGGCAACCCCTCCACTTGTACTCTGTGGGGAAAAGAAAGAGAGATCAGCCTGTTACTGTGTCTATATAGAAAGAAGTAGACATAAGAGACTCCATTTGTTCTGTATTGAGATGCTGTTAGTCTGTGACCCTACCCCTAACCTTGTCCTTGCAAGACATGTGCTCTGGTGACTCAAGGTTTAATGGATTTGGGCTGTGCAGGATGTGTCTTTGTTAAACAAGTGCCTGAAGCAGCTTCCTGGTTAAAGGTCATCACCATTCTCTTAATCTCAAGTACCCAGGGACACGTACACGGCCTTTAAGGTCGCAGGAACCTTTGCCTAGAAAGCTAGGTATTGTCAAAGGTTTCTTCCCATGTATAGTCTGAAAAAGGGCTCGTGGGAAGAGAAGGACCTGATCGTCCCCCAGCCTGACCCCGTGAAGGGTCTGTGCTGAGGAGGACTAGTACAAGAGGAAAGAAGGCCTTTTGGTGGATGTTGGCAGTTAAGATAGAGAAAAGCATCTGTCTCCTGCCCATCCCTGGGCAATGGAACATGTCGGTGTGAGACCCGATTACATGCTCTGTTTACTGAGATAGGAGAAAACCACCTTACGGCATAAGGTGGGACTTGCTGGTGGACTTGCTGGCGCAATACTGCTAAGAGTTTTATGGAGATGTTTGCATATCATATCAAGGCACAGCATTTTCCTTTGAACTTATTCATGTCACAGAGATCTTTATCCATGTCTTACTGCTAATTTTCTCCCTTCGTTGATCCTATTGTCCTGCCACTCCCTTATCAATAAATACTAAGGGAACTCAGAGATGGTTGCCGGCGTGGGTCCTCTGTATGCTGAGCGCTGGTCCCCTGGGCCCACTTTTTCTTTCTCTATACTTTGTCTCTGTGTCTCATTTCTTTTCTCAAGTCTCTCATTCCACCCAACGAGAAATGCCCACAGGTGTGGAGGGGCAGGCCACCCCTTCAGTACTGTACATATCAATGCCTCAAACTTTCTCATAAGCTATACTCCTACAATTATCCTCCCTTTCAGTTGCATCATCAGTTTCTTCATCTCTACATATTCTCATTATCATAAAATATATTACATCTTTAGAAGACATCTACTTTCTAGGCCAGTTGTGGTGGTTCACACCTGCAATCCCACCACTTTGGGAACGCAAGGCGGGCAGGTCACTTGAGGTCAGGAGTTAGAGACCAGCCTGGTCAACACAGTGAAATCCTGTCTCCACTAAAAATACAAAAATTAGCCGGTTGTGGTGATGCATGCATGTAATCCCACCTACTTGGGTGGCTGAGACAGGAGACTTGCTTGAACCTGAAAGGTGGAGGTTGCAGTGAGCCGAGATTGTACTACTGCACTCCAGCCTGGGCAACAGAGCGAGACTCTACCTCAAAAAGGAAAATAATAAGACATCCACTTTCTTGTTCCCACTACCTTCTCCTTCTAATCCTTATCTCACTCTCCAACTCAAAGATTCTTGAATGGGTTTTTGTTACATACTGTCTATAATCTCCTCCCATTATCTCAAAATGACACAAATTAGGCTTTCAAATCCAACACTCCAGTGAAATTGCTCTTGTAAAGTTCTCACTTTCTTTCATATGGCCAAATTTAATTCTCTTCTTGCTCAACCTGCTAACACAATTTAACACAATTTTCCACTACCTTCTCATTAAATTACTCCCCTCTTAGCTTCTGTGACACATGCTCTCATGGATTTCCTTCTACACCACTAACTTTTCTTTCTCTAACTCATTTGCTACTACTTCTTTCTCCACTCAACTTCTAAATATCAAGTAACCCAGGCCCCTTCCTTGGCCCTCTTTTCTTCTCTGGCTATACTCTCCATCTAAGTAATCAAATCTACACCCATGGATTTAAACTAAACACCATCTCTCTGCAGATGACTCTCAAATTGAAATCTTTGACTAAGACCTTCTCCTGAGCTCCAAACAGCCTCCCTGACATATCTTACTTGCAACTGAGTCCCATTCTATAATCTCTATCTACTGTTAATTGACCAGATATTATACTCTGGTTTTATATACATTCAACTTTTCCCTACACCACAGATGTTATTCTCCAAGTTATTTCTTCTATACATGCTATATCCCATGTGGAATGCCCTTTCCATCTATCTATCACTATAACAACTAGTGTTTCCCAAACCTGACTGCATCAGAATCTGGAGAAGCTTCTCGGGCCCCCGCTCTAGGAATTTTGAGTCAGAAGATTGAGCCTGGGTGCCAGTAACTTCTCTCAGTAACCATGTTCGGTGATTTTACTACACATTCTAGGTGGAGAAAGCATGACCTGAGAAAAACCTTAACTGTACACAAATGTTACCTTCTCTGTGAATACTTGTCAGAAGCCTGGAGACACAATTCAGTACTTCTTTCCCTATGTTCCAACAGCATTTTATACTTAATTCTCTTGTAACTTGTATTGTGCTTTTTAAATAATTGACCCTTTTGTCTATGTCTCCGTACTCCACTTCATCAGCTCCTTGAGGACAGGGACTGTGCTTTTAATCTCTGTATATTCATAGACTAACACAACATCTGACATATACTCACTGAATGATGAATAAATTATTTCAGGATCCAAGAACATATCAAGTTTATGAAGACAGAGTTCTGAGAAATCTTCTCTAACTGGCAGTAGGTACATCATACACCCAATTCTCTACTTTATATCTCTACAGTTTTATAGGCATCTCAATTTAACATGGCTTAAAGAGGACTCTAAAATATTGCCACTGAACTTTGTTCTCTCCAGTCTTTCTCATCTCCTTAAATGGCAGCTTCATAAGCCCATTTGCTCCAAATACAACTTAGTTCCTTTCTAACCTAATTCACGCTCCCCCCCCATTCAATCCATCAACTCTATTCATTCAACATAACTTTATTCTCACTGAGATAAGTGATTCTATTGGAGTTGCAGCCCCTTTCACCAACATTCTTCACCTGGAAAGAAAGGCTGAGGGAGCACCTTTCAAAGACTTTAGTTGGTTTTCCTTCATCAATCTAAATCTAATATAAGAGAAAGAAAAGTACAAAGTAGAATCTTCTGGGCCCTAGGAAGTACAAAATAAAGCTAGGCAGGTGAACAGGACCCATAATAGATCCAATCTCATCCTCCTCCAATCTTTTTATTTTATTAAGGTAAAATTCACATAATATAAAATTAACCATTTTAAAGTTTACAACGTGGTGGCATTTAGTTAATTCACAGGGTTGTGCAATCACCACCTATATCAAGTTTGAAACATTTTGTTACCCCCAAAATATACTCCTGCATTCATTTAAGCAAGTATATCCAATTTCTTACCACTTGCACACCATGATGACCACCAATCTTCTTTCTGTCTTTATGGATTTACCTATTGTGGATATTTTATATAAATAAAATAATACAACATGTGACTTTGCTCTTCTTTCACTTAGCATAATGCTTTCAAGGTTCATGCATGTTTTAGCCAGTATCAATGCTTCAGTTCATTTTATAGCTAATAATATTTCATTATATGAATATACCATATTTATTCACTCATTTACCCATTAATAAACATTTGGGTCATCTTTCACTTTTAACTGATATGAACTAGTGTACAAGTATTTGAGTGCTTGTGTTTAATTCTTGTGGACATATACCTAGGAGTGAAATTGCTGAGTCATATGGTAATCATGTTTAAATTTTTGTGAAATCAAAAAAAAAAAAATTGTGAAATCAGCATGCTGTTTTCCACAGTAATTGAACCATTTGACATTCTTACCAGCAACGTATGAGTTCCAATTTCTCCACATCCTCACCAGCACCTATTTTCCTTTTATTCAAATTATAGCCAATCTAGTTGGTGTGATGTAGCATCTCAATGTGGTTTTGATTTGCATTTCCCTGATAACTAGTGATATGAAGCATCTTTTCATGTTCTTGTTGGCCATTTACAGATTTTCTTTGGAGAAATATTTGGTCAAGTCCTTTGCCAATTTTAATTGGGTTGTTTACCTTTCTGTTGTTGAATTCTAAGAATTCTTTATATATCCTCAATACTAGACCCTTATCAGATATGCAAGTTAAAAAATTTTCCTCCCATTCTGTCAGTTATCTTTTCATTGTGTTGAAAATATTCTTTGATGCACAGAAGTTTTAATTTTGAAGCAGTACAATTTATTTAATTTTTGTTCTTTTTCTTTTGGTGTCATACCTAATAATTCATTACCAAATACAAGGTCATAAGGATTTACTTCTATATTTTCTTCCAAGAGATTGTGATGGTTAATTTTATGTGTCAACCTGGCTGGGCCACAGTGCAGGATGTGTGGTAAAACATTATTCTGGATGTTTCTTTGTGAGTGTTTATGGATGAAGTTAGCATTTAAATTGATGGGCTTTAAGTAAAGCAGATTGCCCTCTATAGTGTGAGTGGGCTCATTCAATGAGTTAAAAGACTGAATAGCACAAAAGTCTAACCTCTTCTGTGCAGGAGGGAATTCTGCAACAGATATACATTGGACTTGAACTGCAACACCGGCTCTTTCTTGAGTCATCAGTCTGATGGTCTTGGTCTTGAATTGAAACATTAGCTCTTCCCTGAGTATCCAGCTTGCTGGTCCACCCTTCAAATTTGGACTTGGGAGCCTCCATTATTACATGAGCCACTTTTAAAAAAATATTTTTTTGTATATGTACACATATTCTACTGGTTCTGTTTCTCTGGTAAATCCTGATTAATACAAAAGTATATACAGAGGTTTGGCTCTTAAATTTAGATTGTTGATTTGTTTTTAGTTAATTTTGGTATGTAGTATGAGTTAACCCTCCGACTTCATTCTTTTTTATGTGGGTAGCAAGTTATTCCAGCACCATTGGTTGAAGAGACTCTTCTTTCTCCATTGAATGACCTTGGAATCTTTGTCAAAAATCATTTGGCCATTGATATATGGGCATATTTCTGGACTCTTATTCTATTCTATTAGTCTATATGGCTGTCTGTATGCCAATATGATACTGTTTTGATCATCGTAGCTTTTTAGTAAGTCTGAAAATCAGAAGTATGGGTCCTCCAACTTTATTCTTTTATTTTCAATATTGTTTGGACTTTCTACAGTCACTGCAATTCCATATCGATTTGAGAATTGTTTTTTCCATTTCTGTAAAAAACAAAAAGGATATTGGAATTTTAATAAAGATAACATTGAATCTTTAGATCACTTTCAGTGGTACTGCCAACCTAATAATATTAAGTATTCCAATACATAAATACTGGATATATCTCCATTTATTTGGAACTTGTTAAATTCCTCTCAGCAGCGTTTTGCAGTTTTTAGTTTACAAGTCTTTTATCTGTTTGGTGAAATTTATTCCTAGGTATTTTATTCTTTTGAATGCTGTTATAAATTAATTTTTTCCTTAATTTTGTTTTAGAATTTCTCACTATAAGTGTATAAAATACATCAAATCTTTGTGTGTTTATTGAATCCTACAACTTTATTGAATCCTACAACTTTATTGAATTATTAGCTCTAATAACTTTTTTGGAGATTCTTTAAGATTTTCTATGTATAAGATCATAACATCTACAAACAAAATAGATTTATTTCTTCCTTTCCAATTTGAATGATTGCATTTTTCATTTGTGATTGATCTGGCTAGGTCTTCCAGGTACTTGAATTAAAATGGTAAAAATAGACATGCGTGTATTTTTCCTAATTTTAGAGAGGAAGCTTTCAATCCTTCACATTGAGTGTGATGTTAGTTGTGAATTTCTCATAAGACCCTTTATCTGGCTGAGGAAGTTCCCTTCTATTTCTAATTTGTTATGTGTTTTTATCATAAAAAGGTGATGGGTGTTGCCAAGAGTTTTTTCTCCATCAGTAGAGTTCACTCTATGTGGCTTTTCCCATTAATTCTACTTTCATACTGTATGACATTGATTGTTTTTTATATTATGAGCCACCCTTGAATTTCTGGAATGAATCCCCTTGATCATGATATATATAATTCCTTTAATATGCTGCTGAATTTGTTACAATTTTGTTGAGGATTTTTGCATGTGCATTTGTAAAATATTTGTCTGTGGTTTTCATGTGATATTTTTGTCTGGCTTTAATATCAGGGTCATGCTGGCCTAATGGAATTAGTTAAGGAGTGTTTTCTTCTCTTCTAATTGTTGAAAAATGAGAAGGATGAGTCATAATTCCTCTTTAAATGATTGGTAGCATTCTTTTTTTTTTTTTTCTTTTTTTTTTCTTTTTTATTATACTTTAAGTTCTAGGGTACATGTGCATAACGTTTTATCATGTATAACTCCCCAATGCAATCCCTCCCCCTCCCCCCTCCCCATGATAGGCCCCAGTGTGTGATGTTCCCCTTCCCGAGTCCAAGTGATCTCATTGTTCAGTTCCCACCTATGAGTGAGAACATGTGGTGTTTGGTTTTCTCTTCTTGTGATAGTTTGCTAAGAATGATGGTTTCCAGCTGCATCCATGTCCCTACAAAGGACGCAAACTCATCCTTTTGATGGCTGCATAGTATTCCATGGTGTATATGTGCCACATTTTCTTAATCCAGTCTGTCACAGATGGACATTTGGGTTGATTCCAAGTCTTTGCTATTGTGAATAGTGCCGCAATAAACATACGTGTGCATGTGTCTTTGTAGTAGAGTAATTTATAATCCTTTGGGTATATACCCAGTAGTGGGATGGCTGGGTCATATGGTACATCTAGTTCTAGATCCTTGAGGAATCGCCATACTGTTTCCATAATGGTTGAACTAGTTTACAATCCCACCAACAGTGTAAAAGTGTTCCTATTTCTCCACATCCTCTCCAACATCTATTGTTTCCTGACTTCTTAATGATTGCCATTCTAACTGGTGTGAGATGGTATCTCATTGTGGTTTTGATTTGCATTTCTCTGATGGCGAGTGATGCTGAAGTGATATGGTCCTGGTTTTTGTTGTTGTTGTTGTTAGGATGCTTTTGATTAAGGATTTCATCTCTTTACATGTTATAAGTCTGTTTCAATTCCCTATTTCTCCTTGAATTAATTTTGAAATTTTGTGTGTTTCTCTAAATTTTTTCATTTCATCTATGCTATCTAGTTTGTTGGTTTACAATTACTTATATAATACTATACTCTCATGATTCTTTTTATTTCTGTAACTTTAGCAGTAAAGTCCCCAAGTTAAATTCTGGTTTTAATAACTTTAGTCTACTGAATTTTTAGTTAATATAGCTCAAGATTTTTCCATTTATAGATCTTTTCAAATAACAAATTCTGATTTTATTATTTTTATCCATTGTTTTTCTGTTTATTTCACTTATCTCTGCTGTAATCTTTATTTCCTTCTTTTCATTGTATTTGAGGTTTTTCCTTTTTCTAGTACTTTATGACATAAAGTTGCTTGAGTTTTGTTGATTAAGTTGATTTTTTAATTGTCAAATAATATATGTTTATTGTATACAATATGATGTGTTGAAATATGTATATACTGTAAAATGGCTAAATTGAGCTACTTAACATATATGTTACCTGACATGCCTGTCTTTTTTTGTGGAGTAAACACTTAAAATTCTTTTAGCAATTTTCAGCAATACAATATATTGTTATTAACTATAGTCGCCATATTGTACAATAAATATCTTGAATTTATTCTTCCTATCTAACTAAAATTTTGTTTCTTGTAATCAACATCTCCCACACTTGCCAACCCTGGAATGTCAAAGCCCATGCTGACTACAATTTTTTTATCTTAAATTTTTATGGTTACATAATATGTGTACACATTTATAAAATATTGTAATATTTTATATGTGCATACAGTTCAATGATCAATTTAGTGTGTTTAGGGTATCCATCACCTTGAATTTTTATCATTCTCTGTTTTGGAAACATTTCAAGTCCTCTCTTCTACCTCTTTTGAAATATACAATCCATTGTTGTTAACTGTAGTCACTCTTCCCTGCTAATGAACATTTGAACTTATTCTTTCTATCTAACTATATGTTTCTACACATTAATCAACTTATCTTCATCCTTCTAACCCACACACACTTCTAAGACTCTAGTATCTATTTTTCAACTCCCTGCCTTCATTAGATTAACTTTTTCATCTCCTACATAAGAGTGAGAACATGCAGTGCTTGTTTTTTTGTGTCTGACCTATTTCACTCAGCATAATGACCTAGAGTACCATCCATATTGCTGCAAATGACATGATTTTATTTTTCCCATTGTGCAAATGTACGACTTTTTTATCCATTCATTGATAGGTACTTAGGTTGATTCCATATTTTGGGTATTGTGAATAGTGATGCAATAAACATAAGAATGCAGATATCTCTTCAACACACTGATTTCCTTTCTTTTGGATGTATGCCTGGTGGTGGGGATTACTGAATCATACAGGAGTTCTTATATAGGTCATGTAATAATTCTTTGTCCTTGATTTTTGACAGTTTGATTTTAATATGTCTTGGGGTAGTATTATTGGATTGGATCTGATTGGTGACTTCTTCCTTACCTAAGTATTTATGTCTTTCCCCCAGATTGGAGAGTTTTCTGCTATTACTTCTTTAAATAACCTTTTAATCCCTTTGTCTTTCTCTACTCCCTGTGGAAGCCCAATGACCTGAAGTCTGGGGCTCTGTGGGCAGATGTGACTCTAGGGTGGTCTGAAACCTGAGGTGATCCTGGAGCCTGGAACCACAAGCTGGCCTGGCAATAGGTGTGCCTAAAGCCTGTGTCTGCAAGGGTCAGAGATCAGGCTTAAAGCTGAGGGTTACTGGTGCTGGCCCAGTGCCTTGGCCAGTCCAGAGCCTAGGGGTTCTGGGGTTATCTTGGCCCTGGGGCAGCACAAAGTCCTAGCTCACCATGCAGGTCTGGAACCTAGGGCTACAGAATCCCACCTGGTGCTATGGCAGGCCTAGAGAATAAGTCCTAGAGCACTGGCCTGGAGTGTGGGGCTGTGAGATCCTGCTGGATGCTGAATTTTACTGGGATGGGCCTCTCACTGGGGTCAAGGCAATGTTCTATGCTCACTTCCTTCTCCTTTCCCCAAACACAGGGTATCTCTGTCCACAATGTGCCACCTGGGATTGGGGGTGGGGTGATGCAGATAATATAAAACTGTCCATCCTATTCTTTTCAATGCATCATTTCTTTTTCTATTTCTATTTCTTTCTCTTTTTTTTTCAAATGGAGTCTCGCTCTTCTTGCCCAGGCTGGAGTGAAATGGTGCAGTGTTGGCTCACTGCAAGCTCCATCTCTTGGGTTCAAGTGATCCTCCTGCCCCGTTCTCCCAAGTAGCTGGGATTACAGGCACCCGCAACCACACTCAGCTAGTTTTTGTATTTTTAGTAGAGACAAGGTTTCACCGTGTTGGCCAGGCTGGTCTCGACCTCCTGACCTCAAGTGATCCACCTGCCTTGGCCTCCCAAAGTGCTAGGATTACAGGAATGAGCCACTGCACTCCACCCATCCTTTCTTTCTTCTGTGCTATATCCAGGTACTATAATCTTTCACCTAGTTTCCTTAGCTCTTGTGAAGGAAGGTTTTTGTTGTTGTTGTTGTTGTTGTTGTTTTTGTGTGTGTGCATGGATGATTTTTCAAATTGATGTTTCTGAGAGGGGATGAGCGTCGGAAAGTCCTACTCTACCATCTTGCTGACACAAAGTTTTTATTTCTTTTTTAATGTAGGCATCTACAACTATGGATTTCCTCTAAGGACTGCTTTCACTGTATCCTATAAGTTTTGTTATGTTGAGTTTTTATTGTCATTTGTCTCAAAGTATTTGTGTTTCCCTTGTGATTTCCTCGTTGAACCATTGATTATTTGTGGATGTGTTAACTTCTACGTATTTGTGAATTTCAGAAATGTTCTTCTATTATTGATATCTAATTTCACTCCATTGTGGTTGGTAGTATTTCAATTTTTTAAAATTCATTCAGGTTTATTTTGTGGCCTAACATATGGTCTATCCAGAAGAATGCTACATGTGAAGTTGAGGAAAACATGTATTTCAGTATTGTTGAGGAGAATGTCCTGTATGTGTCTGTTAGGTCTAGTTGGCTTACTTATTTGTCTAGTTATTCTGTTCATTATTGAAATTGGGATATTAAAGTCTTCAAATATTATTATAGAAATGTCTTTTACACCCTCCAGTTCAATCAGCTTGTTTCATATATTTTATTTTCATGCTTGATTTTTTGTGTGCATATGTTTGTAATTATTGTATGTTCTTGGTGGATTGATCTATCTATCTATCTATCTATCTATCTATCTATCTATCATCTATGCACCTATGTTTTTTTATCTCTTTTAACAGTTTTTGATCTGAGTCTACTTTTCAGGTGTTAGTAAAGCCATCCCAACTCTCACTTTGTTACTATTTATATGAAATATCATTTTGATTCTTTTCACTTCTAATGTATTTGTGCCTTTTATCTAAAGTGAGTCTCTTAATTTATCACCATAAAAATGGTAACTATAGGAGATGATGGACATGCTTATTAGTTTGATATTGGTAATCATTTCACAATGTATATGTATATTAAAATATCACATCGTACACCTCTTTGTCCACCTCTTTGAGACCCTGTACATCTCTTTGAGACTCTGCTTTCCATTTTTCTGAGTGTATATCCAAAAGTGGAATTGCTGAATCATACAGTAAAATTTTAAAATATTTTAAAAAATCACCAGACTGTTTCTCATAGTGGTCACACCATGTTACATTTCAGGCTACAGTGCACAAGGATTCCAATTTCTTCACATCCTCACCACCACTTGTTTTCTGCTTTGTTTTCAAGATAGTAGCTGTATTATTCAGATAGATACATACATACAACATACATGCATACATACATACATATATACCTAGAGAGATGATTGGTTCTGTTTCTCTGGAGAACCTTGAATTTTATATACAATTAAAATTATATTAATTTTGTATATTATATAATCTTATATTATATAATTTGTATATTATGTAATTATATAAACTTATATATAAACTTATATAATTATATAATATATAATTATATAATATATAAAATTATAATTATATAATACATAAAATTATATATTATGTATGTTATATATAATATATATTATAAATTATATAAACATATATATAAAATTATATAATTATATAATATATAAAATTATATATATGATATATGAGTTATTTATTTGTTTATTATATATGATTTATTATAAGATCATAAGGAATTGGCTCATGCAATTATGGATGGCCAGTCCCAAGATCTACAGGCTACATCAGCAATCTGCAGACTCAGAAGAGCCAGTGGTTTAGTTCCAGTCTAAAGGCTGGCAGACTCTAGACCCAGGAATATCCAGTGTTTTACTTCAATTCTGAAGAAGGAATAAAATAATTGTCTCAGTTAGAAGTCCATCAGGCAGAAAGAATTCGCTCTTACTCAGTGGAGAGTCTGCCTTTTTGTTCTATTCAGGTCTTCAATTAAGTGTATGAGGTTCCCCACATTACTGAGGGCAATCTTCTTTACTCAGTCTACTGGTTGAAATGCTACCTTCATCTAAAAACACCTTCACAGAAACACAGAATACTGTTTGACCAAATATCTGGTTTCCCTGTTGCCCAGTTAAGTTAACAAATATGGTTAACTAGCATAGTAGCCATCCTAATGAGTGTCATGTGGTATCCATTTACTTTTAAAGTGATTACTCATAAGGAAGGAATTCTGCCTATTGTTATTAGTTTTCTATATGTTTTATATCTTTCTTTCTCCTCATTTCCTCCATTACTACCTCCTTTTGTATTTCATTGTAGAGTCCCATTTGATTCCTTTCTCATTTACTTTAGTGCATATTTTAGTTGTTTTCTTAACAATTGCCTTGGGGTTACAATTATTTTTGTAGTATATAATATATATGTAATATATAATATAACAAATAAATATACAATTAGATTTATAACAATATATTTTGAATTAACACCACCTTTGCTTTAATTACATACAAAACTCTGCTCCTATAGAGCTCTATTCCTCTTCTTGCAATGTTGTCAAAAAAAGTTTTTACCCTTTTTACATTGGTTGTCCATTAACATACATTGATAATTATTATTTATGCATTTATCTTTAAAACCATTATGTGCCTGGAAATCCCAGCACTTAGGGAGGCTGAAGCAGGGGATCGCTTGAGTTCAGGAGTTTGAGAAAAACCTGAGGAACACAGTAACAACCCATCTCTACAATTTTTAAAAAATAGCTGGGCATGATGATGTATGCCCATAGCCCCAGCTACTTGGGAAACTGAGGTAGGAGCATCTCTTGAAGGGTGACAGAGTAAGACCCTGTCTCAAAAAAAATGTCATAAGTGAGAAAAAGCAGCATTACAAACCAATAGTGCAATAATACTCTATATTACAATAATACTTTTATGTTTACCTATGTAGCTATAATAATTTCACCCATTTCTTGTATGTTTTCAAGTTATTATCCAGTATCCTCTCATTTCAGCCAGAGGGACTCTCTTCAGCATTTCTTTTAGGGTAAGTGTACTAGTGACAGATTCCATCAAATTTTGTTTATCTGGGATGTTTTAATTTCTTCTTCATTTTTTGAAGGAAAGTTTTGCTGTAAATGAAATTCTTGGTTCACATGTTTTTTTTTTTTTTTTTTTTTTTTTTCTTCAGCACTATAATTATGCTATCCCATTCCTTCTGTCTTCCATGGTTTCTCATAATATTGGTTACTAATCTTATTGAGGATCCCTTTTATGTGATAAGTTGCTTCTCTCTTGCTGCTTTTAAGATTCTGTGTGTCAGCCAGGCATGGGAGCTCATGCCTGTAATCCCAGCACTTTGGGAGGCTGAGGTAGATGAATCATTTGAGCCCAGGAGTTTGAGACCAGCCTGAGCAACATAGGGAGACCCTGTCTCTACAAAAAAAAAAAAAAAAATTAGCTGGGCATGATTGTGCATGCCTGTAGTCCCAGCTACTTGGGAGGATGAAGTAGGGGGATAATCTGAGCCCAGAAAGGTGGAGGCTGCAGTTTGCCATGATTGCAGCTATTGCACTCCAGCCTGTGCAAGAGAGTAATACTCTGTCTCAAAAAGAAAAAAAATTCAATGTGTCTTGGTGTATGTATATTAGTTTGCTGCAAAAGTAATTGTGGTTTTAGATCATGAGCTTTAAATTACCATAACCAGGCTCAAACGCATCTCTACTAATGAAAATGGGAACCATTACAATCAACACATTTTTGCCAATGATCAATAAGTTTGTTTATTCCTGTAAAAATCCATGCTTCAGGATCTGATCAACTCTTGGAAACCATTTTCTGCATCCTACTGGTTTTGAAAGTATTTTTCCCTGCCAAAAGCTGTCATGCTTGAAGAAGCATGTGACGCTTGAAGAAGTGGCAGTCAGTTGACAAGAGGTCAGGTGAATATAGTGGATGAGGCAGAACTTTGTAGACTAATTGGTTCGACTTTTGAAAGTTTGGTTGTGTGACATGGGTGTTGTTGTGGAGAAATATTGGGTCCTTTCTGTTGACCAACGCCAGCTCCAGGTGTTGCAGTTTTTGGTGCATCTCATTGAATTGCTGAACATACTTCTCACATGTAATAGTTTTGCCAGAATTCAAGAGCTATAGTAAATCAGACAGGCAGCAGACCACCAAAGAGTGACCGTGACTTTTTTTGTGCAAGTTTGGCTTTGGGAATTGGTTTGGAGCTTCTTCTCAGTCCCACCACTGAGTTGGTCATCACTGGTTGTTGTATAAAATCCACTTTTTGTCACACATCACAATCCGATTGATAAATGGTTCACTGTTGTTGCATAGAATAAGAGAAGTTGACACTTCCAAAGAACCTTTTTATTTATTTATTTATTTATTGGATTTTTCATTCAGTTCATAAGGCACCCATTTACTGAGGATTTTCACTATTCCTGTTTTACTCAAATGCCAAACTGCTGTAGAATGACAAACGTTGAGTTCTTCATCAACTTGTCATGTAGTTGTAAGAGGATCAGCTTCAATAATTGCTCTCAGTTGGTCGTTGTCAATTTCCAATCGACAGCCACTGAACTCCTCAACTTCAAGGTTTTTGTCTCCTTGTAAAACTTCTTGCGCCACCACTGTACCATAGATTTGTTAGAAGGTTCTGTGCCAAATCCATTGTTGATGTTGCAAGTTGTCTCCGCTGCTTTATGACCCAATTTTGAATCCAAATAATTAAATTACTTAAATTTGCTTCGTGTCTAACATTTTTAAGTTGTCTAAAACAACCACAAAATAAACAGCAAGTAATAAACTATCAGCAAAAAATAAAGTGAGAAAAGCCCATTAAAATGATGTATAACATAACCATATTTATTTAAGAATATATTCAAATATCAAACGGGAAATTCCAACAATGCAAAAACCGCAATTATGTTTTACACCAACCTAATTTATTTTTAGTGTGTCCTTCTTGAGATTCGTCTACTTTCTTGGAATGGTAGATTCATCACGTTTTTTTAAATTTGGGAAGGCTTTGGTCATTATTTCTTTTCCTTTTTTTAATTATACTTTAAGTTCTAGGGTACATGTGCACAACGTGCAGGTTTGTTACATATGTATACATGTGCCATGTTGGTGTGGTGCACCCATTAATTCCTCATTTACATTAGGTATATCTCCTAATGCTATCCCTCACCCCACCCCCTCCCCATAATAGGACTCGGTGTGTGATGATCCCCTTCCTGTGTCCAAGTGATCTCATTGTTCAATTCTCACCTATGAGTGAGGACATGCAGTATTTTGTTTTCTGTTCTTGTGATACTTTGCTGAGAATGATGGTTTCCAGCTGCATCCATGTCCCTACAAAGGATACAACTCATCCTTTTTTATGGCTGCATAGTATTCCATGGTGTATATGTGCCACATTTTCTTTATCCAGTCTGTCACTGATGGACATTTGGGTTGATTCCAAGTCTTTGCTATTGTGAATAGTGCCGCAATAAAAATATGTGTGCATGTGTCTTTACAGGAGTATGATTTATAATCCTTTGGGTATATCCCCAGTAATGGGATGGCTGGGTCAAATGGTATTTCTAGTTGTAGATCCTTAAGGAATCACCACACTGTTTTCCACAGTGGTTGAACTAGTTTACAATCCCACCAACAGTGTAAAAGTGTTCTTATTTCTCCACATCCTCTCCAGCACCTGTTGTTTCCTGATTTTTTAATGATTGCCATTCTAACTGGTGTGAGATGGTATCTCATTGTGGTTTGATTTGCATTTCTCTGATGGCAAGTGATGATGAGCAATTTTTCTGTGTCTGTTGGCTGTATGAATGTCTTCTTTTGAGAAGTGTCTGTTCATATTCTTTGCCCACTTTTTGATGGGGTTGTTTGTTTTTTTCTTGTAAATTTGATTGAGTTTCCTATAGGTTCTGGATATTAGCCCTTTGTCAGATGAGTAGATTGCAAAAATTTTCTCCCATTATGTAGGTTTGCTGTTCACTCTGATGGTAGTTTCTTTTGCTGTGCAGAAGCTCTTTAGTTTAATTAGATTCCATTTGTCAATTTTGGCTTTTGTTGCCATTGTTTTTGGTGTTTTAGACATGAAGTCCTTGCCCATGCCTATGTCCTGAATGGTATTCCCTAGGATTTCTTCTAGAGTTTTTATGGTATTAGGTCTAACATTTAAGTCTCTAATCCATCTTGAACTAATTTTCATAGAAGGAGTAAGGAAAGGATCCAGTTTCAGCTTTCTACTTATGGCTAGCCAATTTTGCAGCACCATTTATTAAATAGGGAATCCTTTCCCCATTTCTTACTTTTGTCAGGTTTGTGAAAGATCAGATGGCTGTAGATGTGTGGTATTATATCTGAGGGCTCTGTTCTGTTCCATTGGTCTATATCTCTGTTTTGGTACCAGTACCATGCTGTTTTGGTTACTGTAGCCTTGTAGTATAGTTTAAAGTCAGATAGCGTGATGCCTCCAGCTTTGTTCTTTTAGCTTAGGAATGCTTTGGCAATGCGGGCTCTTTTTTGGTTCCATATGAACTTTAAAGCAGTTTTTTCCAATTCTGTGAAGAAAGTCCTTGGTAGCTTGATGGGGATGGCATCGAATCTGTAAATAACCTGGGGCAGTATGGCCATTTTCACAATATTGATTCTTCCTATCCATGAGCATGGTATGTTCTTCCATTTGTTTGTGTCTTCTTTTATTTCACTGAGCAGTGGTTTGTAGTGCTCCTTGAAGGGGTCCTTGACATCTCTTGTAAGTTGGATTCCTAGGTAATTTATTCTCTTTGAAGCTATTGTAAATGGGAGTTGATCCATGATTTGGCTCTCTGTTTGTCTGTTACTGGTGTATAAGAATGCTTTTGAATTTGGACATTGATTTTGTATTCTGAGACATAGCTGACGTTGCTTATCAGCTTAAGGAGATTTTGGGCTGAGACAATGGGGTTTTCTAAATATACAATCATGTCATCTGCAAACAGGGGCAATTTGACTTCTTCTTTTCCTAACTGAACACCCTTTATTTCTTTCTCTTGCCTGATTGCCCTAGCCAGAACTTCCAACACTATGTTGAATAGGAGTGGTGAGAGAGGCCATCCCTGTCTTGTGGCAGTTTTCAAAGGGAATGCTTCCAGTTTTTGCCCCTTCAGTATGATATTGGCTGTGGGTTTGTCATAAATAGCTCTTATTATTTTGAGATATGTTCCATCACTACCGAATTTATTGAGAGTTTTAATCATGAAGGGCTGTTGATTTGTGTCAAAGGCCTTTTCTGCATCTATTGAGAGAATCATGTGGTTTTTGTCTTTGGTTCTGTTTATATGCTGGATTATGATTATTGATTTGCATATGTTGAACCAGCCTCGCATCCCAGGGATGAAGCCCACTTGATCATGGTGGATAAGCTTTTTGATGTGCTGCTGAATCCGGTTTGCCAGTATTTTATTGAGAATTTTTGCATCGATGTTCATCAGGGATATTGGTCTAAAATTCTCTTTTTTTGTTGTGTCTCTGCCAGGCTTTGGTATCAGGATGATGTTGGCCTCAAAAAATGAGTTAGGGAGGATTTCCTCTTTTTCTATTGATTGGAATAGTTTCAGAATTCCAACTCCAAATCCAATTGGAATTCCAATTACCAACTCCTCCTTGTACCTCTGGTAGAATTCGGCTGTGAATCCATCTGGTCCTGGACCGTTTTTAATTGGTAGGCTTTTAATTATTGCCTCAATTTCAGAACCTGCTATTGGTCTATTCAAGGATTCAACTTCTTCCTGGCTTAGTGTTGGGAGCGTGTAAGTGTCCAGGAAATTATCCATTTCTTCTAGGTTTTCTAGGTTATTTGCGTAGAGGTGTTTATAGTATTCTCTGATGGTAGATTTTATTTCTGTGGAGTTGTTGGTGATATTCCCTTTATCATTTTTTATTGTGTCTATTTGATTCTACTCTCTTTTCCTCTTTATTACTCTTGCTAGTGGCCTATCAATTTTGTTGATCTTTTCAAAAAAACAGCTCCTGGATTCATTGATTTTTTTGCTGGGTCTTTTGTGTCTCTATCTACTTCAGCTCTGCTCTGATCTTAGCTATTTCTTGCCTCTGCTAGATTTGAATGTGTTTGCTCTTGCTTCTCTAGTTCTTTTAGTTGTGATGTTAGGGTGTCAATTTTAGATCTTTCCTGCTTTCTCTTGTGGGCATTAGTGCTATAAATTTCCCTCTACACACTGTTTTAAATGTGTCTCACAGATTCTGGTATGTTGTCTCTTTGTTCTCGCTGGTTTCAAAGAACATCTTTATTTCTGCCTTCATTTCGTTATTTACCCAGTAGTCACTCAGGAGTAGATTGTTCAACTTACATATAGTTGTGTCATTTTGATTGAGTTTCTTAGTCCCAAATTCTAGTTTAATTGCACTGTGGTCTGAGAGAGAGTTTTTTATAATTTCTGTTCTTGTACATTTGCTGAGGAGTGCTTTACTTCCAACTATGTGGCCAATTTTGGAATAAGTGTGATGTGGTGCTGAGAAGAATGTATATTCTGGTGATTTGGAGTGGAGAGTTCTGTAGATGTCTATTGGGTCTGCTTGGTGCAGAGTTGCGTTCAATTCCTGGATATCCTTGCTAACTTTCTGTCTCACTGATCTGTCTATTGTTGACTGGGGGGTGTTAAATTCTCCCATCATTATTGTGTGGGAGTCTAAATCTCTTTGTAAGTCTCTGAGGACTTGCTTTATGAATCTGGGTGCTCCTGTATTGGGTGCATAGATATTTAGGATAGTTAGCTCTTCCTGTTGAATTGATGTCTTTACCATTATGTAATGGCCTTCTTTGTCTCTTTTGATCTTTGATGGTTTAAAGTCTGTTTTATCAGAGACTAGGATTGCAACCCCTGCTTTTTTTTTGTTTTCCGTTTGCTTGGTAGATCTTCCTCCATCCCTTTATTTTGAGCCTATGTGTGTGTCTGCATGTGAGATGGGTCTCCTGAATACAGCAAGCTGATGGGTCTTGACTCTTTATCCAATTTGCCAGTCTGTCTTTTAATTGGAGCATTTAGTCCATTTACATTTAAGGTTAATATTGTTATGTGTGAACTTGATCCTGTCATTATGATATTAGTTGGTTATTTTGCTCACTAGTTGATGCAGTTTCTTCCTAGCATCGATGGACTTTATATTTTGACATGTTTTTGCAACGACTGGTCCCGGTCGCTTCTTTCCATGTTTAGTACTTCCTTCAGGATCTCTTGTAGGGCAGGCATGGTGGTGACAAAATCTCTAAGCATTTGCTTGTTGTAAAGGATTTTATTTCTCCTTCACTTATGAAACTTAGTTTGGCTGGATATGAAATTGTGGGTTGAAAATTCTTTTCTTTAGGAATGTTGAAAATTGGCCTGCACTCTCTTCTGGCTTTTAGAGTTTCTGCTGAGAGATCTGCTGTTAGGCTGATGGGCTTCCCTTTGTGTGTAACCTGACCTTTCTCTCTGGCTGCCCTTATTATTTTTTCCTTCATTTCAACTTTGGTGTATCTGACAATTATGTGTCTGGGAGTTGTTCTTCTCGAGAAGTATCTTTGTGACATTTTCTGTATTTCCTGTATTTGAATGTTGGCCTGCCCTACTAGGTTGGGGAAGTTCTCCTGGATGGTATCCTGCAGAGTGTTTTCCAACTTGGCTCCATTTTCCCCGTCAGTTTCAGGCACCCCAATCAGACATAGATTTGGTCTTTTCACATAATCCCATACTTCTTGGAGGCTTTGTTCATTTCTTTTTACTCTTTTTTTCTCCACACTTCTCTTCTCACTTCATTTCATTCGTTTGATCTTCAATTGTTGATACTCTTTTTTCCTGTTGATTGAGTCAATTACTGATGCTTGTGCATTTGTCACTTATTTCTCATGTTATGGTTTTCATCTCTATCAGTTCTTTTAATGTCTTCTCTGCATTGATTATTCTAGTTCTCCATTCATCCATTCTTTTTTCAAGGTTTTTACTTCTTTGAGCTGGTTACATAGTTCCTCCTTTAGCTCTGTTAAGTTTGATAGACTGAAGCCTTCTTCTCTCACTCATCAAAGTCATTCTCCATCCAGCTTTGTTCGGTTGCTGGTGATTAGCTGCGTTCCTTTGGAGGAGGAGATGCACTCTGATTTTTTGAATTTCCGGCTTTTTTGCACTGCTTTTTCCCCATTTTTGTGGTTTTATCTGCCTTTGGTCTTTGATGATGGTGACGTACTGATGGGCATTTGGTGTGGGTGTCGTTTCCGTTTGTTAGTTTTCCTTCTATCAGTCAGGAGCCTCAGTTGTAGGTCTGTTAGAGTTTGCTTGAGGTCCACTCCAGACCCTGTGTGCCTTCTGAGGCTGCAGAAGATAGAATATTGCTGAACAGAGAGTGTTGCTGTCTGATTCTTGCTCTGGAAGCTTCGTCTCAGGGGTGTACCCCACCATGTGAGGTGTGAGGTGTCGGTCAGCACCTAGTGGGGGATATCTCCCAATTAGCCTACTCAGGGGTCAGGGACCCACTTGAGTAGGTAGTCTGTCCGTTCTCAGATCTCAACCTCCATGCTGGGAGAACCACTGCTCTCTTCAAAGCTGTCAGACAGGGGCATTTACCCATGCCGAGGTTTCTGCTGCTTTTTGTTTAGTTATGCCCTGTCCCCAGAGGAGGAGTCTACAGAAGCCGTCTGGCCTCCTTGAGTTACGGTGGGCTCCACCCAATTCGAGCTTCCAGATGGCTTTGTTTACCCACTTAAACCTCAGCAATGGTGGGCGCCCCTCCTCCAGCCTCACTGCTGCCTTGCAGTTAGATCTCAGACTGCTCTGCTAGCAATGAGGGAGCTTCCATGGGCATGGGACTCTCCGGGCCCGGTGTCGGATGTAATCTCCTGGTGTGCCATTTGCTAGGACCCTTGGTAAAGTGCAGTATTAGGGTTGGAGTTACCCAATTTTCCAGGTGTTTTTTGTCCCAGTTTCCCTTGGCTAGGAAACGGGATTCCCTTCCGCCTCGTGCTTCGCAGGTGAGGTGATACCTCACCCTGCTTCAGCTCTCGCTGGTCAGGCTGCACCAGCTGACCAGAACCGATTGTCTGGCACTTCCCAGTGAGATGAACCCAGCACCTCAGTTGAAAATGCAGAAATCACCCATCTTCTGTGTCACTCACGCTGGGAGCTGGAGGCTGGAGCTGTTCCTATTCAGCCATCTTGGGCACCGCCCTCTGGTTATTATTTCTTAAAACATTTTTGCTTTCCCTTTCTCTTTCTCGTCTCCTTCTGAAACTTCCATTATGTGCTTGTGGGTGTACTTGATGAAGCTCCACCAGTCTTTTTAACTCTGTTCATTTTCTTCATTCTTTTTTCTTTCTGCTCCTCAAATTGGGTAATTTTCAGTAGTCCTATCTTCAAATTTGCTGTTTCTTTCTTTTGCATGGTTAGGTCTGCTGCTGACCTTGTCTACTGATTTTTTTTTTTCATTTCACTTATTGTACTTATCAGCTTCAGAATTTCTGTTCAATTCATTTTTATAATTTATATTTCTTTACTGATATTCTACATTTATTGAGACATCATTTTCTGGTTTCTTTTAGCTCTTGGTTCATCTGTAAGACAGGAGAGTTACTAATCTTTATGTAATAAATCCAATGTGTCTGGACTTCCTCAGGGACATTTTATTTAAAATGTTCTGTGTATAGGTTATCCTTTCTTATTTGCGTGCCTCATAATTTTTGATAACATCTCAACATTTTAAAGATTATAATATGGGAATTCTGAAAATCAGATATGCCCCTGCTTTTTGGTTTGTATTTCTTACTCACTGTGGGCTGTGGTAATTCGTTTAGTGGCTTTTCTAAACTATTTTTGTAAAGTCTCAGTGTGGGCCGGGCGCGGTGGCTCACGTCTGTAATCCCAGCACTTTGGGAGGCCGAGGCGGGCAGATCACAAGGTCAGGAGATCGAGACCACGGTGAAACCCCGTCTCTATTAAAAATACAAAAAAATTAGCCGGGCGCGGTGGCAGGCGCCTGTAGTCCCAGCTACTCAGGAGGCTGAGGCAGGAGAATGCCGTGAACCCAAGAAGCAGAGCTTGCAGTGAGCCGAGATCGCGCCACTGCACTCCAGCCTGGGTGACAGAGCAAGACTCCGTCTCAAAAAAAAAAAAAAAAAAGTCTCAATGTGGTCTCTGAAGTCTCTTTCCTTATATCTTGTGGTCAGCTAGTGTTTTCTTTTATTTTTTAATTTTCTTTTTTTATTTATTTTATCTATTTTTATTTTTTATTTTTTTATTATACTTTAAGTTCTAGGGTATATGTGCATAACGTACGGGTTTGTTACATATGTATACTTGTGCTATGTTGGTGTGCTGCACCCATCAACTCGTCAGCACGCATCAATTCATCATTTATATCATGTATAACTCCCAATGCAATACCTCCCCACTCCCCCCTCCTCATGATAGGCCCCAGTGTGTGATGTTCCCCTTCCGAGTCCAAGTGATCTCATTGTTCAGTTCCCACCT